>NC_071467.1:86118611-86743611 GCF_028500815.1 Rissa tridactyla | reverse complement strand
CTTACTGGGTCAATAATGTATTTTGTAAATACTCCCTAAATAGGCATTTACATAATTTGTATATTTAAAAGTCTGTAATTGAGTATCTACACAACAGACCATAATGACTGTTTTAGAGCTAGTATGATCTGTTTCCATGTTGCTTAAAAAAAGAGGTAAAAAAAGAATAAATTATAATGTTAATGAATATTACAGATATGAAAATTTGAAAAATTGAATTCACTAAAGATGTGTTTTTCAAGGTTTTTTTTGTTTTGCTATGTTCTCTTTAATTTACTGCACTGTAACAGCGCAGTATGTTAGTTAATTCTCATTCTCTGTTTCTTATTGGATGGAAAACTCATCGTTTTCTAGGTCAAAGGCCAAAGCAACACTTGAAGAAAATACTTTTGTCCAACAGACCCATTTCAGTTGTTGCTATGATTACCATTCACATTCATTATTAAATACTTAATCAAAAGTACTCTTTAAAATAGTTTCAGGAGTAGGCAGTGCAGCAGTAATGCCTGAATAGATCTCATCTAACTTTTAGTTTCTTGAGAATTTGTCTGCCAATCCATCCTATTATCTGAAATACCTCTACAGTCAGAGTGACTACAGGCATCCCAGGAGGTAGTTCACACTACTTGTTTCTGTCTGACCCCTCTTAAAGAGAATGAAACATTCTCAGGACATGCACAGAGCTTGGTCTCTCATTGACTGTAGAAGGAAACCGACTGCTACCTTAGAATAGAGACCTACTCTTTAGCTGGCTACAGTTAGATGACAATAATGCTGTCCTTACAGAAACCCATTAGGCGAATCTATGTCCTAGTCTTTTATGCTTTAGCTCAAGAAGCAAACACATAGGCAACTGGCACTGGGAATTCCAAGATTCCTTTGTATACTATTGCTCGCAAAATTCTTATGGCCATATTGCAGGTACCATGAAAACTCTGACATGCTACTTTCTCCCTATACATTAATCAAAATCCTTATATGTAATGTTATTTGCCATATTTTCTGCAACATTTTTAAACTATTTTTACTGCTTAGCTTGGTTGCACACAGGAAAAAATATATATTTAACATTAGATTCCATTCAAAGATTGAAATGATCTCAAAAATAATTGTTATTTCAAATTGTCACATTCTTTCTTTAAGCATTTGCAAACAGTTCAGTAAGAGCATTCAACATGTGAGCTATTGTAGGGTAGTGACAAGTGTCATGTGGATTTTTCTGATTTAATAACTTCTGCAGCAAAAAGAGTTTAAATTCAAATTCAACTGAAGTATAAAATTCAAAATGAACAGCCATTGTAAGTCACCCAAGCAGTTCAACATTAGATTTTTAGCTGATGTATGAGCAATTCAGCTTCAAAATAAGTGTTCATGGTATTAATAATGCCCATGAAAGATAAACTCATTCTCCATGAAGAAGGTCAGCACAGGCTCTAATTAAGCCTTCAATATGAGATTAAGCAAATTTTAAATAAGATATAAATCTTATTTTGGTTTTCTCTACAGAGGAGAACTTCACCTTCAAAAATGGATGGAAAATGAACCCATAAAGGAACATGGCTGAATCTAGGTTGTTTAAAATTACCAGTGAATATTTGTGTAATGGGTTTTTTTAGTGTTTTGTCGAGTCACTTTCCCTGTATCACTGAAACACATAGGGACAAACTCTTCCCATCTCTGATTCCTGTGTTTCAGTGAAGATGAATGCATTTCAGTCATTTCTACTGTGCAGAACAGAAAAGTAATCATAGGTTCATATTGCTATATTTATTGTACATTTTATGCATGAAAATGATTACATCATTAAACTACTGTCAATTAACAATCACAGTTAGGTGATGAAAAATTGCATTAGGATATGCCTGTGCCATTGAAGAAACAAAGTTCAGAGCAATGTTTTCTAGATTTTAGCTAGTTTTGTTCCTATAACGGCAGAAAGAAACCAGACCATGTTTCACAAAACTGTTCAGGTAGAACTTCCCTAGAACTGTAATCAGTAACGAAATATAAAGGGAGTTTAATGCTGAGCTTGGCAGAACGTCATTGATGATAATAGATATGGGCAGCTCTGTCACTCTTGAGGAGAGGTGTGATTTTTGGTTCCTTCAGATTTTCTGTGCGTATGTGTACTGATGTGTCTATATGCTACAATTTCCATTGACCATCTTAAATAGCATACTTATATGCTTGAAAAGCTTAGGAGATAAAGTGTAAACTCAGATTAATAAATAGTGACATTGAGGGTATGCTAAATAAGAGATAGTTGATTGCAAATCAATCCAGCCAGAAAAGCTGTATTTGCAGATAATGTAAAAAAGCATGATTCCATACTGCTTATAGAGTTTCCCACTATGCCAGCTGACCCGTAATGAAGCACTACTTCTGTTCAGCCTGGCCAAATGGTAGAACTGTATGGAATGTTTTGCATGTTAAACAAAAATATTGTGTGTCAAATAAAAGAAAATAAAAGGAATTATGACATTCTGTCATTTTTTGCTTTGATTAAATTAAATAATTTTTAGGTTTTTTTTTTTTTTTAGAAAAGTGAAGGGACTCTTAGCAATCTGTCTTTTAAGGGACAGATTTATTCACTTCTGCACTTGTGCAAGTGGAAGTTTTAAACAGTGTGCACACTTCTATATCCCAGCCATCAACCTGTGTTTTACGTTTTCTTTTACTGAAGCAATCTTCTCTAGATGTCCCTAGAATCTGATCTAAAGTATTGCACTATGGAGATGAATTGCCATTTCTCTTGCTTTTTCTCCCACCGCCTACCAAATACCAATTTCCCTGATTGCAGTTTTTTCCATGTTGCGTTAGCTGGATCTTCTGTTATGACTTTAAATGTTATAATAATGATAAACACATCTTACTCCTTCCATCAAGTGAATCTCGTTCTTTCCACTGAAATGGACTGGTTTAAAATACACAGATCAAAGAGATGACATCTGAATTAAAAAAACATTTGGAAACTTGGCAAAGTCTGTGCAAGTCTGGAATACAGAAGGACTAATACAAGTTTCATATTAAAGTTAAAGAAAATTAATTTCAAGTCACCTGAACGCCAGCAAGACATGCAGCCAAATTATGGGGTAAATTTAATCTCAATGGCTAAAGACTGGATATAGAAATCCTCTCCTGGTTAAAATACTCCATAGAATAAATAGCCCTCTGCAGTTCTCTTGAGTAGCGTTCCAGATCCTACCAAAGGCAATGGGTAAAACTCACACTGACTTCAAAGAGATCTGTCTGAAAGTTTGCCTGTTTTATTTTGCAGTATTGCTGCCATTTCTCTTTCAGTAAAGTTCCCCTATATTTTAAAAGAGAAAGAGAAAGAAAAGGAATAAACAAGTCTTACTTTTCTTAGAATAATTGCATAGTATGGCCAAATAGTACTTGCAGAAGTTTTGTTACTTTTTATGTATGATCTGTATTTGTATGGGTGAAATTATTTAGAGAATGGAACATGAAAAGACAAGTGATATTACTAAATATACATAAATCCATGCTAGCAATGCAAAGAAAAGTAATTAAAACTCCAGGACTAGTATTCTGCCTAAAGTGCTCTCCTAAAGGAGAGGAATATTTCAGTTAACACCTTCCTTTAACAAAAAGACTCCTTTGGCATCTCTCACATGTGAGTATAACTTCTCTCAGCTATGTGTTCCTCATAGTCTCACACAGCTTTCCCAGACATTCCTATGCTATTGTTAAGCACCTGATGCTGTAAAATAATTTATATTAAATGACAGACTGCATAATCAAAATCCTTCCAACACATCAATCCTTGGGGCCTTTTGGAGACGTGCTTAAGGTAGCAAAACATCCGTTACTCACAGATAATTGTACCAAACGTAATATTTTTTTACTCACCAAGAATTAATACTGAGTTTCTGAAGTCCCAACCTCTATCTAGCAGTCACACAGTTTTATGTTGCTCCTCAAAGGCTCGTAATTTGCCAGAAGCAGCAATGCTTCCTTTAGTGCCTTGCACTACGTGGCATCAGTCTTGGCAATTTACACGCAGCTAGACAAAAAAACAGATTAATAACTTAACTGTCTTTCAGATAAACACTGGATAGGGATAAGGGATTGGGGATGGAAACAATCGTGAGTGGAAGTAACCAAGTGGACTTGGTTACTTAGGTTCCTGTATATCGTATTTAAACTTATTGCTAGCTTGCAGTTTTAAGTTGGAAGTTTTAGTCAGGGCTTGAGTTCCTTCTATTTTGCCACACAGATTGATGTATCTCTGCCTTTTTTATCATTCTCCACAAGCTTCTTGAAGATGCCAGTCCTTAGGCATTTTTTTGTGTTGTAGCAAGGGTTAAAACGCTCTTTAATATCACACTGTATATCTAGTTTATATTTGGTCCAACTCTACTGAAGTCAGTGATATTACACAGGTATGATTTTTTGCTCCTTAGCAGTGTCTAATCATAAAAAAAAACCTGTTGACCTTTATCCTTCATGTTGATCATCCTGGAATGGAAATCTTTGTCCCACATGGCTGAACTATCACAGAGGCACCATTGTTAATAGATATTTTCAATGAATTTTAAAATGTCAGTCAACTGAATACTTCAGCTGTGGGTCATTCTTCCAGAACTTATTTTCTTCAGATAACATAATTCATGACAGCTCACTATGGTCAAATAATGTGAGCTTCTGACTTTCCAATGTTGTGTTCAAAATGTCTTACACCTTGCTCAGATGCATTTGCAAAGGAAAGGAATTGTAAACTTAGAAACATCAAATACAGGCCTTTACTTTGGAATAATACTACAGTTTTTTCTTCTGTGGAAGTAGCTGATACATACGGTACTCTCAAACACTTGTGATTATTTATTTCATTCTACAAGTAGTGACTTTAATGGTGCCCTTTCAAATTACTATAACAAACTTTCTATTTTTCACAACTTTGGTTTACCTGCATGACTTTTATTTCCTTCCCTTCACTAATATTTGTCTCCTTTGTTAATTTACCTGATTACCTCTAAATTACAGTTCACTAAAGTAACTATTTTTTAATGCACTGTTGTTTCTTATGTTCAAACACATGGAGACCAGTCCTGCCAAATGAAAGGAGATCATAATGGTGATTGGTAAAAACAAATGCATTTTCAAGGTGGTTCTAACAATTCTTAGACTGGTTTAGGGTGAGGTTTTTCAAAGCTTTTTAGGTATGTAGGAATACAAACAGATGGTTTAGAAAATCCCAAGTAGTTCCTAGCATCTTTTGAATTTAATATGTATTGTGCCTTTCTGTTTTGAAAAACTACCAGCTTTCTATCTGCATCTTTAGATACCTAAATTCCCATGAAATTTGTGAAATAACAGTCATTATTCTGTAGTTATACACTCCTAACAATTCAAAACGACAACTGCAGCTCAAGCGACACATTTGGTCTAGCTTTATACTAGATTTTGAGTGTAGTCTGAGTTTCAGGCTGTTATTGCATACCTATATTTGGAGTACTTTAAAACTAATATACATAGCATCCAAAAGCTGCATGACACATCTGAATTACCATATGAATGGGATTTATAAAACTTTTTTTGATATACTTAAAGAACTTCCCTGATAAAGGTTGTGTTACAGAACATAGCCTTTTTATTTGTTAAGAACTCATGGCAAATGACTTCGGTATACATATGTTCTTGTTATGTTTGTACTTCCTTTCAGCAAGAACAGACTTTTGGCTATTTACACTGGGGTTAGCTATCAAGAAATTAAGAGAAATGTGCAGTCTGCTTGAATAGTGAAGTTATTTTTATTATATTTGTGCACACACTTTCTTTTCCAAAGGAATTGATGAGAATGATATTAAATAAGAACGAATCTTCTTCTGATATTCTTGGTTCTTAGTATGAAACTATTTTATAATTTTCATCCAACAAATGGATGACAAGATTATTAGCCAACCAATGAGAAATTAAGACAGGTACTGAGATACCAGGCTTTGTTTCAGTTTCTCAAAAACATCTAGGTTAACTTTAATATTACTGCACTTAGTTTATCAAGTTCTTATGGAACCTCTGGTCCCCTAAGGAATGGAGTATAAGGCACAGCTTTTTTACTGCTCAGTTTTCACTGAAGTGCAATCAATCAGAAGGTACTTTCTGAAAGAGAAGAGCAGTTTATCTTGACCTCTAAGTGACTAAAGAAATCCCTATGCACTATCAAAGGTTGTCACAAAACTGACATTGACAAAGAGTGCAGTGCCAGCTCCAAAATGCGCCATCCCTTCAACTGCATATATTTGCATTGATTTTACTGTTTTGCATACATTGCAATATGCATGTATGGTAAAGTTTATGCTGAAAAAATATGCTTGTCTATGTACAGCACAAATTCCCAGCAAAAAGCCACATTCTGTACATCTGTATTCCTTGCACTTTAGCCTTTTTGTTTGATCTTGGCCCTTTAAGTTAATAATGCAATGGTAATTTCAGGCCACGTATTATTCAGCTTACCCAAACTAACACTTCATGCTCCCTGCTGCAAGAGCAGCAGTGAGAGACCATGCTGCAGTGCTGTAAGCATTGCATAGATAAATATGCCATGCTGGAAGAATACATCACCTAAAGGAGAGCAGAAAGACAAACAAAAACAAAGTATCCAAAATCAAGGGCTAGAACAGAGAATCCTTTGGTGAAATGATATAAATTATATTACACAGGGGACCTACGCTAAGGATATAAATTCTATAAATTTATGAGATGGATACAAAATGTCAGGAGAGAACATGGTAATAGAATCATGTGATTAGGACCATAAACAGGTTTTTATGAAGGAACTAATCATTGCTGGTTTAATGCCCCACTCTCCATGGTGGCTTTTGATAGGCAGTTTTTTATGGAAAAAAAAAAAGATAGAAAAAAAAATGATCAGTATTTCAAGTTTACTTTTTCCCTTTTTCTTTTCCAGCCTCTTTTCTTTCCCCCATCTCTTTTTCAGCAACTTAAACAATTCAGATATTCTTCTTTAGACCCCCCTTCTGTTAGCCATCCTTATAAAGACAGAGCACTGTTCAAAATGATGCTTTAATCTGGGAATGCTCAGAGACACCTCAGAAGTTCTGATGCCTTCTTTTTCTCTCTCCTTTTCCTTCTCTCTCTTCTTTGCTTGAAAGTTAAACCTTCATGTCAGTCTACAGTAGAATATATAGCTTACAAATCTTCTTGGAAAGGACATTATTGTTTCTATTTCATTGATTTTATGAATCTTTGGTACTTTTTAATAAAATTTTCCATTGAAACAGGAGGGAAAAAACCCTCAAAACTTTCACTGACAAGTAAATAAAGAACGGCCTTAAGAACAGCCTTATCAGCTTTAGTGTGTATATTTGTTTACAATAATGCAGTTTATGTCCAGTTATTATTTTCTAGGTTATATTTTACATTTTTCCTTAGTCCATTTTGGTGGTTTTTCTCTATTTATTCCACCTATTCACTCACATTTTTTTTTTTTCTAACTTTAGAAGGACCCTTAATAACAAAAACAACGTCTTAAAAAAATTTTATCAGAGAAATGTAGTGACTGCTAAATATGGATTTCCATAAAGGCTGTACTCCAAAAGGATGAAATTTCTCCTGATTGAGAAAACCTGCCCAATAGCTAGTGTATCTAGACTGTGAAAAACATATCAGGCTGCTAAAAAAATCCCACACCTTTGTTCTTGTTTTTAATATAACACAGTGACCTTTCATGTTGTTGTCATGCTAGAAAATGACTCTATAATGAATGGCAAATGAGTTAGTCACTTCAGTGTTATATACTGTAGGTTTATAAAATGTTAAGTTTTAGTGATATAAATTATGAGCACTACCACTGACAACCCACAAAGCAATATCTTCAGGAAAGTACCTCTTCTGCCTGACCACAAACATTTACTTAGCTTTGCTACTAGAACTCATACTTCTAAAATTCAGGAAATGCATTATCACATATCAAATTTTAAAATAACCATTACCTTTTCATGGATTCCCTTTAGTGTTCAACTCCTGAAAGAAAGTGTTTAATTTTTTTTTTTTTTTTAATAACGTAAGAAGTGCTGAGTCTTTATAGCCAACTCTTACCAACTAGCTCTGTGCTAGCTACCAATACATCATAGGAATGATGTTGTTCTGATGATGTATTACGCTAATATATCATCAGCGTGACAATGCTCTATGATGGATGAGTAATACATCGTCCAGACAAAGATGTCAAATAGAGAACTGCTTGGAAAAGGAACAACTCCCCTCCCTGTGTGTTCTTAAAAGTTTATTGTCTTAAAACTTTATAAAATGCTTTTAAAATTCTACTCAAATTATTCATTTGGGCAGCCAACACATTCCCACATAGACAGGGAGGTTTGTCACAGCTCTGAAATCTGTTGATTCGACAGAGCTTTTCTTCACTTTCAGTGTGAGAGATGATGGAAAGTAACTCCCTTTACATGCAACATATGGTGTTACATAAGGCAATAAATGTCACCCTATAGAAGCTCATTACTAGATCAGAAAATGCACTCACTGTTTAGACAGTCTGTAATTTCTAATTCCAAGGTAATTTGACATTTTTTGTTCTTCCTCTTCCTCTTCTTTTTTTTTTTTTTTAATGCAGTTTTCCATTTCCAAACAACTCTAGCAACTCAATTTTCTTTTCTTTATGAGAAATAGAATTGAAACAGTGCTCTCATTTGAGAAAACAGACATTGAAGTAATTCTACCTTTGGCTTATCTCTTCTGTTAAATTTCATTGGGAGAGTTATGATTTAACTGAGACCATTTTTTTGTTCCATATCTTGTATAATGTAATTCCTGTACATTTAATTTCTAGATCACCATAACTGCATGTGTCTTGAAAGATTTATCTTTTGCTCTTTTTTAACTTTGGTACAGAATGAGAAGACTGTACAGAATGAAGATATACAAGTACAGCAGGAAATACACTGGCATTTGATTTTAAGCAGACAATCTGACTGATAGCAAACCTTATTCTGCTAAAATATGGTGACATCTCGACTTCAGAACAATTGAGTTTGCCATAGGCTGTAATATTGATAAAGAAAACTCTTCTGAGAGGCCCAGACTTTTCCTTCTCATTGACCCATCAACATCAGAAAGAAAATCAGGTAAATGACTTGTATCAGATATTAAATAAAATTATATATAAAAATATTCTGAAGAAATGATGGATTTGTAATTGGATATAATTCTTGCTGAGTCTTCAGGACATTGGGATTCAATTGCTAGTTCTGCCATAGATTACTTCCTTTGTAATCTTACTTAAAGCACTTTTTAATAAGGACCTCAGTTAATCCAGTGACGGCCATGACAGAAAAAAGTACAGAAATTTGTGAATATATAAAAAAGAAGACAAAGAGGATGTCAAAGTACCTTCTTTGAGAATATAGCTAACATGGGACGAAGAGGCACAAAGTTAGGAGGCTAATATCCTGTACATTCAATTAAGAGGCAGCAGCCAACAGAAAAGATATAAGAATACCTAAATTACTTGTATTCCCTATCTTAAAAACATGGTATGAATTTCCTCCTCACTATCATTTCTTCTTAATTTCTCGGAAGTGCAGTAATTTTTGCTATGAATATGAGGTAGACATATAAGATTCAAAATATATGAAGAAAAATCGATTATGATATATCTGAGAAAGAAAACAGTAATGGCTGTAGAAATTAGAAATATCTTTTTATGTTCTCTGTGTCCACGCAATGCATATTATTTGAGTGCCAGGCTACCCTCTCTTTATATTCTTATACTACAGGAATTAATTCTAATTATTTTGGTTTGCTTTCACTTTCAGTATTTTGAAAATCAAAGGCACTTGTGTTACATAAAGCATTTGGTTCAATAAATCATGCTGAAAATAAAGGAAAAAATAAAATAGAATGGGGAAAAATATTATTTTCCATATTTCCGTAATGAAGTTCAGTAAGCTACTTACTGTAGAAATGTGTTTTTAAAAATAAGTCCTTATTTCAGATTATAAATATAGAAACTAAAATGAGTAATTAGCTTTAGAGATACAATATATCTTTATTAATGCTTAGTCTCTCAGAAGAATAGAATTTTATCAGAGTCTAAATGAAAAGTTACACCATATGAATAGGAAATAGTCCTTGCTAATTTTCTTAACTAAAACCCATTTCGTATAAAATTCTATTCACTTACCTTATCCAATGGTATTATATGTTAGACTTATTGAATTTGTATGATTGCAGCAAGCTTAAATTATTTAAGAAAAACCATATTTCATTTAGTTTAGCATTATTATTAAATTTAGAGTCTCTTGAGCAGAACTGAGATCAAATGTAAAAACTCTCCAAGGAAAGTGACGCATCATTTGAGAAATGTTTCTTAGAGATTGCCATGAATAAGAACAATTAATGTGATCTTTTAAAATGAGCTCAGATCTTTAATCTTATCTTTTAATTTGTATCAAAGCACCAAAGGTTCACGTCACATTTCACATTTTTATAAGATATGGATATGTAGTGTCAATATAAGGGTTTAATTATGCTGCATTTATATATTGTTGATCTTGTGAGATGACGAATGTCTCCAAGAAATATCAAACAACTTCTGATCTCATTAGGAGTTAATGAAATTGGTGCTTTTTTTCTGAGGAATTTCAGGGCTAGACCTGTAGTTTTAAAATTTAATCCTTTCACATTAGTATATTAAAGATTTGGTATTCAAATTTAGTTGAAATATACATTTTTTAAAATGGATTCTCATAAGAATGATTTACGCTTTCCTAGGCAGCCTATTTTGATTTGCAAAATTGTGATGTTAAAGATGGTTATGAAATTTCCTATATTTACCAGTGGCTTCTCCTACAAAATTCAGTTCTTCTGAAGTCCAGGCCCAATGGAAAAAAACCTCACAGAATCCAGCATATTTTTTTAATAGTCAGAGTTTTCAAAAATTTTCTTTTACATTTTAGATTATAGTCATTTGAAGAATCGGAAGACTGGGATATAGATGAAGGGATTTTGTTCCAAACACATTTCAGAACTTCCTATTATGTCTTTCTCAGTTTTAAAGAAGTTCTGTATAATAAATGAGACCTTTTTTAAAATTATTCCACCTTGGGATTTAATCATTTCACATTAGCCTTCTCGTTCTTCACTATATGTTTGAAATCTGTTAAGATAAATCAATGCTACTGTAAAAACTAAAAGGTAAAGTCATTATCAATCCATAGTTCTAGAACTAAAAGGTAGAAAAGCTCCATTTATTTTATATCTGACAAAAGTTCTCAGCGTTGAAGTTCTTTCTAATGGAACTCTAAATAATCTTGATCAATTAAATTTATAATAATGTGGATTTGTTGTCATAAATACTTCTAAAAATAGAATATCCTGCACTTAAAATCTAGGATGATATAATTTTAACACTAATTCTTCCACAAACAGATAACACTAAAACAACCTCTGGTAAATCAAAGAACTGTGTGCTTGTGAAGGCAGTAGATTGTTTTATCTGAATTTTTAAAGACAGGCAATTCTCCCTCTCTTTTAAATCTCTCTTCTACCCACGAGAACCCTCCTTTTATTTTAATGGGAGTAAATCCCTATCATTTTGCCTTCTGAGTGTTTAGATGTCCTTTTTTAGTAACTGTATGAGTAGAAGTGCCTTAGGCAGAATGACTTTAATCAGATAGAGTATAAATAAAGCATTGCTATACCCTAATTTGAAGCAGGTGGCTTATAAAAAGCATATTGACTACAGGAAACAACATTAAATAGAATAATTATATATAAAGTAAATAGATAAACCTTTGTGTTAAATATTACACAAGATTATAGCTCTCCTATTGAAAAAAAGCTGTAATTGTGGAAGACAAAATACAGATCAAAACTACATACAAACCCAGAAAAAATAGATTTGAAATTCCCCAAGGATATAGAATCATAAATAACAATTACAGTAAATTTAAGGACCATAGATCAAAATATACATAGGAAGGTTCATCTCGTAACTCAAATTATGAGGCAGTTTCATCTTTGCCCAGGCACCTGAGCAAGAGCTTAGGGGAACATTTTTTTCACCCTAATATTGTGTAGATAACTACAAGGATTACAAGTATGATTCCAGGGTAACAGTTGGATGATAAACTGTGGGTGAAACTGTCATTAATCGAGTGATTTCACTTCTCAGGAACTAAAACACTCAAACAACTTTCCTGGCCTGCTGATTATTGTAAATATAGACAAATAGCATATTAGGATTATATAATGTAAGGTAGATCATACTGTTTCTTGGGGAGCTGTTTTACACTCTAGTTTCTGAGCTCTGTGTATGTACAGTGTATATTTCCAGGGGTTCCAGAAGAGTCAGACCACAGGGTAAATTAAAGAAGTTTAAGCAAGATGCTGCCGCTGGCTACCTGCTTCTTGTACATCAGCCAGACAGCCGTGAGTAAAAAGTTTGTGGTACCTGCTAATTCTAGTGCCTTGCTGCAACCTGTTATTAAGAGAGGCTTCTCAGAGCATAAATTAGGTCAAAATCTTGAGGTCTAGAGTACAGCAAATGTTTTCCAATGGAAAGCATTCCATATACAGTTTTAGAAATGGTATAGAGAATGCAAAAATTCTTGGGAGTCTGCATGTGTATATCAACACTGGTTTCCTCGTATAAAAACATGGGCTTTAATGACATGATCCAAATTGTGCAGTGAAAAATAAAGAAATATCTAACTACTTCTAAAAATAGGGAATAGTATTTTTCTTAACAGCATTGAAATTTTTAAAGAAAATCTCTGAAAATACAATCACTGATAAAAAACTGCTTAATTAATGACAAAATTTTTGAAATGTTATGTAGCTTGAATACACTTTGAAAGTTATGCTAGGCAGAAATCTTGTATACTTCACAAGATATTTAAAGCTACTGTCTTCACCTACATGGTTGCTTGCTATTTCTTTTCAACATAGCTAAATGCAAAGACCTCCCCCTTGATTAAGACTCGTAGGACTCTTTGTACTTAGCAAAGTCTAGGTTATTTACTGGAAAAAGGCAAGGAAACGGTTCCAAAGGACAAAGAAATTGTCCTTTGAAATATGTGAGATCTTAATGGATGAAGATCCAGTGGATCATGAAGATCCACTCCACATGAGCCCTCAGTGACAGGAAATACAAAAAATACATGGTTACATATATAAAGAAATAGCAAAAAGTAGTAGAAGAATGCAAAGAGATGGGATTTTATGTCTGCTGATCTCACTGGTGAAACAACATTTAGACAACCTGAACAGTTTCACCATCTACAGTTTTCTAAAATTAAGTTGAAAAAAAAAAAAAAAAGAGAGACATTACAGAAAAAAGGAACCATGCATTGTAACCAACTGATGGAGGGAACGATCCCTGGTAAAGAGTACTCTGAGACCCCCATTTGTTTATTTTATTAAAGAGAAGATTCAGTTTGATCACTGTATGTAAACATCTTCATGAGATGAAAAATAGAGTGCTGTGAAGGTCTTCTATTATCAGAGAAAGGAATAAAAAGAATTCACTTCTGGAAGCTGGAATCAAATAAACTCAACTGCAAAGAACATCCATCTTTTCCTTTTGACTGATCAATCTTTTCCACAAAGGTGTCATTTCATGACCTGTAAAGGTTAGGCATACAGAATTTAACCTTGTAAAGAGGTTTGCTGCCTTCTAGCTGAGAAGAACATAAAGAGAATTTGTGTTTGTAACTTGCTTACTCCTAGCCTTTCAATTTGCATATACTCACTTTTTTTTTGCAAGTTTTCCGGCCTACCTGTACTTTGGTTCTAGATTTGCTCCACAATATCTCCTCTCTCCTGGGGCCAGTCAACACCTGAGATTTACTTTGTTCAGGAATTAGCATCCTGAATTACCTCCATTCCCTAGCTTGTCCACTCTTTAAAGACCTGTTTCTTTAAGAGACCCACGATCCTGGGAAAGAGCTATGCCATCCCCACACTGAACACTGTTACATTGTAAAACCTAAAACAAGCTTTGGCGGTGTAAACGTTTCCATTCACGCGTTTATGCAATAATTTTGAAAGAAACAAAATTATTGAAGTACCAAAAAGCTCCAAGTGCAAGACCACAAAAATATATACTTTGATGTGACAATTTCTTGTCACACAAGCAAGAACAAAAAGCCCTCATATTTTGTTTAAAGAAATTTTTTTTTTAAAAATGAGCTGTCAACAGCATGAAGAACTGTGAATTTGTCTTTTTTTTGTGTATCTGTGAGGATTTTTTTTTTAGCATGCACAGCTATCATCAGTTTCTCTGGTTTGTATTACAGTTATGACATCCCCCACTGAATTGCATTTTGATAGGAATCCACAATAATAATGCTGAGGCCCAATAGTGTGTTTTTCAGGCCCGATAATGTATTACAAGTCTAGACAAAGTAACAGTTAACCAAATATCCCTCTCATTTCCACAGGAACATGTTTACCTGAGTGGGTGGAGGTTTACCTAAACTCTTCTGCCCAGATTCCAAGGGGGTCAGGAAAAAAAAATCAGCCATAGCCTGGGGGCTGTACAGCTCCATTAGTGAGGCACTTTGCCTTGGAAAATTTTCAGAGTCAGGCACAGCACTACTAACACAACTGTCTAGCTTCCTGGCAGACAAGTTGGTATATGGGTACATGATTTGGGGAGAAGAAGGAGAAGAGCAACTGACAAAACCTCTCCCAAAGTCATTGAATGTTTGCTTGAGAAAACAAACAAACAAACAAACTTACTAACTAACTAACAAATAGGAATTCAGTTTTACAAAGTGATGTTGGTGTTTTGATACAGTCAGACACTATTAAGAAGGCACTGAATGAGTAATAGGCTTATGGTAATGAATCAGTCCTTTTCTCCTTCTCTCTCCAGCTTTTCCACATACGCCTCAAGAAATATAAAATGTAATGCAGTTAAGACATCATAAAATAAAAATGAAAAGTCAGTCTAAGTAGTCTATTATGGAAATGGCCACAGAGTATGCAAAAGTCATCACAACAGAGGAGGAAATGCATTGAAAAAGCTTTTGTCTTCAAATTCGGAAGAGATGGACTTCTATGGATGTGCATTCTAAAAGTTATAGCTACAAACATTCATGGGTGTACTAACTTACACACCATCTCTTACACTTTATCACCAAAAGCCTCATTACTCTCAAAGTAACTTTAAAAAGCGAGAAAATATTGAAGCTTACTGCTGATGGGTCCTATCACAAAATAGTACCTACTGTGTTATAGTTATTATCATTGTTTATCACTCTTTTTAGCTTGCATTGTATTGAATTAATCATTTTTTATCTGTACAAAATAATTCTAAGAAAAAACTTCAACGCTTGCAGAACTCACAATTATTTGTATAATTTTATGTGGCCTTCTCATGATCTTTTCTTCGGATTATACTTGAAATAACAAAGAATATTCTGTGAATATACAAGAGTATGTGGACGGATTGTATTTGCAGAATGCTGGACACAGGCTCAGTTTCTGAGCATGAGTTCTGTTACCTTTTGTTCCATAATATCGGATTATATCGCACAGAGAAATCCAACATAAAGCATTGTTACTATTATTGTATAAAATAAATAATAGGCACCCTTGACATCATTCTCTGACAAGACTAGCTAATAATGTGCTATTAAAAGGTACATGAAAGATTTGTGATATACTTTAGTGTTTTCACATCACTGCTTGCAAACTCCTTAATCTTCAAAATTACAGCCAAATTAAACAATTTGATTCATTTTACAGAATAACAGTATTTATTGCTATAATTTACATGGATCAATTCTTTAGCAGATTCTTGTTTTCCCCCTCCTGCATATCTCTATATTTTCCTTTAAAAAATATGTATCTTATGAAAAGCAAATACAGATACTTATATTTATCATTATCTGCCTTTTAGGTTATACAATAAAGCTATGCAGGTTTTCTGCTACATACAGTAATTCCCTAAGTTAGAAATAGAATATTCCTCCCACACCAAATCCTGAACAAATGCAGTAGTAAAATTGCTTGCTATGATGCTGTGATATGTCAGCTGTCAGGCAAAATGTACTTCATTGGAATTTCTTTACTGGACAAAAGGCCACAACTCAGACATACTTACACAGCAGATCTGTTAAGTCTGGCACACCAAACAGGAGGCAGTGAACTTACCCTTTACCTTGCGCCTCTTTCCCCTCACGAGTCACCCCTAGACATGCCTCTGTCACCCAGTCCTTGGTGTAGGTTCACCTCCCCTGGCGTCACCCTATACACATTGCAGAACTGGGCATGTACCACAGGGCATCTGGGTAAAAGTAATAGCAATTTGAGAAAACTCCTGTCTCTCCTCCATCCCTTCTCTTCAGATGTACCCTCCCATACCATTCCTCTAACATTTCTATTGCCCTCTATTCCAGTCTACCTACCACGGGAAAACACAGTAAGGAGTCAAGCAAACAAACTGTCCTCTCCTGCCCCAACAACTCAAATGGTTTAAAACAGTGCCAGACAGAAGTACTGGATGGTAGAAAATGACCCACAAGGTCAAAGGTTCACCAATTAATAGCATACTAGCATTAAAAAAAAAAAAAAAAAAAAAAAAAAAAATCACTGTCTCCAGCTGTACCTTATTTCCAGCATTTTAGACTTATACTGAGTGCACTGGTGATTAGGAAGATTAATGCAGAGAAGGCAAAATTCACTGCAGAACAGAATACAAGACGTGAATTTAGACTGCATTCTTGCAGCTTCTTGTATGGGATCACAGAATTCCTCAGACGCCCCAGCATGCTGTCATGACCTTTCTCCAGATAAATAGCCCAGAAAGAGAGGCACCACCAGCAGATATAAGAAGCCTGAATTCTTCTTGCACCAGTATGCTAAGCAGTACAGTTTGTTTGAAACTGATGCAAAAGGTAAGAAAACAATCTTTCTTTAAGCTCAAAATATTTGGAAGTGCTGTAAAAGGACACCTGTATTGGACTGGATATAACAATAAATATCGGTGTAAGTCACTGTGCAGACCTTGCCTTTTTCTTTCACTGGAGTGTTTAAACAAAGGTAGACAGAAAAGGATTGTCCTAAGCATGAGTTCTGCTTTTGTATTCGAGCAAAGATTGCAGAATTCGGAGGTAAGAAGGGAGGAGATACGAAGGAAGGGAGGAGGGCAGGGAGGGAGGTGACAGCATTTATTTATGACTTTGCGAAATAACTCAAAACTCATATTCTGACTTAAATATCAGTATCCCAAATTCAGCATTTTTGCTTTACATACTTATATCATTGTCATGCTCATAAATTGGAGGGCAAAAGCTGATGTTATTCATTCAGTAGGTAAAAATTATAAAATTTTACTGGAGAAAGCTTTTCCTTGTTTTTCTGTCAAACAAAAGCAGAGAACTTGATGCATTTTTTAAGGTTTGTCTTTTCTTATCAAAATACAGCAGAAGTAATTTTGCTTTCTCTAAATAAAAATGACTCTATACGTTTAACAGATTTCTGGTCAATCAGATTTTGGGCAAAAGGTTACCATGCACTTCTGAATGGCAAGCTAAACTTGTTTTCACTTCACTAGAATCTTGTTCAGAGGACATGGTTCAACTGAACTGAACTAAAGGGTTATGATCATGCATAATATGGGCACAGTTCTTCATAGTTACACAGAGGTGATCTGAAACTGTTTTTTCTGCAACTTTGACCTTAATATTGTGCAATAGCATTCTGAATTTCTATAAATCAAAAAAATTCATTATCATTAACACAAGACCTTCACATGGACTTTACTTTGAATCATTCAGTGTCTTTTAATATTAGCTTATGTTTTTAATTAAGATATGCACAATATACGAAATTTCACTAAGTGTCTTTCAAGAAGCTTTGATGATAATACAAAATGATGCAAAGGAAAGACTTTGCTTTTAATAAGTCCAAAATTATATTATTCTGGGCTATATTTCTGAGGGCTTGATTCATTTTGTGGGGGAGGGGAGGAAAAGGGTATTTCAGTATTGTTAATTAAGATGAAGATTCTCATTAACTGAAGCAAATGTTAAATGGCCCAAGGGAGTGCATAAATAATAGGCTCACTAATAAACTGTAGTATATCGAAGCTGAGGAAAATAACTTTAACAATGCTTTTGCAGATTTACTAATTACAATAGCTTCCAGCAGTGCCACATCAACCCGCAAAGAACTTAAACTACCATTTCTTCTGTTTCCAGAAGTGCTTCAGAATAATTAAACTATTTTGAATCAAAGTTTCTCAACCTGCTTATTAAAATAAAAATAGGCAAAAGAGTTGTTATAATATTGTGGACTCCTGGTGGCTATATATTTCATAATTGAAATAGGTCTTTCCTAAAAGGTCAGTACTTCTTGAAATGATATACATTAATATACTTACATTTTATTCTAATTAGCTGTAGTGGTTAGTAAGTGTGTTATTGTTGCAGGAGGATGATTTTGCCATTATGAAGCTATCAAGCGGTAAACAGTGGTACTAAACAGTAGTTCTAGTCTTATCACAATAACAGCTCTACAAAAAGTCACTATTATGTATGGATCTCCTTTACACAAGAAACTACAGTATGTGTTTCATGCCGGGGGGTATGTGGTATGTGTTTCAAAGGGTGTTTTTTTGGAATGTAAAAAAGGTTAACGCCTGTAGGCAGCTGAGCCCCACCCAGTTGCTCTCACTCCCCCCCAGTAGGAAGGGGGAGAGAATCTGGAGGGTAAAGGTGAGAAAATCTCGTGGGTTGAGATAAAGACAGTTTAATATGGCAAGCAATGCTGTGCATGCAAGCAAAGCAAAATAAGGAATACATTCACTATTTCCCATTGGCAGGCAGGTGTTCAGCCACTTTCAGGGAAACAGGACTTCATCACGTGTAATGGTCACTTGGGAAGACAGACGTCCTAACTCTGGATGTCCCCATTTCCTACTTCTTTCCCCCAGCTTTTATTGTTGAGCATGACATCATGTGGTACGGAGTATCCCCTTGGTCAGTTTGGGTCATTTGTCCCAGCTGTGTTCCCTCTCCCAGCTCCTTGTGGACACCCAGCCTACTCACTGGCAGGGCAGCGTGAAGAGAAGAAAATAACCTGACACTGTGTAAGCATTGCTCAACAGTAATATAAACATACCTGAGTTATCAACACTGTTTTGGTCACAAATTCAAAACAGCAACATACGGGCTGCTATGAAGAAAAAAAATCCTCCATCCTGGACAAAACCAGTCCAACTATAAACAATCCTTTAAACTGGAAAGGCTGACTGAGTTCCAACACGCTCAAGAAAACAGAAAATGATAGAATCACAGTATAATTTTGCTTGAAAGGAATCTGTAGAGATTACCTGGTTTAATCGTTTTCTCAAAGCAGAGTCAGATTCAACATTAGATCAGATTGCTTTGAGCTTTATTCAGGTGAGTTTTGAAAACCTCCACAAACTGCAAGTGATTTTTGGGATTTTTTGTCTTTAATTCTAACACTTTTCCTACATTCAATAAGAACTATCTGAAACATCTCATTAACCTACTGTTCCTTTGATGGTTCAGTTTGTGTCTTATGTTTCCAGCACCAACAAGCCATGAGCAATCAGCAGCAGACAATCTATTGAAATAATTACCTTCCCAGGACTGACTTTGGTTCTCAACCACACAAGTGTTCCTTTAGTTCATTGTGACATCCTTCTGATGGATCACTCCATTCCCTTGTACCTGATACAGTCTGGAAGGCTCAAATACAAACTGTTTTGCAAACCAAGACCTTGAAAGAAATGTATTTTGAAAACTTTTATTTTAGTGGTATATTTGAGCATAATCTCTAAACTTTTGGCAGGGGAGAACTTAAACTTCAGAATTATGATGAAACCTAAACTGAAATTTTGATGAAAAATCTGAAATAGCATTTTCAAAAGCACGTGAAATTGATCTACTACCACTTCCATTACCTGAACAGATTCTTTTCAACACAAAATTAACAGGGAAAAAGCTAAGCACATTGTTGATAGCTTTTAGTTAACTTAATATTTTTTGTTTAATATTTAACACTGCAGATTGTCTGATTAGTTATCAACACCTTTGTTGAGGTTAAAAACCCCCTTACAATAGTTTAAAAGCTGTGGAAGCGGAGATCAGAATTGGCTTGTAAACTTCATTTTAAAATGAGGTTTCTTCACTACTGGGATATTTCTTTAACTTAAATTCCATTATGAATTCTATGAGTATCGGAAAATTAAAAACACGACCACAAAGAATGGAAAGTGACTAGTTTTTTTAGGAAAAAAAAGAAGCCACTGACATTTCGGCCTTCAGGTCACCAACTGACACCTTGCCCTCCTTTACATTCCCCCACCCACAGCAAAAACCTTTAGGTTAACAGTAAAGATTTGGTAGAAAGAGAATATTTTTTCTTATGAACTTATAAATGGTGAACTTTATGATAACCACATCTCAAGTCCACATTCCAAATAACTTTTATTTGGGAGAGGAGAATTTTTTCTATGTCATTAAGTCCGCAGTATTGCTATACTAAAATTATTTTAGAAAAGTTTTTGTTTGTTTGTTTTTGTTTTTTTCTTATCAATATATGTTTACAAAATATACATTATTCTGGTCAGATAAAGCTGAGGCAGGTATACCCACATGCAGGCTTTTAAAGAGCCTACACATCTCAAATGTCAGGCTTTTAAAAGGCTTACTCATCTTTCACTGTCAGAATTGGTCTCTTTTACACTCCCTTATAAATATACACACAAAAGGAAAGCACAGGGTTGAATACTTTTTTGAAATAATGGATCTCTGTACTGGATGATCTCTTGAAGATCTATAATAACAGATCTCTAATTTCACTTTTAGAAATAAAAAAGCCACTTCAGACAACTATTTTGTTTCTGCTGCTTCAGTTGTCATTTGCCCCTGCTTTTTTTTTGTTTGGTTGGTTGTTTTTATGTTTGGTTTTGGTTTTTTTTTTAGTGGAAGGGGGTGTAGAAACAGGAGGAACATGTAAAGCTCAGCAGTGGATACCCACATACTGACTCATGCTGAATCATACTGTTTAGCCAGTGAATATAGCAGGATTCAAATTTGCAGCCTGTCATCAGGGACAAAATTGCCACAAAACCAAAGAGACAGAAATGAGACACTTCGTTTGCATTATGTAAATTACAGATTAACAATCATTTTGCAACTGTCATCTCAGAAAGGTATCTGTAATCCCATATTGTTGGTAGAATGCATTATAGCTAGTTTAATTGCATCTACGCTGACTTCGTATCTATATCTAAATGGACTGACTGCAGTTGAATCAATAGCTGTCTGATCTTTTTCACTGAACCTGGTCTTATTCACTCTTTTAATTGGGAGGAAACACTGATCTACAAACCTCTAGCTTTGCCTGTCCAGTCAATGTGTTTTTCAGCATGGGATCTGAATCAGACAGACTTAGATCTGTCCCAGCCCTCTTCCTTAGCTACAAAACCAATTACATCAGCAGTCACTGGCATCCTGGATAAACAAGATTCTCCTAGTAGCCATTGTGACAAGACAGGTTAATTGTAAAATATTGTGTGTTGCTGACTCTTGAAGCAGCAAAGAAAGCAATTAATGTAAACTAAGTTGACGAAGCACCTGCTGTGTGTGTTTTGAGAGTGGTCTTTTCCAGGCAATTAATTCAATTGCCCAAAATGTAAATATCTGAGGAGGTAAGCATAGCAGCATACGAAAACACTTGCAGTTCAAACTGCTTCTTTTTCTGTCAAATGTTGAAACGCACTGAGGCAGATTCCCCAGCTGGTGTAAATTATATATACTCCCAACGATTTCAACTGTTAGTTTTCCCTGTTCAATATATGGCTAATTCACTTTTTCACAGATAGGATGTAAGTAGGAATAAAGAAACAGAAAGGTGAGCTGAGGGACTTACCAAACCTACAGCTTCCCTGCCTTTTACTATTACTATATGGACACAAAGTGTCAAGGAGCTAGGTGTGTGCACGACTGTGTACATCCCCTTCCTTCCTCTTCAGAACTGGTTCATCCTGTGAAAGTGGAAGATGAGGGGCCTTGGTAGGTCACCTACTCCACCCTCTTGTCAAGATAAGAGCTGTGATAACTAAAAAATTCCAAGCAGGTTTTTACCTAACAGGATAAAACCCAGCAGTGATGGAGCCTCCAGAGCTCCAAAAGAAATCTATGTAGTGAGTACTGTATCAATAAAACAGAACACAAGCACTGTAAGTGGAAGTTTTACTGCGAATTTAACGTGAGCGGAATACACTGATAAGAAGACTATGGAGCAAATCAATCCGTAATTTAATCACACTGAATGCAGTGGAAAAACCCAGGGGATTAGGTCGCTATCTTGCAGGTGTAACTTTCATTAGTAAAAAAAAAAAAAAAAAAAAGGTAGGATGGTGCTGTTATGACTGACTTCCTTTAAAAAGGCAGCTGCTCCTGGCCGAGGCTTTGCCACATGTGACATCATGCTCAGAATATAAAGCTTGGGAAAGAAGAAGGAAGGGGAGGATGTTCAGTTATGGTCAGACTTGGTCTTCCCAAGTCACTGTTATGCGTGGTGGATCCCTGCTTTCCTCAAGATGGCTGATCACTGCCTGCTGATGGGAAGTGGTAAATGAATTTCTTGTTTTGCTGTGCATGTGTGCATGGCCTTTGCTTTACCTACTAAACTTTCTTTACCTCAACCCACTAGTTTTCTCACTTATACTCTTCTGATTCTCTCCCCCATCCCACTGCAGGAAGTGAGTAGATGGTTGCATGGTCCTAGTTAATGGCTTGACGTTAAACCACAACGCCCACCCAGGGGAGCCCCTGGCACTGCTGATGCCCAGGCCCAGGAAGGCACTGCCCCCCACCGTGCCCTGACACATCACTGTCAGTATACCGCAGAGATGTATTTTGAGACTGCGGATTTGCCCATTGAGTTCCATGTACTACAATGCCAGTGTTTGCCGTGTAATTAAAATGACACAGAAACAGACTCAGGTGTTGGAAACAAAAAGCAAAGTCCCAGGGGAACAAATGAAAGCAAGTTTAAATAACATTTAATACTAGCTCTTGGGCAAACAGCATTTCAATTTGTTTTACATTTCAGCTCTCTGAACTGCTATGAGAATCTATCCTATACCAAAAGTACAAGAGGGAGTCTGAGAGTCTTTTTAGCCTCAAATTCCAGTGGAAAAATCTCTCTTTGAAAGAGCTCTATTGATATTTGCTGATTTATTTCTCCACTACCACCTTCAACTTGTTTCCTTCCCTGAAATTGCTGCAAATATTGTTTTTACACAAGTAGTCTGTATAATGAACTTTAAACATGACATTTTCCGCAAATTGTTGGGTATGGAACAGTCAAAATTTCTTTTAGCGTTGGTAAGGTTCAGGAAAAAAGCAATGGTATAGATTTAGATAAGAACATCTCAGTCTGTCTGATATACGGCTAACAGTTTGCAGCATACCAGAATAACAGGTTGCAGGTGCATGTTACCACCAAGATGCTCCAGGTTAGAATAAGTAGGTTCAAAAGTTCCCATAAACAGTTGAAAAGCTTTTATCAAAAATGCTGACTTGGAAGAAGATTTTGAAGAGGGGTTTATATGAGATATCCTTACGATCTGATTCTTTCTTCCTGTTCTCCTGTTCCTGATGTACATCCTTAAGACCCTTAATAGAGTCTGTTCAGCATCCATAATCCACCTAAATCCCTTCCTCAGTCTCTCCTGCTGGCTAGATAATTCAGACTTTCTGTCTTCTTCATAAACAAATTTCTAAAAGCTCTCCCCATGGGGAATTGTCTCATCACTGATTTCTCCACTCCCTTTGAAGCTACCAGTAGGACTCTAAACAAGATGAAATACAGAGAGTGGTGATGTGGCCTTGGCCTTTTTTTATCCTATAGCTTGCTGATAAGTACAATCCCTTTTTTTGTTCAAAGGAGCTGAAATCTGCATTTGCTGTCTTTCAGGAGACTGCCTTACCTACCAGACTCTAGGCTCTTTCAATTATTTCCTAACCCACTTGCTTTGTCTATTTCTTTTTCCATAGTAGAATTAAACCCTCTTTGGCCAGAGAATGGATGTTTAAATAACAGGAATGTCTTTGCAGATGAATGGCTGCACACTTGCACATCTTCTTACAGTTTTGATGTTTCATATAACTGTACTAACTGGAGTCTTCTCCATGCAGTTTAACAGTACCACAGCTTTAGCCTTCTCCTGAATCCATCATGTTGAAGCAAACATCTGCAGTAGGTATAACACATCAGAAGAACTCTGTTGCTAATCTGATGCCTTGAAGTTAATAATGATCTGAGTTACCAATTTTTTTCACAGCATATGATAAATGAAGCGAGCTACATGCAGCAATGTTACAAAAGGACTCTAAATTGCATGCAGAAATTACCATTATTATCCTTCATGCAATCCTAAAATAATATTTAGAATTAATCCAAAGGTTTGTAACTCACTTCCGAACCTGGGGGACCTGAATTAAAGTGTACAACAAGAAAATAGAAGGACAGGATTGGACTTCGTTAGTACTGTGATTCAGTTACTCTCTGCCTTTACTGTTGATTCCCAAAGGTGGCCGAAAGAAAGCATAATTTGCAAACATAGCAAATTAGGCCAAGTATTATTTGCATTAAGTGCTCATGAACTGTAGGCTCTGCATAAAAATTCAATATAGAGAATATACCATAAAGCACTTCAGTACTTGGCTGCTTATCGAACACCATGTGCAGTAACATAGATGATGAAAGCCTTGAAATTGCTGGTAATTTATCATTACTTCTTTTTTTAAAACAGAACCAGTATCTTGAAAGTTTTGTGCAAATGTGCAAACCAACCTGTAGGGTTGACTGGGATCTTTCAGTTCCCTGTGAGTGCATAGTCAGGGGCAATGAGAATAAAATTATCGCAGATCCCAGCTATGCCCAAAGGAGTGTTCAGTGCTGGGAGCAATTAAAAAGAACTTTTCTATTCCTCAGTACTGTCATCCCACACATTGACAAGTCTTTGAAAGCAAAGAATAAAACTCCTCACACATAATTAGCTACTACAAACTGATGAAAGAATTAAATATAAAGTGTTCTGCTCAAAGACATGATCATCAATCTACAGTTCATTCCATCACTGCTGATTTGAAAATGCAGAAACATAGGCAAATTATCCCATCCTCCCACATAGCCCTTAAGGGGCAAGAAAATGATCTCAGTCCTTTCTTAATCCTTTTACTTTATTTTTTTTTTTTTAATATTTGATCTAGTTATCTTAGCTTGATTAGTGCAGTCCCAAGTAGAATATACAGGAATAAAAGGATTTCTAAGACTTAATGAAATTGTTCTGAAAGAAAAAATAATGCATTTAACCAATCATTTAAGATGTACTGACCTTTCATATGATAAACAATTTTGAGGTGTCCAAACATCCTAGTTTGTGGTCTGATTTATAAAAGCCAATATTGAAAACATTTCAATAGGACAACTGACTTACACAACTTGGTTTTTGCTTCCCTTAATAAACTAAAACTGTTAGTTCAGCAACAGAGTTAAATGTTGAGATATAAACTCTGCCCAGTTTTAATCAATGTGCATTTTGCCATTTTCTTCAATGAGGTGAAAATGTTGCCTCCCCGCTTTAACTAACCTGTCACCTAGAGATTTCAGGAGACTGCTGAAATAAAAACTGAACATGAATGGAGCTTCAGCTGTAAATCTTCAGCAATTTTGCCCCACTTATGCCAAATATAATGAGGCTGGACCAGATTCTGCTCACTGTTTCATCACTAAAGCTAAAACAGACTCACTGACTTCAGGAGATTGCAGAAGGGTAATTGGAGGTAGATTTTGTCCCTAAATGCTTCTGTAGCTAATCTGTCAGTAGAAACCTGCATAATTTTCCAATAAATATGCAAGATGAGCAGCACTGCCTGGGTGAATTAGAGAAACAGAAATGCCATACTCTACAATCAGTTTGTTTTTCTTCTGCTGCACACCTGTGGCAAGAACATCTATAATGTAGGTGGTGTATTTTGGTGAAATGGAAAAAAAAAAAGCAGTTGTTAATTTCTGATCCTGATAACATGTTTTCTGTTTTTAGGGTATATGTTCAGTTTCTAGAAGTTTGTAATTATTTTAACATGAAATATTTCTGTTTCACTTGAAATAAAAAACTCTTAAACACCTAAAAATAAAATAAAATAATAATAAAAAAAAAAGAGCTAAACACCAAGATCAAGCCCATAACTTATGCTTTTGGGGGAGGGTACCTGAGATCATACCAAGCTCATCTGTGTAAACATGCACTAATTGTCTTCATACACTGTGCAGGGAGAACAGGTCCTTAAATCTTGATAGTGAATTTTTGACTGGAATATGGCAGACAGATATTGCCACATGTATTTCAATTTCTGTATGATTTTCTGGTGTCCATAGGAATATAAGAATATTTCTTTTCCACACTCCATAAAGATTTCCCATTGCCTCCCAGAAAACCACGATTGTCTCCTTATCTCTGTCTTTCTTTTATAATGAACAAATTAAATTCTTCAGTGAGAATTTACCAGGATGTTCCACAGAAACAGCTCCCATCTTCAACTGCCCCTCAGGTGTGGCACCTATTTCCACCATTGCAACACTATTTCTATTTTCAGGGAGAAAATAGTCCCATGAACAGATTTCTGGAGCTAAGAAGACATTTATGTGCCGGCCTAGAAGTACACTTAGAAAGAGGATAACCATCCGTGCATTTGCATAGCTCCCTGTATGAATTTTGCAAGGGATGTTTGTTTCCTTATCGAGACATAGCTCAGGACTATGCAGAGCAGAGACTGTGACTGGGTTACAGCAAAAAATCAGCTTGATTTACCATTGTTAAGACATCGTGGTTACAGGCATTTTGCAAAAATTCATTTAAAAAAATGGAAGGAAAGTGGAATACATGATTACTGACTTGTCTGAGTAGGAACATACTGTGCCTCAGCCTTCCACTTCCATTTGGCAGGTACTCTCAACAGACCAATCCTCAGATTACTTTCTTTAGCAAGCTAACATATAGTTCAATAGGCTATTCAGCATGACTTTTTTTTCAGTTATTTTGCTTAGGGAAAAATCCCAGACAACCAATTTTATCAAACGAATGATCCCTTTTTCCTTTTCTAAAAAAAATCCACCAGCCTAGCCCAAGTAGGAACGTGGTTACCTCAATATAACTACTGAAACTACAATGCTGAAAATATGTCAAACACTTTTCACCCCTCAGCTCTTTCAAACTCAGTTCTAGTGGAGAGATATTTGCAAAAGAGCCTCCTTGAGGTTATACCAGCACATTTTAATTAAAGTCCTAATGAAATAATGTTCTTTCAAATTATGTTGGACTGAAACTTACAGTATGTGCCAATTTTATAAAGTTAATTGCCATTTCAAAATTAAATTAGTGTATTAAATTTTATTGACAAAATTACAAATACAGCTGCTTGTTTATGAATTTTAAGGTAATTAATTATTTGTAGAGGAATCAATAGCCTGTTGAAAAGTTCTGAAAGAACAAAGTTATCAGAAATATTTTTGAGATTATGTAAATGAAATTGTAATGGCATCAGGTCATGCAAGGAGTTTATTAACACTCAAGACAGAAGAAACGTTGCAGTTATACTAAGACATTGCATTGGTGACAGTAACTCACTGTGGAGCCTAAAGGTTGACAAGGAGAGCATATGTTGCAGGAAATATCCAGGACAGATAATGGCTTCATTCTCCATTGTCAAATAGGATGCAAAGCCAACAGAAAAGAAATTGCTTTGGCTCCAGTGGGATGATGCAAAGAAAACTCTTTCTCAAAAGTAGGTTAGAGTAGAGGTAAAGTAAGAGTATGATAGAAGTAAAGTAAAAGCAAAGTAAATGTCAAGTGAACCGCCCTTTACTGAAGAAACCTTGAAAGTGATTGAGTAGGTTTGGAAATCTTCCCTGTTAACCACTGAATGAACCACTAAACCCTCACATTCCTTAACTCAGTGACAAGGCAGTGTTGTTCTAAGCTCTCTACACAAGTAACTAATACAGTTACTGTCTAAAGTGCATTGAATAAAATGAACAAAACTTATCTCATATTTAAATACAGAAATAGAAAGCCACTTGTTGCGGTTTAACCCTAGCAGATAGCTAAGCACCTCACAGTTGCTCACTCATTTCCCCACAATGGGATGGGGGGAGAGAATTGGAAGGACAGAAGTGAGAAAAGTTATGGGTTAAGATAAAGACAGTTTAATAGGGTAAAAACAAAACAAAACAAAACAACCAGCCAACCTACCAAACAAAACTAAGACAAACAAGTGATGCAAAAAACTCAATTGCTCACCAGCAGCAGTCCGGTGCCCAGCCACTCCCTGAGCAGTGGTAACCCCATCAAACTGCCCTCTCCACACCTCACCCCCTGCAAAGTTTTTATCAGTGAGCATGACATCATATGGTATATGACCCTTTGGTCAGTTGGGGTCAGCTATTCAGACTGTGTCCTCTCCCAACTTCTTGTGCACCCACAACCTATTCACCAGTGGGGAATTGTGAGGAAGAGAAAAGGCCTTGATGCTGTGTAAGCACTGCTCACAATGGCCAAAACTTTGGTGGGTTATTAACATTGTTTTCATCACAAATCCAAAACTTAGTACCATGCCAGCTACTATGAAGAAAATTACCTCTAGCCCAGCTAAAACCAGCACACCACTGTAATGCAAAAATAAACAAATAAATAAATTAGACGTTTCAATTTGATCACTTAGTACATTTTTTTAGCTTTTTTAGGTGGAATAAAAATCTTCTCCAGAAAATTCTTTTATATTTATATTGCATAAATTTAATTTCTCCTTTAGTCCTTTACCCCAAATGTACCTCTTCAATTAGGATACGTATAAATTATGAAGTATAGCAGCTTCAGATACTTTAAACATTAAAGGCACCTTTGCGTTTATCAGTCAGCACCTTTGCTTTATCCCCATGACTCCAGCAGATAGATGCATGCTAGGACAGCTGTCCCGCTGTGGTGTTAATCAGATGACAAGTACCCTGCTGGGAGTTGTGGTAATTACAGTGGGATAGCTCATCTCTTCTTGAACTCTCTCCAGGCCTTCATTTTTCTTAATAACAACAGTGATACTAATTAAAAACAAATTATTTTAGTTTATCATGCCCCTCTTTCTTGACAAGTTAGTTTAATGGTAACTACCAATGTGCAAGAAATCCACTGGCAACTTTTCCAGTTCAACAGTTCCCTCCTTTCTTTGATGTCAACTAACTTGAATATTTTTTCTGATAACCTGAAGGTGAAAACAAGCGTAAGATTTTCACTTGTGCCTTGTTTGCTGATATTCAGAGAGCATCTGTTCTCTATTGACCTTACTGTGCCTTTTACAAATCCTTCGATGGTGTTTACATTTTCTTCATTTGTTTTAGACACCAGCTTAGCAGTGAGGCTTTAGGAAGTGCCAGTCAGAAACTCAGATACACATTGTTTTAGATCTCTACCTATGTGCAAAAGTTGATGTAATTTGCACATCAAGAAGGAAGAGAAATTTTAGTCTATGGTAGGACCAAACTAATGTAAACTATTCGTTCAAGTCTTTTCTAACAGCTTACAATTTAAATTTTACTCAGATTCCCTAACAAGCAAGTTGCATAAATGCAAGATAGCATAAATTATTCTGATTTATATCTTATTAATATCACTTGTGAATATAGCTATACATTTCTAATAGCAATGGATATTTAGTTATCTATTTCTCCCCCTCTACTCCACTCTTGTGAGACCCTGCCTGGAGTACTGTGTCCAATTCTGGAGCCCCTACTACAAGAAAGATATGGACGTGCTGGAAAGTGTCCAGAGAAGGGCCACGAGGATGATCAGAGGGCTGGAGCACCTCTCCTATGAGGACAGACTGAGGGAGTTGGGGTTGTTCAGTCTGGAGAAAAGAAGGCTCTGAGGAGACCTTATAGTGGCCTACTAGTATCTTAAGGAGGCCTACAAGAAAGCTGGTGAGGGACTTTTTAGGATGTCGGGTAATGGTAGGACTAGAGGGAATGGATTAAAACTAGAGATGGGTTGATTCAGACTGGACGTTAGGAAGAAGTTCTTCACCATGAGGGTGGTGAGACACTGGAACAGGTTGCCCAGAGAGGTGGTGGAAGCCCCATCCCTGGAAGTTTTTAAGGCCAGGCTGGAGGGGGCTCTGAGCAACCTGATCTAGTGGGAGGTGTCCCTGCTCATGGCAGGGGGGTTGGAACTAGATGATCTTTAAGGCCTATTCTATTCTATTCTGTTCTTTTCTGTTCTGTTCCGTTCTGTTCTGTTCTATTTAGATTTCCAGTCTTCTGCACAACTAGAAATTTGATAATCAAAACCTTTCAATAACATTAATTCTTCCAAATCAAGTTAATGAAGATATTCCACTTGTTTGCCACAGAATATCCATTTGCTCTAGCAGTACCAAAGTAACAAATTTTATGAGGAACAGGTAGAAAATTCAGTTCAAATTTCTGAAGTAACTAACACTCATGATGTAAACAAAAGATCATAAGTTTTTACCTTTATCACTGTGCATGTTAGCTCTTCTAGTGATGTAAGTGATGATACCTATGAGCTAAGGGCTATAAGATTGGATTCTTACCTTTGTCTGCACTTGTGAAATACTTGGTGGAAAAGGATGAACTTTTTCAGAAACAAAGGTCCTGGATCATTGTTTTGCTGCTATAGCCAAAAAACAAGGAAAGCAAACCTGAAAGCTTGTTAAACATTATTTGTATTATAGTATCTAGAATTTTCTTCATCACAACAAATTCCAGTGATCTTGTCTGATAATTTCATCTATCTCTTCACCTGTACATTTAATCTACAGATTTTACCAGTGTACTCATCAACACTGTATAATATAATCACAACATATTTTGGACTGTTTTTCATTCTGTAATTAAAAAGATGAACCATGTTTAGAAAACATAGAAATACATATTTATTTATTTAAAAAAGTGAAGCAACGGCACACACTATATTTACGATGTAAAAATAACAGATTTATATTTCCAGAAATTCTAGGATTAAGTTATCTTGAACTTGGGGTGTAAAGGTAACACCATTAGGCTCTAGTTGGATTTTGATTTGCATGAGTCATCCTTTTTGAATGATTCCTGAGATCTCAGCTGATTGTCCTGTGGACTTCCGGCCCTCAGACCTATTCAGAGTTAGCACGGATGCGGAGAACTGTGAGAATGAGGGATACACACAACTGATGGAAGGGACAACAAACAGAAAGACAAATGGACATTTATGTCTTTATGTGGGAAGAAAATGTATATATGTTGCTGCTTGGTGCTCAAAAATAGTGAATAGGTGTTTAGAAATCACTGATTATCTACTCCATTGTAATTCAACAAGTGGATTTTTTTTTTTTTAATGTGAATATAGAAGATAGACATTAATTCAACTTCCAATCAAACAGGTTTATATGACAGGTCAACTTACAATCATTTACAGGTTAATTTAAATTTGTAGTCAAATTATTTTGACACTTTCTTCAAATAAAGTAACATTCAACTCTGCAGCTGAGCTCAGCCCACAGAAGAACGTTCTTTAACCATTGAAGAAAATAACCTGAATACACCATGCATTAATTGCAATGCATTATAGATCATACAGTTTTAAAAATGTTCAAATATCTTGAGACTAAGTGTAATTTTCCAAACAATCCGAACTTCTTTGGAAGCAAATAGAACTGGGCTTCTTAATGATTTGGGCACTTCTGAAAATGGAACTTTTTGCAAGCATTCTGTGAAATTTTCTAGGACATTTTTGTCACAGTCAGATTTCATGCTTGAGGTTTAACCTTCATTATTACACTTTCATGTCAGCATGATGCCGCTCATATAAAAGACATTACATCAGTCTAAAACTAGTATGTTGAATTAAGCATTCAGTCTCCAACTGTGTGCATTTTTTTGTTCCTTCCTTTTTAACACAAAATTTATTTGCATTCCAATTGGGATATTCACATCTTCAACCTTACGCTATTTTACTTCGTTGTTTTTTCCTCCAACATCTGCCTTTTCCACTGGCCACAGACCTCTGTAGCCACAAACTCGACCTAGTACTAGGGTTGTTGTGGGTTGAACTTGGCTGGAGACCAGGTTCCCACCAAGCTGCTTTACCACTCCCCCTCTTTAACTGGACAGGGAGAGAAAAAACATGACAAAAGGCTGCTGTGTCCAGATAAGGACAGGGAGATCACTCAGCAATTACCATCACAGGCAAAACGGACTTGACTTGGGGAAAACAATGTAATTTACTACCAATCAAATCAGAATAGGATAATGAGAAACAAAGACAAATCTTAAAATACTTTCCCCTCAGCCCTTACTTCTTCCCAGGCTCAATTTCATTCCCTATTTCTCTACCTCTTCCTCTCCGCAAGCAGCACAGGCTGATGGGGAGTGGTGTTTATGCTCAAGTTCATCACACGCTGTCCCTGCTGCTCCTTCCTCCTCACTCTCTTCCCCTGCTCCAGCATGGGGTCACTCCCACAGGAGGCAGTCCTCCATGAACTTCTCCAATGCGAGTCCTTCCTGTGGACTGCAGTTCTTCACGACTTGCTCCAAGATGGGTCCTCTCCACAGGATGCAGTCTTTCAGGAACAGACTGCTCCATCCTGGCCCCCCAGTGGGGTCACAACTAGTGCCAGCAAACCTGCTCCAGTGTGGGCTCCTCTCCACGGGGTTACAGGCCCTGCCAGGAGCCTGCTCCAGCACAAGCCGTCCACAGGGTCACAGCCTCCTTTGGGTGTATCCACCTGCTCCGAACCACCAGGTCCTCCATAGGCTGCAGGTGGATATCTGCTCCAACATGGACCTCCATGGGCCACAGGGGGACATTCTTCACCATGGTCTTCACCAAGGGCTGCAGAGGAATCTCAGCTCTGGCACCTGGAACACTTCCTCCCCCTTCTTCTTCACTGACCTTGGTGTTTGCATAGTTGTATCTCTCACATATTTTAACTCCTCTTTCCCATTTGCTGTTGTACAGCAGTTTTTTCCCCTTCTTAAATATGTTATCACAGAGGAGAGGTTCAATCTTCTCCCTGTACAGCAGTGCCTTTTATTCTGTGTAACAAAGAAAACCATATATCTTCTGACAGGATGGCATGTTATCTCCATCATAACATCTACCAGCACAGCACTAGCAGGCACTGGGTGCTCCAGCAGGTTCCCCTACAGCGGTTGCTCATGCTAACGTATGGGCTGCTCAACCCCTGAGTACAAGGCCCAATAGAGCAGACATGGCCTGTTCAAGGTCACGAACTCTTTGATAACAATATCTTCCACAAGATCCTCAATATACTTTTTCTCATAGCAGCTATTAATATATATTGTTTCCTTTCCATATATTTTTAGCTAAATAAACCTGCTAGTGGAATTTAGACGTCACAAGCTAATGTTTTTTAAGATACACATTTTTCAAGCAGTCCTTCAAAGTGGAGAATTATTATCAACACTTATAAAATATCCTAGTTATTATTTATGCATGCTTGGAGTAAGCAGTAATGGTTTGCAGAATTTTTAGTTATTTGATGTCTTCCTCTTGATTGTTTTCTTTTTATTTTTATCTATCTGCAGGAAGATTTGATGTCAATGCAACACTAGGTAGCTGCTACAGCTACTTATGAATTTGTTTCATCAACATTTTGAACAGCTGTGACAAAAATGTTAAGACAGAAATTGAAGCACAGTGGCTATATAGCTTATATATCTGCTCTAGAAGGTTGGCTGATATTGTGAAAGTATCCAATATTTTACAAGATATTTCCTCATTAAACCTGGCTTCCCTCTGAAGTATGCACACCAGAACCTCACGTTAATACGAGAAGATTCTAGTAACTTATGAAACAAAGCCACTGAGAATGAATGAAGTGGCTCCTTCTGCCTGGGTCTAGATGTTTTAGAGAAACAAGCAGCAAACTGTACATACTAGGGTACTGTAATTCAAAGAAAGGTAGGTCATGCTGCCAAAAAGACAACTTCCAGTAATCTGGTAATACTTCAATTAGAAGACAAATTCTGTTAAGCTCCCACTTTTGTGCTCAGGTGTATGGGGCCAATTATCTCCATCAAAATACTTTGAACTGTCTTTTTTATTATCGTTATTTAGAATATAAGCATCTTTAATGTTTGTTATTGTTTACAAGATATTACACTGTAGGAAGAAAGACCATAAGGTCCTACACCAAAACCATTTCCAGCCTAAATAGACACAGTAGATAAGGCAGAAATAGGTAAAAATTACTTGTGTGTGGCCGTACAGCTTGTACACAAAACGTTTGATTTACTGATACCCATATTTTCACACTGGCAGCCCAGTGGAAATTTTCTCAAGGACTCCACCAGTGCAGACAGCTGAATGAAGATCTGTGGTGGTTGCAACCAGCTCCTCACTTGTGTCCATCATGTAATAGGCTGCAAGCTACTGGTCCTATGGCAGCTGCCATATGCTATCACTGCCAGATCAATTCATCCATCCATCAGCTTATTCCTCTGGGGCTGGAGAGGCAGAGGACCAGTAGGAGTAGGCTTGGTGTCTGTATTATGCTTCCTGCTGAGCTATACACAGGCAAAGGCTAAAGGCTGGATAGCATGGACTTCAGCCTTAGACTGCAACACAGCATATGCAATTTCCATGGGATTTTCTCTTTTAAATATTGCTCATGTGGTATCAAAGGAAAAATATGCTCAGCTTGCTGAGATAATAAACACAAGGGAAAGTTCTCTTCCAAATAGCTCTCTGGATTCAAATCCAAGTCAATAAATGTAATTCTAATTCCTGCAATTTATTAATTCATACCAGTGGAGGATTTGTCTCTAAACGATTTTAGTAAACTTGCAGGATTTTTCATGTACAATTCACATTAATATGTATATTATCTAAAACAGGCATCTGTGGGGCAAATGAAACTATTCCCTGAGAAATAAGGAATGACAGACATTGAATCAACATTTAATTTTAAGTTTTCCAGAATTTCATAGAACACACATATTTTTTAAGATCCTCTATTGAAATGAGAGTCACCTGTACAGGTCTGCCTAGATTTTGTTTGATTTAGAGCTATCTGGATTTGGATTAGGAAGGAAATAACATCTTCATAAGCTACCTGGATGAGGTGATCAAGTGTACCCTGATGAAGTTTGCTGATGATACAAAACTGAGTGGGGAAGTGGATACTTTGGAAGGGAGAGCCACCCTGCAGGAAGACCTGAATAGGGTGGAAGAGTGAGCAAACAAGAACCTTATGAAGTTCAAGAAGGACAAGAGTAAGGTCTTGCACCTATGCAAACATAATCCAGGAGTGCAGCACAGCCTGGGATCTACCTGGCTTGGGAACTGCTCTGTGTAAAGGGATTTGGGGGGTCCTGGTGAATAACAAGCTCAATATGAGTGAACAGCGTGCCGCTGTGGCAAAGCAAGTCAACGGGATGCATCAACAAAGGCATGACCAGCAGAGATAAGGAAATCATTATCCCAGTCTACTCAATGCTTGTCAGGCCACACCTGAAATGCTGTGTTCAGTTTTGGTCCCTGCTGTACAAAAAAGATGTGGACAGCCTGGAGAGGGTCCAGAGAAGTGTTGCAAAGATGATCCAAGGACTGGGAAGCCTTCCATATGAGGAAAGGCTGAGAGAACTGGTCTTGTTCAGCCTTGAGAAAAAGAGGCTTAGGGGAGACCTTATCCCCATGTTCTGGTATTTAAAGGGTGGCTACAAAGAAGATGGCTAGATGCACCCATTATGACCATCATGTGTGGTTATCACTTGTGCAGGTTTACGGGAGATAAAGGTCACGTTGGCGGTGGATTGCACCATCACAACATCCTAATGAGAAATTTACTGTCAGAAAGAAGTTTAAAAACACAGTGGGATACTCCACAAACAATAGGTAGCATCTAAATGCATGACATTAGAGGTGGGAGCCTTACTGCTGTTAGTACTTTAAAAAATATCACTCAGAAACCCCTTCAATATTTCACAAATTTTAGAGGGAATCTGAAAACTGTTTCACAAACTGATACAACTTATTACTTCAAATATATCTTAAGGTAACTTCTGAACAGTTGACAACAATGCATACATTTGTCAGCAATGCTAAATTAGAACATATTCAAACTTTTTTATTATTTTTAAGGAAAAAATACTTGCAAAGGTTTGAGTAACTAAGTTCTTTTTATTTTGCTGGCTGAAGCAAAACACTGACAAAAAATAATGTTTACTTTTCTGAGGAAAACAAAACAAAACAAAGGTTTCAGGTTCACTAACAATTTTCGTTTAACTCTAAACAAAACATTTCATTTTTCAAGCAAGAGGATATATTATGCATTGTTCTAAATATGGGAACATTGCCTCTGTCTCAAATGTACTATTATCATAGTTGTTATTTTTTGGCGGCCTTGCCACAACAATCTTAATATTGAGAAAGGTATTTTTTATTGCTGCTCTCGGATAATGTGAAGGGAAAGTGTGCTAATATGTTTGGATTAACAAGTAGTTCAAATTGCTACAAGCATCCTTAAAAGCTTGTTTTGACAAGATACAACAGTGAAGATATTTCTTATATTTGCTAAAGCTGGAACAACCTGGTTTCTATGGAAAGCTATATTCACCCAAATGAGCTTTCAAGGCTTTTCTTTATACCTGTGGAATATTTCCAGATGCAGACATTCCAGCTGCAGGATCTCTGACAGCTCCCCATATATGCAGAGGCTTCCTCTACCGGCTTTTTGGTAGATAAATTATTATTTTCTCTGTGGTACAGAGCAATAACTACCTGATCAAAGGTTCAACACATCTCGTAGATCTAAAACAGTAAAACTAGTTGTCCACTGTTATCAAATCAGTAACAAGTTCATCATCATGCATGGATTTTGTTTCAGGAGTGTCACAAACCAACAGAGTAGCCTAATCAAGCAACTATGCTCACATATGGTTGTCCAAGATATAAAAGAGTCTTTCCCTCCTATTTTTTTTCATATCAATTTTGATCTCAGTCACAGAATTGAGATTGTACCACTGTTCACTTACTTTTTTTTTGTGTGGTTGCAATTCCTTCCATTTTGTTTAGGGTCCTGTGGAGTCAGTTTATCCTCTATGCATAGTATACAATATCAAACTTATATTGTAAGATTTACTACAAGACCTCACAAAGAAACTCTACTGTTGTAACTGGAATAGTTAATTAGGGGCTGGTAGCAGTTTCCACCTTAGGGTTATGCATTGAGATGACTTTCCTCCTCTTAATCTGATGTGTTCTGATCAGACCTCAAGGCACCTTCCAGTGGTTAGCACCTTTTCCTTTTTTTTTCCTGTGACCGCAACTGCTTTGAAATTTTGAAGATTATTGATTACATACATCACTTTGCTTCTTATTCTGACATGTACTTCTACAAATGCTTTCGTGTCTTTTCCATCTGTACGACAATATTTCTTGTGGAGATATGGTTGACTGTAGTACAGCAGGTCACTGCTGGAGTTAAGATAGGGAAAGGCCTATTTCAGAGGTTACAAAATTTCTTTGCCTCTTGATTATGAGGAGGGTAATTTATTTTGAAGTGTCTGTTACACAAATTATTAAAAACTTGGTGAAAAGTACACCCATTCCTGCTAACACAATTATGTAGAAATTAATCACTAGAGTTGATAATGAATATAGAATGTGTATGTCTAGGCTACTCTTCCGAGAAAATTGCAGTGTTTCCGTTTTGATTCATCATTACTTTGTTCAATAGGCATAAGATCCTCTCAAGGAAAAATTCTATTTTAATGCTGTATTTGGTTTATGTGGCAAGGTTTTGGTAATGGGGGGACCACAGGGGTGGCTTCTGTGAGAAGATGTCAGAAGCTGTGCCCATGTAAGACAGAGCCAGTTCTAGCAGGCTTCAAGGTGGACCCTCTGCTGGCCAAAGCAGAGCCAATCAGCAACATTGGTAGCACTTTTGTGGTAACATATTTAATACTTAAGAAAAGGTAAAAAACACTGTGCAACAGTAGTTGGCAGAGAGGAGTAAGAATATGTGAAACTGTGTGAAACAACTATGCAGAGAACAAGGTTAGCGAAGAAGCAGGGGAGGAGATGCTCCAGGTGCTGGAGCAGAGATTGCTGTGCAGCCCATAGCGAAGACCAGGGTGATGCAGGTTGTCCCCCTGCACCCCATAGAGGACCACAGTGGAGCAGATATCCGCACTGTAGCCCATGGAGGCCTCCATGCCAGAGGTGAATATGCCCTGAAGGAAGCTGCAGTCCATCAAGAGCCCGCATTGGAGCAGGTTTTCTGGCAGGACCTGTGACTCCCTGGGGGACCAACACAGGAGCAGTCCAGTCCTGAAGGACTGTACCCCATGATAAGGACCCATGATGGAGCAGTTCATGAAGGATTGCCTCCCATGAGAGGGACCACACACCGGAGCATGGAAAGAGCATGAGGAAGAAGGAGTGGCAGAGACAAAGTGTTATGAACTGACTGTAACTCCCATTGTCCATACACCTGCACTGTTTGAAGAGGAAAGAGGTGGAGAAGTTGGGAGTAAAGTTTAGCCTGGGAAGAAGGGAGTGATGGGGGGAAGTTGGTTTTAGATTTGTTCTTATTTCTTATTGTTCTGCTCTATTTAATTGGCAATAAATTAAATTATTATCCCCAAGTCAAGTCTGTTTTGCCCATGAGGGTAGTTGCTGAGTGATCTCCCTATCTTTATCTCAACCCACAAGCTTTTTCTCCCCTCCGTCTTGTTTAGGAGGGGGAGTGATAGTGGCTTGGTGGGCCCCTGGCAGCCAGCCAAGATCAACCCACCTCAGGTGCAAAATGCTGGGCTGTGTTTTATGGAAAATTAATACAAGTTCCACTTACAAGTCTCCTTTTACTTTGTCAAAAACTTCATATGACTTTGGGCCTGATAGTAAATGTTCATTTTCATTGATATTGGTGGTGTCATTGCCTTCTAATGGTTGAATTTTCTAAGCCAATGTTGTTTTAATTTGACTGCCTTTTGTGTATCAAGCTGAGTGACAGTCTGTAACATTGTTCTTTGATATTTTTTTTTATGCCTTTGACATGACCTGGTGTCTCACCCCTTAGGTCACATTATCATTTTAGTTGTACCAATATGAATTTAGAGCATCTCCTGGGAAGTCAGTTGAGTTATTACAAATTTATGCTGATGTAAATTAACCCAGAACTTGGCTGTTTGCATGAGAAATACAAGTTTAAAGAAGTTTATTTGATTTCTGCGTGCTGAACAGATTGTGTGGAGAATTTTTGCTTATTTGCAGTCTTATCTTGTCACTTTTAGCAGAGACCATGCAGCAAAAAATGTAACTTCTTTTAAAACTTTTTTAAAAAAATACTTGCTCTGGCAGCAGTATGATGGTTACCTAGTAACTACTCCGGTGTGGCCTGTAGCTCTATTTTTTTTTATATCTAGTTAATAATTTAATTTAATTTGTCTAGGTGACCCAGCTATATAGCAAGTATTTATCCTCCTAGAAGATAAAGCAAAAACAGGAGAAAAACCTGATGACTATCAGTCCTTGTTTCCTCTACTGTGTGATTTGGTTTGTGACTAGTGGAATAATATTTTTTTGTTTCATTGTTTTTTTATATTTCAGTATCATCTTCATGCCAGGAATCAAAGGTCATATAGTTCTCAGTATTACTTTCATTTATTGTAGCAAAACTATTTGTTACATTTTTGTGACTTGCCTGCAAGACTTTATAGGATGGGCTTAACACGTGGAAGCTGTATTTTTTCAGACATTTTTGTTGACAGTTGTTAATTTTAATGTTTAAGTCAATAGATAGGGTACTTTGTTGTAATAAGTGAAGCTGATAGACTGTAATGAACTGGCCAGTGTGTAAATATAAATTTGTAAATAAATGGTTATAATCAGTTACTCTTCTCTACTATGTCAGAACCTGACCACTACTAAAAGCTAAAACTGATTCTCCTTAATCTTATGTGAACAGAACTTTTGAGGCAGAACCATAATATTTGTGAAATACTGAGCGGCCTCTACTTGAAGTGCAGTGACAACCACCTGGTTTCTTATAGCCAGAGACTTCATACAACGCAATCATTAATTTTCTTAATAGGATAATTTAAAAATGATCAAGAAGTTCATGCGTCTGCCACCAAATAGGATTGTTGTGGATTATGTCATTTCCTGACAAAAGTTTGCTCAGCCTGCTCTTAGTCTACCACTGGCAGAGATCCCAAAATACTCCTGACAGTCTATGCCAGTGTTTAACCATCTTTACCTATACAAAGCGATTTTCAATTTAAACTCATTGTTTTAGGGGATTTAAATGTACTCATGGTCTGTAGGTGATTCTAAGATTGGCAGTTACGAGTATTTCTTTGCAGTGTGTATTCCTACAAAAACATCCTCCAAACTGTCTGCAAAAGGGTTGCATCATGAGTTTTAGGCTGTAGATATTCACCATCTTCTGGGCTATTTTCTGTAGTAAAAAAACATGGAAATGTTATTCAGTAGTTGACAAAAAGGATGATTTAATTCTTAATGAACTCAATTTTCAGCCTGTGGACTTGAATATATAATTTTTGAACCATCTAGGAAAAAACCTCAAACATTGGATTTATGGAAAAATAGTCTTCTGTAATGTTTACGAGTTTTAAGCAAATCCTTCTCCCAGGATTTTTGAGAATAGAAATCAGTTCAGAGGCACGAAAAGTCACTGTTAATATCTGACTATCTAAATGATACAAAGATTGATTTTGTCCTTTAGAATGTATTCTCAATATTTTCCTTTTAAAATAAATATTTGTATGGCATCTATTCTTCTGGATTGTGACAAATGCTGTTATGCAACTGCCAAAATTCTGATAGCTCCTCTCACTTAAGCAGATGTAGCAATTGCTAGAAATTTCCTGAGAGTCAATTCTCCTGAGATTTCCTACACATTTGCCAATTAATATGGATTGTAGGAGAACCAGCCAAATTTTTGTGATGTTTATCTGAAGCAGATCACTGAGCTTGTTGTGGTTCATCCGTTGCTAATGAGAGAATTAAATTTAAGCTTGTGTATGTATACTGTTGAGAATATTACGGATAAAATCTGGACCCCTCAGAAGTCAGGGTCTTATTTGTCATTACTTTCACTGAGGCCAGAATTTAATCTATTGCACAAAAGCACTGTATAAAGCAGGAGGTTCAAAATGACACTACAGTCTGTTCCCTGTACCAGAATTCTGGAATCCTGCAGGAAGGTAAAGTGCATAAAATGAACACAGTGGTAAAGAATATGGAATTCTGTATTACCTTACACATTGGGGAAGTTGTATGTAACATAAAGATTTGACAACTGCAGTGAAATTCTGCTCTGCTCAAATAATATCAGTAGCAAGTATAAATAAAACCAAGATTTGGACCTGCCAAGTTATAAATTATAAACAATCTTTTTTTCCTTTATTCTTCCTACATCAGTGATTTTTTATTACTTGTCGTGAAGATACAAGCCCTATTATTCAAGCCTTTGGCATTTTGATCCACTCGTCCTTATTCAGCTTCCACATATTAATTAATGTAACTAGCTGCTATACAGGTTTTCCTGAACATCTGAAAATTTCATCTTGAGCATTTAAGCTGTTTCATTAACTTACCCTTGGAGATTTTTTGTCCTGTTTTTGGTCATATCAATTTATATTCACTGTACTGCAGATTCATACAGCCTATTCTCGTTATATAGTGATAATGTTGCTTCATCTTCAAATCTCTTCCTCCTAACCAGCTTGATTCCACTAGTTCAAAGACTTTCGACTACTGCATGCCTTTGCAATGTCCTTCCACATGAGATCATGAACAGTGGGTTGACTGTATTTTCCAGTCAAAATTAAAAACCCATTCGTTCACCTTGACTTATGCTTAGTGACAGCTCTGTGTGTTTCTCACTGTGATGTGCATACATGAAGGACGTAGCATAAAGATGCACTGAATTATATTGCATTGTGTGGTAAATGTGATTGGAGTAATTACTAGTGTCCAAGTTTTTATCCTTTTTCTCATTAAAGTCGTGATTACGCCAATGACAGAGATAAATAATAGAATGGTTTTATCAGTGTCCGTCTTGCCTAAAATGTGAATGACAAAAAAGCAATAAAGAATACAGTAAAAATATAACATTGAAAAAAATAAACCAAACCAAACCAAACCAAAACATTTCCTAACAGTACAGGTGAAAATGTCACTAATGAAGTAAGAACAAATATGTGATGTCTTACTTAAGTGTAGATCAGAATATAAAAAGTGGATGATGCTTGTAAAAAAGAAAATCAGACAAGTTAACCATTATATTATTATATCATACGCTTTGTTGAATATTATATTAATTTTCCTCTATGGTGTCCTCTGTGGACAATCTTTAACTAACACATTCCACATATATGTGGGATATTTCTCTCCTATGGTGTTTGCAGTAGGTGTGGTTTAAAAAAAAACTGTCCCAGATAAACTATGGGTACTCTTACGTTGTATATCACATTGCTACAATTATTATTTACTATTAGTTACCATTATTTTTAGTATTGTTAATATTTTTCCCAATGATATTTTATTGGTGTAGCATTATTTCTGGTTTACTGTTTGCATCTCTGGAGGAACTATAACATTATGGTGTACTTGTCATTCACCATAGTACTTCTCCAGCTGCTGGATAAATCTTAAAGTTTGTACTATAATTCCAACTATAAACTCATTATTCCAGTCTGGGAGTGTAATGTTCTTTTAAGGGAGGTGCAGTTATAGTTCATAGCCAAGCATACATCACAAAGCTTCATTAAGTGCTCTATCCACAGATGGGCTGTAGGGTGGTCACCTTGTTATTTATGACTGTAGCTGTTTCAGCATCTTCTACATGTCCTGTTTGAAAAAAATTATAATTCCTGAAGTCTGGTGGCTTTTTTTTCCTCACACAGAAGTCATGATTCAATAGTTTGTTCTGGTTCAACAAAATTGTTAAGTGTGTTCTTTTAGATTTTTACAAATCGAGGGTAGTGTGAAATTTAATTAGGTTTTAACTGGTCTACCTCTATGGAAGTGAGTGGAGCTAGGCTAATTTACACTAGATCAGAATATGTCCATAATGCTTATGGTCTCATTCACTAAATTATCATCATAGTGTGTTGATTTTTCAGAGTGATTAAAATTACACGTTAAGAAATTTTGACAAGAAAGGGAGAAAAGGAACTTTTCAAAGTTTGAAATCAACATTTCACTTTAAAACAACTCAGCAAGGACCACCTGCTGCAAGAAAGCACCTAGAGAAACTCTTATCATATAAATTCATTTTCTGAGATGCACAAAAGAGTCCATATTTAAAGTCTATTGTTTGTTAATGTCATCGTTTAATAAAGGTGACAATAACGAGTCATGTGGAGTGTCCTTCACACTGAATGGCAGTAGTGATAGAAGAGTCTCAGCACAGAATACTATCAGAACACACAAGTTCTTACCTAACTAGAAGTAACACTGGGTGAGATGTTATTAGAACATTGTGCTCTGGGAGTGCTATGTTTGGAAATAACTGTTTCTTAGATTATTATCACAGCATAATTGATTCAGTATTTCCCTCTGTCCAAAATCAATTAAAAAATAATTTCTGAGGAAAATAATTCTATTTAAAAAATAAGAAAGCAATGATTTAATACAGTTAACACAACAAAATTTAATTGCAAATATTTAGCTAATAATCTTTTCTTTTTTCTTACTGTCTTTCTAGAAAAAAATCTTCAATTTAATATTTTTCAACTATGACAAGGAATCATCTAACAGGATTTCAATGTCCACATTTAAGCAATTGTTCACACAGGTTGATTTGCAAAAGTGTGAAACATTCAAAGCCCCCTTGGAGTGGCACAACTGCTCAGTAACAACATTCTGAGATCATTTCCATAGGTTAAATACAGACTTAATTGCCAAATTAAGCATTGGTCACCCAGAACTCCGAGACACTGACAGTGAAATATCAAAACAGTCAGAATTGACATGCTCATGCTCTCAGTGTTCTAAAAATAACATAACAGCTGTTTAAATTGTTATGTTAAATTAATATTTAAATTAAAATATCAATAACACTCTTCCATTAACACTTTTGTTTTTAATGGGAAGAAGCACTCATGAAAACAAACTAAAATCATGTTTTTCTTTTCATTCCATAGGAAATGCACAAAAAAGTAAAACTTACACAATTCTCAGAAATAACGAACAATGTAGAACAATACTTTAAATATATCTAAACTATGCTACAGTAAAAAAAGGTAAATTCTTTATAATAACTCCAATGAGTAGTTTGAATATTGAGGAACATAGAAGCTTTAATACCTTGAGCCTTTGAGAATTTCCTAGCCTCTTCAGTGTCTAAATCAAATTTGCTAACCTCCTTTACCTCTAAGTCTGTTAATGAAAATGAAAGTTGGTTTAATTTTTAAATCATTTAGATGTGTTTGAAAAAGTTACCTTTGGCTAAAGAAATTACTGGAGCTGTTTCACTACAAAGATTTCTTCTTTAACTGTTTCTTTTTTATGGTGTTTTCGGGTACCAAGAAAAAAGCAGAGGGAAGATGAAGGTCTCCAAGATCATTCCAAAGTAAAAAGGTGGATTTTCTGTTTCTTATCAGTCGGACACAAAAATTTCTGCTGATCTTTGACAATGTGTTTCTTTAAAGTATATTGGCTATTATTTTCTCCATTCACAGTAAAAACAGAAAGGTACATTAACCGCTGCTTTCATTTTCAGAATGTGATTCTGAGTGCAGAACTCAGCCTTATAAAGATCTGTAGCTGCTGACAAGAATTAACAGGCTTGGCCTTTTCTATTTCATGTAAGACACAGAAAAGAATGCTGAATGTTCATTCAAGTGTTTGATTGCTAGGCTGAAAAGCTGTTACTTCAATATGGAAGGTAAATGATAAGATTCAGACCTTCACAGTGAACAGAGGAAAAGGATGAATTGAAACAAACAGCAGGCTGCACATCTCTCCAAACCAAACCAAACCAAAAGGAAAAAAACCCACATCTATGTTAATCCAAATACAGCGTAGACTGATAAACCTATAACCTCAGTAGACAAGATATAAACTTTATTTTAGGGTTAAGGATGCAGAGGAGGGAAGAAAAGAACAATAGCATAGATTATGTGGTGGTTATCATCTTTAGATATACATAGCTGGAGTTAAGCAAAGAAAATGTGGGTAAAAGCTATTCTTTCTTTTGTGGCAGGCATATTTCCTTTGCTGATTTCAGACAAGGGAATCTTGTACTATTTGAGACTGCAAATCCTACTCCAGAAATTGAATTCAACAGGACTGAAGTGTGATCACCAAAGGAAGTTCTGAAGAAAGATTTAAAAAAAGACAAAATCAAATCGTTGATGTTCAAAACATAATTACGTTGATTCCTCTCTCCTTTTCCCAGAAAGTAAAAACAACCTCTGTCCAAACATTGCGAAATACCTTTTTCAGTGACTCAATACCTTTGAATGTTAGAACTGGTTTTCTTTCACACTGATCTGCACAGGAGACCAGATTTAAATGATAGACAATCACAGAACAGACTACTAGTAGGCCAGTATACACAATGATGCACTGTCAGTTTTCAGCCCCTTCCCAGGCAGTTCTGCACACCTTTGGACTGAACGCATGCACACTGTTACTGTGAAAGCCTTAATCTGGTGTAATTTTCTACTTTCTGAAAGCCTGGGCTGTGTCATCAGGAAGTGTCATCAACATTCCATGTCATTCCATCAACAGTGTCATTCCTGCAGCTGAACAGTTGAGGCAACAGAAAGAGGGAGCTGTCTTGACTAGTTACAGAAAAGAAGCAGCTGATGATCCAAAGGAAAGCTGCAAAGTTTCTTAGGCTTTTCTTGTTTGGAGAAGCCAAACTAATCAGAAATTTTGGGCCATTAGGAGAAGATCAATATGGGAAGAAATGTGCTCTAATCTGGACAGGTAACTGACAGGGGAATAGTTCTTTTATTTCAGAAGCACATCAAGCAAGGGCTGAAGGAAACACATAACGAAAATTTTGAGCTATGTAAGGAAATCCTATATTGTTTGTGTTTGTATTAGTACTTTGCCTTTATCTTAAGATTTCCCTCTGAGTTTCCAGAGCTTTTGTTCATATTCAAGACAAAGAGGTCTACTGTGGTTTGGCAGCTCATGCGCTCCAATGACAAATGGAGTGGAGGCTGAGAAATGTTTTTTGTAATTAAATAAATTTCTGACATATGGTCAAACATACTTGCATGCAGGGACATAGAGTACAAAGGAGAAAATGAAATTCCTTTCATCTTCTCTCTGTGTTGGAGGATTTTTGGCACATGAGAGCTCTCAAGAAAATCTTCCTCTGGACTGCAGTTATGCCTTAGAACATACATCACAGGAACTGACTCCTCAATGAAGAAGACCTAACTCCTCAATAAAGGCCTACAATAGGTCCATTCATTGCATGAGGCATTCTGTCAGTAGATTCTGAGACGCAAATCAAAGGTTTCAAAGGTAACCAGTGAGTGACCAGACCCTCGTGGGGATGACTTTGCAATACCTGAAAAAAGGGATTTTTAGCAGGTGGCAAGAACGCTCCTTTGAAACCCTGGATCCTTTAAAGCCTCTATTTTTTTTCCTTTAAGGTAGAAAACCAGAGAGACACGATAAATCATTGTGTTAAGTTTGGGGAGAGGTGAAAGCTTTGTGGTAGGGTATGACTGGAAGAATTTAATTAGTGCATTATGATATAGAATGTCATGTCTACATTAGAAAATTAAGCTCAGGCAGTATAAGTATCTTACCAAAGTAAGAAAACTGTTGATTAAATGGATTGCTAGTGCCTTCCCCACTCCCTCAGCTTTAAGCATTGTACTGTTTTTCTTTTAGGGATAAATCAAAGCAATTAAATCATTACGTATTGAAAAAGTAAGACCCAGCAGTTCATAATTGTTTATGACTGTTACAACTGGAAAAAAAAAAAGCCCTCTTGTACTCCTGATTCATTTTCATGATCCATTGACCAGCTGGTATGAGAAGCATCATTAATGAAGCATGAGATTTCATGCAGTTTGGCCACCCAGCAGGAGATATGCTTCACCTTATGCAGATTCTCTTTTTATTACCTCTTACAGCCAGGAAAGTCAATGTGTTAAGGACACATTAAAAGTAAGATATGTATATATTATTCAGTCTTCTTTGGATATCACTGACAAGTATCATACTGCTTCTTAGAGTGACAGCTTTCAACAGAGCATTGCCCTGTGAAATGGAGTACAGAGCCACACAGTGTGAAAGGAAAAATGTAAAATCAAAGGAGTTTTGTAACAGCTATTATTCAGTGAGGTTTTAGATATTTTTAACAAAAGCAAACCAGGAGTTTTGCTCTCTCATAAGAAGTCAGTACTGGAAACAAATTAGATTTTATCTATCAAGTCAGTAACAGCATTAAAAACACGCAGAAATATTTTTAAAAGAACAGTCTCATATGTACATGTACATGAATGCATGGGCATAAGTGATGGAGCTTTTTAGGCATGTCATTGTATATATCAGTTACCTATAATGTATACCTAAACCAATCTCATTATAGCAAAAAACCTCTTTGATGCCTTTGAACAACAGGTACAAAATAATGACAAAGATCCTAAATGTAGTTCAACCACCAAGACACTTTTTAAAACATTTCACTACTGCCCTCTGAATATCCTGGTCAATTAAGATAGAGGCTGGGCCCAAGAGTTTTGTTGAACTACATATGAAAATTTACAAAAGGTGTCAAAGTAAATTCTTACTTAATTTTGGCATTCATTTCCATTTTAACATCCCAAACTTGAATTCTCAAAATGCTGCTGAATTACTGTACTGAAACTGAAGTAAAAAAATTGACAGAGGAAATCATTGAGGTGGGACCAGGCGTCTGGGGGATGTGTGGCAACAGCTATACCTCCCCAAGCTTACATGGCAGATTGCAAAGTCAGGAAGGCATCATTTTATACTATGTTCATCGCAATGGGAGGAGAGGATTCTCACTGTTTTGTAGGATGTTTTTTAAAGGTTCAAAGAGGAATAGAAAGGTATAATTTGGTTACAAGAAGAGGTACTAAATATACCTTATGTTATTACAGAGATTTTTGTAAATACCTCATGTTAATACAGATTCATGTATGAGGGCTTTAGGTGGGTCAAAAAAGATCCAAACAGTAAGCAGGAAGAAAGTTTGTAAAATGCTGTTAATAAATAATATAGGAATTTATACATGGCCTAATAAAAAATAAATGTATTCTTTATGCTACTGTATGGTTGTTATTCTCCAAACACCATTTACTCACTTTACACCAAAAAAGACCAATCTATTCCTACAGAAACCTTAACTGCTGTAGATAATTTAGATGGTTTAAGGAAAAAAAAAAAAAAGACTAAAATTCAAAACAACTCCTTTTTTTCTTTGAGATGCCAAAATTGTGCATATTGTCTTCACCCCTTTCAGCTCTGCTATGAGATATAGAAGGAGCTTAAGGCAAAAGCCAAAAATGGAAAAAAATTAACATCCCAATTCCTGTCCAGAGAGAACAGAAAGACAGAGAAATTTAAAACAACAAAAACAAACAAAGCTCCAAAAAAAAATCAACAAACTTTAATCCACTGAGTAACTGAAGATAAGAAATTTTAAATTATTTCCAGAAATTGTGTATGTGCCTTCTAAAGAATGTTTAACATATTTGAAGCTTATGGACTGAATATTACACTAAACCACAGCTGTGTCATAAGGAAATTATGAGGTCGTACTACCTAAGTGGAATCACAAATGTATGTTATTGAAGCACAGAAAATGAAGATGGTAGTTTATGTCATAATCTCAGCTAAAGGTTTCTGAACAGTTTAGTATTAGTGACAGTAGTCCCGTCCTGATGCTGTTTTGCATTTCTTCCAGTTCCTTTTCCTGCCTAAAAGTGCAATGGTGCCAGAAGACTTCCAAGTTCACTACCTGCTGAGTGCAACCCACTCACAGGCTGGCTACAACTTGTCTCTCTATTTGTAAGTGTCATTCACCACTCTAAAGTGTTAAACAAACTATAGAATCAGCAGGTATAAAAATAAAAGTAATAACTTCTTTTTTCCACTGAAATACCAAGGGAAATAAAATGTAGCTGGGAATCTATGATTGAAATTGGAATTTGCCAACGGTAGCATACCTGAACACCTCCATTTTCTTAAAAAGTGTCCTGAGACTTTACCACAAGTAACCAGTGGCTCAGTTTTCTCATCACTAAAAAAAGCTAAAGATAGTTATAGTCTACTCTGTATCAGAGTTACCACATTAATTGGTGGATAGTGATCGTTTGGGGTTATTTCAAATTTATTCAGTAATCCAAAAAAGGTTCATCACAGCTGTTAGGGTTAAGACACACCTGCCAGAAATTATATTTTAAGTAAATTGAAATAACTTTATAATAAGAAGACTTTAATAACATATTATAAAGGAATTCCATCGGGATTCCAACTTTTTTTGAAAGAAAAAAATGCCAAAAAATACATGAATAAAATAATTATTAATATGAAATGAAATAATTATGAGATGACACTTGCTTAACTTGAGATATTAAGTGGATGATAAGACAAAAATTGTATTATGTGGATTTATACATATCAACACTAGTTAATTTTCCAATAAATCTTTAACAAATAAGAACATGGCATTAATGAATTCAGAGACTTTTTTTGGGAAAGCAATGAGTGAAACTATCTTCTGCAGTCCTGAATGAAGCAATAGCTTTAAAAGTGTGTATAATTACAAAAATACACTGGACACCTGCAAAAAACTTATTTTAAATATCTAGTTCTTAAAATCTACCTCAGTACCATTTTCAGAACATCCAAGCCAAGCATATCAAGTTTACTGCCATAATGAAAATTATCAAAATTCAGAACTCAATTAATGTAGAGTTCTTTTAAACATAAGATTCACTGCAGTGCTACTTAGATAACAGAGAGGTGTAACAACTTTGCAAGGTGGTGGAATGAGCTATGGAAACTAATTGTGAGTCTGCAAACATAATAAAAAAAATGTTCTGTAAGCTATCAAATACCCCAGGCAACTCCCTGATGTCTTGAAGTAATCAGGAGAGTATTCTGGTCTGTCCTTTTAATTTCAAATGTTTCTGTTCTGCAGAGAGAAGAGAGTTCCAAAAATGACATTTTCTAAATGAAACACTCTTTATCTGAAAGTATCAAACAATTCTGTTAATATCTTCATGCAAGCCCACCTTAAAAGACACCTCTGACATTGTAAGGAACAATGAAGGTTGCCTAGTCATTACTTATCCAGAGACAAGTGAAATAGTAATGAGACAAACAGTGGAAAATGTTCTGATTCTTTCTTCTGCAAATGCAGACAACATAGCCCTGAGGAGAAGGACTTGGGGGTGCTGGTGGACAAGAAGCTCAGCACGAGCAGGCAATGCGCACTTGCAGACCAGAAAGTCAACCATATCCTGGGCTGCATCAAAAGAAGTATTGCCAGCAGGTCAAAGGAAGTGATTCTACCCCTCTACTCCACTCTGGTGAGATCCCATCTAGAGTACTGCCTGCAGCTCTGTAGTCCTCAGCACAAGAAGGACATGGACCTGTTGGAACGGGTCCAGCGGAGGATAACAAAGATGATCAGGTGTCTGGAACACCTATGCTATGAGGACAGGCTGAGAGAGCTGGGGTTGTACAGCCTGGAGAAGAGAAGGCTAGGGAAGACCTTATAGTAGCCTTACAGTACCTGAAGGGGGCCTACAGGAAAGATGGGGAGGGAATGTAATGATAGGATGAGGGGTAACGGTTTCAAACTGAAAGAGGGTAGATTTAGATTGGATATCAGGAAGAAATTCTGTACTGTAAGGGTGGTGAGGCACTGGGACTGGTTGCCCAGGGAAGTTGTGGATGCCCCATACCTGGAAGTGTTCAAGGCCAGGCTGGATGGGGCTTTGAGCAGCCTGGTCTATTGCGAGGTGTCCCTGCCCAGGGCAGGGGGGTTGGAACTGCATGATCTGTAAGGTCGCTTCCAAGCCGAACCATTCTACGATTGTACAGAAAAGGAATTTTGGTCTGGTTATTCATTGAAGGAATAAATGCTTGAGGTAGGGACAGTGGAGAGAAAGGATGACATTGCTACTGAAGAGCAACAGACAACTATTCCTAATAAGCATATATAGAATCATAGAATCATAGAATCTTCATGGTTGGAAAGTACCTTTGAGATCATCGAGTCCAACCATACACACACACACACACAAAATAAAATAGATTGACCTTACAATGGAAAAAGAAAAAGGATAAAGAAATGAGGAGGAGGTAAAAATAGTCAGTTATCCCTCTGCATGAAGTTATCCTAGTACACCTGTGACAGACCCTGGAGGAATCCAAATTTTCATGAGTGCCTTCCTTCCCATGTGTTCACGCAAGACTCCCTGGTTTGTAGTGAGAGAAAGTATTCCACAGCAGCAGTAGGTGCTGCTTAGAAGTGCGCCAAGAGGAAATAACCGTTGTATTGTATATTTTTCTAAAATATTCTCAGACATTGAGCTGCAGAACACGGAAAGATGTTATGGAGATACTTACATACCAAATGCCTCTAAAATTTGGCATGTGGAAATGAATGGTGTGTGCCTTCTCAGTAACAGTCTTGGCTGCCTATCATAAAGACCCTTGCTTACATCTGAACACAACTATCTTTTAGCGAGGTGACAAAAGGACACTTCGTTCTACTGGTGTAGTAAAATCCAGGCAAAGACTCGGGCTCCTGTTTCACAACAAGTGTAATTTTTATTGGTATTTTTCTAATTTGTGCTGAATGAAAGGTTCCTAGTGCTCTCATTGATGACATGAACATTTTTTCTGTTCTAAGGAAAAATGTCTATTTCATTAAACTCTAGGTAAAGGGCTGTAGATCTTAATTTGCTAATATGCCAGAAATCTTTCAGAGGCCTCCTTAAGGGTTGGGAAAAAAGTCGTCAGATGCAAAACCTGTCAAATAGAAGATTACAAGCTTAATAGACCCACATTGTTTGAATCAAATGTTGTTCCAGTGAATAATTTACAGTCATCTCTATTCATTGAAGACCGAACATCTCAGGCATTACAGATTTAATTTATCAAAAAACAAAAAAGAAGAAAACTTATTGAACAAGTATTGAATGCAGAAATTTTATGTCATTTTTGTACGATATTTTTCTTGAGAGCTTAGACTAGACACAGTATTCACATGTGATCTCACAAGTGCAAAGCAGAGGGCAATAATTCCTCCCTTTGATGTCCTGCCTGTGCTGCTGTGAATATCTCCCAGGCTGCTTGTTGTTTCTGCAGCCAGGGCACATTGCTGGCTTATGCTGAGCCTATGTCTGCCAAGGCCCCCAGGTCCCTTCCTGAAGAGCTGCTCCCAGCCAGGCAGTCCCCATCCTGTGTCCTTGCACCAGTGCTTCCTGCCCAGCGGCAGCATTTGGCTGCAATTTCTATTCTAACTAGAATATTTCTATTCTAATAATAAATAATAATATACTAAATATTACACATAATATATAATTATAACAAATAATTTTAATATATAATTAAATAAGAATTTTTTTTCATAGACATTCAACTCATATTTGCTCATTGAAATATATGTGGTTCCTGTTGTCCTCTTCCTTCAGTCTGTCTAGGTCCCTCTGGATGGCAGCACTGCCCTTCAGTGTCCCCAGTGGTGCCCTCCCTCCACTTCGGTGTCATCTCCAAACTATTAGAGTGCTCTCCCTCACCTTCTGCAGACCATTGATAAAGATAGTAAATCAAACAGGCCCCAGACAGACCTTTGCAATAGTTGCTTGTCACAGACCTCCAGCTCAGAATAAGAACAATTAACAACCACTCTCTGAGCCTGACTATTCAACTCATTATTTAGCTTTCTAGTTCTCTACTCACGCATAACACAAAATCCCAACTTCAATACAGGAATATACGGAAAAAGGTTGCTTTTCAGCTATTCATGGGTGGAGGCCATTTCATGCTATTTACCTTGATGTTAGCAAGGCTTTCAATGCTATTTCGTGCGCTAGGCTTAGGGAATTTTGGAGTTAACCAATAAGAAATTCAACTTTATTTAAACAGTACTCCTTAATCTCTTTGAAAACAAAACTTCAAAGCAAGCTTGTACTGTATCTGTTTCAGAGGCATCTCGGTTTAGGAGCAAAGATCTCACCGGAGAGATTTCAATATCCTTATTTAATATGTAACAGTGAGTAAGAACATTGTTTGTAGCAGTTACTAACTTTTCTAGAATCTATTGGTTTCAAACACTCAAAGTTTAGTGACTTTAAATGAAAGAACCTTATTCCCTCTCTTTTTGTCTGTGCATTAGGATGAAATATTTAAGACTGGATCACAGATTATTTTTTTTACATAGGTAGCTCCCCTACTTCATTCAAAAGGCTTGTTGATCACAAGCTATTTGATACCGCTTCGCATAAATCAGTATGTGGCCTTAGATCTGTTTGCTAATCAAACCATGCTGGAAGAAATCTCCACATGTCTTTCTCTCTGATGTTCATCACAAGAGCTAAATAAGTGCTTTCCAAACACATATAAATTTATTTGACTGCAGTCAGATTACTCATTTTGCAAATAGAAAACTGTAAGGTTAAGGCCAAATGCAGTTTTTCATTAAAAGCAGCCAATCTGAGATGGTTACACCTAGCTTCTCAGGGCAGGTAACACAATACCGCATTTTATATATTCTTACGGACTTTAGCTGCTGTTCGAAGAGTTCTGCTTTTTTGCATGCTAGACTGGAAGGTTTTAAGGATGGCACCTGGAAAATAACAGTGCCTTGCAACTCCTTAAAACAGTTTTATTTAAATCACTGGTGCAGCCTAATGTATAATCAACACTGCACAGATAAAAACAAAAGGGTTTTTTATGGTGATTTACATTTACCTGTTCTTTGAGAAAATGGCTTTTTTCTCTCACCTTTAACCTCATTCAACATACATCTTATGCATTAAAAACATGCGAATACGTGAACACATGAAAAAGACAAATTCATGTAGTAGTCTCAGATATGAACAGTTTGGGCTCTGGTTTTAGTCTACTCTGCTCAGCAGCATCATTTCTCCTCTCTGGCTACAGGGCCTCATCACATTTGCCTCACAAACTCCTCTTCCTCTTTTTATTGTTTCCACTGGCGCATACCGATGCTTTTGCCCAGGCAGCTTGTGTCATTCCCCACTCAGCTCACATTTGGTCCCTACATTTTTTTCTTCCCCATTCCCTTTTTCAGCCACATTCCTGGTCTGCTTTAAGACCTTCATGGACAGTTACAGTGTTTCCTTCCTTTTCCAACGAGCCTCTGGTCAATAAAATTTATTTTTATCTCCTCAGGCTTTTTCCTGTAATATAGCTCAGTTTTCTCTGCAGTCTTTTAAGATTGGTATTTTTCCTTCATTTGCTTTAGTGGTGGTGCATTTAGCCACAGGAAATACAGTTTTTCTGGCATCACTGAGAGCCTACATCCCAGCGGACAAACAAAACTGAGACATAGGTGCTAAGGAGAACAGACATGTCTGTTGAAAGGGATGGTTGAGCTTCTGCTTAAGATATATCTCCTCCACCTCCTAAAGAGAATATTGTGCCCCTGAAGGAAGGAGGTGATCCAAGAAACCACAGACAGTTGGTGACCAGAAGACCACATTATTTGTCAAACGATTAAGACAGGACAGGTCAATTATATTTTAGAAATGCTTTCTTATCTGTACTAGTTTTACAGTAGAATCTAAATGACTACAGTGACAACATTTACCTGAGAGATTAATCTCCCCTGTAAGGTCATTCTTAGTTCTGGAGAAATGTCTGCATGACTGTATTAGTGCGAGGTTATGTTGCTTTTAACCCTGGGAAGACATGGCATAATCAAACCTTCCTTTGTGTCTTATGCTTTGAGGAGATTTATTTAGAAGATGTGAGTCAACTTAAATATTTTACATGATGACATGCTGATAGCAACATATGTCACTGTGACCTCAAAGCTTGTTTATTAAGATTTCTTTTTCACTGAAGTATTAGTGAGACTCATCTGCTGCTTGCAGCTTGTTCAGGATATAGCATCATGATTGCCTATGAGCTTGCAACACTGTGATAATATCCTCCCCAACCTTGAAACAAGTAGTTTTATAAACATTGGAACTAACGTATAAAATTGACATTTTTAAGTTAATGGACTTCGGTGTCTGAGTTGCAGCTTTCCCTGCTGCTGAGGTGAACAGAAATATTCACTCTAACAGATATTAAAAATAAGTATAAAACGTGGAAAATTGGAAAATCATGTTCTAAAATTCCTTTTTTGAATCTCTGGCTATGTCAGCTGCATTATCTCTCTATTTAATTTCCTCAAGGATTTATATATCTGAAATTTCTTTCCTTCAAAGATCTGATGGGGTGCAGCACTTGTTTTGAGAGTTAAACTGTGACACTGATTTATGAAATATTTGAAGGTTTCCTAAACGCTTATGCTTATAATTTCTTTCCTCCATGAATTCATGATATTAAGAATATCACTATTTTAAAAGCAAAAGAAACCAAACCAAGGAATCTTACCTCTTAACAATTAATTTTTGTTTGTTTGTTTATTTATTTATTTGTTTGGTTGTTGTTTGTTATGTGGGTTCTGGGTCTGGTTGGAATGGAAGTAACTTTATTCATAGCAGACTACCGTCCTGTGTTTTACGTCTATGAGTAAAACAGCGTTGATGAAACACCTATGTTTTAGTTATTGCCGAACAGTGCTTGCACAGCATCAGGGCCTTCTCTGTTTCCTGTGTTGTCCCTGCAGTGAGTAGGCTGAGGGTTGGCAAGAGCTTAGGACGGGACACAGCTGGGACCTAAACTCACTAAAGGTATATACCATATACCATATACCATTATGCTCACTAATAAAACTTGTGGAGGAGTTTTTCCAAGGTAGCCATTGCTCAGAGACTTGCTGGGCGAAATATGGTGTGTGATCACCTTTGCATCACTTCTTGGGTTTCTCTGTTGGGTTTTTTTTTCATTCACCTGTTAAACTATCTTTATCTCAACCCATGAGATTTTCTTGCATTTGCCCTTCTGATTCTCTCCCCCATCCTGCTGGAAGCAGGGAGTAAGCGAGCAGCTGGTGGGTGCTCAGTTGCTAGCAAGGGTAAATCCACCACACTGGGACTGAACAAGTTATGTTTCTGTAAGATGAGATGCATACAGAGAACAGAAGATGGTATCATTCCATACACAAATATTTTTATGATGCATGGCTTGTTCTGGATAATTTTGAATGTTGCTTCATTTTTCAGATACATTCTCATTTTTTTCCATAGTCATAGAGAATATTTTTTGTGTTTCCTAAGGTATCTATGTATTAGTTTCAGTCACTTATGTAGTCAGAAAACTGTACTCTTGATCTCCCAAGTACCATAGTGATTCCTGCAAATAGGAGTTACGATTCAATACCTTGTAGGTGTTTTAAAAGTACCCCAACTATATAGACAATGAGTTAACACGTCCAAGTCTTGATTATGAACTTCTTTCAACTTCTGAAGAGAGGAATTAACATTTAAAGATAAGACTAGACTTGAAGCCAGAGATGTTTTATCATTTAATGGTCATTTGAATTGTAAAAGAGAAATATTTCTTTTTTAGTTTGGAAAGGGTATCTCATGAGGACATGTGCATTTATAAGTGTTCTTAACTTTAGGGGTTTGAAATGTCATTAACGTAATGGCTCTCACAAGTTTCCCACTGTTAGAGAAAATAGGCCTTATGATATCTATTGACATGGGATCTAGCTGTCAGGCAGGGTTGAAGTCAGATTAAGAACAATTCTCCACATATAAGTCTTAACCTTGCTTTCCATTTAGGTTCAAATTTTCTCTGAAGTTTCATATCCCTGACCACAGTGACATGACTGAAATTTAATGATAGGTCAAATTATAGAGCTTTCAAAATGAGATCTGAAAATCCTCATAGAACAGTCAAAACACTTTTTGAAAGTTTGCCAAGACTATTGATTACACAAAAGGTGACAGGCCCCTCTAATAAATTTTGTAAGAGAGGTTGACTTTTGCTTCAGCAATAAAAAGTACAGAAGTTATATGGTAATCTTGTCCATCTTTCTTACCAATGGAATACCCATTTGATCCAAATGCAGGCTAGTTTATTCCTCTTTGAACTCAATATCCAAATAAATTATATAGATATCTCTTCAGACTAGGTTCTTCCCTGTTTAAGTTTTGATCTACTTGATCATTGACATAATTTGCACAAATTTTGGCAATTCACTGAATCATCCTGTCTACTTAGCACCATTCTCTACATTAGCATACTTCTCTTACGTTGGAGAACAAGCTTTATAAAGAATTCTGAAACTGTTTGTTTCAATGTTTAGCAAAATAACAATCTAATCGGGGGTTCCATGTAACTTTTTGGTAGAGAATAAAGAATGATAACAGAGTGAAAAATTGTGATTGCCTTAAAATTGCCTTAAAAGCAACTCCCTTTTAGAAAAGATATAGAAAGGTAAGCCAGAGAAAGGAAACAAAAAAATGGAAGCATTTATGGCCTTGATTAATAACAGAGAAAATAAATAAACTTTAAAGCAGGATTTTATATGTATCCCAGAAAAAAATGGGGTTATTTATTTATTTATTTATGAAGGGTAGGTAGTATGATGATGTAGTTTCTGAGACGGGAGTTTAGCTTTGTGGGCAGCCATCAAAGGACTGGTCTTAGAGGCATTCTACAGAACAAACTGAAATATTTAATACCTAGTAAATTTCTAAATTAATGATGATATTCAGATGGAACTGAGTGCCATTCAGGATGATGATGTTGTCAACAAAAAATAAAAATACTGGTGGTAGATAAGAAGAGTTCAGGGAAACCTGCTGAATAAATGTGAGAATGTGAGAAGACAAGCTCTGCAAATACTGTGTATCCACTGACTTTAATGGTGGAAGAGCAAATGGAGATGAGATAGTTATTGTAAAAGCAAAATGGTAACTGGAGGAGTTTTTGAGAGGGAAGAATGCATGCTTTTATCACAAAGAAAAAGAGCCAGAAAAAAAATGAATAATCAAGAAGACTTAGAGAGCAAAACAGAATCATCATGAGAGAGATCAGGGGAAGAAAGAGGATGAGGTAAGAGGAGAAAATGAAAGAATGAGAAGGAAGAACAGATGAGTAGAAGATGGTTGGATGAATCAGGCTGTACGAGCATTGCAGCAAGAAATAAAGGTAAAAAAAAAAAACCACCAAGGAAAAAAAATGTGAAATGTATAAAAGGGTGACTCAATAGATGAATTAGCATTCTTCAAGTGAAAATCTTTCCCAAAACAGCTTCTAACTCATTCTATACAAATATGCAACACAAAAAACCCTATTCAGTTTTGAAGTCTTACAAACTTTTCTGACTCATGATCTTTGAAATTGTGTGATGGTCAATGCTGCCCAATTAATCACTTTCCACAGTACCAAAACATTTCTTTGACGACTCTGTCTGCATAGCTGACCAAACCCTTACTTTTAAGATAATTTTAATAGAGTGGAATTGCTGCTGAAGGGAAGTAGAATGAAAATGCTGGAGGGCAAAGTCCAGGTACAATGAGATTTTAATTAGTCAAGTTTGTAGCCAAGGCTTACCCAGCCTTCAGTGAAGTCAAGAGAACACCTGCCACTGATTATAGTGGAATTGGATCAAAGGTGCATGACAAGATGATGATTCTGTGAGAGTTCTTTGTCCTCCATTCTTTTTAATAGAGATGTCAAAAATCGTAATTTTTCTTTGAAGGCTATATTAAGGTTTGGACTTATTTTCCTATATTTTGTAAAGCAAAAAATAAAAGTAAAACGCAAAATGGTTTGGTTTTCTTTTGTCTGCTTTGTCAGTTGTTTCCTTCTTGTTTTTTCCCACTAGATTATAAAAGTTAGAAGGAAAACAATTTAGAAAAGTTTTCAGCAAAGCGATACTTAAAAGCCTTTTTAAAAAAATATTTCCCTCTCCCCTTTATATTTCTCTCCCTACAGCGAATATTTTTCTGGTCTATTGCTTGCTGGGGAAGTCAGTTTAAATTGTTGCAGTACTTTCCCTGCATGTGAAGAACCAGTGATGTTGTGACCTTCCTGCCCTCCTTGTTGGGCTAGGGAAAGGAAAAGTCCTCTATTCTCTGCCTATTACTGTTTCCTGAAACAGCCTGCTTCTGTAGGTCATTGGATATAAATGAGAGCAAACTTTTCAATAAAATAATGTTAATCAGAAAATTAACAGTTGGCAATGTCAGAACTGGTCAGAACTAGAAAATTTGCCATTTAGGTAGATACTGCCTGTTCTGCTATATTGATCTCACAAGCTCACAAGCCAGGAACAGTTGATTTAAATACAGCTATAGAAAGATGAAATTTAAAGGCTGATACAATAATGGGCATGTGTGAAGAAATCACAGCTGTGCTACAAGGCCTACATGTATCTCTAAGGAAATAATTATAAAAAAAAATCCAATATTTATCAAATAAAACTTATCCTTCAATAATACACATTTCATATTTTTCAACATTTAAATGAAGTCAGAGAGGAAATATTTTTCCACTTCTTAATAAATTAGTGATGTTTCATATTTCAAAAAAATATCAACTTCAGGTTTGTAAAGTACTTAAAAAACTTAATTTTTTATTAATTATTCTCTCCATTTAATTTTTTCTTCAATTCACTGCAAAAAAAAAAAAGGAAATATTCTGTTTTAATTTTCAAAATGTTCTGTTTGAGATCAATAATTTAATCCTGATTTTTGTTTTGATTAAATTTCAAATCTCACTCAAAAGGAAAAATAATGTTCATCCTAAAAAAATATTTTTAAATCATTACAATAGGATCCTTTTGGGCAACTTGTAAAAATACCTTTGTTTCTTCAAAATGGTAAATTCATTTACACTATCCCTTTTACCTATAAAACCTTTCAGTTTCCACAATCATCATTTTGTAAAAAAAAAAAAAAAAAAAAAAAAAAAAATTGAACTCTAGATTTGACTAAGCTTGTGAGCCACAAGTGTGTCACCTGATCAATCATATCTGTATAGCTTTCCAGCACTTTGTTCTAACATTACAAAAATTGTTTGACATATTCCTTGAATTTATTCCCATAAAACTGATCTTGTACTTATCAAGTTGAAAAGAATCTTCTGAAAACATCTCCTCTGTCAGGAGAGGATGAAGTAAGAATCACAGTCACCTGAAAAAGAAACACTCTCTTGGAATTACCATGCAAAGTCACTAGTAATAGGAGGCATAGGTAAGCTTTAACACACATGGAAGTGACCTTCTTTAGAGAAATCCAGGAGTGAGTTAGATGACAACTTTTTTTAATGGTTTGATAAATAGTCATAAGAGAATTAAGCAGGCACTTGCATTGCCTTTTAGCATTACCTTATAAAAGCAAATAAAAAATGAAGTAACAACAGAGTGAAAAATAGCACCACATTTCCACCATATGTGTGGTGGAACATGACATATATGTAGAAAATGAATATTCCAATAAGATACCAATCAGAGTGAAAGCATCCATCACCGGAGAAAGAATCTAAGTAAGGAGGTGGAGAATTTCCTCAAACTGGTTAATATTTTCAAATATGCAGGATGGATTTTTTTTTCCATATTTTATAGTCTCAAAAACAACAAAAAAAAAACATAATGTGAAAAAATATCTGCCTATTTTGTACTTTGGATAAAAGCATACTTCACCCAGATGCACTGTCCTAAATTGTTCACTTCTTGAATAACCATGATATAAGGACTTAGAAATATATAGGTGCGAAGCATTCAAGCAAGTTCAAAATAAGACCTGACAGTAAGACCAACCAAAACAAGATCTTCCAGAAGACTTCCCTGCCTACAATCTGTTGTTATTAACTTCAAACTCTGGAGCTAAGGAAACAGAGATGTAGTTAAAACAGTGATGAGCAATATAAGAAGTTCATTGTAGTCCTACAGCACTATTGACAAAGTGATCTGTCAGACTCATACTGTTTACCCTAGAGCTCTTGGGAAGCCCTTAGAATTCACCTGTTACTGAAACAAGCTTCTTAGATGGAAATTGAGCCTTGCCCTTAAAACACCAAAAGCAATAATTGGTGAAATAGCAGCCTGAGAATCAAATTCAAAAGGTTTCAATTCCACTGAAATTATGTAAGTAAACTTCTTTGCATGTTTTCTTTATTTTTAAATGAGTGAAAGGGGTTTTCAAGAATCTGAAGACTGACTGGTTACTGAAAATGTTATCTCGGTTACTGAAAATGTTATTTTTTTCTTCTTCTTTCAGGTTCTGCATAACCAACTTCAAAAATTTATCAAAAGGAAAAAAGAGCATCAGGTATATTCTTGGATCGTTCCTATGCCTCAAGTCACGGTGATCAAGAATTATGTAACATATTACCTTGCAATTAGCTTTTCCTCACAGCTTTTGCTTCATGTAAGAAGGCCCTCTGGGCTCCTGATTGGATTCATGGAAGTCTACTTATAAATAAATAAATAAAAGATGTGAATGCTGAAGACAACTGTAGTCAAAAGAAATTAACATGTGGATTGTTGGAAATCGTCAAGACAGACTATTTAAACTGAAGTTTCTTTCTTATTCTTTAACTGTCTAGGGACTTAATGCTTCATTCTCCTTGAAAGCCAAAGACACTAGAATAAAACTCAGTTGGAAAACCATGTAGTCAGTTTTCTAGAGTCACTTCTCCGAGCTCAAAAACAGAAAAAAACCTCACAAAACTATTAAATATAGAGACACCCAGGATCTGTAGGATGAACTGAGCATAATTACAGAAGCATAGGCATCTCAAAATGCCAAACCTAAAAAATCCTTCATTAGCCTCCAGCCGGCTCACTATTGGCTGTATCATTCTTTCCATAGCTCACAAGCAACATTTTTTAGCAAAAAAACCTTATTTCACTAAATTATTTTTGAATGAGGATAAAGTGTAATGTGAAGAATGATTAGACCTTACCGTATCCCTGCTTGCCTTCCAGCAAAGCACTATGTGGCCTCACTACAGGGTTCAACTAATGTGAGGACAAGACAGGCTAACTTACAATTTTCACATGAGTAAACATGTCAAAGTAAACTCGTCTCCTTCAATACTTTAATTTACACTAATAACTCAGATTTAAACAACAAAACACTCTTTTCACTGAACTTTTGCTGTAACTTGATTCCTTCGAACTAAGAAAGAAACACAAAACTTTTTTATATTAGTTATTTGAAGGGTAGACTTATTCTGAGTGCAGAGCTTCAGCAGCATCTTAAAGACAAGACAGTATTCCTGGGTCACCTGTTTCTTGACTTTTATTGTGCTTCCAGCCTATATTTATCTCCTCTCCAAAAAATTAGTGTCATTTGCTGCCACCCAAACAATCATAACCCTAAATTAAGCACTACATCTTTGCTCAAATAACAGCTAAAATGAGAAAACACTACTATAAAATATGTTCAGTTATGAGATAATGCTTTACAGAGGGCAGGCTGTCAACTCTGTCCCTTAGCCACATTTGAATTTGAAGAGAACTTAAGCAGAAGAAGAAATGAGAAGGACGAGGGAAAAGTAGGTTAAGGTAGGAATATATAGAATGGAATCTATGATTATAATTAAGATTTCTCTTCTAATTTATATAAAATAATTTAACAGAGTAGTTTTTTAAAAACATTTTATCAAGTGACAGTAAAGTCTTAAACCCCAGCAATATAGATAACAATAATGTCCCATATTTATTTAAATAGGATTATTTCTCTAATCATCCTGACCCAAGACAACTAATAGCTGTAAATCCTTCTAATTACTTCCTAGAATAGGATTACTTTCACCTGACTGAGTAAACTGACATTTTAAATTCCTTTTTACAATATAACAGGATGTGTTCTGTTCAGTGCTGCATTTCTAATGCCCCAGTGTCTGGCAGAAGCATATTGTGAATTTCGTTCAAAATACCAAGGCAGGTGTTCAAATAGATATCCCAAACTCCACAGAAAACATAACAAAAGCCAGCATTTAACTTTCAATGAGGAAGGAAAGGGAACATGTCAACTTGTGCAATCCTTAAGAAACAGTAACGCAGAAGCTGTTTAGACTTGCATCAATTCATTTACCTGGTGTGCAAACCTTGTCCCAAAGTTATTTTGTTTCTTTAGAGTCACATTTTGTATGAAAATCACACACTGACTTCAGGGATTGGCTCTGCTGTATGAACGTACTCAGTTGCAAATCCTGATGTTACTGGAGTGGTAACAGTTAAAGTCAGTAGAAAATAGAAGGTCCAAACTTTGTGACATATGCAACAGATGTTTATAGCTCGATATGATGCAGAAAACTTTTCACACATTTCTCGACACTGCAACTCAATTACAGTAACTGAAAATGCCCATGAAATTTAGAATTTGGTCTGGTTACTCAAATATGTAAAGATAACTACTTTTCCCACCAAATTCTTCTTGAAGAGTGAATGGACCTTATTGAAGAATTCAGAATATAAAGTAGAGAAAAAGACTTCAAGGATATCAGTTTGGCAAGGACACATGTGACTAACTTCATACATCTGACTCATCTCACAAAGTCAAAGGAACAACTTATCTTAGCAGCGTAACATTTGAGATTAAAAAAGATGTAGCCAGCTTCCCTCCTATACTTTCTCATCCACAAAATTATTTCAAAATCTATTTTGGAGGAGCTTTTGTAGATACTCCAATTTATTGCACTGTAGCCCTTTGGCTACACAAGATTGACTCCGGAGAGAAAACAGAAGGAAAGAAAAAATTATTTTGGAGAAAAAAAAAAAGTTATCTCCAGATAAGAATAGCCTATGTTAAATGTATTCCCAAACCGAGAGAACACGTCCTGTGGTGACATATGATATGGTGACATGTTTACAGAGTATTAAAATGAGTGAAAAGCATTGATGAGTAATCTGGGATCTAACTGAAAAAAAAAAAACAAAAACCAAAAAAACCCAAAAAAACAAACATCCAAACAAACAAAAAAACCCAACCAAAACCAAAAAGCCAAAACATCCTTAAAAATTAGCCATTAATACAAGAGAAAGATGGGAAAGCTTGGATCCATAGTAGTCACTATACCATTTGTCATGACCTCCAATGGATGCAGGATTTTGATCAGGAAGTTTGAATGTCCCTCGGAAGATTTTCATAATGAAATGTTGTCTTAAAAAAAATGAAACACATTCTTACATAAAATGTATAATCAAGGCCATTAAACAACTTTTTTTTTTTTTTTTATTGTACAACAGGAAATAAAATTAGGAGTAATGAATAAATTTGTTGGGGTCTTTTCATGAGACATTCATTGCAATTTTTCCTCTCTAGCACCGTTGCAAAATAGAATTTTGACAGTTTTATAGTCTCAGCTTGCATATTTTAACACCATTTTATATTTCTTTTAAAGTAAATCTTAGCACTACATTTTCTGAATTGATTTTGTGATAATTATATCAATATAATAATTTCTGCTCTGGAAATATTAATATGTACTTCTAACTTTTCCTACTTTTCTTTGAGAATGTCCCATGAAAATATTTTAATGACAGACAAATATAAATCAAAGACATTCTGGAAGAAAATGTTATAAAATGTTTATGACAATTTAAGGATTTGTATTATAAAACTTAAAGCTAAATTGAACACCAAAAAATACCTTGCTGGTTTTGGCTTTTGGTTTACCTGTATTATCTGGATCTTTTGTTTAATTCAGAATAAGGGACAACAATGAGAGTATGCTGACAAATTAAAATGCATTTACAACTGATTTATATTTTCAAGTGTACCTGCCAGTTCAAGACTGAAAAGTTCACGTTGTATTTCTTCAAACAATGGAAATCGCACTATATGCCTTTTATAAGGTGATTTACATTGCAACCACAGGTAACAGGGAACATCTCCCTCTGCTTATCTAAAACCTGGGGTATTACATGTAATTTAGAGAAAGAGATGGTCCCTTCTACTGAAACATTCAGTTCTGTGAGTTCAGCAATGCCATCCCAGTTATGAGCAATTGTATCATGAAGTAGATGGAGAGAGCATCAGCTGATTTCCAGATTGATTACAGGGAAGCTGGGCTAATGAAATGGTAGCTGAAGGCAGTGTCACAGATGCTGTGAGAGGAACAGAAGAGAAAAAATTGTTTGCTAGTGAGATGGGAATCTACATGCCTCTTGTATCACAGATAATTGGATTAATCAGAGTTCTATTGCCAGCAGAGCCCCATATCCCTATCTCTTGACTCATCTGTCAAAGACACTGGTAAAAAGTGGCCCATAGGGATGTCACACCAGAGGGAAGGGTAACATCAGCATAAAGGCATTATGGCATTTGATAGCAAGTTAGGGAATCTGACATATCTGTAAACAAGATATTTATATATTTCTGAAGAGGTTAACTATTGAATTGCCAGCTAACTGTCCTGGTTTAAGCTGGAATAGAGTTATTTTTCTTTCTAGTGGCTGCTGTGTTTCAGATTTGGTATGAAAGGAATGGTGACAATGTATATTGTTTTAGTTGTTGCCAGGTGATGCTTATATTAGTGAAGGACTTTTTTCAGCTTCCCATAGAAGCTGAGAGGGAGCATAGACAGAACAAGCTGGCCAACAGAACATTCCACACCATAGACGTCATGCTTAGTGTATGAATGGGAGTTGACCAAGGGGCAAGAATCCATGATCACTGCTTGGGACGGTCTAAGCAACAAATTCACCGGGTGGTGAGATTGACTTTTGTTGTATTACTTCGTCTTGTGCATTCTTTTGCCATTATTATTATTCTTATTTTCCTTTTTCATTATTGTTCTATTAAACTGTATCTCAACTCAGCTCCTTTTGTCCCTCTTCTCCCTTTCTAGGGGAAAGCAGGAGAAATGAGTGAGCGGCTGCATGGTCCCAGCTGCCGGCTGGGGTTAAACCATGACACTAACCTAACCAAAACTTTCAAACATTTTGAAGGTAAATAGCTCATATAATCAGAATCTTGAAATCATTCTATGTTAGTTTAGGCTGCTATCATTATGGTTTAGGCTTTATATTCCTAACATTAGGAATATTATAGATGAGTTGCTCCAGTGTTTGGTAAAAAGAAGGGGTGGTTTGAACAAGGATTCAGTACAGGAATGTGATTAACAGATGGAAAGAGCAGGCTGCAACACTGGTATTTCAAGGAATCTGGAACTGCTCTGCACATTGCCGTCAGAGTACACATCAAAGCATTTGAGGAAGTTTCCAGCCGTTGAACTGGGGAATGCACTTCTTGTATCACCCTATAGTCCACAACAGTGTTACAACGTCCTATCGTCCTTAGGCGATAAAGCATTTACCAGTGAGAACTCAAGAAAGAACTGGGTGTCAAGTTGCCTCTTTAAAGTTTAGTAAGTATCAAGTTTTCACTAATTCATAAATAAATTAATGGTTCTGGAAGTTCATGGACTGCTTGCTTTGCCATAGATGGCTTCCTCTGGCACTTCTCTGCTCTTTCTGTTTGCTGTATTTGCATTGTGATCTTGCTGAGTTACTTGGATTCCTTCTGGTTTTTATACAGGTTTGCCATCCTTGAGGGGTGTTCTCACCATGAGCATCCTGAAAGCCAAATCATGTGCATCATACATCACAACATGGTATCTTCAGACACCTCCCCAGATGCTGTTTGAAATCTGCCACCTGATTTGCTGAAGTACTGGAAGACTGAAAAGAACACAGAAATACAAAAAATCAACTCCCCCTATACACACATTGCAAAACTTCTGAATTTTCTCACTGAGAGATACGAAAGTATGATGTGCTTGCTCACCACACAAAACATTGCTCAGTCCGTCTTCACTACCATGCATTATTTCCTCTATTGAAGCTTGTGTTGTGTGAAAAGGCTGTTTTGAGTGTAAAAAGGCAAGAATTCATAATAAATTTGTATGTGAGAACAATGTTTTATTATTATCTTAAATAAGTAATTAGATGGAAAGATGATAATGACACACTGACAACACTAGTACATATAAAAAGGAGAATGAACTAATCTTTCAGTGGCAAAGAAAAACATGTTATTGTATTGCCTTATCCAGTAGGTTTAAATAATAACACCATCATGACATGAAATTTACGTTTAATTTTAAACACCTACTTAAAATATCTTATTCATTTAGTATGAATATACTTACTCAATTTTCCATGCTACTTTGAAAAATATTCTATAATATTCTGTCATAATCAGTTTCAAAGAGTTGTAAGGATATCTTAATTTATAGCCTGAAGCTATACAAACTTGATTGTAACAGTACAGCTGTCAGGAAACAATTTTCCTGTCCTTTGAGAATTTTTGATGTGTCAAAAATTTTCCCATCTAAAATGAGGGCAGAAAAATCAAAATCCCCAAAATAAAATTAATCCTTCAGTCCATACCCAGTTCAGTTTCACATGTTGTTTCTTGCATAGAGAACAAGGATAAAAAACCCCCAGTGGTTGCTTTAAAGCGCTTTTGCAATTTTATTTTAAAGTATTCATTAGCTTTTAATTAAGATTTTTTTGATTAAAAAAAAAAGCTAAAAATGTTAGGGTAATCTCTATTAGAGTCAACTCTATTTACTCAATCCCCAAATCTACACAGAAGACAGCCATGGCAAACCGATTTCTCCTTAGTAAGAAGATGAGAAACTTAAGAAACACCACACACAAACTAAAGACACAAGGCTTCCCCAGAAAAACAAGAAAAAAAGAGAAAATCAGAAGATTAGTATATTCTTATCTAATTATTTAAAATCTACTTTGACTCTATACTTTTTTGAAGTATATTTTTTTCCATGGGTTTGTCATTCTAAAAAATACATCCGTTCTGAGAAAGATGGGAGAAGCGATATTCAGGACATGACTGGCAAATGTTAATTATGGTAATAATAATAAATCCTAATCAAACAGTTCCTTAAGTGTGTTTCAGAAAAACAAAACCATGTTATTTTTTAAAGAATGTGGACATCTGTTGACAGTTATTTCCATGTTTACCCCATGTTTATTATTTACATTTTGTACCTTAAAAATCTAATTGTTTATTAAAAACAAATTAATGAAAGCAAACCTTATGGCAACAGAGGTACGCACCAGAATGAAACGGAAACTGTCAGAATAAATCAAATTTGCCCTGAAGCCCTATTAATCTGAGGCTTTATGATTGCCTGCTGCTAGTGCTAAAATGTCAACAACTGAAGTGTTGTAGGTTTGGGATATTTTTAATCTCTAAATGCAACAACCGTCAGTCAGAGGAGAAATTACATTTGAGTAAATGAGTGTGGCTCTCCTTTGGGGTAAAGGCAAATGTGTCAGAATTATCGCAGTGAGGCTGGCATAGCATCTGGGCTGAATTAATCTATCACAGAGGTCTTTAATGTCTCCAGAACAGTAGTGCGTGCAGACCACATGCTTCTTCTGACACATCAAGCCATTTCCCAGGAGACCTCGCTTTGGTCTACAGTACCACAAACGGTTTTAGGCAGCTTGGCACAGACTGAGTTTCAGCAGTGGTCTAATTTCTCTAGGATTTACATTGCCCCTAATGCAAACAACAGTGTTTGTTCCTGGGGAAAGTTGCACATAGATGGATTTTATATTATTTTCCTTTTTTCATTAGGATTATGAGTGGAATTGTGGTTAAAAAAAGTGATAATACATAGTTTAAAGCTAATCAGTGACATGTAGAATATCATCAAATTCTTTTCTTAGTCTCACTACGCCCCAAACTTGAAAGGGGAGCAGATTGAGTTTAATCTTTTAAGAAGCTTGGCAGAAGGTATATAAGCTGAAAGGTAACAAGACAAATAATTTAGAACTTAAGAGTCTTGAACAAAATCCCAGAGGGTAGTTTTAAAAGAATGCAACTTACGCTCAACAAGGAAATCCAGCAGGCCCTGGTAAGCTAGTCCCTCTATTGATTCTGTCCACAGGTCTGAGGAATAAAAGATCATTGCTTCTTCCCTGACATGAAGGACCCTTTGGCTGCACTAGGTTTGTAGCTTAGCAGGAGAGAATTAATTTTACAATACAAGCTCTTCAGAGTCATACTGCAGAGGAAATTCTTTTAATTCAGAGCTCCCTTTCTAACAGCCCTCCAACAGTTTGGTTTTGTGTGCTAAAAACTATACGGTTTCAAGCTAAAGGGAAGCAAAGCGGTGCTTAGGGCTCAGACACTGGGAAGGAGCGTGAAAGTCCTGTCATTACTTCTCAGATGAAGGAGGAAAAGAGCGGAGCAGTAACAGGAAATCAAGTGTTGAGGCGGGATCACACCAGCGCTCTGGTTTGAAGGGGCCAACAAAAGGGTGGCTACTCCTTTTTAGTCTTCCCAGTAAGACCCGTATCTGCCTCTGAAAAGAAGAATTGTGATTGACATTATGGTAAGATCAGGTCAGTGACTGAATCTGCACATTTTATACCGAGAGAATTGTTAATGGTACACTGTGGCTGAAGCTGAATGCACTGAGATTAAAATAGGCATTAAAATAGGTGTGTAAGAACTCCTGAGTTCTTACACTCAAACTCAGTGTTACTCAGAGTCATTTTTCTAAGCAACTGGATAAGCTTGCAAAATTACTTTTGCAGTAGAAAAGTCAGCAAACCCTATGTTAAAACAGTAAAACGACACCACTATAGTAAAGACATTTACTCTTTGTTATCTGTTTGATCAGCTATGAGGGCCTGTAACCTGCAGATTTCCTTGCTACGCTGGCCTTAGCTCTCTGCTTGACTTGGCTTGAGAGAATAGAAGAGAATTCACTGTTAACAACACATACACTAAGTAGCTAAGCTCATGCTCAAAACAATACAATAATTGTTGTGCCTATAATGAAAATGATTTCTTGGTAGCAACTAGACAACATTGTCATTGAAGCTTTATAACAAAAATCCTTATTGAAACTTGAGCAATAATAATTCTTACTCAGAAATCTTACCCAGAGGTCTTAATATTTGAATTTACCACAATATATTTCTACAATCAAAATTACACACTCAGTATTCAGATATAACTAAGTCTATTGGAAAATTATGTCCTCTTACTTATAGGATATTTGCTGACAAAATGTGGAAAAATTGAGAAAAAACTGTTACTGGCAGCTTAGTTATTGCAAGACATTAATTTGGGTTTGTATTGCTTATTTCCATACTTTAGCCCAAGCTGTCAAGAAAGGTGGTTTGATTTGGTTGTTTTGTTGTTTTTATTTAATTTTCACTACTGTTTCAGATGATGTAACTATAATTTTAAATTTTCTTCTTTATTTGTTCCAAAGCAAAGTTTTCAAAGCAATGTGCACAATAGCTAAGCTCAGATATACTACCACTTAGTTTGTCTGGCTCATCTTTTCAGAGTGATTTCTTTGGACGTGTTTTGTTTTAATTCCAGTATCTGACTTCATGAGTTTGGTCTGGGGGTGTGGGGAGTACTTCTGAGCACTCTTTTAATGCAATAGTAATTAATTGTCTCTGAGAGAGAATGGCTCCAAAGGGAAAGAAATGAGAAGCTGTTAGGATTTGAATATGTTCTTGTGAGTGCTGTGATTTGCAACTGGCCAAAATGCGCAAGCAGATGGAGCAGTCTTATCACTACTTTAGCTTCCTGGACAATGTGTGTCATAGTCTTTTGGCCACTGAATCCAATGCTTAGAGCTGAGAAATACTGAAAGTCTCCTGACAAGATGGCAGATAGCTCAACATTGACAGTATGCTACATTTTTGCAGATGGTGATCTGACAATCTATGACCATTTGAGGCAAAAACCCTCATCTAGGTGCAGGTCATCCATTGGATGTACCAGAAAAAGACCACACACAAAAAGATCCCCACAAACAACAACAAAACCGAAAAAAATCAGAAGAATCCAAAAGTTATCCATGGCAATAACTGCTGTTGCTCAACTGGCAGGCAGTGCACTGTTGAAGTGCTGACTGACGTGTCTGAGAGCAGAAGGTGCATATTCCATTCCCATTAACCAGGGCAATGTGGCCACAATTAAGCTTTGAACAAGTTCCTGTAAAGTGGTCTGAAATCAGCAGTATGGAGACACAGCACTCAAGGGGGAATGTCGAGAGCTGAGTCTGCCCATCCCTTCCCTAAGCTGCTATATGACTGAGAGGAGTCATTTCAGCATAGTTTCATATGCACTGTTCCTTCACATCCCTTCCACTCACATTAAGAGGTTTTAGGCTATTTAAACTGTATATTCAATAACGTAAAGCCACTGTCTTATAGCATGCTTACAAAGCATCTAGAATAATATGTTCCCGAGTTCTACAAAAGCCCTCTATTCATGACAAAAATAGAAATAAATGATAATAATAAAGACCAACTGTCACAATATAGTGTTGGAGACTCATTCAAACACAAGTGTATATAGCTGGCTACATCTACACCACTGTGCTCTCCATCTGCTGAAGTAATCTGACCATTTTCTGTTTACAGCGACTCAATAACAAAGTATTCCACTATTCCATCTGGCCTTCATCCTAAGAGGATACCTATTCACTCCAGGATAATATTTTGAAGCTTGAACAGTTCTGTACCTCTTAGGATAATACGTTTTTGGAGCACTGCATATTGTTTTTCACTAACATGCAAATATATTTTGGATTTTGAATAAATCCTGATTCTGAATAAATTTTGGATGCTGTACTAGACAAAAGTAACTAGATGATCAAGCCTCACATTTGGATGCATTTATCTAATATATTTTCTCTTACCTGTCTCCTTTCTTTTTATCCTTTTTGTGAGATATGCTTCCTCCTGCTATCTTTTTCCTGTCTCCGTACCTAACTTAAGGTGCTTAGAAAACAATAGAAAACAGTCACTGATTTCAGGTCATGTAAAAACAATAAGTAAATTAAAAGTATAGCATTTTTATCCTAACCTCTGTAAGTTCAGGTGTTGCTGTGTGTCCACTTACAGAATATGGTTATGGATTTTCCATTAACATCCTGGTAATATCCAGGAATTCAATATCATCTAGACAGTATTGCTTCTTGTATTTATAAAGAGTGGTTGATCTTACACAGAGCTCTCCATAAGGGGCTCTCCTTTTAAATTATCCTGCTGTGGTTAGCAGGATATGCCAAAAAAGCATATTGATTAGAGAAAACTGATTACATGGGACTTGAAGCCACGTAATTTTTCTAGTTAAGATAATTTCACATTAAATCATTCATGGCTTTATGAAAATAAAGGCCAGGAAATTAATCACTGTGCAGATCATAGTCCCATAAACAGGGCATAGGGTTTCATATAATAAAAGAAGAGGCATATAAACATGAGAGCACAACATTCATGCTCTCTCTTCCTCTTCTCCTATTAGAGAGAGCAACACTATTAAAGTTGACTGAAACAGAATTTATTAAATAGTTTAGGGTGGGTTGTTTTTTTTTTCAAAACAAAATTAAAGTCAGAAATTCTAATAATTAAAAAAATTGAGAGGGCAAAATATTCTGAAACAAACCCAGACTCTTCAGAATATCATAATGGCCTGATTTTTTTAAAAGACATGAGTCAAGCGGTTTCCTCATGTACTTTAAACTATCTTCCCATTGGGGAAGCCTACACAAGGCACCAGGAAGAGTTGCCTGCAGAGAATACTGCCTGTCATTTAAGCCACATATCCCAGCTCAAAGCATGGGCACTGGTTTCCCTCAGCACCACAGCTCCAGCCTGGGACTCTTAGGCCTTGCTATCTCCAAGGCTATTATTGCTGAGTCCTCAAAGCTGTATCAACTACCAAAGCCCAGAAACTCTCTGATTCCCCAAGAACTATGCAAAGGCCAAACGAGGTTTTATTAACTTCCTGACTGTGCCTTGGTGAAGCCCTGAACAATTCAAAATGTTTTCTTGTAAACTACTGGCATTTCCAAACTGGTTTTTATTGTCATTTGCTTGTTTTTTCTAGTCTAAAATACTTTTAATTAGAAAAGTCTTAATCATCTGTGGACTCCTATGCACACATGACTAGTAGAATCTATCTATGGATACATTAAACCTGATTGGTTTGACCAGGTCAAACTGATCAATAGCACTGCTTATTCTCTCAGTATTGCTACATTTGTATGGTCTATAGAGTATGGTCTATACAGATACCTTTTTGTAACTGAGCAGCATCAATTGCTGCTCCATTTGCCTCTCCATTTGCCATGGAGACCAGTTTCAGGGCAGGTAAGACTCTGCTGGGGAAGGGATCTGCAGCAAAAAGGGCCAACGGAAAGCTCTCTTTGGGATTTTTCGAAGCCAGGAAAAGCCCTCGGCTTGTGCTGGGGGCAGTCCGTCGGTGGGCGGGCTGCTGAGTAAGCCTGGGTGGAGACAGCGCCACCCCTGGTTGATCAAGCCACGAGGTTATAAGAAGCCTCGGAGGGCAGGGAGTAGCCCCTGGCCACAGAGCACAGAGCACCCAGTGCTCGTGTGTGCGCGTGCCCTGGCAGGTGCCTCAGCTGGCTGCAGCTTGTATGGCAGGGCGCCGAGCCTCTGCCAGTTCATGAGGTAAGTTCAATCCCTCTAAGTGGTCAGAGGACCAGGGCGCTCACCCCAACTGACCCTTGAGTTGCAAGGTGTCACTTGCTTGTAGAGATCCAGCCATGGTTGCTACCCGGTTGAAGGCTGTTGTTAGAAAAGCTGTGAGCACCCAGACAGAGCCCCCATGCAAACACGTGGGCGTCCAGGCCTCTGGCTGCAGAGAGTGACGGAGCCTGGCACTTGCGATGGAGGGCAGCGGAGACAACACCTGTGTCAGATGTGAACAGGTAAATGATCTGCTCATTCTGGTGGCTGAGCTGAAGGCAGAAGTGGAGAGGTTGAGGAGTATCAGGGAATGTGAGAGAGATTGACTGGGGGACCCACTCTCTGAGAGAAAGGGAACAGCTTGAGGCCCCACACAAATCAGAGGCCCCCCTCCCCTCTTGTCACCAGGCAGTAGGAGGGGATCTCAGAGAAGGGGGGGAATGGAAACAGGTGCCTGCTCGGGGAAGCAGGAGAATCCCCTCCCGGCCCCTCCCACCTTCCCAGTTACCCCTGCAGAACAGGTATGGAGTCCTCCAAGAGGAACTGGCTGTTGGAAAGGAGGATGATACACTCAGGCCAGAAATGTCAGAAATACCAAGTCTCCATGGACCCAGCATCACCACTGGCTCCAAAAGGAAAAGCAGATGGGTCGTAGTTGTGGGTGACTCTCTACTGAGGGGGGCGGAGGGGCCAATATGCCATCCTGACCCACTTCACAGGGAAGTCTGCTGCCTCCCTGGGGCACGGGTCAGGGATGTGTTGGACAAACTTCCTGCCCTAGTAAACTCCTCTGACTATTACCCCCTCTTAGTATTTCAGGTGGGTAATGATGAAGTGGGTAGAAGGAGCCCAAAATCAATTAAAAGATATTTTAGAGCCTTGGGATGGCTGCTTAAGGGATCAGGAATGCAAGTTGTGTTCTCCTCTATCCCTTCAGTGGCAATCATGAATGAGGAAATTAACTGGAAGAGGCAACAGGTCAACCCATGGCTCTGGAACTGGTCTTATCGTCAGGGCTTTGGGTTTTTTGATCACAGGCTGCTATATGAGTCACTTGACCTGCTGGTGGCAGGTGGGATGCACCTGTCCCAGAAGGGGAAAAGAATTTTGTGGCAGGAGTTAGCAAGGCTCATTGACGGGGCTTTAAACTAGATATTAGGGGGGAAGGGGAGATAACTGGGCCCATCAGGAATAAACCCAAGGGAGGCATGCCAGGGCTTGAAGGATGGTGGACTAATGAGGGCTCTCGCTCTGGCATTTCACTTGAGAGACGGGATAGAAGTTTAGAAATCATGGAAGCACCTGAGAAGGGTCTGGTAGGAAATGAGGCCCACACTCATAAAAAACTTAGCTCATCTGAAGTGCATCTATACCAATGCACGCAGTATGAGCAACAAACAGGGGGAGCTTGAAGCCGTGATGCACCAGGAAAACTGTAACATAGTAGCTATCACAGAAACGTGGTGGGATGCCTCACACGACTGGAGTGCCACAATCGATGGCTACAAGCTCTTCAGGAGGGACAGACAGGAAAGGAGAGGCGGTGGAGTAGCCCTGTGCATTAGAGAATGCTAGGAGAGCTTGGAGATCAAGTATAGTGATGATGGGGCTGAGAGTGTTTGGATTAGGTTAAGGGACAATAAAGCTGATATCGCTGTGGGAGTCTGCTATAGACCTCCCAACCAAAGCAGTGAGGTGGATGAAGCTTTCTATAAGCAGCTGGGAGAAATCTCACAGTCACTTGCCGTTGTTCTTGTGGGGGACTTTAACCTCCCGGATATCTGCTGGGAATACAACACAGCAGAGAGGGAACAATCCAGGAGGTTCCTGGAATGTGTGGAGGATAACTTCCTCACACAGCTGGTAAGTGAGCAGACGAGGGAAGGTGCCCTCCTGGACCTGCTTCTTGCGAACAGGGAAGAACTTGTGGGGGAAGTAAAGGTTGGTGGCCATCTAGGGCACAGTGATCATGAGATGATTGAGTTTTTGATTCTTGGAGAAACAAAGAGAGGGGTTAGTAAAACTGACACCTTAGACTTCTGGAGGGCAAACTTTGACCTGTTCAGAAGACTGCTGGACAAAATCCCTTGGGAGGCTGCCCTGAAGGATATAGGAGCCCAGGAAGGCTGGACATACTTCAGGAGAGATGTCTTAAAGGCACAGGAGCAGGCTGTCCCTGTGTGCCAAAAACCACGTAGGCGGGGAAGGAGACTGGCCTGGCTAAATAGGGACCTTTGACTGGACCTCAAGAACAAAAAGAGAGTCTATGACCTTTGGAAGAGGGGGCGGGTCCCTCATGAAGACTATAAAGATGTAGTGAAGCTATGCAGGGAGAAAATTAGCAGAGTCAAAGCGCAGCTAGAGCTCAACCTAACTACAGACGTTAAGGATAACAAAAAATGTTTCTATAAATTCATTAACAACAAAAGGAGGATTAGGGAAAATCTCCCTCCCTTATTGGATGCAGAGGGAAACATAGTCACAAAGGATGAGGAAAAGGCTGAGGTGCTCAATGCCTACTTTGCCTCAGTCTTTAGCAGTGGATCTAGCTGTTCCCTGGGCACCCAGCCTCATGAGCTAGGAGACAGGGAGGGGAAGCTGAACGAGGCCATCACAATTAAAGAGGAAGTGATCAGTGACCTGCTACAGTGCTTGGATGCGCACAAGTCTATGGGACCGGATGCTTTACATCCAAGAGTGCTGAAAGAGTTGGCAGACGTGCTTTCCAAGCCACTTTCCATTATTTACCTGAAGTCATGGCTAACTGGGGAGGTCCCAATGGACTGGAGGGTAGCAAATGTAGCACCCATCTACAAGAAAGGCAGAAAGGAGGATCCGGGAAACTATAGACCTGTCAGTCTGACCTTGGTAACATGGAAGGTCATGGAGCAGATCATCTTGAGTGCCATTACAAGTCATATAATGGACAACCAGGGGATCAGGCCTAGTCAGCATGGGTTTATGAAAGGCAGGTCCTGCCTGACGAACCTGATCTCCTTCTATGACAAGATGACCTGATTATTGGACAAGGGAAAGGCTGTGGATATTGTGTACCTAGACTTTCGAAAAGCATTTGACACTGTTCCCCATAGAATTCTCATGGAAAAACTGGCGGCTCATGGCCTGGATGAGCATACAATCTGCTGGATCAAGCACTGGCTGGATGGGCGGTCCCAAAGAGCGGTGGTCAATGGAGTTAAATCCAGCTGGCAGCCGTTCACAAGTGGTGTCCCTCAGGGCTCAGTGTTGGGACCATTTCTGTTTAATATCTTTATTGATGATCTTGATAAGGACATAGAGTGTATCATCAGCAAGTCTGCAGGTGGCACCAAGTTAAGCGGGAGTGTTGATCTGCACGAGGATAGGGAGGCTCTACAGAGAGACTCGGATAGATTGGATCGATGGGCCAACTCTAATGGTATGAGCTTCAACAAGGCCAAGTGCTGGGTCCTGTACTTGGGCCACAACAACCCCATGCATTGCTACAGGCTTGGGGAAGTGTTGCTGGAGAGCTGCCTGGCAGAAAAGGACCTGGGGGTTCTAATTGACAAACGGCTGAATATGAGCCAGCAGTGTGCCCAGGTGGCCAAGAAAGCCAGTGGCATCCTGGCTTGTGTTAGAAATAGTGTGACCAGCAGAAGTAGGGAGGTGATTGTCTCCCTGTACTCAGCACTGGTGAGGCCACACCTTGAGTATTGTGTCCAGTTTTGGGCACCTCAATACGAGAGATATCGAGGTGCTGGAGCGAGTGCAGAGGAGGGCAACGAATCTGGAGAAGGGCCTGCAGAATAAATCTTATGAGGAGCAACTGAAGGAGCTGGGACTGTTTAGTTTGAGGAAGAGGAGGCTGAGGGGAGACCTCATAACTCTCTACAACTACTGGAAAGACATTGTAGAGTGGTTGGTGCTGGTCTCTTCTCACAGGTAATTAGTGATAGAACAAGAGGGAATGGCTTCAAGCTGCAGCAGGGTAGGTTTAGGCTGGACATTAGGAAAAAATTCTTCACAGAAAGAGTGGTTAGACACTGGAATAGGCTGCCCATGGAGGTGGTGCAGTCACCATCCCTGAATGTGTTTAAGAGTCGTTTAGATGTGGTGTTGGGGGATATGGTGTAGAGGAGAACTTTGTAGAGTGGGGTTGATGATTGGACTCAATGATCCCAAGGGTCTTTTCCAACCTAAGTGGTTCTATTGTATGATTACAAAGCCAAGCTCTGAGAAAACAGTGAGAGGCCATCATACTTTTGAACAAATAATAGCATGCTAAAATCTTCTTTCTTGCCTTCTTTTTCAGTTGTACTTGCACTCTTTCCTCCTCATCATGATGTCTAGAAACATACTTTAACAACAAGTTAGGGGAAAATATGAATCTTGAATAACTGGCATGATGAATCATATACACTTCAGAACTCCAAGTGCTGGAATTTGAGGACAGGATTCATCTCACCTATCATCAGCAGTTGAAAGTTAGGCAAATAGTTGAGCTTCTCATCAGGGTTCCCTCCATTGTCAGCTGAGAGAAGGGAAAAAAAATCCAGATGACGTTGCTTAGCAACTCCAATTTTCTTCACATATCTTAGACAGCTATCTTAAAATGGGATGATTCTTCCTCTGGAGATGTCTTTCTCCTTCCAGTGATTATAGACGAAACAGCTTAAAGTGGCTGCCTAACTTCTGGACCAGTAAAATAGGTGAAATTAATTCCATTTCAAGATCCAATTACAGCACAATTACAGATTTTGGTTGAGTTCCAAGGACTGTAGTGGAAGGGAACTTGAGTATTACCACACAGAAGGTGAAGCAGCTCATCGAAATAACCTGGTGTAAACAGAATAGGAATGTGCCAAACTGGTCAAGGACAGCAATGGCTGTGAAGTTTATGCATTTATGCATTGTTTTACATCCATAAGCAGAAAGTAACATTGGAGAGGTCTGGAAATATTCTACATGGACAGAATAAGATCCCTGTTAATAGTCTTATTTATGGATGTATATTTATCCCAATGTAGAAAGAATGAAAGTCAATTTATTCAGTTTTGGGATTGTTCTTTACCTTGTCATATCAAGGGACAAAACATCATCTGACAGAGCTCTATTTCTTTTTTAAAAAAGCTGCTGCTTCTGATATTTTCTTTATTCGAAGTCAGCTTATTCTTCAATGTTAGAGGAAAACAAATCTCCTCCCACGATTTTTTTTTTCCGTAACTCTTCACAACTGTCATATATCACACACCGAAAGCTAACAATTTAGGCGTCAAGCTTATGAAGCAATGGCAACTGAAGGGTTAGCAGTTTGTCTTGATAAATTTTTCAATGCACATACAAAGCTCATACGGACTCTAGCTATGGAATTAAGGATGAAAATTTTGTCTGAAGCTAAAGTACTTTCTAGCTGTTCCTTAGCAAGTCAGATATACCACATTATTTATTTTTATTTTGAAAAATATCTGATTTTATTTTAAAAATCACTGATTTTACTGATATTCAAAAATTCCACTCAAGTTCATTCTTTTTTAATTTTTTTAATATTATAATTTTTATGGGTCATATTTGCAAATAAATTTTAATAATTTAAGTTATACATCTACATAGAAGTACCAGTCCAAATACCATAGGCTTGTGCACCTGCCCTGCCTGGGGTTCATTGTTTCTGTAGCAAGCAGGTGACATTCACACTGCAGAGCACTTTGCTTGTGTCTCTTTTGAACAAACGAGTGGACTACCATTGTTGCCCTGAAACAGTTAGGTAGTTAGTTGATCAGTTAGTTTCTTTGTGTGTGTTGTACACATGAATGAGGGTGGGAGCAGTTTCCGATCGATGCGTCTGATCTAAGATGAAGGCTTTGCTGTGGCCCATCAGAGTGATGTTTCTATAACACAAAAGTGAGTGTGGGTTATGTCTGCCCATGGGAGTAGAACAGTTTCTAAAAAGAATGACATGGGGGGTTTTTATGTATATGCTTATTTTCTTTAGAAGGTACTTTACCATTGTAGATATGGTCTACTGTTCTGTAAGTAGCATATGTGGAGTTCCACCTTGTGCTAGAATATATGTTCTCTTGGGCTGGTCAGGACTCTCGCATATTTTTATTAATATTTAAGAAGACCTATTTTATTAACGTTTAGAGTTAAGGATTATACTGTTTTGAGTAGAACGTGGATTCGGGATATCCACATCAAATTATTTCCTTAACTTTATTTCCTGTACCAAAAAAATATTTAACTTGATTATTTCACCCCTGCAGCTGAAGCTAATTTTTTCACAAGTACACTCATAAAAGTGTATTGCTATTGCAATTAATTGCATAATTACTGCAGGGAGGTCAAGAAATTTCCTGTTCAATGTGATTTTTCACATTTCTGAGAAATAAGAACTCCTGTCCTCAAGTAAAATAGCTCCAAAATATTTTGCAGACTGAGATCCAAAAAAAACCTCACAAACAAAAAAAAAAAAAACACCCTCCAGAAAATCTATGTGGATTGGATCTATCAAAACAATGCATTTAAATAATTTTGAAAGATTTCATCTCATGCAGGAATCATATGCTCACACTTTTCTCCCCAAAGAACTGATAAAGGAAATAAACAAGAAGCAACATATACTTGTCAATAGTTTCAGTAAACCAATATTTCCATGACAAAAATCTGTGTTAAAGAATGTGACCAGGTCTAATTATCCATGTAAAAATTTTTTATATATGACTGAAAAATAAAGTGCTAAATAAATCAGCTTATAAAAGAGTTATGACTTGATACTGAGCCTGGTTTCACGTACATGACTTTATCTTCACTTTCTCTTCATGTATTAGTATTGTCCATCCAATATTTATTGTTTCTACTTAAGTATACTGCACTTTATTTTTTGCGTATGCAATAAATGATGCTTCTAAGACCAATTTGGTAAACTGATTGAAAATTAGAACGTTTTAATTTTTATACATAGTTACATTGGTTACTATGTACTTTCAAAATCTTCACCAGCTTTGGACTGATTAAATGCTGAGAAAACTTTAAAGCCTTGCTGCTGGAAAACCTTGCCTGATGTTTTAAAATCTCAGTTCAGCAAAATCTAACTCAGGTTTATCTTATTTTAATATTTCGAAACAGTGTGCCGGTAGACCAAGATAGAAGTGATCAATAGCACTGATTTAGGGATGACAAAAATAATTAATTCAAAACAAATTAATAAATTTGAAAATGCCAGGGATTTCTAAAAATGCTTTTCTACCTATTTAACCCATGAAATCAAGTCAATTTAATATTATATTTGAATCTTGACTTATTGAGATAAACAAACTTTCTCATAGAAATAAATGGAGAAGGTGTGTATGCATGTAAATATGCATACTCGTGTGTTTGTGTATGTAAATAACTCCAATCATTTTGTGCCAACTACCTAAAAAAAAAAAAAATCACTGGGTTTTTACCAAGCTTGGAAAACTTCAAATTTACTTTACTTAATTTAATTTACTTAAAAATGCTGTAAACAGTGTATACAGATTAAGCTATGAAACTGATTATTGCATATATTCATAACTAAAGCTTTTACTACTGTATTTCTCAAAACAGAAACACAAATGAGTCTGGAGACATATTAGCCTAATCCAATGATCTGTGTGGCACAGAGTTGCCTTATATATGTGTTTTAAACTTGCTTTATTTCAAACAGCGCAAAGTTTAGCAATGTCTAATTGTTCTTACCATGTTTTGGTCTTGTTAAATGTTCTTCTCCACTCCCACGCACACATCTTCCCTCCTCTCATGTCTTTTTTGGGAACCTGGAGCCATATACAGAAATGTAATTCGCCTTCAGACAAGACAGAGTGGCTGTTCCTTGCATAATTGTACCAAAGGAAGAGGTTCAAAAGTGGTAAAGGAGCAGAAGATTTCTTATTCTCTCTCTTATGCCCTATCCTATGTATATCAAAGGGGGGCAGCCAAAATCTAGTGCTTGTTCAGGTCTGATTTAGTAATGTTCTCACAACGTTTCAAAGTCATACACTTCATCATATTCTTTAACAAATGAATCATTTAAAGTCTTTCACAGAAAGAGAGAAGAAAGCTTGGAGAAAAGCTGGAAAAGAAGCTAATAGCCTTCTTTTGAAACGATTGACTAAGTGAAAATACAGATGTGTTTAGAACTAGTTTTTCAACTAGTGGTAATTATTTGATCCAGTTTCTTTATGTTTCAAGGTCTTAAAGGCTCCAGTGAAATTGAACAGAGCTGAAGTTGCACAACTGTTAGCTTTGTTCTTGTGAATGTCGGGGAGCTTTTCTTATTTATGTGCTTCTTGATTGTTCCATTCTGTTCAGCTCTGTTCTGTTTTGGCATCACATAGAGTTTCTCATTTGAAAAAGATTAAATAAATATTTAACATTTCTGACAATGGAAAAAACTCACATAAGTGGCATATTGAAGGGAAGTTGTTGCTACCAAACTCCAGATCAGTTTTTCCTTACAGACCCTAGGACATCTGTGGGAACACAGATTTGTGAGAATTCCAGCCTGCCTTGGCTTATCAGAAGTATGGGAAGAGATTGCATAAAATATCAAAGTCCTGCTGGCAGATTTCTAGACATCATCTGCTGATTGGATATAGGTGGAAAAAACTAGGGATAAAAATAGATTATTCCTTTCCTCTTCTTAAGTTTTGTTTCCATTTAGTTTTGCCTAAACAAGTTAAGTGTAAACATGTCAGGAAAAAAAAATGATGGGAAAGTGATTGAACTCAGAATGATTTAACATGGCAACCAGCCATGCACTGCCAAGTGATCTTAGCCTCTGTGAAATAAGGAAATGTTCAGAATTTCAACGAAGATTGGGTGTGTAATGACTGCTTCCCATGGATGCGAGCAGACAAATCTTTAGGAACATAAAGAAAGGAAGATGAATAGGGGTCAAAAAAGAAAAGACCCGATTCTGAAAAAGACTTCATAAAAGGTAAAACTGAAGTACGGCCTGTCTTGCAATAAAAACAATCCTGCCTTACCCTTTTGGTGCGCTTTCTGCTTTTCCGTATCTCTTTCCACTGCCCACTCTTTTTCAGAAGGAGCATTTTGTTTTCCTCCCCTAAATGGAGTAGCCTTCTGTGTGTCAGAGCACAGCCTCAGATTTCCACCCATCTCTCCCCATTTGCTGTCACACCTACGCTTTTTCCTTTTTGGCCTACTTTTGATATATATTCCATTTGCCGTATATATTGCAAAACTTTTTGCCCCCATCATGCAACACTGCTTGCATTAGAAGTGCCTCTTGTTTGTGAATGTATAGCACATAATTTCAATTTTTTCCCCTGTGGTAGTTACTGTGACATATTTACCACACCATGAAAAATATATGTGCATTATGCAAGCATTATGCTGTCTAATATAAATAACTTGGCTTGTTTTACTACGAACTTGTAGATGGCATCAACAGAAACAGAGCCATTCCCGTTTATCTGAGCATCCTCTGCCTGGTATTGAACAGATCTATGCCTGCCTTTAAAGCAGAGGCCAGTCCTCTAGCTGCCACTGAATAATGATTTCTAAAGCTTGAGGAAGTATTGTGCAAAGATGTTTTGTACATCTCTTCAGTTTCAGAGATTCCTCTGCACCTGGATGGTCTCCTAACATTGATTAGAGTAGCCATAATATTCCCAAAGAGAAGCCAAACGAGTGGAAAAAAAAGCCAATACGGTCTAAAAAATAGAGCCATTACTCATGCCTTTTTATGATCCGGACATCTTCCTATTAAGAAAATATCTTTTAGGATCCCCAAGACACCAGGCTGCACTGGGACCGCAGGGCATTGGAGACATGCACCTGTCTGTAGCTTTTCTTTTTACTCTCCCATGTAATTACTGAGACAAAAATTATACTAAATATTTACTCCACTGCTAAAGTGGACTGGCTGTGGGGTGAAAATACTGATTAAAATTTTGCTTTATACATTTTGGCTGAGGTACAGTAATTGATTTTGTTCTGGGTTCAGATTTTGCTTTTTGAGTTTCAAAATATTAGACCAAATTCTGCACTCCGTTACACATATGCAAATATTGTTTTAATGGATGTGTAGCATTCTCAGAGAAGACTTAGTTCATTCAGGGCCCAATTTAACTGCCACTGAAATCAATGGAAAGGCTTTGACTGATGTCTATACGAATTGCATCAATCCCTTAATCATTTTAAATGGAATCTAATGGTGAAATGCTTCTCATTAGAAACAGTGCACTGTGAATATGAGCCTGCTGAGCTCATCAATGGTAGTATTAAAGCAATAATAAGAGCATGAAGAAAAAGGAGTAATTTACTTAGGATTCTCAATTGGCTATTTGATGTAAACATTCCTTTTGTTATAGTAAGATTTCTCTGCCAGAATAAACAGATTTCTCCTTTTGCCCCAATTACTGAACCCATAGCCCTAATGATATTTCATAATTAGAAACTTGCCTCATGGCCTGTCTTTCTAAGAGGAAATTTCGGTACTAAGTTAATTATGCTACAAGCCCAGAGAACTACACTTTGCAGCATTTCATGTTATTCTATTGGTGCCCACAACAGACCTCAGATGAAATCCGTCTTCAGTGTTTGTTGGTACAAAAAGTGATTGCAAAGTACCAGTTCCTAGAACTCCAGTTGCAATTGTTTATCTTACATCAGTGGCTGCATTAGTCATTAGTACCCAGCAACCCACAAAAATGCACAAAAAGCAGATCCAAAATCAGATCTTATGATACTCCAGTTCTCCCATTTTAATAGGCTACATCTTATGCTTCAGTTGAAGACATTAGTTCAAGCAAACCATAATATTCTGTAATATTGAACATCTGGTGACATAGTAGGGAGCAGTAAGTACTTGTACCCAAGCAGGCTGCACCAAGAAACAGGAAATTCATTACTGGCAAACCCATATATTTCTGTGAATGACATGAACATTAATAGCCACAACTCCTGAAACTTTGCAACTTTGTATTATGGCCACTTTCAGGTACAGTGACAAGCCAACCATTATCAATAGCTGCAAGCAACACTAGCGCTGTAAACCTATTGCGTACAGGGGGAAATCTCCCACATCTTGCCTCCTTTCAACTTAAAATCATTTGTACGTATAGGATAATTTTGCATTCCTCAATGAGTATGTGCACACAAATGACACCGTATCGCTAGTGGAGATAAAGGGAGTAAATTTTTTCTCCAGATAATTCACAGGTTATGGGGATGCCTTTCCCCGTATTGTTAAAACTGAAAACAGATTAAACTGAGTTTGTAGCATGAGTCTCTGTATTTAAGCCTCAGTTAATAAGAGGGTCCTTAACAAAGCCCTCCTCTCTGAACCCTCCCACTGCATTCACTTGCAAATCACTGTATGGCTGGCAAAGCCGTCCTTCTGTCCCCGCACCAGCCCCAAACCTCCTCATGTGGAGCACTGCGGCTCCATCAGCAGCAACATCTCCCTCAGTGAGGGACGTTTCTTACTAATCGGGGGCACTGAACGGAAACCAATCAGATAGAGAGTCCCTTTGGCTTCAGCTGCCTGCCTGCCTGACTTAAAAGTGGTGCTGGGAGGGAGGGAGCCCTAGTTAGATGCAAGTACGCACAGCGCTGGAGACACAGTAACAGGCAGAAGGGAGGAAGCAGGTAGAGAAGCAGCACCGGGCGGACAGAGCCGGGCTCACGCTGACGGGCACGGTGAGTAGCTACGCTTTCTTTAGCACTGCAACTGCCGACAGCGAAAGAGCAGACGCTTGCTTAAAAAGTGTCTAAAACGTTAAAGGTGCCTTACAGATACTTTTTTAGGGAGGGGGTTGGGGGGCAGGGTCAGCAGAGCACTTTGGGGAGATTTCTTTTACACAGTTCAGAAATAAAATAATTGTACTGAATTGCTGATATCTAAACTTCTGTTGCTGTGTATATCACAACTGCTTGTGCATATTAGAAAGCTAGCAATGTGTATGCTATTTGGCAATAATATTTGACATTATTCAGTTTTTACTGCAATATAGCAGTAACATTGCAGCCTAACTTTTGTGCAGGATGCTTTTTCACCTGTCCAGGTAGAAACTATGTTCCTTTTCTTTCTTTCACATTTGTTTTTACCAAAAACATCTAATCCAAACAAACCGAGTTAGAAGGATGAAAAAGGAGGAGGTCTTTACTACTAATAAGAATGAAGTACCGATGATTTGTTTTGTTTTTCTTTAGTGGAAGTAGAAAAATCATTATTTTTTTGTATGTATTACAAGGAGAAGTGTCAGCTCAGGTTTCAGAAAGACTGAGAGCTGAGGGAGATGTCCCTTTGGATATTCATAGCAGTAAGTCAAAGTCAACAGGCTGAAAGTGTAAGGCTGTTTTCCAGAAGTGCTACAAAACAACCTTATCAGTCTAATATGTATAATCAGAGACTAGCATAGAAAGCAGGTCAGAGACCAAAAAAGGTTGAACTGACCACTTGATTTTGAAGTAACCAGCACAAACCAATTGCCCAATGAATGACATTTTGCTTTTTCTTTTCACATGCAAGAAACATGCAGTCACATCCACTCAGTTTCACTGGATGAGCTTCAAACAAAGAATGATGCATATGAACTACAAAGAAATCGATATCCCTTGCAGTTGTATGGCAATATGCATACAGTAACCACTCATCTTCTCACAGATTTAAGTAGTAGGTCAGAAAATAGAGAGGCATTTTCTTCGGATAAGTTCCATTTTCAGCAGACAAATTTACAACAAATGTATCAGTCTTGCTCGGATGAAAGTCACTGACAAAACTTATATTTTACTTAAATCAGAGCACTATTATGTATGATTGCTGAGTATTACACTAGTTTCTCATGGTAAAGACAAATATGTATAAAAAGGCACACGTAATACTTGCAATAGTTTCACTAATGGGATCAAAAGATTTGTTTAATAAATAATATTGGTAGTAATGATAGAAATTGCTAATGACAGATCTTTAAAAATCATTGTTTCCAAGTCATTTTCCACATCTAAGATGTTAATTTATATTCTAAAAGTTGAGAATGGACTAATTAAATATTTAGAAGTTTTTAGTTATATTTTTTCTACGATTATTAAGAACTCTATAGAAGAACTATGTTAGTTTTAAAAAGGGTGTACCGTTATTTATATGTCAGTTTGACAGGTAAAATACATCTTCCTGTCATTTGTTCTTTGCTATGTAATAATATAAATTCAAGATAGAATTAAATATGCTTACAGCTAATGTGATTTTCTATTAGCAAAATATAAAATTTTTACAATGTCGTGTTATAGAACCAAATGCCTGTGAAAGAAATAACTCTTGGTTTGTGTTTGTTTGTTTGTTGTTTTTTTTTTAAATTTAGATAAACAAGATTAATTTTAGATGAGTAAATGTAACTATCAGTACTACATACTAAACTTGTACCTAAAATTGTTGTCAAGTCTTTTTAAACTTGACAGGGTGATTTCAACCATACAAATTTTTCATATACTAAATAGTGTTAAATAAACATGTGAACAAAGGATAGTATTTCATTTCAGAGGCTGTTTTGCAGCCGTTATTGTGAAAAATTTTGTTGCATAAGTAACCAGTACGCCTCACCTAAACACAAAAAAAGCAGTTTGGAGATGCAGTTTGGAGAGAAAATGTGGAAAGAAACAGTTTTGCCATATGCTTTGTATATCTCCATGGTAAAAGTGCTTCAGGCTTTCAGCATTTTCACACTTGTCTGCAGAAGTCACCATTCCAAAAAGGCTGTCCTCCCCTCCGGACAGCAGCCGGTTCGCAGGAAGCTGCGCTCTCCCCTCACCTGGCTGCTGCTCTACAAGGATGCTGATCTCAGCGGCAGCTCAATGGCGTTGGCAGAGACACCCTCTCATCCTTGGATCAGCCAATGAGGATGATTTAATTCCTCAACTTATCTGCCAAACAAAATGTAATAACCTAAATCCACAATGCCTGCAGAAAGAACTGTACAACTTAATTCTGACATTCGCTTGTGCCCTGGCATCAGGACGTGGTTTCTGAAGTTGCACAACATGGGTTGCAGGGAATCTACTGGCAGAAGCGTTGTGAAATAGAGCTAGAAAGTAACAAGACTGACAGTTTCCTCTGAGGATGAGTTTGTTCAGGAGATAAAACAAGGCAGACTGATGTCTCCTGTTGGCTGTTCAAAGCCTGATGATAACAGGACACATGAAGGAACAATTACCGCCTCAGAATTTTCATCTATTATAGTATAACACGCACACACAGAATCTTGCACTTATTTTCAGAGACAAACAAAAATACAGAACTGTTCTAATTTTCTTCGTCCTCCCCTTCTTTTCCCAATTTTGCAAACTGTTCTGGAGATACAGTAAGGTCTTACTGAAAACCAAAACTCAGTAATGACCACCATTTAAAAATTCTTCCGATTCCTGCACAAATCTTGTGCTTATAAGAAAACTGGGCTTTATAGACCTGGATATAAGACAATATAGATACATAATTTTATGTGTTTCTTTCATGCAGTGCTATTTTACTGCAGAATGCAACTGGAGCAAAAGCCTAGACAAAAATGCATCTCCCACTCGTGTCAGAATGCCTTCTGAATTTCTAAGGCTTGCAGCAGGTGTTACATGCAAATGCTATCTGCAGAAACACAAATATTTGAACATGAATAGGATGTCTGAGTGAAAGCTAACTGCATTCTGCATCTGAGTGAGAGAGTTTATGAAAAGTCATTTGTAGGAATAAATCAAAAATTTTGCTAAAAGCCGGTGGGAGATGAAGGAAAATAAAACAAAGGGAAATGAACAGAGTCTTTGTAAAAGCAGTCAAGCGTCATTTTAATAACTTCCTCCTTTTGCCTTTTAAACAAATAGGAAATTGCTGAATGGCAAAAGACAACTTATGGTCCTGATTTTCAGGGACTGCACGTGACAAAAAAAACCACCCAGTGGCATTGAGGCCTACTTGCTGAGCATGACTGAACAGGAAAGACATATCTTGATCAGATCATACTACGTGTTTGCAGTACAAAATCCTAGCGAAACTGGGCTTTGGTTACTTCAAGGAAAATGTTACTAACTTCAGGGAAAAAGATAAAATGCTGGACATATCCAGTAGCTTACAAGAAATCTCCAAAAATACGATGTTTTAGAAATAGTATTTTAATGCGTAGTATGTAATGTAATTAAAGAAAAGATAGGAAGTGAAGTATGGTATTTATAATCTTCATTCCACAATATTCACTCAGTGTCAGAGCCTGGGGTAGAACAGGGCCTCCATTTTTCCAGTCCTCAAATTTCTCTGTATGAATGCACCGATGTTCATAAAAATAAATGCCTTGAATACTTAAACAATACCATAAACAGCGCTGAAAGTTTCTCTGGAAATATATTTCTGCAAAATGGAATGCCTCAAGTAATGGCCAGTGTATTTCTGTGCCAGTTAAATGCAAATTTCTATATTTAAATTTCACACCTTTTAGTAGTAAGAGTGATAGCAACATCAAGACAATATCACGTTAGATTCAGTTTTCCCTGTCTCATACAAACATATTAGAATCTCCTGATATGACAAGGCAAATGTCAGAGAGGTTTATGTAAGTACACATTTTCTAGGTGCTAAATGGTGTTCAGGTTGCTTTGCCCTCACAAACTCTATTCAAGGGAAATAACCACCAGCTTCATGGAAATTCTGCCTGGAAGAATATTACAGTGTTGGGCCATGCATATCATTGCTTAGAGACTCCAATTTTCAAAGAAATACTGAAAGCATTTTTCCATTGTATGTAAGTATGTTGAGAAAGAGCTCCTAAATTACTTGTCCATATTCAAAACATGCTTTTTTATAAATGGTGCCAAAAAAAGATACTGTGAAATAGAGAAGAATGTGGATAATGCTTTTATATTTGGGTAAGGAAACAGAAGGCCTTTCCATCATTTTAGATAAAATACACAACAACTCTCTTAAGGATATTATCTCAATTTGCATATTTTTAATAGTTCATTTTAGGGCAATTAATAATGTATACAAACCTATCTAGCAATATATACAGACCTTATTGGATTTAACCATTAATTTCAGAAAATTATGATCAACTACATTCATGATCAGTGGTGCAGAACTTGACATTTATACTTTGTCACCTCTTAAAAAAGAATTCAATAAAACATCAGGTTGTATAAGAGTGTTCAATAAAGGAAATTTTGAAAGTATAATGATCTAACATCCTCAGCTCAAGATCTAACTGAAATAATTGTTCTTATTTCCTCCACATTCCATCATTCAATATTTGCTCCTGAGGAGATGACGAAGAGGTAAAGCAAAAAAGGTGTGAGCTGGGGATAAAAGTGAAGTTAATCCCATTACTTCTGTTTTGAAAGAAAAACTAGACATAGTGCAAACAAAAAATAACATTTTAAAATCCAGCAGATGCAGGCTATATGTGATTAGAAGGTACCAGTAAACTACTCACACCTGAATTTAGCAAATCAAAATAGCCCAAGTTCATGAGCAGAAATCTTCATATACATACATTGTATGTATACATGTATACAGACATAAAGCCGAGCATAATTCATGCAAATTATAAGAAAAATGACAAAATATTTCTCAAAGGAATAGATTAATATGGGTTTGCTTAAGTTTGCAGTACTACTTTCTGGCTGAATTTGCCTGCTTACTTTGTTGTTTATCACAATACTTTTATTTCATTTGTATTATTCTTTATCATAGTATTTTATAATAATGGACTCAAATATCAAGTTTTGTAGTGGGAAACTACTGTAAACAAGTTCTGATTTTGAAGGCATAGGTGTTTGTTGTGGGAAATCTCATGGGAATGATTCTGCCTCTGTAGTAACAGAAAAAAACACAGGAAAACATAGTTATTTCAAAAGGAAATTATTGCAGTTGTTTAAACTATTTGTCAGGAGAGCCCTTTGTGCTTGTGCCACATTTTCGAACCCTTATTCAGAATGACTAACATTTTGCAATAAGACTAGTCCCACTGAAGCCAGTGAAATTGCTTTTGCGTATTTCCCTTACCCAGAGTAAAAATGAGTGCTGAATCTGTGTTTTTATAATGATTCAATCTGATAAAAATATATATTTTCCTCAGAGTAAAGATAAAAACATTATGTTACAGGAAATATTTTCTCATTTCCTGCAAGATTTGCAATAAACCTTACATTTGCTTCACAAATGTAAAAGGAAATTTCACCTCTAATGAGAATTCAGACTTGTTGAAAAATGGAAATATGTTTAAAAATTGTTGTAGACTCTTCATTCCTTGCTGTTATCGGCTTCCCGTAGATTACCAGCAATTGAGCTAGATCTTGCTCCTAATATTTTTAAATTTGTGTGATAGATGCCTTCTTTCCTAATCAAGATACATTTTTGGATTGCATTTATATCTTTTCTAGGAGTAAGATATTAAGTAAACTGGTTGTGTTCTAAAGAAAATTAATTAATCTCTTCATTTTCCTTCATGGAGCTAGAACTTCTTTACCTATGACACTGAAGATATTGTTCTTTGCTTAGTAGTAGTAGTAGTAGTATCAAGGCTGAGAACTCACATATCACTTCAAGTCAGGGGATTGTAATGTTTTAATGCCACTTGTTACATTTTAATAAAATCCAAGCTTCTGGTGCTGCCTGATCTTCCAGTCACAGTCCTACTGAAAACTCCTCACTACTCATGATGGCAAACCATCCCTGCAGCAAACAGGACTTTCAAAACACAAAACTCTGTCATGTTTAGTGTACTTCTAACTACTTTTAAAAGCAATTAAAGAGAAGAAACTCTCCAAAAAGTTGGTACAGCTGCTCTGCTGCTCTCAGCTACAAGTGGCCAAAGAAACTACTGGTTGAGAACCTTTCCCAGAAGCTTTCATTCAGGAAAGGGGAAAAAAGCACTAGGGAAGGAAAAAAGGGGAGTAAATAACGAAGTGACTAGACTTCACCATAGATTGATGTTTTGGGCAAAAAGAAGACACAATAAGTAAAATAGAAGATGCGTCCAACAGTTCATACTGTCCGACATAGATCTGAAAAGGTTGAATCTAATAGATAATGGTTTAGGAACATACCTAGTGTTGCACATTCAGAATAGGTAGAGTAGGGACATTTTTTAAATGATTTTAAGTACTATGTTTAGTAAGAATTTGTTTGATTAAATAGTGAACTGCACTGCCATACACAGACACAGGACCCTAGTTATCATTGATTACTCAAGAGATATACTCAGTAACGGCAAGTTCAAAGAAAAATACATCTGAAAATTTCCTAACAATTGCGTATATGAGCAGATAGTTCCTGTGTAGTTTGTGTACAGATCTGTGTGTGCAACACACTAGGAGTAGCATAAATTCGCAGCTTGAATGCTGAACAGAACTAAAATGAGTTGTGAGGATTAAGCAGCATAGGATTAAAGTTTCTGATCTCATGATATAAAGAGGATCTCACCTGCTATCCAGAAAGAATTTCACTACTTTTTAATGGGCAGAAAATTGTATAAACTCAGGATAACTATTTAAGTGACATTTTTCTGAAAGTGCAGGTAGTTTGAAACAGTAGCTATGTGCTGTGCATGTCACAGAGATCTTCCCTACACATCGAGTCCCAAAAAATACAAAGCCAGGCAGAAACACACGTTCAGTAACCCAATGTAATTGATAAAGGACATGCCTAGAGCCACTTGAAGAAACCCTGCCAAGCTAGTAGAAAGAATCACTAGTTCTCTGGAGAAGGAAGGAAGGAAGGCTGGTTTCCTCTCCAAAGCTTCAAAATTGGACACACAAAACTGAAACAGAACAAAGACTTGTATAAACCAGCACAAGGTTATGGATTACTTGATTTGAGCTCTTTTTGAATACACTACTGTGGGCAGCTACAATACAAATGGAACTAAAATGCATGTTGTAGTTTGTCTATATCTTTTCTGTACAAATAGCGTCAGAATCATTAGTTTGTACAGACTGAAAGCTGAAATCCAAAAAAACCCCATGCTGTTAAGGAACATAAATAGGGGGACATTGCTGTAGAATGCAAAATTAATTAGTCACATTAATTTTCTGTTTCCTTCACCTCAAGTTGATTAGCACTAATTAAATTTCATGCTAGTCAGCCTGTGAGTTTAGTAGGCAATAAAAAAATCCTGAGATCTCATTGCTTGTGATGAAAATGCACACACATGTATATGTGCATACATCTATCTATATCTGTATCAATATTGATATCATTTTAGAGATAGAAATGAGACAAAGACATCTAGAGACCTCAAAATATCTCTGTAAATATATCTCTATCTCTATAATAATATGAATATAAATATACAAATAAATATGTTTTTATGTGCACAGCATCAGTGTCATGAAAACCATGCACGTACTTGCATTGTAAGGTCTCCAGTGGTATATGTTGCAGCCAATATCAGGTAAGGTAAGACGCATATGTGGTCAGAGTTGAGGACAACTCTGCAGGGCATTTCAAGTTTCTATTCTTTAACAGCAGACCTCGTCCAGTAAAAATCAGATGAAAATACAACAAAAGAGCTGCTCTGCTTACCTCAACAATCCAGAATGATAGAATCATGAAATGGTTTGGATCAGAAGGGACCATTAAAGATCATCTAGTCCAACCCCTCAGCCATGGGCAGGGACATCTTCCACTAGATCAGGTTGCTCAAAGCCCCATCCAACCTGACCTTGAACACTTCCAATGTCGGAGCGTTTACAACTTCTCTGGGCAACCTGGTCCAGTGCCTCACCACCTTCATTGTAAAATATTTCTTCCCTACATCCAATCTAAATCTGCCCTCTTTCATTTTAAAGTTGTTGGCTCGAATCCAATTTTTCATCCACCGGTAACCCCAAGTCCTCTGCAGGGCTGCTCTCAATTGTTTCATCCCCCAGTCTGTAGTGATACTGGGAATTATCCCAGCCTAGGCCCAGGACCTTGCACTTGGTCTTGTTGAATCTCATGAGATTCACATGACCCCACTCCTCAAGCCTATCAAAGTTGTCCTGGAAGGCATCCCTTCCTTCAAGTGTATCAACTGCATCATTCAGCTTGGTGTCACCTGCAAACTTGCCAAGGGTGCATTCAATTCGCCTGTCTATGTCACTAATGAAGACATTAAACAGTACTGGTCCCTGTATGAATCCTTGAGGTACACCACTCGTTACTGTTTTCCACTTGGACGTTGAGCGATTTACTGTAACTCTTTGGACACAGCTATCCAGCCAATTCCTTATGAACCTAACAGTCCAACCATCAAATCCATATCTCTCCAATTTAGTAGCAAGAATGTTGTAGGGATCATATCAAAGGCCTTACAGAAGTACAGGTAGATAACATCTGCAGGTCCTTGTCCACTGATATAGTCATTCCATTGTAGAAGACCACTAGATTAATCAGGCAGGATTTGCCCTTGATGAAGCCATGTTGGCAGTCCCTAATCACCTGCCTGTCTTCCATGTGTTTCGACATGTCTTTCAGGAGGTTCTGTTCCATGGTCATACCAGGCACAGAGATGAAGCTGACTGGCCAGTAGTTCTCAGGGTCCACCAACCAGTCAGCCTCAGTTTATTCTTTCAAGATTTTCAGGAAACAATTTCCACTTCATTCAATAATTTTGTATTGAGTCAAGAATTCCCTGAAAGAGGAACTGATGACTAAACCACTGTAATACAATTATATGGTATGACTGATTACTTTCAGTGAAGTATCTGTATTTACTCTACCTGATTACATGAATTGACAAAATTCCTACATTCAGAAAATGTAAGTGACTATTTCAAAATGGGGTTTTCAGCTTGTCTCGTTGTTTCTCACCTCAAGGGGCAAAGATTCAGGAAACCTGGAGTCTTGTTGCTACAATGCAGTTTTCGGAATATCTTCAGCCTTACTGTATGGTCATCTAAATGATCACCCCCAAGGTAGACAAAGCAGTACCCGTGATAACTTTTGTTTAAATTTCCCTTTACAATGCAACTACAAAGTTGACTTCTTATTCCTACTTTACTTAATTGCTTTTGAAGTTTAGCTTTATCCTGATAATTGACAGGTCAAGTGATGTAAGCATGCTCCTTTTAAACAGAGATTTCCTCCCAGTGGCCACTATCAGGTATCTGAAGGACAGGAAGGACAAGGAAGATATAGACATGTTCTCCTTCCTTTCTAGGTATTCTGTAGTGCTTAATTCTAAGGCACGTTGAATGAAGAACAATGTTTTCAGGATTGCTGCAGAGCATATAGAATTCCTTATCCTACTTATAAAAAAGATAATTGAAGGTGTTAAGATATAAATAAAATGGTAGTCATATGGCAAAATTACCACCTTCATTTACAAGCAGTTTTTTTTCTCAAGTGTGGATGACAACAGCACTATCCCATTCAAAAGATGAAGAACTGTTATTTACCCTGAAATATAATAATGTTCATCTTTGGAGGCAGCATGTATTGTAATGTGGTGTTTTTTTTTTTTTTCCTCAAGAAATGGAATGTTACCATATGGTATGTTAAACTGTTGTGTCTGAGAATTGATATATCTTAATACTTTGCCAGCCATATCCATTAGGGCTACAAATAGATGTCAAAATTTGCAGTTTATCTCACTGAGAATTTAATAAGAAGTGTTCATTTCGTTTATTGTCCTAAGTTCTATGAAATACATGTGAAAGAAATTTAAACATAATCAGTGTAAAAAAAATCAATATTTAAATACAAGAACATACATATGCTTTCCTTATGTGTATATATATGTATCAATGGGCATAAATAAGCGTAGTTAAAAAGTTGGAGTTGACTTACTAGTGAGAGTCAAGTGCATTATAATTTCATAGAGTGCATCTGCTAGTGAGCAGGAATACCTCAAGATCCCATCAGAATCTTAATTTACATGATGCCAATTACCAAAATTATTATCTGCCAGAATGATAGCAGTATCATAAAATTTCCAACATTTATCTCTTCTCATACTCTTTACCCCTCACTAGGGCCCGGCCTCACTGCCTTCTGGAGCAACTGGCCTTGCTGTGTCCTTGCTGTGATTTGAGCTGGAGGACGACTGATTTTTGTGGGGTTAGACAGACTTGCTGATTTGAAGAGAGGACAGTGAAGGGGACAGAGGTTTCTGAGTGGTCCTCATTCTGAGGGAATCAAGGAAAAAGAGGGTGGCAACCTCCACCATAGGGTGGTGTGTCAGTCAAAAAGTCCTTTCTTTTTACTCCACTGGTTTAACAAGTGGAGGAAAAGATCCTTCCCCTCACTCCAAGTCCCACTGACATCTTGTCCAAAAGAATTAATGTCACCATCATGTTTGTCTTAACACTTTATTGATATTCAAACAATGAAAGACCCAGAAGGTCTTAACAATCACTAATGTCTGTATTCCATCATTAGGAGACCTCCATGAAAGGCCAGAGACTGGGTTAGCATAGGGTCCAACCTGGCCTAAGTACATGCACCCACACCACTGGACAACTGTAGCCTGTCATCCTATTAGGGCAGTCATTGATCAGGCCACCTGTGAGTTATATACTCTTCTACCATATTTATTTCCGCTGATAGTGACTGCCTATGAAAAATTGTAATAATTAACTATTAGAAATATTAATAATATTTCTGCATTCCCCCAACATGGAAAACATTGCCTATTACTTAAGTGAAAGTCAGTTTACCATTTGTAAGTTAAAGACCCTGAACCTGGTTCTCATAGAAGAACACAACCCTACCTAGCTTGCTTGGGATACACTGTTTTAAGTGAGTGGTTTTTACCCTGTGAGTCTGCAGACTTTTAAGGGCCTTATTTCTAAGAGACCCATACAAAAATATATATGCCAATTACAAGCAGGTCTAATTTTTTCATACAGAATCCCACTTTCCTGATGGAAAATATTTATAGTTTCTGTAAACCATAGTAATCAAAAAGGAAACAACTTAGAACAATATTAGTCTACCGTATTTTCAACAGATTCAAGGTTTCTAAAAAAAGATATGTGGCCTAAGTAACCTTGTGTTCATATACTGAAAATACTGTAGACACACAAAGGGAGAGGTTGTGAAAGGGTTTGAGAGTGGAGAACTTTTTTATTCGTACTTTGTCGTGGTTTTAATATCACTAATTAATCTGAAGGACAGGCAAATAGGCAGGAAGGCACAGACAACACAGCTTTAAAAATGAGAAGTCTTAACCATTCCAGTTTTAAAATGAAGCTATTAACATGTTCAGAAACTTGTATGGATATAAGTCTGCATTGCTTAAGTTGTCTTTGACTTCAGCTGAGATCAGAATAACCAAATAATTTTACTACTGAATTTGAAGTCCTGTTAAATTTCTGGTACAACAGGAGAGTATAAACAGAGTCATAGCTTACCGTTCAGTAAAAAAAAAATGCACTAACTTGAATAACAGATTTTCTCATTGAGCACAGAATAAAATACTGACATTAAACCTTAAAGAAGAAATATAAGAACCTGAGAAAATTATACAAATAATATTAGTGCATCATATGCAATGTCTTTGTAACAATATCATTCTATCTCCCTATCACTGAACTGAAAGATCAGTGTTGTATTAGAGACCAACTAAATTGGTATTCATGTGGTGCCCCTCAGAAATTACCAATTACCAGTTAGTAATTACAACAAAGTACTTCAAAGTGTTCTATGAAAGCTTTAAGTATAAGCTCCAGGTAAACAATAGAAGTGCACATAGTCCTGATGGAAAGCTCAACATGGCCTAGCTGAATATTCCCATGGACATCGGTAACATTTAGATTCAATCTTTATAAAGGGAGGAAACACGGTCACGGCCATTAATAAGCAGAGCAGAGGACCTGAGAGCTGAAAGGGACAGAAAGGGCAGAATGCACTATGCAGCTGAGCACCAGCTTGTTCAGGAATGCCTGAAGTGCCTGCCCCACAGCAGACCCACAGGCTGGGCAATCACAACCAAACTAGGGGGGAAATGGTCAGCTGTTGTGCAATCAGAACTAACGTTAAATTATAGGAATTTTTTTTCTTTCCAATCTCTTCACATCCTTCCTCCTCCACAGGGGAGCTATGTGTGCAGAGTCCACATTCGTGTAATGTACATGTAAATAGAATGGGAGTAGATGACAAAGCAATTTATGTACAATATGTGAAAAAAAATATATTTAGATAATGATTTTTAACAAATACATTATCTTCTTCACATAAGTCATCAGTATTCAAACAAATAGGTGGAATAACTCCATGTCCCTTGCAAGGTAAATGTCAGAGGAAACAAGTATTGAAAAATGCCAACAAATACTGATTTCTGATACATCGGAGGATAAAGTTAGAGGAAAATCCAGATAGTGGAAAGAAGGTTCTTTCTGCACAGGCTGGGAGAGAAAGGGAAATTATAGCCTGTTAAGCTATCAAAATGAGATTGAAATATAATTTCAGGATATTTTAAAATGGCATAAATAGAATACTATGAACATACTGCTTATAAAAGTAATAAATTATTTTATTAGATAAAATAAACAGTTATACTAGAGTAATGAGTAATAGGAACAATATATAAACATGCAGTACAGATTTAGAAATTTTACACAGGGCTAGGAAATCTTTGGTTTAAAAAATCAAAATCAGATGTATATATCAGTAACACGTTTTGAAGAAGCCATTGCTTTAGAAGGCCTTAAGATGTATATATCATTAAAGAAAATTTCATTAAAAGACAGAGACACTAAGTGACTAAAGTCAGAAAAAAGGAGAAGAACTACAGAAATGCGACAAAACCCTAATTTTAAGCCACTGAAGCTGGCAGAATGGTTTTAGTGACTTACATGTCTTGGAAGAAAGTTCTAAAATTTCCTGCAAGACTAGAACAGAAAAAAAATACGAACAATATTATGCACACCTGAGCAGAGCAACCACAGTTCATGTATGAAAGAGAAAAAAAAAAACTAACCACCCCTACAAAGATTAATTGCTTATTGAAATAATATCCTGTGTAAGTGATGAAATAAAGAGTGCCTTACCACACTTAAGCCTTGAATGCATGCCAAAATAAAAGTTATACCGAAATAAAGACATCAGAAAAAATCCAGAATACATTGGCTTTCAGAAAGAAAAAACCAAAATTATAATTTTATGTGTCACAGAGAAATCACCAAAAATTGGGAATTCCAACTATGAAGTATTTAAATTCTTATTAAGACCACCTTTTTCAGTGCAGGTACAGATATAAGCTGTGTTAAAAACAACAGTAATTAAGTGTTAATCATAATTCACTGTATGACAGAGGACTTACATCATTAAAACAAAAAAATACATTGAAAGTAAGAATGTTTTTGACTTGATAATGGAGTATTCAAAGTTAGACTCATGGCATATAAAAGAACTTCAGTGAACGTAATTGGAGAAAATGTGAACATATTTTCAAATGCCAGCAGGGTAAACAGAAAGTAAAAATATGGCTGGAGTAAGCACTTTTATTTTTAGTTACATTCATAAGGTTCACATCCATAGGAGGAAAGTTTTACCTCTAGTGTATTTTTCAGTGCATTGTCTGTTATAATTTCAGCACTCACAAGGTAGAGTTAACAAAAGTATTTTCTTATTTAATCATCGAGACCAAAAGGAAAAGCTAAAGATCAAGAAACAGGTTTAACCTCAAGCTCATAATTTCTTTTATGATGACTTAATGGCAACTGAAAACATTTTTTTGTTATTACTTTATGAAATTAACTTCTGTGCAAAATTAGTCACTTTCATTATAACACAAGTAGAAGGGGGTTCTATCTGGAAATTAAGATGATTTAATTTTGTATTAGATAACAAGGTCTTCAATAATTAAAGCGGTTTTATTATTTCCTATTAACTACTAAAGCATACCCTGTAACAACAGAAGTGATGAAGTTGAAAGCTGTTTATATATTAGGAGGAAATATAATAAAAGCTTGTGAAATATTGATACTAAAACTGAAAAGCATAAATTTTAAAATATACCAACTAAAGAAGTTCTCTTTTACAGGAAAGTTGTAAAAATACTGGTAATGAGAGTGAATTATGAAAGGTGAACAACTCTTAAGAAATAATAGTAACAACTTGTTGAACATAAATAACTGTAAGCAATCTTCTCTTTTTTTCAAGTTTTGAGTTCAAATGTATTGTTGGAGCAAATTATTGTGAGGGAAATTCACAGGCTGTTCCAACAAGGAGCATCATAGGCTGGGTTGACCTTATGTGATAAAGAGATACGTGATAAGCAAAAACCATCTAAAGAATTTCAGAGTGAAGAAACTGCCTAGATGCTTTGTTCAGCTAAACTATTTTAAGGTGGAACGTTTATTCTGTTGTGCTTTATTCAGTTGATTGCTTTTCTCAGAAAATCTGCAGCCGTAGAATCGTAGAATTTTCTAGGTTGGAAAAGACCTTTTAGATCATAGAGTCTAACCATTAACTTAACACTGCCAAAACCACCACTAAACCATGTCCCTAAACTTCACATCTACTTATCTTTTAAGTACCTCCAGGGATGGTGACTCCACCACTTCCCTGGGCAGCCTGTTCCAATGTTTGATAACTCTTCTGGTGAAGAAATTTTTCCTAATATCCACTCTAAACCTCCCCTGGCATAACTTCAGGCCATTTCCTCTTGTCCTGTTGCTTGTTACTTGGGAGAAGAGATTGACCCCCAACTCTCTACAGTCCTACTTGTGTATTTTACAGTGGAGTCACTCTTCAAATTTATCATAACCTCAATAACATAGAAGTTTTCCTAAAATTTGTCTTTATATTATATTGCAGTAGAAACTGTTTGGTGAGTTCAGATACGAGTGTGGTAAATACTGGTTTATATGAATGATGCTTATTCCCAGATATGTGTATCTTTGAAGTTCTGCAAAAAGTAGCAGAGGCTATTAAAACACATGAAGAAAGTACTGCTATTACATATATCTGTAGTGAAGAAAAAGCTAGGGACAGAAAAGTTTAGTGGATCTCAAAATAGATGAAACAATAGATCCAGTGTAACATAGACTGTTTTCAGAGTTGCTGAGCATTTATAAAATGAGTTATAAATTCCTGGACCTGCTGATACTCAGCAGCTCTGAAAAAGTCAGATCCATGTTTCTTGAACTGAATAACTAAAAACAGTGATTCTAATGAACAGCCAAACTTTATCTAACACATATATGCTGTGAATGGAATGCTCACATTTAACTTTATACACTTCTCTGAAGAACATTTATCTGCATTTCCTGCAGCTTTTTTGTTCTCAAATGTTTCTATCTTCTCTCTTCTCTTTCCTCTGCTCCTCAGTACACTTGGTCTTTCCCTTCCCTACACTTACCTTACTCTTTTCTTATTTACTCAGCGTTCATTTCACTAAAAAAAAAAAAGAAGTAATGGTTTAGATGATATAGGGTATGTAGGCTATCATGTTTAATTGTACTTTATCATGTTTAATTTTACTTAGGAATAAGAAAGAAAAATACTAGAAGTAAATTTAAAAAATCACATTCTATACAAGGATTAACATATATTTTCAAATACTTTTCAGATATAATTTCATATATATTTGAACATATGTGCTTTCAACCATAGAATTTGTATGTGAACTTGCATCTCTAGGGTTTTAACTTGGCCTTTCTTTTCTCATTTACCAAATAGGTCTATAATATCAACATTAATATTACTTTCCTCCAATTACATAGCTACCAAAAAATGAGATATGGTCATAGCCAAACCAGCAAGAGAGCTTTTTTGTAAAGCCTGCAAATCAAACCTATACTTCAGTTCAAAAATATTAGAAAAAGATTGAACAACTATCAATGCTTCTGTGATGCCAAAAATACCAAAAGTCCCTCCTTGCATAGGATTACTGGTGTGTGCTGGACTCCCCACGTGGTACACAGAACTACCAGGAAGAGGCAAAGAGAATGCTCTGAAGACATTACAAAAGTAAAGCAGTTTTGATCACTCTCTGCTTTTCTATTCTACTCCTTCAGATACTTCCTAGTCCACTGACCTTTCAGAAACGAAGGCAATCCAGTCCATGCTTTCCAAAATACGGGTAATGCATTTATGAGTACTGTGTTCCTCCAAGGAAAGGTTTCGTAGAACTCGGCATCTCATTGGTTATTAAGAGTGGTATTTTATGTCACACTCACTTTTTACAGAGACAAACAATCGAGGTATGTTTAGCAAATACCTTAAGTGCTCCTCTTGATAGTTATATATGTATTTCCATTTCATAAGGTGGGAAATGAGTACAGAGAGACTAAAGTATTTGCTCAAAATTGGTAAAAAAGGATGTAGTGGAATCAAAAGCAAGAGAAATTAATCTTACCTTTTTTTTTATGACAGGATGTTTTTCTCTTGTTTAAGCATATTTGATTTTAGTACAACCTTTTCACTCAGCTCCAATAAGATTATTATCATGTATTATCTAATTCTGAACCATATTGTTTATTCATATAAAACAAAAAAAAATCTCAGAGCAAACATCATCTTTAAGTACAATTAAGAAAAAGGAATAAAAGAATATATGCAGTTTCACTGTCTCATAAAGTGGAAAGATATAGTATAATGTTATGGCTCCCTCTTTTGGATAGCACATATCTACTATTCAATAATAAGAAAACTCATCATGTCCTTAACACAAAAAAAAATAACGCAAGTGTCTCTGTTTTTCCCCCAGATCCTGCTTAACTGCAATAAATGCAGTGAATAAAACCAAGCTTTTTCTAGAGTTTCTTGCAAAATGCAGTTATATTGCAGATCTCTACATTCTATAGAAATAGACATGCATTTCCCAGCTAGGTCTGTAGCTAGAATATTTTTGACATACGTTAAACATTAGTCTATCAAGTACCTATAAAAACTGGAACATAAAATTCTCTCGTGGATTGCTCCTTATTTGAGCAGTACTGTTAATACAAAACGTAGGAGAAAAATAAACAGAAGGTTGATGGAAAGCACTTAAACTAACTTACTCTCTGTACAAGGGACCAGAAAGGAACAAATTTTGTTCTTACGCTATTATTACTTCATTAGGAACCATGAGTGGAAAACAAAATAAATGGTCATTTGGGTTTCTCTTTTAAAATCTTCAGAGTAATTGTGACCTAGTTGAAAGTCCACTGACTTACATGCATTGGCTTCAGGAAATTTTTGAACATACCCTTGAAGAATTAAAGGACATATAACATTTTTAGAAGATAAAAAAACAATCCTGTAAAATCAAAGTTGTTTTAATAGATGGGAAAGCTGAGGAAGGAGTAAAAATGTTAAAAGGTATCAATCGACACAAAATAAGTGAATCCTGACAGAGCCTAAACTCCTATGGTTTAATATTTTTTCCCAATGTAAAACTAGTAATCAAACAGTGTTGACTTTATAGATGCATTTAATTCTGAATTTGGATTTTGCTTTAACAAGTGTTTGAGTCTTACCACTATTCTTCTACATTAAGCAGAAATTATCTAGGCATAATTCCACATTACACGACAGGTTTGATTTTCTCCATGTCTCCATGTATGCTGCTGTGAGACAACTAGAAATAAAATTTTGGCAAAAATTGTTCATTAAAAATTCACTAGCACTGTTTAATGGCTTCAAATGTGTCAGCTAGAAGAGAGACTTTATTTCACTCAAAAATCCTTCCTCTGTGTTTTATTACCTTTATATAAAATATCGATGTTTGTAAAGGAATTGTTCTACAGGGTTTGTTTAGCACTTTCTATTACTAAAAATAGCCATTCTTCAACATTCATGAAGATGTCAGGCTATATAATTAAAAATTAGTTGGATTTATATCAACTAACTTAAAATTGTTTTATCATTACTCCCATCTTAATTATATCTTTGGAGTATGTTTTCCCTTCACAGCATCCACAACATCAATAGGACAATTACATTTGAATATTCTGGATCATTATTATTCACTCTATTTATTAGTAACTGTTATTATAAAATGCTTATTTTAAAATTAACACTGTAGTAACAAAATTTAGATGAAGGTACATTCTTTACATGAAGGACTGCCTGTGTGTTGTTCATATAAAGACAGTTCTTCAGAGTTAGGGGAAAAAAGGGCATTTTAGCATGCTTTATTGATAGTAGTAATTAAACTGTTTCACTAACTGATACTGTGTGCACCCAGCCATACTACTAAAAAGTGAATTAAAATTTGGCTGTAATAATGATTGCAGAGTCACAAAGATAAAAAGAGGGAGGAAATTCACGTGTAGGAAGTATAGCTTTGTTTCTTGTAAAATATCTCTTCCTACATAAACCAGGAAAAGATCAAAAAGAAAGTGACTGACATGCACATCCCTATGTACAGATCAACTATGCATTTTCTTTTTTCCTGCTATGTGATTGAGTTAATTTGTTTTCTGTGAAGTCAGATATTTTATGACTTGTCTTAAGAGTATGGAGCCCAAACACAGCTATGGTCCCTAATACACCCTTTTCCATCCTCTTTTAGAAATGTGAGAAGGATGGGAGACAGTCACAGACATTTGAGCCCATGCGAGAAAGATTTAAAGCTTGACTATGCCCTGCCATTTCAGGCAAAGCTAAACAAAAAATACTAGAGCAGACAACATAAACAAATGCTTTGTTATATCAATTTTTTTCAGGCATATTTCTACTCTTTCTTTACTCTGAAACTGGAACCATATACGAGGTTTCATGCAGTTATATCTTTTGTTTCTTACTGAATTTTAATGAAAAGGGCAGGAAAATATAGGGAATAATTCTGGAATGTTATCTAAAAGTTACTATGTGCATTTTGAACTAATCCAAATAAATCACATAAAAATTTGCACACTCTGGGGATTCATACTGAGATACAGACTATTAAACTGTAAAGTCTGGTTCAGATTTTACTAAAGGAAACATATCACATATCATTTGAAAGCTAACTGCTATCTTAAGAGAAATAGATTAGTTATTTCTGTCTCTGGTTGCTAGAAACAAAGGAACCAAATAATAAAACAGTTGGTATCAGCAATAACAACTGCAGTCTCATCAGAGCATGATTAAATGATTAAATACACATGCAGATGACATATTTCCCCATCTTTAGACTCAGTTCCAGATGGGTCTGAAGTCTTCTTTGGTTGCCTATCATGGTAGCAACAATAAACCATATATAAAATCTGCACTAATGTTAGAAATTTGAGGAGGGAAAATTCAAGAAATACTATAGAAAATCCTGAAACCTCAAAAAAAAGATTAGTTTTTAGAGGATTTCTTTCCCCAGAGGGATTTAAGATTTGACGTAATCAAAATTTCAATATGAAATTGAGCATTGAAGCCAAACTCTGAGCTACTGATCTGAGTTCTTGGTGGGCTTCTCTGAAGGACAGTCAAGCACCAGAGGGAGTTTGATTGACAACATCTGGGCTACTGTCTCTTGGGAGACGGTATAAACCCTTAGGAAACAAATAGCAGAAAGGGGGTCTACTAGAAGAGCATATACACCCAACATCCAGTGCCATGTGTCTGTGTGATACCGTTTCTGTCATTTAATCAGAGGCTGGGGAAACATTTTGCTTTTAACAAACTGCTATAATTAAAAACTGAGAACTTGTTTGGGAAGTTTCATGAAAAATTTTACTATTGATGCTATGCTTGTGGCTAGGCAGTTCTGTGGTTCGTCACAGTTTTCAGGAGAAAACGGTAAGGGTTATAAACTCTCAAGGATTAAATGCCAGATTGTTTTATTAATTTTTTTATTGATTTAGCCAGGGATTCATCAGAAGATTTAATTTAAGTACAGTGTCATTTCAAGTTTTAGTAAATGACAGTGACTTCACATATACTATCAGGAATCTTAAAAATCTCAGTGATGGAACTGGTGAAATACTCATTATTTTCTTTAACCTTTCACTTCAACTTCCTTGATATCTGAGGGTTTCAAGTTTTCAAATGCGATGCCAACTTACAAAAAACAGTTTCAGTTGTACAAGTCACAGGGACAAAATCTGAGGCCCAAACTCTTAGCAGATCTTAAAATAATACAATTGTTGGACGCATGACATACTGGGGAAAAGTCAGTATCGCTTTTGGAAAGGGAAGTCCTACCTCACAGATCTATTCGAGTCATGTGAAAGAGTTAGCCAAGCACATGGATATCTTTGACCTCTTTGTTATGATCTAGTTGTGCTTCTAGAAGGCTTTTGACAGGGTCACCCACCGAAAGCTCTTAAGTAGCCATGAGCTAGAAGTGAAGGTCCCTGCATATATCAGTAATTGATTAAATGACAGGAACCAGCAGGAAGAAGTAAATAATGAGATTCCACATTGAAATAAGGTCTGTGGTAGTGTTCCACAGGGCTCTGTACTAGGGCCAGCACTGTTCAACATACTCATAAATAAACTGAAAACAGGTTTGAATATCAAGGTGAAAAACTTCACAAGTGACATTCAGCATAATAAAGCCGAGGGGCCTTTGCAAAAGCTTACAAAAGGATCTTATGATTATGATTATACTAATATACTTCACCTGGCAAGGAAACTGGCTTTTGCAATGTAATTGTCCATACCATTTCACCGTTATTACAGTCCCTAACATCAGTTTAGCCTGTGCCAACTGGCACTCTTCCACAAAATTCCTGTCAGCGTTTGAGGACAAAGCCCTGGGTGATTTCTCATAAATGATACGGACATGGTAACCCTGCTTTGGAGGGAAGCAAGGGAGAGAAGAAGAGAGTTTAGCCACATGGCTTTGAGCCTTGCCATGCCATCCAGTCTCTCCCTTACAATGATTTAATAGCTATAGTAGTTTGCTATATAGACATTTATGCAGTGAGAGGACAACAAAATGATGGATGGTGAAAGTGTTATGAAATTACATAAAACCACACAGATGGTAAACTCCAGATTTTACCTTTAAAATAATAAGGTCTTACTACTGCCATTGTGCAAGAACACCATACCGTAATAATAGATAATAACAGGGAAACATTAGCCCAGAGGTCTGCAGTGGTCAAAAAAAGCAAACGATGCCATGTATCATGACAAAATTAAGTAGAGAATGTGATAAAGCTTCTGTCTATATATGCATGAAGATCCTGCAGCTTGAATATTGCAACAAATTATGGTCACCAATCTCAAAAGATACACCAAAAAATAGAGATTCAGAGGAGGGCTACAGGTGCAATCAAAAGTCTGGCACAGCTACCAGACAAGGAGTGATTAAGCAGGTAGTCTTAGAACTTTTCATCTTGGAGAAGAGACAACTGAAGGAGATTTAAGTCTATACATTCATCAGTGGCAGAGTGAAGAGAAAATGGCTATTTATTGTGGCTTCCAATGACAGTACTGGTTGTCTAATGAAGCTGTCAGTTACAATGTTCAAAAACAAACAAAAGAGTTTGTTCTTTTCACAAGACTGTTAAACTGTAAGTCTCTTTGCAGAATGTTGTGGCTCCCAGAAACTTACATGGTTTCAAAGCAAAAGTGGAGAAAGTCATGACAAAGAGAATCTATTAGGGATTACTAAATACCTAATATTTGGAGACTGAGATAACATACAGGAGAAAAATCATTATATGCTTCTCAATGCTTATACACTGTTGTGGATGTCTGCTTGTTGAAGACCTCCTCATCTTGGACTATCAGGATACGAACAGAATAAGCAATACTTCATTACACTTATTTCAAATTTGTCCATGTTTTGCATTTGTCTTGCACTAATGAAGTCAAATGAGATGCAAGTGAAGGGCTTTTTTGGTTGTTTGGGGGTGGTGGCGGTGTTTTTTGGTTTTAAGGAAGAGATTCAGACCTAGAAATAACAAAAAGGAAAGTCATTGCACTTTTTATTTCTGAGATCTGTATTACTCCTGTAAGTGGTAGAATTACCACTTGTAGTTGTTTTAGGGTGTTTATTATGGAAATAAAGGCTGAAGCCTCAGCTGCATCAGATTCCTTTAAGATTGAGATAACAAATAGCAAAAAATTATGTTAAACCTATGCACTATTTCTGGTCAAAAATTCATATGCTTGTAAGGGGTCTGCTCATCTCTGAGAATGAGACTTGATGTTGTGATCCCCTTGGAGACAGCAGAAGGGCATAAAGGGGGTTGAGTTCCGATAAAGGACAGCATTCGGCGCCTGCTCAGTTCCTTCAGGAAGGAAGCAGCAACAATGGTCTGCAATTACCAGTCCGGATCTGCTAACTGCCTTTAATTGGTCAGCAACTGAGTCTTTCCAGTCCAGAGAAGTGAATGTATATTCCCTTGCAGGCAGTAATTAAGTCTGATTTTCGTGATCCTTTTCTATAGGAACAAGATTTCTAATGACTCAGACATACATAAGCCAAAAAAAAGGAGGATGTGAAAGATTAATGGTTTTTAAAAATCTGGGAAATACTAGCTTGAAGATGCCATTATTCAAATAAATTCTGGCTTGTAACAACCTCTTGGGCCACTGTACAAGCTATAGACTCAGAGAGTTTAGCAAGCTCTCATCCTGGCCCATGCTGTGCTCTAGAGAGATGCAGAAGCAGGAGGCATCTGACATGGAATCTCAGACTGCTTTGTTAGGACCTGTCTGTGTGACCAGAGTGGACTGCTGCATAATGAAGCAGCAAAAAAGTGGCATTTGTGAAATTACATAGTCCCAGTTGTCAGGAGGACTGGTAAGTACGTCCTGTCATTAACAGTGCTGCCATAGGTGAATCTTATCTGCTTCATGCAGAGAGATCGATGAGAATTGAAGTCTCTGAAAAATAGGGGCCTACAACTCCAGATACTGCTTTGTTTTGTATTGGGCAGATAGAGGGCAATACTGTTTACAAAAAAAAAAAAACCAAACAAACCACAAAGCCCCAACAAGACCGCCAACACCACCAAAAAAAACCCAAACAAAAAATGCCTTAAATATTACAGTATATCAATAGCAAAGTACAGCCAACCAGTTTATGAGTCACAGAACTTGAGACAATCTTAAAGGAGAAAAAAAGAAGAATTTTGCTTTAATGACAGCATTTATTTTTCCTCCTGTCTGTGAAAGCTATTCTTTAAAAAACATGAATGTGATGAATGTGTTGCATTTGTAAATAAGGTGTGGTATAAAAACTTATAATGCCCCTTCATTACATGATAAGAGTGAAATGTGTTCCCTGTGGAGAAAAATCGATAGTAAAGATCAAAAGAATATCTTCAAAAGGCCCTGCATTAAGGGTTTACAAGTGCTGTATTTCCTAGTTCCCCTCATGCTGATGAAAAGCAGATCCTGTAAAAAGGTTCATTATTGGAGAAAAAGGGTCTTCCTTTTTTTTTTTAATGTGAAAATACACATTTTGCTTTTGTAATCCAGTGACCTGCTGCTTCAGGAGGAGGTATTTTAAAAGTCTCTTTTTAGCTTCATTGAATACCATTGCTAACAAGTGAGAGGCCTTTATAGAGGATTGGTTGGAATTGCTGCAGGATTCATTCACTAGCTGGCAGAAGAATGACTGGGGGAGAAAGAGTCCAGAAACAGTTTCATCTGCACCTCGGAAGAGACTTGCTCCAGAGAAGGGCAGATGGTATTTTCATTGCCCAGGGACAGTTGCTTTAAATCACAGCTGTGTCTCTGCACAAGTCTTTGCCAGTGGGGATTGTCCAAACATGAATCAACACATTCCCTTGCCAGATCCACCCACCTGAGGGACTGGCGTTACTCACTGTGATTGCTATAGAGAGCCATGTTGAGTTGAATTTGGACCAGTGTCTCCAATGTACATGCCCAAGAGGCTGGCAAAACTCTAAAATAAATGTTAACTGTCTCTTGTCACAGCAAGATAAATGTTTCTTATAATGCACCTACAAGCCATAGATTGGTTTGCCTAAAGACATTAATTCAGCAGGCATTCCAATACAAATTGCTATTAGTTCACATTCTCTAAAACTAAATTTATTTTTTTGTGACTCCTTGACTCATGTAGCTAAGGTAACCTGCACTTGTGTCCCAAACATAAAGAACTGCCTTCAGCTGTTTCCTGGCAAAATTTTCAGCTGAGCTTATCTCCACTGTATATACTGCTGAACAGACCAGCAACCCCAAAAACGTGATTCTGAAAATCTATTCCAAAAGGTTTGCAGCATGAGCTGCTGAGTGGGGAAGTGTTTCTTTTTTAGTGTGGCCCATATTTCTGTGCCTGAATGGGATATGAGTACTTGTACTCAAAGAATGGGTGTTCATCAGTCAAAAATCTATCCCTTGAGTTTTGGGGATCCCTCAAAAGGTAGTTCAGGTCTCATAGAAATAGATGAAAACACCTTTCTTGATTCTTCCAGGTTCAGCACAGGAGGTCAGCCAAGACGCACACTGGCTGTTTTCTTTTAATCCTTTCAATACTACCCCCAACCCCATTTTTACCTATGAAGAGAGGAGAGGGAAGGAAAAAATTAGGAAGATGAAAACAAAAGGAGCTTGCTTTTTGAAAATCAGCCATCAATGATACATCCACTGTGTATATTCATGTTTGTAGGATGACTGCACTCAGAGAATATTTGAGTGCTGCAGTCAGAGGGAAACCTGTGTATGCACACCTGGGCTACCTTCAATTAGTTAGGGGAGTAATAAAAGTCAACCTACAGGGGCACAGACCTAGCCTCTACCTAAGTCTTGGTATTATCGGTGGCAGTGTGCAGTTTGTAGCACAGCCTTTTGTTGCTACAGCTTCACTGTTCTTAGTATTCAGGCTAGGTAGATTAAGGCTACATTCAGATATTTTGTTTTCAAAAGAAAGGCAGACAAAGTCAATGAGACCATGCATGCAGACTACATGAGATTTATACTTGCTATATCCTGTTAAAATATATGTTTTAGTTTTACAGATTGTTTGGATCATCCTGAAAATCAGTTGCCTCCTTCCTATTTAAAGATTGGTGATCACAATATGAAGCACTGCTGCTGCAGTAAACTCTGCTATTTTTAGCTATACATGAGCAGTACAGCCTTTTCCTTTTAGAACAGAATTTTACTTCACTATTAACAAATTAAACAAACTAGTGTGGGATACGTTATCAAGTTGCCGAAGGTTAGCCTTTCTTCATGTCATGCTTGCGAGTGACTGTGCTACACTAATTAAAAACATTGCCATGGCAATTGCTATAGAAATATTTAAATTGGCATCATTGCTAACAAATCCCTGCTATTGATCCCAGCAGGGCTTATTTCACACTACACCTGAAGAATCTAAATAGAATATTTTACATTCAAAAGGACTTTAAAAGATACATTTTTCCAGTTACTAATGTGCTCAGGAGAATAATGTCTTTCATACAGAGATAATTCATTTACCTGGAACTGTTGTAGGATTCTGATATCAAAGTCCGTACTGCAAGGAGAGACTAATGTTTCTAGGCTACCAACACAGATCTCTTAAACCTTAAAAACAGAAATCACCTATTGCCTCCACTCAGGTCCTCTGATTTGCGAAGTGGGGAAAGAATGCAGGTTCTCCACAATTTGGGCATTAAAATGTTTAATACATGAACACTTCACCTTAAAAGCAGTTTCCAATGCAACTAGAAAGAAAACTACTTTCCATCATTTGACAAGAACAGTAAGTTGACCATTGTACTAGAGTAAATGGTGGGAATGGAAGTAACGCGAGAGAGATTGCATATATAATTTTGATCAGTTACTTAGAAAAAACCCCATGACAATTCTTCTCTCTGGTTTCAAGCTTAAGATTTTTGCTCCTCTTAGAAGAAATCAGATTAAATCTTTACCATAATGTTTAGTAGATCTGGATTGATCCAGAGTAATAACTCTCTCTTTATATCCAAAACGTCCAACTATTGTAAAACTCAAGAGTGGGATATAATGCCCTATATCTTTTTCCTTCCCTTCCCTTCCCTTCCCTTCCCCTTTCCTCATTTCACAAAAATATCCGTGACATGAAGTATATTGTCTTTCCTCGCTGTAGGTCTTTCTGTTAATTAGCAAGAAAATCAGTAGAGGGCAGCACTACACAGAAAAACACATTTTAACAATCTCAGGTTATGTTCTGCCCTGGCTGGGGCAGAACGTGGGAATTTAGATTCCTCTGAGAAAAAAACCTCTGTTCAAAAATTGGTGTTTTTACAGAAATAATTTCTTATAGCAGGCTCAGAGCATCTGTGTACCGTGCGTTGTTCTCCCTTGGAAGCTGCTCTTACTTTTCCAGACTACACCAGAATCCTTTGTTTCAATATAAAAATACACTTTCTGAGTCTACCAGATGCAACCCCTGACCCTCTTGAAACAGCTGACTACAAGAAATGATGCATAAGCCAATGACCACCTTGAAGTATTTCTTTGAGTACAAAGAAAAGACTAGTATAAACATCTTATGCATTTGAACCACATAATCACAGAATTATAGGAGCTGAAAGGGACCTCTGGAGATCATCTAGTCCAACCCCCCTGCCAGAGCATGTTCACTTAGAGCAGGCTGGACAGGAACACATCCAGGCGGGTTTTGAATATCTCCAGAGAAGGAGACTCCACGGCCTCTCTGGGCAGCCTGTTCCAGTGATCTAGCACCCCCAAAGTAAAGAAGTTTTTCCTCATGTTGAGATGGAACTTCCTGTGTTCCAGCTCCTGTCTGTTGCCCCTTTTCCTGTCACCAGGCACCACTGAGAAGAGCCTGACTCCATCCTCTTGGCACCCACCCTTTAGATATTTATAAGCATTGGTAAGATCCCCTCTCAGTCTTCTCTTCTTTAGGCTAAACAGACCCAGGTCTCAGCCTTTCCTCATAAAAGAGGTGCTCCAGTCTCCTTTGATCATGTTCGTAGCCCTCCACCGGACTCTCTCCAGCAGTTCCCGGTCGTTCTTGAACTGCGGAGCCCAGAACTGGACACAGTACTCCAGATGCGGCCTCACCGGGGCAGAGTAGAGGGGGAGGATGACCTCCCTTGACCTGCCGGCCACACTCTTTTTGATGCACCCTGGGAGACCATTGGCCTTCTTGGCCACAAAGGCACGTTGCTGCCTTCTGGTCAACTTGTTGTCCACCAGGACTCCAAGGTCTCTCTCTACAGAGCTGCTCTCCAGCAGGTCAACCCCTAACCAGTACCACTGTATGGAGTTATTCCTCCCTAGGTGCAGGACCCTACACTTGCCCTTATTGAATTTCATTAAGTTCCTCACCGCCCAACTCTCTAGCCTGTCTAGGTCTCACCGAATGGCAGCACAGCCTTCTGCTGTGTCAGCCACTCTTCCCAGTTCTGTATCATCGGCAAGAATGAGTATGGCAAATTGTGTTTGAACAGAAATGAATGAAGGCAATTTTAGGAAATTAAAAATGTGTAGTTTTGAAAAAGCAAAAGTGAACCAGAGTAAACCAAAGTAAATCATCTGAGTGTTAAATTTGTCTAAGTTTTGAAATAATGACATTTTCAAGAGAAAATTTAAACTCTTTGACATTGTTGGATAACATCTTTCACAGCAGTCTTCCAATGCTTGGAGGTATTGCAAAACATATTTTTAGGATTTTTAGTAGTTTCATAGATTCATTATGTGTTAAAATTTTGCCAAATATGTGTGTAGCTTTGGTTGTTGTCTTCTGGTTTGTTTTATTTTAATGAAGAAGAGCTGTTATGTTCAAGAAATTTGAGAAATAAATAATTCATGACCTTAAATATATAAAAAAATAAAATTTATTGGAATAGTTAAGTAGCAACATATCACTCATACACAAAGCAAAAGCAATCAAACCCAACATTTGACCAATATGAATATTTGAATACGTTATCATTCAGAATGTATATAAGATGAATTCTTGAAATAGAGTCCAACAAAAAGTGTTTTAATGCAGCTGTGGAAGAGCACTATTTGAGGATACATCAAGCAAGAATATCTCAAAAAGAGACAAGAGACTTCAGAACCATTGGACAAACTTGATAATCTGCCTTTTGAGTATGGTATTTGCAAAAGTAATTCCTGTTGCTGTTTATTTTCATTTTGCAATAGCTTAACCAGGATCTAATTCATAAAGTCTGAAGAGGCTCTGAAATCTGCCTCAGATTGTACAGTGGGCTGGATTTAAGGATCTGGATGATCATGTTTTATGCTCTCTATTGATAAATAGCTTTATTCAGTGATATAAACTACTTCAGTCTATATTATACAGGGAAATAGAATCATCAGACTAAGACATGGATAAAAGATTGGTTGAGGTGGTTTTTTTTTCTTTTGATATGCACCCAGTTTCAATCACAAGACACGATCATCACGTATGCAATGTGTTTTCCAGTTATTGTCAAAATTTAATGGTGTTAAATAAAACACAGGAGAGTTCCCCTTACTCCTCTGCATGCAACTGAGCATTACAAGGGAGAAAACAAGATTTTGAGTATACCTACAGAATTCAAAGAAAATACATCCACTGATGTATGCCAAGATCTATGTACATTCGTGATTTTATGCAAATAGAATTTACTTTGTGCTTTGATTCTTCAGTTAAAATAAAGACGTAAAAGAAATTAAGTTTTCCTGCATTGTAACCATGATCTCCATAAATTTGACACCTATCTAATTGTTCTCTTTTTTTTTTTTTTAAGCATGATGTTAGAAAGTGATAAATATTCCAAGCCTTCACTTCTTGATCAGCTAAAACTCTGTTTGAAGTTACTAAAATGCTAAGACTTTGATCCTCCTTCAGGATTGCTAGATAAGATCCTGAGACCATACAGAATATCATCGTTTTAAGGAAAACTTCACACATGGGCACAATTCTATCATTTAATCATTAAGATCTTTAGAGTACAGTTCACTGAATATTTTCAATTAAACAGTTTGTGTTCTCAGCTGACTAATAATTTTCACAAAAAGCATCTTATTTCCCAAAATGTCTGTCTTTTTATACAGAAGAAGACTCCCTTTCCCTACTCTAAAAAAAAACCCACAAAGCAAAAGTAGCTGCTGGTAATGTTGGGTTGTGGGAGAAAGGAGGATAGGTATGTATGTGTTTTGGTTTTTTTAAATTCAAAATTTCATTACTCTAAAATTTCTGGGTGTTGTGTCTTCATGCTACTGTCACCGCTCATGAACTAGAATTCCCGAAGTAAACGATACTTTTGCTGCTGAATTATATTTCTATGCTTTCTGTAATATACAATGACAACTCAGCTAAAGATATCTTAAATCAAAAGCAGGCTTACCAGGAAACCCAGGTCATGGAAAAGACTGGGACATCAGGACCTCAATTGTACTGCTAAATAAAGAGTATCGTTTAAAAAAAACCTCTTTGTTTTGATTAAATGTTGTTTACAAACTTCTACACAAAATATCAGTGCCAGTCTCAGAAAAAAAATATTAACAATAAGATTCTGTATCATAAAAATTCCCATTCATTCAGGAGGGGAAAAAATAAAATACATTTCAAATGCAGAATTTTGTCCTAAATGCAGAATTTTGTTAACACCAGCAGGATTCCTATGAACCAAAACTTACGTGACAAGTACTTTTTCTTTCTTGAATAAGGAATCTCTTGAAGGCATCAAGACTACTTTAAATTTTATCTTATATTGTGAGTTCCTTTATGCAGAAACAGAAGCGGATCCTCTGAACAATGAGGGGTTAGCAAAGGGGAAGATGGGCTTGTATTAATAATGAAGTAACAGAAAATTCAGATTTGCAGAGAATTCTGAACAGATAGTAAGAGAGGATAGCATCAGGCTGAGCTGGGAGAGATTAAGTTGGAAGGTTTCTTACTATTTGTGCTGTTCTGCTGTGTCGTGATGCTTGTAGCTAACATATGCAGATGAAGAAGTATTTTACCTAGATTGTGTTTTAAATTAATGTCTATATACAGTCTGAGAGCATGAAATAGAAGATGAATGAGACGTTAAAGAACTTGACTTAAAACTCTCTGAGTAATTCTTACATGTAATTGTTTCAAGAAAATTTTCAAACACGCAACTGGTCTTTATTTTTATGGTTATATATAATTTCCATGGGTTATTGTCGTGACCACTAGGCTATTGGTATTCCCTGCTTCCGATGTCCTTAGGGAAACAAAATTATTGCAACTTACTCAAACACTTTTCTCCATCCCCTAGGTCCTACTTACAAGAGGAATATAACATTTGAAAAAATTGTTGTGGTGAATTATTAGAGGAGTGGAGGCTAGCAGCATCTCTGTAAATGATGAGGACTTACTCCTTCTTGACAATTTTGCTTTGGAGCTGTATGTTTCATGCGATTCATATGATGCCATCTGAAAAAAGGACTAACAAGCACTCACGCAGTGAAAGGATAACAGGATTGTCAGAGAATGATGGAAAAACACTGCACCGCACCAAGCGTGGTTGGATGTGGAATCAATTTTTCTTACTGGAGGAGTACACAGGTCCAGATACTCAATACGTGGGCAAGGTAAGCCTTGAGTTTAAAGGATTCTTTACAGGTGATGCATCTGACACACGTGATATTATCCCTCCTTCACCGCAGTTGTTTTGCTTTTTATAAAGCAATGGTCCCAATTTCTCATATAAGTCAAACAAAGCACGTCATGGACCACCTGAGGCTTCTGTGACTGTTCAAAATTGTGGGAGAAATGAAGTAGTTTAGTTAAAAAAAAAAAAAGGAAACTGTTCAGACTAAAATGTTCCAATTTCTTATTACATATGCCCATGCAAGATTTATCATTGAATCATTTCCAGTTTTCAACTATTAAACATAAATATTAGATAAGGGAATAGAGAATTTATGCCTTCATTCATCTATCTTGTGGCATTTGCCGGTACACTAGGATGTGTGGTTCCTCAAGTGAAATATCAAATCCTATTTATTAATAATAAAATTGCTGTTTATGCACAAGTCCAAGTACAGATAAAGTGTTTGAGAAGAAAAAAAAAAAATAATCTGGTTTTCACCATTTCTGCAATAAACTGAGGTCTTTACTTAATGGCTCAAAAGACCTTCCATTCTTTGAGACCTACCTACATGAGCTAATGCTGACAACAGCACCTCTGAATTCCAGCTGTCTGCAGTCCTACCTTTTCTGATAACATACAACTCAAAGTTTTCCATATTTTTAGTCCTTTGTGGTGTCTCGCCATTTGCAGATCTGCCTTGTGGTCTGGTATAAGTGAACAATCTTGGTAGAAGTCTAGAATACACACAGCAACCACCCAGAATGACTTACAAATCAAGGAAATGTTTATCTTAATATCTTAAGTTAAATAAATATCCATTCCAGTTTCTGTCATTGACCCACAATGCTGTCATTAGCTCAGATTGTCAGGTATATCTCTGTTTTTGGTGCCTAACTACCAAACGAATTGAGACATTTTTAAATAAAAGACCCCAAAATGGTTTTGAACATTTGCTAATATCTCTGGTCATGGGAGTCGTGATCTTCTGGAAAATATGGAAATAATCTCTTTTTATTAAGAAACAAACATCAAAGAAGCCAACCATGGTGACTATGAACTTGATTCTATCCTCGTGTATATGAACACTACACCCATACAATTCTGTTTTCAATTAAATTAATTCTGACTTGCAGTAGCGGAAATAATATGAGACCAAATAATCCTATTGCTAGATCTGTTTGTCAGTGCGTAAATAGGAAGGTTTGTTGTAGGCAGAGAGATCTTCAATAAAGAGTGCACTAACTGCACAGAGAGATTTCTAAACAAAATATGGTTGGAAGTATCTTTTAGTATTGAGTGAATTTGCCAGGAAAACATACAATAAGGTACACAATAAGACAGATCTCCATAGCTGTAAGTTCTACCTAGTCTCACAGAAATATTTTTTTTTGTAAAAATAGAAAGCTGTGATAGAAGAGAAGTAAGTATCAAAAGTAAGAGTTGATTCCAGTTTCAGTCCCACTGCTATCGATTAATGGACTCCAAACCATCTATGGCATTCAAAACTTCAAATAAATTAAGCTTACATCAAGACTGTCATCACCATCTGTTTCACATGAGGAATGCCTACCTGATATATTGCAATAGGGCGAACTCACTCTGCACTTATTCCAAACTAACTAAAAGCCATTGGACCTTATTACCATAGACCTAAGTCCAGGACGGAAAACGAATGGCTGTACAGCAGTCGAGATGCTTAATTTCTTATAACTCAGATAACATGTTAAGATTTTTCACATTTCACTGCAAAATATTGTACGGAGGCCCTGAGTGAGGAGTCAGCATTACTGATTCTCTAAAAAGATGGAAATCACCCCAAATATTACCCAATACTCCAAAGAGATTGAGTTGGATTGAAGTGATAAACTCTATAGGGTTGCATTAACTTTAGAACAGTTTATGACATGACAAAATGATCATTGTTCTGTCCTCAGTGGTGTAAAACCACAGTAAATCCATTTCGGTTAGTTCAAATTATCCTAGGTACATGTGACATACAGTACCAAGTGGGAGCTGCTACAACAAGAAGTCAGCTAAGGAATTTCTTTTTTATTTTTGAAAAAAAAAGCGACAACTTTTTTGAACAATATTATTCTGAGAAAGGCTTAAATCTCAGGTTTAGTATTCTTCTGCTCAAAGTGATGGTAATTAGCACACTGGTACGTGTGAAGAGAGAGCACTTTTATGCCAACCCATGGGGACTAGTTCATAGCAAGTATTCTTATCCAGTCCCTCTTTAATATGGATATGCACAGGCAGATGGATTACTGGGCTAGAATAACAAATGTTGTACTAAATATTAAATAAACTGAATTAGGAAACTTTGTCAGGAAATAAAATTCTAAGGGATCATAGCCATAATACTAAAAAATTACTTTTCCCTCCCTGGTTCAGTTTTCAAACAATTTTTATCTGTTAGGGCATTGTTTGTGTTTTGTTAGTGATGCTACTTTGTTGATGCTTTATATTGTTATGAGTGCATTCTGTTGTTGGCAGTGGGATAGGATCACCAGCATCAGGGACCCATGAGAGTTGGACACTTGCTTTGATCGCTGGACTGTCCAATTCCTGTCTGGTGCTCTGGCCCCCATGAGAGCACTTCTGCCTTGTGCACAGGCTTTGCTCAGTGTCAGAGGTCCCTGGAGGGAGGAGTTTCTCCCCCACATCTGAGGGGTTTTCATCTGCTGTAGTGCTTTTAAAATTGTATTGTCAGAAGCCAATGGCCCCACTAGCCAAGTAGCCCCAGGATGCTCGCTTTCCCCATATCTAAGTCCAAATAGCAGTTGTTACCAGGGTTACTCTCACCCCCTGGTCTCCTTCAGAAATACCTTCTAAGAATGGAAAGTTGTTAACAGCTCCATTATCCCTGATTTTTTTGTTTCTTTCCTGCACGTACCAGACTAGTCTCAGCAGTTAGACATGGCAGACGCAGTCACGGTCTCATTCATCTAAGTGGTGCTTGTAGGTAGGTTTCACCCTCTGACAAGAAGTAACTAAAAAAGAGGTTTGGTGTACTTGTAAGGTAGGTGAAATGCCCAGCTCCACACAAATCTGGTGCATGTCTCCCAGACTGTTAACTGGGGTAATACAGTGTTAACAACTCTGAACAGCTAGAACAGCGTTTATGTTCCCAATTATAGTTAGATAGCTTTTAGACAAAGGCAGTGGTAGTGATGATAGGTGATGTAAAATGGACACCAGTAAGTGCAAGTGCATCTAATGCACTTATCAGAAATAGGAAATATTGTTTGATGAGCAAAGGAAGCTAGCATTCAACAGCTGCCAAAAGGCTTGATGGCTAGAACAATTGTAGTAAAGATATTACTCAAAGAACAGACCTAAATCACCAACCACCCCTCAGGAACAGGGCATATATGAACAACAATTTCCCTGTGATTGTGATGGGAGTCAAGTTACATCCAGACAACCTACATTATATCCATCACACATCTTTCTCATCTATCTCATGTACTCGTGCACGCATAAAAAATAAGTGCATAGGAAGTATTTAAATTTGTTAGGTCCTATTACTTGTACCTGCAACAATGCAAGAACTGCTTATGACATCCTTTGATTTCTTACCATTTTAAATTATATTCAGGAAATGCTTAGAGAAACCAGTGGCGCCATCATGCTAGGTGTTGTATAAAAAATGCACAGGGAGATAAACTTTGCTCTGGAGAGTTTGCAACCGAAACCTTCAGTTAGACACAGGTAGGATAAACAGTATCACAGAGTCCTGTTTAAAAAATTGCCTAAGAAAAAAAAATAAAAAATTTCTAAGACACAAAAATGATCAAATTCTTTCAAGATGCCTGTTGCCTTGGGGGAATGTTGGATATCTCAATGGGATCATCAGCATGAGGAATTTTCAGACGTAGAGGGGGGAACCATAGAACTCATTCTGCATACTAAGAATTCACAAAAAAGAAAAAGAAAATGTGTTTTACAATATATCATTCAGAGTTAAATGTATGAGAGAAGTTTATTTTTAAAGGCAAATATACAACTGGCATTTTTTTGTGAAATATGAAGGGGTTGAGAAAGTAAAACACCTGACTGTATGTCATACTGTGGCATTCCTTTGTTTCTATAGCCATAGATCCGACTTCTCAGCTGCTACTAACTTTAAGCCCCCTGTAGAACCTAAGAAATGAAATCTAAAACACTGACCTTCTATGAGAAAAGTCTACTCAATTTACTCACTCCCTAAACAAACTATCCAAAGATATAATAATCTAAAATATAGGAATGCAGTTTAGGAAGTATTAAAGTATTGATGGGGATGATGTTCATTAATTAAAGAAAGAGCTAATAAAATGCACAGAAGGCTCTAACCAAGTAGCCCTTTGGGGATAATTAGTTTTATTTTCCAAAGCTAATACTGATTTTATGTGCTTCCGTTTCTAAATAACTTACCTGATACCCACTGAATGGGCATCAGTTGTGCAAAATGCCAAATATCCCACCTCTTTAACTCCAGTCCTTATGAAATATCCCTAGGTGGGAAGAAATAGTCCAAATCAAAATCATCAGCCATTTTGGAAAATGTAGTCCGTTACGCTTTGCAACAATACACTTAAGTGATTTCAAGAGACAAGAGATTTTCTCTTCTTCTAAGTCTCTCAATTACATTTTTTTTCATGAAAGCTAGTCTCTCCCTATACCATACAGGCACTTTTTTAATCAAAGTGAGCTAATCTTGATGGGCAGATAATGTGTGAAGTTCCACGCAATGTGTTTTAGACCCAGTCATCAACTGTACAATAAAACACCTGTCATATCACAGAACTTAAAAACAATAAACAAACAACAATAATAAAAACACTTTTTACACCACCTTCAACCTTTCTTTTTCATATTAAGGGTGGATATACAAAATCAAACAAAAAAGAAATGTCACTTCTCAAAATGAGCTGCTCCATGAATAACCTCCTGTTTAATAACTTCCATAAAAAGAAATGAACTAGGCTTTGCATGTCATCAGCGTCATTTAAATTGGATGCAAACTGAAGAAAAATCTCTGTTCTACCTCCAGCTAACCAGTGAGTTTGATTCATAACATTTGCCTGTGTGTCTTATTAAAAAGTATAAAGTGAAAAGAAAAATATTCAGAGGGTGGATTTGTTTTGTTTTTCGGGGGGCGGGGTACAACATATATTCAAATGGAACTATATTTCTTGTAGTCTGCACTTACAAATATTCAGACATCTACAAGTGAGGTTGCCTACTATAGCAGTATGCCTTATAAGAAAAGAGAGAGAGAAGACTAAAGGAACTTCATGTAACTATTCAAGAAGTGTCAGCAAATTACCAACCTCACCAGACTTGCTGTTATTTAACACAAAATTTCACTCAATTGCCCCATTATACTATATGGGGTTTTTTTCCTTATTTAATGAAATTGGATAGTATTTCTTTGTAAACATAGACTGAAAACGTACTGATGCCTGGAAATATTATTTCACATTACTTTGCTGGCTGCCTTTGGTACATCACAGAAGTCATGAGTAGGCTCCCTCTTAATATGTGAAGCAGCAAAAAAGTCAGAAAATGGGATCAGTGAAGCCATTACTCCATTAGTCTTATCCCAGTTCATCCACGTCCTCTCAACACATTGCTGAGGTCTTGGCCATTCTCAGCCTCTGCTCTGAGCAAATTGGGTGGAAGAAGCTTATGGCCTAAATGGGTGACCCACTGAGCTGGCTCTGACAACACCACAGTGCCAAACTCTGGAATAACCTTAGTTTCTCCATCCTGAAACATAATGTTCTCATCTGCCATAAAAATATTTTTTTATTAATTGCCTAATTTTGTGTTCTTTATGTATTGAATTTGATCTTAATACTGCCTTTAGAGTATCTGAGATAACTTACTGATTCACTTGTGCCACAAATAGTAAAAAGAAAAGTTTTTAATAAAATTTGATTGCTACTTTTAAAAAGAAGGATGGAGGGCCAGGGAAGAACACAGTGAAAATGCTACATCTTTCAAAAACAATAGGACTGTTTTCTTTTGGAGCACAGACAGCTTCTCATTTTTGACAACCTAAATTCATTTTTAATTGAAGGTTCAAAAGTAGTGAACAGATCTAATCATATCATGCTTAACCCAAGTATAAGCAGTTTAAATTGCAAAATATCTTGAATGTTACATTGCACTGATAGGCCTAAGCTAGAATTTTGCAATCAAATTTGGACATCATATTTCACAAAATAAAGAATCATTTCTGAAAGCAACTGCAATGATCAGAGACTTCAAATACATGAATAACAAGAGTGAGTTTGTATTGTTTGATACAGATAGAGCAGATGTCATGAGACCTGACAGCTTCTGTTTCTTCAACTAAGAGGTTTGGAACTACATGATCTTTAAGGTCCCTTCCAACCCAAACTGTTCTATGATTCTATAAAAGACTGCTAAAAAAAATATAATCTCAAATTCTTGTCATGTTCAGGGCAAGAAGTTGGGTTCATATTGTCATCAGGTTGATTTACATTCAACATCAGGTAAAGCTTTTTGATGGTAGAGAGTCAATACAATGATGTACTAGGTGAAGATCACTTGGAGAGACAGGATTAACTTAATACTGGAGGTTTTCATGACAAATTGAAAAAACACATGCCAGAAACTCCACCCTGATCCCGTCTGGAGGCAGGAGGATGGCACAGATTATCTCTTTAGGTCCGTGGCTGTTGTGTTTTCAAGGATTCTGTGTGTATTTTTCAAGTTCAAATGTTAAATCAGCTAAACTGCTTGTGAAAAAAAACAACAACCTGCATCAAGAATAAACGCAACCACATAAGAAATGAGGAAATCCTCAAACTATTTATTGCAAACTCTTCCCTTTCCCTTTTTCTTCCCTTTGCCCTTCCTTTTTTGCTTCTCCTCCCCTCCCCTCCTCTCTCCTCTCCCGAGACAGAACATCCAGTATGCAATGATTTTCAAGTTAAAAAAAAAAAAAGCAGCAGAAAGCTGACAACTATGTGCCTTTATAGACCCTTTGTGCTTAATTTATAAGATAATTTTTGAGAATTTAGCAAGGCTAAGTGACAACGTCATCCGTAGCATAAATACAGGCACCTGAAAAATTACCCAGTTACTTTTAAAGCCACAGCCAATACGAGACAATTCAATAAAGGCAAACCAATAATAATTCCCAAATTATTTTCACTTTTCCCTCTCTCCCTCCATGCTTCTCCTCTCAGGTGTGGAAAAATTACACTCACCCGATACCCAACATATCAGCCAAAGCTACGATGTGGAGTCTGATTTATTGTTCACTACAATGCTTGCTGTTGCTTAGTGACAGCTCCCCTTCCCTGAGGATCTCCTAAGTGTGCTCAGAGCACCCACAATAGTAACAAGGGTCTGGGGCCCAAAGAGTGGAGGACCCCCCCAATATGGAGTTTGCTGGGATTGAGGGTGTTGACAAGCTAACAAAAAAGAAGGCTCGAAGTCAAAATACCTGATTTAAAGACAAAGCGGGCGTGGAGAATGGAGTTCTCTTCGGTCTCCAGTGGTAACTTCCAGTTGCCGTTTAAAATACCATTTCCATTTTAGTAAAAAGTGGCTTTTCTGAGCTTAAAAGCCTCTTGGTCTTAGCAATCTCCTTATGCGAAAAGGCCTAAGCAGATCTGCCTCAAAGATCTGGTTGGCTCAGGAACCTTCCACGATAGGTAATTGTTATTTGTAGAATAGAACTATTTTATTATTACAACTTCATAGGCTGGTATTTCTCAGCCTTGCAACTTTAAGCCTGTGGGAAGAGAAGATTAGATCAGTGGCAATCTGCAGACAAGCTATTATCAGGCAATCATTTATTGTGCATGAAAACGTTGGAAGGTGAGGAAAGTGTATTTCACAAGATACGAAGCATGATATTGTACATTTATTGCATTGATTACATCATAGGAGTGATTCTGAAAAGGGGAAGTGTTTTGACTATATTGTGGTTTACTGATACCTGCCAGCCTGGTGATAAAAAGAATGCAAAACCTATGAGAGCAAATCAATATATGACTACTTAGAAAGGTCAATTTGACTGCATCAGAGGGTGGTATTGTGCAACATCTTGTCTGTTGGAGAAAGGTTTATGAATAGTCACCTTGAAGACAAACAGAGGAGCTGTCAGCAAGCAACTGTCAAGAACAGCAAGTCTTTTCTTCCTGTACGTGTCTGATACATCAAATCCTGTCCATTGCAGAAATCATCACACATTTCACCCTGAAAAATATGTTAGTCTAGCCAATGTAATCAGTCAATTTAACACTATGCTGGATATCAATCAAAAGAGGAATCTGTGATCTCTTATCAGTTATAGAAATACATAACTACGGTCAATTCCTTGCTGTATGTACTGCTGTTGCAACACAAACACACTGGGCTAACTTCTGCTCTGTCTTATGTCAATCTACAGTTGAGAAACTCTGCTGAAATCTCGCTTTTCTGTTTTTACACAGCAGTGTGCAATAAAAAGTGTAAGAAAGCATTCCAGCCTCCACAAACGTTTCAGAAGTTATAAATTCCTCCCTATCTTGCTCCACATTTCAGAGACGAGCACGCCCATTTCAGATGGAAGCCATCATAACACCTTTGTCAAATTGGGAGTGTGAGGAAATGACAATCAAGCTGACAATATTAAATGAGTTTTAACCTTAACTGAAGAGATTATTTTTTTTTAATGTGTTCTCCATTTCCATAGAGGAACTTCAGGAGAAATGACATCAGATCCCCCTCTGTTTAAGTTGTAGAATCTTTAATTAAATCTCAAAGAGGTCTTTGGAGTATTCGATTCAAGTACAAGAATAAATTTTTAGCCCAAACGCTGCCATAAAAATAATTGATAATGCTGGAAATAATGATTAATAAAATTTGATTAAATGTTTGCTTTATGTACATTTTGCTTTATTTTTTCCATCTGTAAAATGTAATTGCCAGCACTCGTCTAACGAAGCTTTTCCTCAGAACATGTCTGTGTATGAGGTGTTCCCACACAGTATTAGAAAAAAGCTCTGGAATATCATGAAAACAGCCGTGAATCAGCCATTTGATTGGAAACATGGCTTGGAAGTATTGGATTGAATAAGATATCAAGGCACTCTATGGAAAGGAGGAAGAAACAGAACTAAATATTTAATAGCCACCTACCTGGTGAACAGTGAATTTGCGACACAAATGATTGCTCTAACTTTTCCTAACACATAACAATGACAACCACGGAAGTATTTAGTGGGATACTGTTATACTTCTACTCAAGCATTCATAAAATGCGTTTACCTAACTTAAACTTTGTGACTGGTGTCACCACCTGTAGCCATTTTTGCCCCTTCAGCTTTTAGCTATTGCTACATATTTCTGATGAAGTCTTGGTTTCTAAATATTGAAAAAAAATTTGGTTCTTACAAGAAAGTTCTATGCAGCTCAAGTGGAATTAACTCTACTATATCACACTGTTAAAAATGTTGCAACTACTGACACAAGCTTTAAAAAATGTTGCTTTTATGATAGTTCAGTCTTACAGGGATTGTGGAAGTAAGCATATTTTTCTTTTTAATAAGCATTTGTGATGAATAAACACTGTCAAATACCAGGAGGTAACAGAACATTAAATGTTCAAATACAACTGGGTCAGGTAGCTGACTGATAGAACAGAATTAACAAATGAAAAATAAAATACAGAAAGTATTTTCTTACCTTTTCTCTCCACCACTGCAGCATTTGCATTTAGAATGCTGAGACTAGAGATCCTCTAAATCAATAATTTAAAAAAAAATGGAAAAAGTTACTGTATGTTCTGCGTAACACAGGCGAGTGAAAGAAATAAGCATGTATATCTAATTTAAGCCTATGTTAATTAGATATAAACAAATGGTGTGGACAATAAAATAAATGTAAAGAGGAATTTGGCATGAAAGCAAGTATTTCTGTATTTATTGTCACTGAAGTAAATGGAAGTGGGGTTGTTGCAAGAAAGCAAAATAAATCATTCAAGTTTTTTTTTAACTGTCTCTCAAAGTTTCACAGAACATGAAAATACATTCATCTCTGTAGAGGTTAGTAAAAGTGAAGTGGAAGAGGTCACAGTCTGATTCCCATCCATTCCATATGAAAGATTTAGAATCACATGCAGAAAGGCATGAAGTGAAGGGCAAAATTTGAATCTGTCCCAGAAGAAATTCTGTAGTCCTTCAAAAATACTGTTAACGGAGGGAAATAGGAATGACCCATTCTGTTTTCACTCCGTTACTGGTACTGCAATTAATTGTCTTTGTACTTCAGGTGGCTAAATCTTGTCTAACTTCAAAGCGTGTAAAAGAAAAAGAAACAGCATAAAAACCCCAAAGTTTAAAATCATTTTATGTGTCTAAAAAGCTATGAAAATATATATGTGTGTGTATATAGGTATCAAACATTGTTTTCTCTTCAGGAAAAAGAAAAGATTTATGTTGATCTCTGATGAGGAAAAGAAAGAAAAGGACAAAAAAAACCCCTCATAGTGATGATGCTATGATTATTAATAATATATTCTACTTCTGTAAGTACCATTCAATGAAATAAAAGAACAGTACCTGTGGTGAGGCAGACAATGACACAATATCTGTTCTTCTGAGGAGCAAACTGCAACAGAGTTGCTAAAACAGTGATTTGAGGTCACAGAGACAGTCAATGAGAACAGGTAGATGAGACGTATCTATTTGAAGAGATCAAGGCAGAAAGAACAGCACACAGCTAGAGTGAAAAACATTTGGAAAGAAAGCACTCCTGATCCCTCTTTTTGAATATTAGCAAAATCTCTACCTTAAATTCTATCTTAAAACCTATCTCCAAATGGTCAACAAGACCATGGTCAACATTTTATTCCAGATGAAGTCATAGGATAATTAGCAAAACAATCAGTTTTGTTTTGTGTGTTGCGTTGTTCACAGAGTAAGCATTGAAGATTCCAGTTCCACCCTCCCCCTCCAATCTTATTTTTTTTTATAAAGTCAATACAAAATTATCATCGATACATTCAGATTTTTATCTGCTTTGACCAGATGCAAACACTTTGACAATCCATGCTGTTAAACTAACATTAATTTAAGTCATTCTTTATGCACCTCCTGCTGGGTTTCTTTTTCATTAATATTTTCTCTGAGAATCTAAAAACCCCAAAATTTAAAAAATCCCTCTTAAATAACTCCTGCATTGTCTAACGTCTACATGTTAATCTCACTTCATCTGATCAGCTTGCAGATTCAGCTATTAAATTAAAGATACCCTCGATAGAGCAACACCGTTGATCTGCAGGGCTTTATGCTTGGTTTGGACCTTATGCTTTGGCTTCTCCAGACGCTACTTCTCCTTCGTGGAGTTTTCATCTGAAGCCCCAGGCAGCCTTATCCTGGCTTCATGCTTAATCAGACAGGTACAATCAGTCTGTGCTTTATGTGGAACTTGAAGCCCATCTCAGGTCCCCTCTAAATGGCATTACACTTGCCAGGTTCTATTGTGCCAAGAGGAGGATTAAGTTGTTTTGATAACTCTTCCAGCCACCACCTTGTCTTTGCCATCATAGTAGTGATGACCTTCCAAAGATGTTTAATTTTGAAACAAGGTTTAAATGAACCAGACAATTAGGTAATGCAAATTTCAATAAATATGTAATCAGTGACAAATAACAAAAAGCAAAAAAAAAAAAAGACCCTAAATATTTCTTTCCTAACTACTGGTTTTCACCATACTCTTCTTGAAACAATAGCTTCATTTAGGAAGCTACATTATCACAACACAAGACTCAAGGCTTGGTGCTTATTATGCCCCATCCTGATTTCAAACCTTATGCTTTAATATACACACCTTTGAGAATTTACTTCTCATATTTTACCAAGAGTTGGGCATGCACCTGTGTGTCTCGGAGCAGTCACGGGGCAGGGGAATTGCAGTCAGACTGAGGAAGACACGAGATGGTATACTTTCACTGAGTACCCTTTGGTTGGTATGGCAGTTTACGTTTCCAGCACAGTCTGCAGAATAGAAAAACAGCACAATACTTTTAAATTAATTCAAACCTGTGTTTTTCTTTTTTGTTTGGTTAACTGTGCCAATAAATAAGCAGTAGCAAAGGACCTTAGTGATGCTTTAACCCTCCACTACTGTTCATTTGAAAGTTTAGTTTTACATAAACATTTAAGGTATTTAAAGAGTAACCATTTAACAATCACATTCTGAAAGCGTATTGAGGAATGAACAGATTTCTTCTTGTGAGGTGTGTACAGTGTCCACAAAATATTTATCAGTTTGCAAAACAGTATCTTAGGAAAAATACATCTTTTAAAATCGTGATTTGAAACTTTGTGGTAGAGATCATTGTGAATCAAGCATGAAACTCAAACTCGTCTCTTCTTAAATTTGAATTCATGTAAAAATAAATATGTTTTAGGGATAGTAAATAACTTCTGGAATATTTCTGGAAACGCCATATAGTTGAACAGCTTAGGAAAAATACACATTTTGGGATCTGCTTCCTTTGAGTCAGCAGGCTGACAGTATGGTTTTGTTTGGTTGATGCTGCAAACCTGGAAGCCTGTTTACATATTTTAGGCCAAAAAAGACTCTTTGATCATATTGCCTCGCATCTCAACATCTTACTCGATTACTCTTGCATTATGCTGTGTGACTTTCTGATAAACATTCACCTTTATCTGTAGGCATCTGCCTACATGTATACACATATATACACACACATAAAATTGTGACTAAGAGTAATAAAATACTCCTGCTATGGATGTATTCTTCAGGATATTGTGGATGACCCACAACTTGAAACAGTGTAACATTTGTCAGTTTGGTATAACATCAATCAATACAGTACTTGTCCAAAGTTAGGGCAATGCGTAACTGGACAAGTTCAAGGACATCAGATTCATCAAACAAATCAAAACAAAAAGAAGATCTCTATTCTAATCTGACAGTTGTAGATGTTGGGGCCGGGAGGGTGGGGGGTGTAAAAGGAAAAAATTACAGTGGCCAGACTTGCATGCTCTCTCAAACCAGCATCTCCTATTACCTCTGAGATAAAGTACTCGGATAGACAAAACATTGGTCTCCCCTACTAGAGTGTTTCTTATATGCTTATTATTATGGAGCTGAGCCCAGATCAATTATTACTGTGTAGGGTAAGGGATAATCCATCCATATGACGAACTCATGTTGCTTTCAGGGCCAGAGCTTTTATTCCTGCCTATCTCTGTGCACAACTTTTGGAGCTACAGTACCTTTTGAATGCCTCTGAAACAGCAAAAAGATACCACACACAGAGACAGATTTCACTCAGAAGTTTCTGGTGAGAGAAAAATCTATGAGAAAAATATCCTTTCTTATTGTGAAGCCTTTAAAATAATGATGGATTTACCACCTGTTCCAGGGACTGATTAAAGTGACAGTGCTTGATGTTGTGATGTGAAAATGTCTTACCTGTGGACGTAACTGATGACCATAGTCGCTTTCTGTAAACCTGTATCTCATGTTATGGAACAGCCAAACGTCATGGTATGGCAAACCATAAAAAACCAGTTTGACTCTTTTCATCAGGCTGAAAACCTGCAACCCAACTGTTGATCGGGAGAATAAAGAGAGAAGAAAAAAAAAAACAAATTCTACGTGCTCTGAAATCCAATTCTTTGTGCAGAAGAACGCAACCACTTTCCCAGATTTGACTAAAACCTAGCATGTAGGGCACAGGAGATGTAGAGGGTATGCAGGGGAAAGAAGCACTTGAGAAAACAGCTCTGGTTTCCAGGACTGCCCACTAGGTATGGGGAGATATATGTGGAGGGAATGAATTTCCCCATATTGTGTTTGTATCAGCAGAACCAAAAGACTACCAAGAATTCTGCTGAAGCATTCCTGAATGAAAAGTAGATTTATCCTTACCTACCAGGTCAAAATCAGCACCTGCAGCTGATGTCAGCAGTGTTTTTCACAATATAATTCTCTAGAGAATTTGTAACAATAGACAGCTGAACACATGAGCCAGATGCTGGAAAACAGAAGATAAGAAAAGTAAATGTCATTTGCCTTGTTTAATATACAGTCACTCAGGTTACCATCACACACAGAGTTTGGTTGTTTAATTAAGAAGTTTGTGCCAATGTCACAAATTCAAGTCAGGTAAATACATAGTCATTTAGCACATATATAAAACTTTTGATTAGACACACATAAATTAAAGCAATGCAGATATTGCTAGTGCAATCCACACTGAAGAACTACTGTGGTTATTAAGATATCTTTAGAGTTTTAATTAGTTAAAATGCTAATGAAGAAGAATATTGGCTAAGCTGCTGGTGGTGCTGTATCTTAGCAGCTGTAATTCTCCTGGAGGTCTGAAATCATACAGTTGGGGTACTGGTTAATATCCTACCTGTCACTAGCACTCAACATATCTTCTGTGAGATTTTAGGGGATGTTACAAGCTCTTATTTCAAGTACACTTCTTGCATTTTTGGCATGAAATAATTTATTTTGTTTTATATAACGCTCATCCATCCTCCTTCACAAATACTGTCTTCTCTCCCACCTCTATATGCATAACCTTTTCTACTTGGAGTAAGCTTAGAGTGATAATTACCGTCAAGTTTCCTGGGGTCAAATCAATTTGTGCTTTAATACATAGTGGGTAGATTTGGAAAACTCAATATTTTTCTGTGCCACAGCTTCAGAATAAATAGTATAGTACAATTATCATATATGAATAGAAATTTTATGTAAGGAAGTACACGGCTTTGTAAAAGTAACATACACATGAGCTTGTGTTTCCCAGTATTTTGCATGTTTCTTCCCTCAGCCCCGGAGCTTTAGGTAGAAACTGTGATTAAAAGAAGTTTGAGGAATCTTAAAAGTACAGAAATTTTCTTTTCCTCTCATTTCTGAAAGGGTCACTTTGGACACACCTGAATAGTTTATGCTTCCCTGTTCCTTCCCATTGCTTATTATTTATGCTTATCACTTTCCCATTTAAGAAGATAGAAGCCTATTTGAAAGAATCATACTAAATCTGACAGTTGATGACACTTTGCCAAGTTGATTGTTTGTGCCATGTACAGTCTATTACATTTTCCCTAAACATTTTCCAGAGTCAGTAGGTCTGGGTATATTACAGCCCAAACTCACCATTTTCTAGGTGTCAAACCATTAATATAATGCTTCTTCATGTTAATTTTACGGAAAATTTTTTCAATCTGAAGTTATACATGGCTTGAGTCTTTTGCCTTAAGCCATAAAGAAAGCAGTGTTATGAAAGGTAAACTCAAGGAAAAAACTTTGTAGCAAAGTCAAAATTGTGACTGGCATATGGAAAACACCTTAACTGTACCAGGAACTAAGAGGTTGAATATACAGCACTTTGGGGGGAAGGGGGAATGTTTTCCATCTGGAGCATAAATTGCACATGAAATCTAAAAAGAACAGAGATGTGTTTGGACAGCTGCATTATGGTTTAGCAAAACCTTAAACAGAAATGCATTTGGTATAAAAAGACAATACCAATGTAATTCTTGGTTCAGCTTTCATTTTCACAGAGGGAAAAAATTCTTTGTCGTTTATAGCTTCCAAGTTTCCCCTACTGACATGTGATAGCCTCAAACCAAAATAACTAACACCATTTACACTTTATGTTTTATTGTTATGCTTCCAGCAACTGGAAGAAAAAAAAAACAACAAAAAAACCCAGCAAGCAAACCCTAACGTCCTCCTTTAGGAAAGACCTTTGAATTACACTCACTGAAACAAAACCCTCTGCCAGACAAAATTAACAGAGAGCATGCAATAGGCCGCTGCTCCAAACATCTAAAATACATATAAAGGCATACACAAACTTACTATTAGCATTTTCAGTGTTTTGTGTAAATATTAATACAACCTAACTTTACTGGTGGAAAGAAATAACAGAGGAGACTGCAGCAGAGTAGACTCCTTATAAATTGCTTAATGCAACTATAATATGAAAGATGAATTAAGCCCATAACAAATTTACAGAAGTTATGAAAATACATTCACAACTGTACAGGATGAATTTAAAAAATACTGTAAGGACATTAAAATTTTCTAATGTAATTTGTAGGAATTTTGCTCAAAGAACTTCTACTTATACCCAATGGTAAATAGCAAGTAAGGATGAACGCCCAAGTGCAGTATTGCACAATATACAAGGCAACCCCGATGACAGTGAACACAGGAAGAAAGGTAACACGCCAAAGCTATATCTAACCTGTGGGACCTAGAGCTGCTTCCTCATGCCAAGAAAAGCCTCAAGTTTTCATATTCCCCCCATTCCTCCCTGTCCTGGTTTGAGGAGAGCAAATAAAAATAGCTGAGAGAGATAGGAGCCTCCTCTCTCTCTTACATGTGACCAGGATGTTAAAGGGTTCAGAGTTTCAGGCATTTGGGCCTGGATTGGGCATGCCCATGTCCTTTGGGTCAGATATCAATCACCTTCCTATCTATGTGGTAAGTTTATGACACATCTGAAAAAAAAGCTTCCTAACTTCAAAAGTCTGTATTTGCACCCTTTGTTCCCCCCATGCACATCTGCGTTCTAGCTGCGACTGCAGCTCCATGCAGTCTTGTATCTTCAATATACCCTTGAGGAGGTTCACTTGTGTTCTGGTAGTAGTTTCACCACAACAATGTGGAAATCAGCATGTTCTTCATTTCCCGCTAAAATATGCAGATGTACCAATCTAGTGACACTAAGAAGAGTCCATTTGACCACAATAAGCCCCCAACATACCTTAACTTAAAAAGTAAGGAATGAATCATAGAATCATATACTAGTTTGGGTCGCAAGGGACCTTTAAAGGTCATCTAGTCCAACCCCTCTGTAATAAGCAGGGACACCTTCCACTAGATCAGGTTGCTCAGAGCCCCATCCAACCTGATTATGAATGTTTCCAGGGATGGGGGCATCTGCCACCTCTCTGGGAAACCTGTTCAGTGTTCCAGCACCTTCATCATAAAAAATTGCTTCCTTATACCTAGTCTAAACCTATCCTCTTTTAGTTTAAAGCCATTACCCCTTGTCCTATCACAACAGGCCCTGCTAAAAAGTTTGTCCCCATCTTTCTTATGAGTCCTCTTTAAGTACTGAATGGTTGAAAGAATGGTTGAAAGAACATTGCTCACACTTTCTAGAAGGCATTTGCAGGCAAATAGGGTTAAGACAGAAGACCGTGGGATATTAGGATTCCCCTGCTGGAGATAACTGTGTGTGTGGAGCCAGTGAAGGTAAGAAATCTGTAGTAATAGCCCTTTTTCTATACCATGACACAGAGGCACACTGTAAAGCATCTAATTTGTAAGCATTAGTACAGTAGGTACCACAATGTAGACATGGATCTACCCTCTCCTTGATGTGTCTTCATCCTTCCTTTGCCCTCATCCCTCTCCACAAGAGCGATCATACCTTTCTGAATTTAGGCAACCAAATAAATGTTTTCGCCGTATTTATTGATAACAATCTCGCTAGTCCTAAATTTTTTCCCCTTTTAATCTGCAATAATAGTTGTACAGAAATAAATTGCAAATAAAATGAAATCTAAGTGAAGTCTGGCATTTTCTTCCGTCTAAATGGGGAAAATTCATTCATATTACCATATAATTTGTTAACTGTGTCCATCGATTCTCCCCTCTTCCACTGATTACGTGCCTGCCTAACTTGAAAACAGTTACTCCCTATTACAAAGAGCAGAGAATCAGATCAGCTGCACAGTTTACAGGAAATTTAGTAAATTAAAATTGAATTAACAAGAAACAGTCAAGCACTTTTAAACATGGACCTTTAAGGAACTCTTTTCTAAGGCAACTTTTTTTTCTTTTTTCTCTATGTTTTCTTTTGCCATTTCATAGCAAACGCTGAACTTGATAATCTATGAGATATCTTTTACCTCCAAAGAATGCTGTTGTCTTTTGTACTGTGTATAACAATAGCAGTTTTGAGAGAAGTTGTGGTTAGCCTTGGACATACTAAGAATGCATAGTCAAATGAAACCAGGCAGTTATGTTATAACCACCATTTGCTGATAAATATTGAGTGCTACATGAGGGTGAAGTGTAAGCCAAAAGAGCAAGGTACTTAATTTAGGGGAAATAGAATTATGCTATGGAACTCTGAGATAATGTCTTGTTTGCCTACTCATTTACTTATTGGAAATTACAGTAACAGGGACCCATGAAAATTTATGTCAAGATTTCTTTTGAGAACATCAAGATCTCAATTATCACATCACATAAAAATTCACTTTCACAGAACTAGATAGACAGGCTAATTTGAGATGCACACTTTTCCTATGTAAATAAAGAAAAAAGATTGAGAGCGCATTTATAAATATGCTCATATTTTATGACATACATTGTTACAGAAATAGCTAATTGTCACTCCCATAACCATTAGCAATGCCTTTGTCTTTGATGATCCTCAGGAAAAGTTGTGTTGAGAACGTGTTTAGCCAGCCACATGGATGACTATAGAAAAAATGTGTGCAAAAGATTATTAAGAAATCAAGATACTCATCAGTGCATCTTCTAAGTTACGTCGTCATTCCAACATGTTTCAGATTAATTGATGCTGGATACAGAATGGAATGGGAATGGCATTTTCTATTGGTGTGGTCACTATATACCGAGTAATCTACTATATTATCTGGTTTGGGGTTTTGTTTGTTTCTTTGCTTGTTTTTTTTTTGCTTTCCTTTATCATTGTATTTCATGGTTCTCCTCTGACCTGCCAGCTCTTCACAGAAATTGCAGAATGAACAATTTATGGTATGAAAAAGGACACATTTGACAAGTTCATTTCCCACCCATATAGAGTTTTTGTTTGCTAAACTACTCCACCTCAAAGAGAGAAAAAGGATCACGTAAAGTAAACCAAAATAAAATATTTCAACAGGAATGACTTTCTGCTGATAGTAAACAGTGGATCCCCCCAGACCTGCTGAGTCTGTAAAATGTAGAGGGAAATCACTTCAGATCAACTGTATGTATACTATTTTTCCAGTCTGAACATCTGAGCCTCCTTCACATGCATAAAGAGATTACTAATTAAATAAAAAAGAATCCACAAAATATTTTGCATGTAAAAAATATTTTTGTATGTAAAAATATCTTGCATGTGATTTTCTGGAGCGTCTCTGTAGAACAACTGACATTTGAAAAGCTGAAATCACACTTTATATTATAAATTCAAAATATTTAAGCAGTTTATAGATTACCAGTCATAAAGAAACATAGACTATAGATGGGTTAAAATTAAATTGCAATATCTTTTTACAAATGTCTAAGTCCCTATACTTATTTTGCATAACCATCTACAATCTCATGCAGTTACTCTGTCTCCTAAATTAAAAGCATGGTTTGTAATTATATAACTCTAATACAGTGAGAGAATGGTTTCATTGTTCCATTTTATACAGTCAGTATTTTTTTTTTTCTGTAAGATGCTGGATAATGGTTTGCTTTATTTATTCTTAAATACGAAAATGGTCCCATTTTTTTCCACAAACTACGAAGTCATAAAATTGCTTCACAGATTAATGAAGGTTCCTCAAATGTGAAGTGCAAAACAAAGAATACATAGGAATTAGAAACTGTTACATGTAGAATAAGTGGTAGTTTGCAACTGTACTTCAAGTGATCTTGCTAATAGTAAATTGGCAATAGGAGGTGGAACTCTTCATCGCTAGGAAATCACATTATATTCTCAAACTTATAATGCTTGAAAATTCTGTTTATCATTTGGTAGAAGCATGAGATAAGCAGGAAGCTTAAAATACCCATCACAGGTTGAGCTACCTGACATGTTTGTAGATAGTTTGAGCAGACCGATAAAATAAATTAACCTGTTCTCTGAGGATCTATCTATAGTGGAGGAGCAGGGTAAGGGAATGGCAATGGACAGATGTGACTTTTTTCCGGAACTACTTGTTAGCACAGAAAAGATCACTGCTCCCACTACTTGCTCATCGTCACCCCATTTTAAGAGGTTGTCGACCCTGGATTACCAGCAGAATTGCTCATATGAGCAATCAAAATCAGGTTGGCAGGCTAACACTATTTACATTCACAGCCTGGATCTCTGCTACTCATTTGCATCTGTCTTCTTCTAGCATGTAGGACCTCTTTTCAGCAGGTGACCAGCTCTCCAAGTCTAGGAGGATTTTGTAGGAATAAAAAATTTCAAATAGGAAAATTTTCAATCTTAGTAAGTAAAGTGCTAACTTTAAGTCAGTTTACAGTCTCTGAAAGATTCTTTGGGTAGCAGAACTGCTTGGGAAAAGCATTTAGCAGGTTTTCAAATCAGAACTATATTATTATCACACTTTCAAATAAAATTATATTAAAATAAAATTCCAGATATAATTTCCAATAAAATGCATATTATGTACTTAGTTTTTCTGGCACAATTCCATGTATAGAATATATTCCCATTTAAACGAAGAATTTTGTTTTCTGTTCTAAATCAAGACAAGCAATATAAAAGTCTCATTCTACCCCTTACCCCCTTCTTTCTTTTATTTTCCAGTTCAGAACTGTGTGATATTTTGTTTCGGTAATGGCTGTTTGTTTTTAATGTGGGAAACTTCTCCAGTCTCTGTACATATTCCATTCTTCCCGTGCATAGCAGTCTTGACAATTAAAGACCAGGGGTCCTGTAAATTAAGTGTCTTTCTTGGCCATCTGCCAGGCAGGCTGCTATGGAGATAATACCTGTGGACCAGAGCCTGGTTTAATTCATATAACAATAAGCAAGTTAAATAAATTCCTATCAATAGCAACGTGTGTTGGAGTATATACATGTGCAGGAAAAAACCAAAAGCCCCAGGGAGACTGATGGAAATTATTTCAAAAATACAAAAAGTAAATACAAAAAACACAGGACAGAATGTGCAGCTACTCAGTTTGGTAACCTACATGTCTAATGTAAGCACTTACATGACTAACATTAGGACTATAAACAGTTTAACAAATTACTGATTAGTCAGTGATGACTATTGTGTGAGACTAAAGAAGTGCTTCCTTATATTCAGTGTTGAGGAAGGATGTTATCTTCACAGACACTCTAGCCTCCCTAATGCCTTATGTTAAGTGATTTCCCTTCTCCTGACCCATGGGATTGACCCCTTACTGAGTTCCCAGACACAGCTCTTCACCTGGCTGCTCCCCCAGCTAGCTGGCTGAGGATGTTAAGGAGACCTGTAACAACACAGGACATCATAACAGGTGTTACGTTTTAAACAGGAGACATTTTAAAGACTCAAAAAGAAGCAGGCGGGCCTGTCTTCATGAGAAAACTAGTTTCAGGTGCTAGTCATCACTCCTGAGGTCTGATTCTTATTTGGTATATTTCAAAAAGTTCTACCTCAAGACAAAAGGAGAAAGCTATATTTATGCCACAAGGTGAGGAATATCTCAATAAGAATGAATGTGCACTGTTTCTGAGGGACAATAAATTGTCCTGTGTGGTGCAAGACAGAATCACCTGACCAAAAGAAATACTCTATATTTTGTACTTACATATACATAGACATACAAATAAGTCTACTCTTTTTTTCCTGAAAATAAGAATCAAATATGAAAATAAGTTCAAACATGAAAATACGAATCAAATATTTTCATGAACTCTGTATATTGATTACATAATGCTCCACATTCTGTGTCAAGATACCCATGCAATATTTAAATTTATTTCCTCTGTATTATCTGTAAAGGTGGCAAGTTGACAGGGACTTTTTTTTTGGAGTTCTCTATGCATGTTGTATATCATGCTTTCAAGCCACTGTATGCAATCCTTAATATTTTTCTCAGATATTTGTTACAGATATACACTGAATATATTAAGTGCTAAAAATGTTTGGATAGTCATCTCGTTCAGTCTTACCTCTAGAAGACCATAACAATAACCAGGTCACATTTGACGACTAGTGTTAGGCTGCAGTGTTAAACTTGAGGAAAAAGTCCAAGTAAAGAAATTTAAGAAAATCCACCACAATCCTTCTTCATACAGTGGAGTAATAAAAAAATGCAATGACTCAGCTATGAAACGTGAAGGTAAACACTGCCAGGAATACATAAACAAGGAAACAAGGAAAGAAGTGGCATAAAATAACTTATCTGGCTCTAGTGACTGGAGTAACACCTTTACTGATACTGAACAATATTTTCTTGTGTGGATGATATACTATATTTTTCTAATCAGAGAAATAAAAAAAATATATAAAAATGCTGGGGTAAGATTCTTTCTGTCCACATTTGAAAAGCACTCAGGTGACTGATCTGTAGCTAGATGTGACTGTAAGCATATATCTGAGAAAAGTATACCACAGATGCTCATTAAAAGGAACTGCATGTCCTTGCAAATTAAATTAGAGGAAATTCAGACTTCTGAAAAAGAGTGTTATGTGAGAATTTGTAGTGCCTGGGTCAGCTTCAATGTCTTGCTTCGGCTTTGCTTTTAGGCACTTTTTCATAATGGTGCTATATGGCAAACTAATCAGTGCCTGTAAGTTCACAGGGTACAGTTTTGAACTCTTATGAAGAGGTGTAGTAAGAAAAGGACTGTTAAATCCCACTTGATGCTTTGAAAATTTACCTCCTAGTGTTCTTGAAAATTATTTCTCCTGTGTGGAGAGGACTAGAAGGAAGGAAGCAATTAACAGAGGTGAGATGTTCCTAACGGAAAAAAAAAATACAACTAGCAACACAAGTTGCTTAAATCAGAACATTTAGAAGTGATTTGCGGAAGTTCAGAAGCTGTAATCCTTAAATCCTACTTCTTCTATGTTATTGCAAGGTAAATGGTTGCCTTATTAGCAATCAATAAATGGGAAGACAAGTGTTATTTTGCAAATAGAAACTTATGAGTTTTACACCCCCTGTCATATTCAAAAAGGAGACTTCTGCTAGTTTCTGGACAGACTATTCAAATAAATATTTTTTGTTTCAAGTTGGTCTTTTTCAATGCTACTCCAATATATTCTACATGTGTCCTTATAAGTTTGTTTAGAGCTATTTTTTGTGTGTGACTCTTAAATTTGCAATTTTTCCAACAGTGAAACACAAGATAACCACTACTGACCCCAATTATAGTCAAGATTGTACAGACTTATCCATATATGCTGAATGATTTGGTCTGTAATAATAATACATATATTTATAGAATTCTTCTTTTCTACCTCCCTGAAGCTACACACTGACCAAGATAAAGGAGATGGAAATTTAAAATACATATTAACAGGAGATGGGGCTGGCAGTCTGTTCATTATAGATGAAAATACAGGAGATATTCATGCTGCAAAGAAATTGGACAGAGAAGAAAAGTCCCTGTATGTGCTACGTGCCAAGGCTATAGACAGAAAAACTGGAAGACAAGTGGAGCCAGAGTCTGAATTTATCATTAAAATCCACGATATCAATGACAATGAACCAAAATTCACCAAGGACATGTACACCGCCAGTATTCCGGAGATGGCTGGAGTTGGTAGGTAAAAACTTATCCTTATGTAAAATGCAAATGGGTTTGAGTAGATTGGGAACTTAATAATAATTTCTGATTTGAGGCACTTAATACTAGCTTCTGTGAACAGCCATGGAACGATTTTTGTTGCCAGTAATGTATCATAAATGACTCATTTCTGCTTTTATTTATTTGTTTCTTTAATCTTTTTTCCACCCTATAAGCCACCCTTTAGTCTTTTAAGCCCACCAGAATCACCAAGGAATGTAGCATATATGGTTGTCTTATCAGTTAGGACATAGTTTTGCCACAGCTGAGAATATCACTTGCATATAATGTATCCTTTTTGTATTTGTGAAGTCTGATTTAGCAAATCTTTCTGTACCTTTAGACACAAAAAACTTTAAGCACGTAAGTATGTAAATCAATTAACATATCAAAATGATGAAAAATATATTCCTACAAATACCTAACAATTTGTTATGGGTTGGTGGTTTGGTTTTGGTTTGTTTTCTTTTTTTTTGGCGGGGGGGGGGATTGTGTTGGTTTTTTTTCTCTTTGGTATTAATAGTAGTAGTTGTTCTTGGTGGTTTGGTTTGGTTTGGTTTGGTTTTTTAGTATGGATTTGTCTGCTTGGGTTTTTTCAAGATATCTAACATATGAAGCCCTTCCCCAAAGAAATAACTCTTTGTTTTAAAAAATAATTTTTCTTCATGGATAAAAACTTACAGCTATTCACAACTGCTGCACTGCAAAGTAAAAATGTGGAGTGACAGTAAGAAGACAGGTGAGAAATATAGCATCAAAGGAAAAGGATTCTCTTAGTTTTGTTCAAATGATATAAAGTGATAGATAATATTCACTAGCATGCATTCATCAGAAGTTATCATGATTACCTTGGTGGTCCATTCTTTTTCATCAGAGATGGTCTCTCTCATAAGATGAGTAAGCATAAAATACATGGGCTATGGGAAACAACTGACAGATAAATTCTCAAGAATTATTTACTTATCTTGCATTACTGTAACGGTTTGCAAAATCAGCCCTGGATGACGGCATTGCTAAAAGAGACAATAAAATACCAATCAACACTTGTGACTAATATGTATCTCTGCAAAATAATTTCCAGAAGCTAATAATTATCTCTCAGAGCAGTAGCAGAAGTATAATGGAACAAGACTCTATTTTATAAGTCTCTTTTATAATCATGAGAAGGGAATAACTACACTACTAGGTATAATGTGAAGAGTCCAAGAATGGTTCTTTTAAAGATAAATGGAAAATAGAGAAATCCTTTCCATTCAGAATTTACTTTGCTGATAATCTGTGAAGGAAAAATGTTGGCAGTGCACCTGTCATATTTAATTTGAAATATACTTGTAAGGAATAAACTCTATAGGAACAGATAGGATAAAAGTATGATGTCCGTGTTTAACCTTATCACCTAGTCCAACTTCATTAGAGTCAATGGAGAAGCATGAATAAAAGAGAACAGAAGATCCAGTGCTTTGGCACTGCCTGTGAAATTTTAAGTCTATGAAATGTCTATATTTGATGAGGATGATGATAGTATAAGTACCATTAAGCTGAGAAGGTGTCCATAAAAGACACAAGTAAAGGTGAGTTTACTGTGAAGAAAGAATTAGAGGAAAAGAATTTAAACAGTAAAAAAAATGCCCCTTAGCTTGCCATATGAAGGCAAAAAAGGTATCTGAGTTATTCTGTGCTTTGGTTTGTTGACATTTGCATTTGAGGATATAAAAACTACACTGGATCAGCAATTTTTTAGCATTTGAATTTCAATGAATAAAAGTAGTTTTTTAATTTCTTAAGGTAGCAGAGAATAAGATCCCAAATCCAGATCACTCCATTCAAGAAGCAGAAATGCTTTATTTCTGAAGTCAGTCATAGGAATGCTAATTCAATTGTCAGGATGTACATATAGGTAAATAAGGAATATACAAATATGTTCCTTCTTGGAATCCCTTTGTCCCACTCCTCCAGTAAGCAGATGCCATAACTGGAGAAAATAACTTGGAAGTGAAAAGGTGAGATTCTTACCATAAGTGGAATACAACTTACAGGTGAGCAAGTGGTACTCTTGTAAACCTCCCCATAAAACACACAAAAGTATAAATGAAATACAGAATGAAGGTAGCGTAGCTCTTGAAACATCCACACAAAAGAAAGCTATATGAATGTAAGCCAGCAAACATGCACTAGGCAGCGCATATGACAAAATGCAGGGAAAAGAAGAAAAAAGAGTGACAAAAATTAAACTCAAAACTGATACAGCCTGGCAATGGGCTGTGGAAGTAGCTCCTGGTTCATACTTTCCACAGTGTCTAAGACATTCATTAAAAATCTCCAATGCATTACGAAAATGGCATTTAAGCAGCTGTATTTATTCCTCATTCAATAGGTTTGATTTAGTGAACAACTACTAGCTTTTCTTTTATCTGGACATGCAGTCCAAGCAACTTTTTTCCTGAACATAGTGTTTATTGCAGAACATAACAAATTTACAGAATTGTCAATTATGCAAGTAGGTTCATTACACCTCAACGCTTAATCTCTTCAGTGGTTTTGGGATGTATTGCTGTTCACAGATTAGGTAAGTGTCAAATCGAAGTCCAAAAGCTAAATTTAGTAAGGAAGTAGGGCCAAAAACTTTTAGTTGGTTCTGGACTTCAGAACTTAAAATGGAATTTGAGGTGGGAGCGTTGTGTAAAATAAGTCATGAAGGAAGAACAAACTGAGAAGTTATTGAGTGACGAATGCGTATTTAGGGTTATCGCTGCTGTGAAAGTAAGTGCATCTGAAAGAAAAGGACTGAAAATATACTGAAAAGGTAAGGAAGAAAGAAAGCAGATTGAGATCACAAAAGTGCATTCCAGAAAAATGGGAGACTTCAGAATAAAAGATTAAGAGCCCCTTAATTCTGTATGTTCCTCTATAACAAATGGAAGATATAAGAATAATAAAAGCAAGAATCCCTGGAATAGAGTGATCATCTTTACTAAGACTGCATCAAATTAGAAAGTCAGCGTAGTCCTGCATTACTTGCATGAATACTTAAGATGATGAAGGTTATTTGTTGTAACTATATATACACAGATTCTTGCATACCTAACCAAATAACTTATCTGACTAGAAACAACTATACAACTACACTATACGCATTTTAAGAAATGGATATACTCATGATGAGCGGGTCAAAAATTTGTAGGGAAACCTCAGTTTCTTCCCATCCTTCACTTCCTCCCAGTTTTATGTCTTAAAAGATATTTTTTTCTTAACTATTATATTTATTATTTTGCCAAGTTGAAAAAATATGACAGCAGAGATTTTTGAAAGCTCAAGAAAATGAGAAATTGAAGAGAAATCATCACTAGCAATGCTTCCAGCTGCGTGTGTATCTGTTATTCAAATGATACATCATACTACATTATTTCTCACTGTGTTACTGGCTGTTTCTTGGAATTACTAGGTCTAGAGCACACAAAGGAAAATGATAAGTCAACACCTCTGACAGAATGTGTGATTTTCAGTACCAGTAGGCAAACCTCACTCTTGTTTAACTAGTTTGATAGCAAGAACAGTGAAAGCGTGTCGTGGATTTTCAGCACAACCTATCCAAGTCTGGGGGGAAATATGAAGGCTTGTTTGTGCACTAGTTTGTGCCAGTCCTGTGTTGTAATATCTACACTGCAGCTATCAAGCTATACATAAATTAGCCTTGCTATGCCTAAATGGGATCCAGTTATATCTCCAACAGCATTATGGGTATACCTAAAATGCTGTGTAGCAAAGTTAGTACTGGAAGCAATCAAAACCACTGAAGTGAACTGACTGCAGTGTCATTTCAGATAGCTTTTATGGAAATGATCATGCTAAATGCTCACAGTGATATTAACTCAAAAAATTAAATGAGAAAGTTAGTTTAAGAGATTCTAAAGCTCAATAACATGGAATTTCTCATTAAAATCAGCCACTATACTGAAGAACCGTAGGATAATAACTGCTGTAGCTATATTTTTAAAGAGTGCTAGAGTTGACGTGAAGAATCCTGAGTTTTATGTCAGACTAGGTAAATTGATTCAATAAAAAATAATTCAAAAAAATAAGAAAAAGATGCTAGATAGATCTAGCATAAAGCTTAATCAAAACATAATCTAGAAAGTAAAGGAACAAAAGATGTTCAAAATGTTAAATTGATGGAATGCCAAAGCTGTAAGATACAATCTTGGTCACAATGAAAAGCAGGTGTGTTTGAAGCATGATCTATTCTGATTTGACTATATTTTAGAAATAGTATAAGAGGAAATTTCAGAGAAGGTAAATACATATTAGTTTTAGTTACGTCTTATTCTGAGCACCACATAATCACAAACATATTTCTCAAGAACAGTCTGTTATTTTGTATAGGAAGCTCTTACAAGAACAAGTAGGCCTTACAGTAAAAAAAAAAAAAAAAAGAGAGAACCAAATACAGTAACCATCATATTTTCTATTTTTGAATTTGCTTATGTCAGTAAGCATTAATCTACAGATGTGTGTAAATGACTAAATGGAGGCAGCTCTCATCTTTCATATTTCAGCAGGAAATAATTATATTTTCTCCTCTGCATATTTTCCCTGGTTTCAGATGCTTAAAAAAAAAAAGCTATGAATGACTGTCTTGACTTTGCCAAAATCTCATTAAATACTTTGCTGACTTGAAAAAATTCAGAATGTTAATTGTTAACATATAATCTATTTTAAAATGAATTATTGAGTTAGCTTTAAGAGAAAGATATATTTCAAATAAATATTGTATCTGCAAGTTCATATTTTAGATTCGGCAGTTAAAATATAGTATTAGAATTCCTTTTAGTCATACTAAGCAGGATGGCAGAAATCCTGTGGGTAGAATACTTCCTATATTTCCGTTTGCATTTACCACTATAACTAATGAATTTCAAAACCTCTATGACTGTCAGAGTCTGCATAAGATTCTCTTTTTTAAATGCTGTATTTTAATAATTTTTTATTTATCTTCTTTATTATTTTTATACAAGACTTCATAATGAAAAAAAATACATGTCTACAAAATAAAGATGAAAATATAAAATGAGAGTTCAACGCCTCATAATACTTTCTTAAAATAAACCATCAAGGTGAAAAATGCAAAATCCTCTTTTTGTTAAACAGTTAAAAATATAAATATATAAATATATGAATATAAATAATATAAATATATAAATATAAACACATAGTTTCCCAAGAAATTTGGGGTATTATGGGGATTTTGTCAGTTCTGGACATGCATTCTGTTAGATACATGCATAGCACTTTTATTTACAATAGGCTTACAATACGTTTTCATTAAGGAAGTTTATAGAATGTTTTATAAATATTTTGTATTTGTCATGAGGCAGAACTTTTTCAGAAGACTATGAGGGGGTGTTTTAAAACTTTTTATTTCCAATTAAAAAAAGAAAACCATTGGAATGTCAAAAGAATCTTATTTAGCTCATGATTATTTTTTTCCTTAAATTATTCTATCATTTATATAGTTATGTATATAATATGGACAGCATTTTCCTAGCAAAAAGGAGGCCTACTCTGCAAGGAACTTAGTAGAGCTCTGATATTACAATCAGGTTATTTTGAATTTGTACAGCTCCATTGACTTAAACCTGGACGTTATTTAAGTGTTAGGATCTACCTGCATGGACCTTATTTCATGATTACTGTCTATAATTTCTGTAAAATTTAAATGTCCGTTTACAATTACTACTTTTTTACTGAGGTTTCTCCTGTGTTCAGTTAGATAAACAAAATCATGTGTAATGTAGACATTTCGGCTCTTCAAGACACAGAAGGAATCTATCCTCAGAGGAAAATCTGAGTTTACAAGACTCCCACATGATTGTGTGATCTCAAGAGGAAAAACAAACATACACTCTGATCCAAATGAAAAGCAGTAGTTTCCTTTTAGGAGCCAACAAAGCAATGTAACTAATTTTGAACAATAACGTTTTGGGAAGATTATTGTTGTACAGGTCTATTCAACAACCAAACCTATTGTATGGAATTAAAAGTAAACACTGCATTTATAAATTATTTTTTCTCCTTCAGAGCTTTGTTAGTTTTATTTTTACATAAATACTTTTACCCTTTAGTGATACTGCTTTATTCTTTGTTACTGACTGAAGAAAACATAAACACTTAAAAAACTAATATAAGCAATCACATAAAAACTAATACATATCTGTTATATATATGACGGTAAAGAGGAAACATCATGTTTATAAAATTTGGGAAATTCCTCATAAATCATCGGAAATATCACAGTTTCTTTAAAGTTTATGCAGAATGTATTAAAGTCACACTTGAAAACATTGAGAGACACTGCATATTCAGAAAAAAATGAGGGACAAAAATCAGCCTTAACAAGATTCAAAACAGTACTTCTGAAGAATTTGAATGTTTCACAAATTTAAGATTGACAGAACATTTTAACATTGCAGATAAGCAGATCTCAAGCTACAGCCAAAAGGAGTGGCACTTTTTTTCTTCTTTTGATCTCTCTGCTCCTAGTTGTACTGTCTTATGCCTTACCCACAGTCCTTCTAAATCCAAAAGAAGAAAGTTTAAGAGCTAAATCATCAGAAAAATGGATTGTTCGAGGTAAATATTCCTTTTCTGCTACTTTTGTTCCCTGGGTCAGATCACATGAGGTTAGATGTCAGAGCTGGTGCTAGGGAGGTGACAGGAGCATGCAAAGTATAGCAGGTAAAAGCAGAAGAGACACTTTCGTCCAGCTGTATCTAACCTCATCTAAAAAATAACTTGATGTATTCATTTTTCTTCAGCTGCAAAATCCTCATATCTTCTAAACATGACTCCTCAGTCTTTCTTTCTTGTCTTTTATTTTTGGGGCGGGGGAGGTTTGCTTTCTTATTAAGACACCGAAAAATCAGAACCATCTATGCACCCCCTGTGAGTTACCGCTCACTTTTGGTGATAGAAGAAATGGGGGGTTTATAGAAGTACTGTCAGCAAGTAAAAATAGCTAGTGCTTTCTGTAAACACAGGTAGGTATAAATAATTTCCGTATTTCTGTCCCATGGGAACTGAGATGCTGTCTACTCATTGTTAGAAGTTTGTGACCTCCTCTGAGCTCCCATAAACCTCCACCTGCTGGCCCTTCATGACATGCTGGTCTAAACTATTTCTTGTAGGAAGGAATAAGATGACAGCAGTTCAAATGCAGCAATTAGTAAACAGGATAGGTGACTTTTAAAGCACTATATGAGACTTTAGGCTTTGTAAACTGGTTGGCCTAAACATTGGAGATGTAGTTTTAAGGTGACCACAAACTCATTTAATCTCTGTATGTCTCTATTTCCCACCAATTAGTGGAAGACTAGAACAGCATAGATGTGTCAGAATGTGTTCAGCTACTGCAGGAACAGGCATCACAGCACCCTTGGAGTGACAGTCTTCTTGCAAAGTAGAATTTTCAGGCCTGGGCTATGTTAAATGTGGCTCCCCTTTATATCTCTCTGAAATGATTCAATGCAATACTGTTTGCCTGGCTACTTTATTGCAACAAATGTATTATTTCCCATTATCTGTGTAGATTGAAAACAAAACAAAACAAAACAAAAAAACCTGGAGGCCTGGACCTCTCTAAATCAGAGCTTGAAATTTACATTAAAAGTTCCTGTATCATACTTTCACTAAAGATTGTTTGATGTATCCATTTTCCTTCCTTTCATTTCAGTAGATTTTCAGCTATAACACTATAATCTCTGAACAAAAGCATAATGGGCCTGAATTCTTTACATCAGCACTTTTGCTTTCACTGCAGTGCAGTACAATGGGATACGTTCTGCATTGTTAGAGATGCTCTCCTTCCAATAGGATATTTATCCAAGGTGCTTTCATCTTTCATGGCTTCACAACTAAAAAGTAAAAATTTCATTGACATTCTGAAAATATCAAGGAACCGCCATGTTGCTTCAGTTAGTATATATACCTCTTGATATGAACATACACTCTTTATATGTCCTTTGATATAAACCTGTGCTACAATTCACAGCCATGTGCAACCTTTTTTCAGAGCCACAGTAAATACATGTTGCCAGTTTACAGGGACCTAATTTATTCCCTTATGAGCTCTTGCAGCTACCAGACACCAAATAATTTTGCTTCTTTTAAGACAAACTACAGCATAACAGGTGCAGTGAGCCCCTTCTCACATTTATGTGATCATGTTGCAGCCTGTGGCAATTGAACTGATGGTCCTAAGGACTGAAATAGCTGGGACTAATTAACATTACCAATATTAGGAACACCTGTGTCTTTATCAGAAGGAACATGTCAAACAGAGGCATACGCATGTTATATCCTTTATTAAAACTAAAACATGTCAGACATTAAAATAAACAAGTTAGTAGTGGGGAGGAGGTAATCTGTTGTCTAAGGGCACAACTGCTCTTAAAGTGCTAATATTATTATCTCTATTTATATCATGCTAATGCAGAGTTCTTTCCGGACACTATGTAGTCAAGATACTCGTGTAGTTTTAGGTGTCTAAAAGAAACCCTTTTCTTCACTTAAATGATTTTTGAGAATGGGATTTCTCAAATGTTGGATCTGTAGTAGGCTGGGAAGGCTGAACGCACAGATCTAAGTCAGGAATTGAAATTAACTAGATGTAAGTCAAATCTGTTTGAGAATTGGTTACGTGTAGCCATAAATTTACAAATTATATTGAGAAGTATTTACTTCTCAATTTATATCTTCTTATTTATATAATGTTTTTTTATTCTGTTAAATCAAACCATATCTGGGACTCTTACTTAGTCTAATCTTCTGAACTCAGAAGCTTTTCAGTTGTTTTCAAAAGAAAAGGCAGCCTTCTGAATGCTTGAATATACATTTTAGTTGCCGATGTTACACATCTGAGTCTAAAATGTCAGGTTTATTTTTTAAAATCAAGCTGACACATGCATGCATCTATTTTGAAAGTGATACCCAAAGGCAGGATGGTTTGGTTGTTTTGTTGTTTGGTTTTGGTTTTGTTTTTTTCCACACCAGATTTCTCTATAACTTCTAAGTATTTCCAAAATGTGCACATATGATACAATGGATCATATTTGGGTGTAAGATAAAAAAACCAACTTTTTTTCTAATATAAATTAAAGTAACTATGTATCACACACAGTAGAATGTACATAAAGATGTTTTGACATAATTTTCAGTTTTCCAAAGAGGTAAGAGTCTCATCAAACAGATCTATCACAAAAGAAAAGTCCAGACTCCTACATCTTTATTTATCCTGTGTAGCTCATTTGATGAGCTATTCCCCTCCACCCCTAACCCTCAGTTTTAGTAGAGCTACTGAGAAATGAAAGTTTTATCTCATGTGAATCTGAATGATTAGGAATACTTCTATTACAACTGATTTAGCTGCAGCACACCAGCAGTCTAAGTGTAGCAAGGTCAGGAAAGGAACATTACTACCACAAAAGAAGTGCAGTATTCTCCTTAAAAGACACCATCAAATGGGTCTCCACTGAGATGGAAGGACTATGAATGTCTGCCCGTAATGGGTACAGTATTGTTTAATTAAATTTTTCGCTCAAAATGTGCCTATACATGATATATGTGTATGTGTATACATAATAGATATGTATGTTTTTATATATTACAGGAATAAAATATGACATTACTCTCAATTAAATCATGAAAATAGATATGAGAATTGATAATAAGTTTCTAGAAACATAGAAGATGATTTCTAGAAACGGCAGTTACTCCATATGTGTTTTTCTTTGTTCAATTAACAATTCATCTTGAATTCTATTATATGTCACCATTTTTATTTCTTGCCAATCATGTAGTTATTTTGGAAATTTTCTGTGTCATACACAGCCTTCACAGAGAAAATGAAGGTAAGAAAAAGTTTCTCCTGGACTGTCTTGTCTATCTCCTGCCTGTTTGAAAACGACTCTATATTATTCCCACTGAATACATGTACATGGAACAAGATATCTTACAGCATTTCTTATGGAAATCACTGTATTTTTCTTAATATCTAGCAAAATGCACATCTGCAAGTTTTCAGAATGACAGCAATCCTTATGCTAACATTTACTTCATTTTCTACTGTCTAACCAGATGCCTCAAAAGACTTTCCAGAATAGCGTTTTCCTATACCTCATAAATATGTAACACTGTGAAATTAAGATCAAGCACAATTAAGATCTGTGCAAGTATCAATTTTATTCCTTATGAAAGTTGTTCATCTATTTGTTTTTAAAACACATATTGCTCACACTTAATTGGTAATTAAAAAAAAACAACCAAACCAAACCAAAACAACCCAACTGTCTGTCCACTGAAGTATGTACACATGTGTGAATATCCTGCATTTAACAGAGTTGCTGCCAATAAACTGCAAATTCTCATCAAAGCTTCCTGTCAGAAAGCCAAGTCAATAACACTTACTTCACTCTGCTCCAAGGCAAATGATAAATAGCCGATGATAAATAAGGCTATGTACACAGTATACTGGAGACATAAACAAAAAATCGAAAGGTTTATTTCCTCATAAAGTCAAAATATGTGACAGTTGTGAAAAAGACACCTAAGTAATAGCCACCTCTTTAGCACACTGAGGTGGTTAAGACAGTGAACAGGAAAAAAGAGTCTTATATTTCATGGTCTGGAAGACTAATACTCACTGACTTAATGCATAAGATTTTAAAAGATACCTTGGCTACGCATATATATGGATCTACCTGAGGAAGAAAAACTATTTAAGGGCATATGTTCAATTAAATTTCACTGAGACCTAGACACCCCAGTGTCTAAACCATTGGAAATTAGAGTTTTTTCCAAACAAGCAATTTGGAATCAATGCCTTTAACCTCTTTCAACCAGACGTTTTCCATTTCTCTTCCAAATTACAGGTCTTTATTGTCATTTCCAGAGACAACATCGACAGTATCTAAACACAACAGAAGCAAGACGCTTTCATGAATCATATATTATGAACTAATGTAAATTTGAGTTTACCAATAATATCTTCATTTACTGCATTTTCATAGAAAATTACTATTTTCCACAGTTTTATTGAGACAGACTTTATCACTACCCAAATGGGAGTTCCCACAGATGATGAAAATGCCCCCATATACAATAAATATAAGGCCAGCCTGTTGTCTTAATAATAATTTACTACATTCCCATGGTCATAATAGAGATTCACATACGGTTTCAAATGGCACCTATTTGCAGAGCTGGCAAAAGGTAGAAACTCTGTAAAGATTTTAATCTACTTGTATTACAGAAGAATTTTGAAGATGCAAATGAGAGTGAGGTTCTAGTTCCCTGACATGGACAGAAATCCATATTAAAGAGACTCTTCAAAATCTAATAAAGAGATACAAAAACCAAGCTAAAAAAAAAAAAAGAGAGCAAATGAAAAATAGGTACAGAAACCTAACTTGTTCCTTACCAAAAAATTCATAATCCTGTCTGTGTTGCATTGTAAAATACAGAACTGTACAGGCATGTACATAAGAAACTCAAAGATTAGTTCTAAAAAGTGGAGATTATTGAAAACTGTTTATTTTAAGCTTGCTTTTTTGCTCTTAAGTGAAACCTTTAGAGATTTTATGGAGGACCCCACGTAAGTTCTTTTGAGCAAATAAAAGGGCAAAACAGAAAGCTTCTTAAAGCTGTGCTACAGGAAGCAAGGGCCCTGAGAGTAATGAAGAAATAACAACCCTATGATTACTTCATTATTTTGTAAATTCAAAATTATAAGTAGAACTAAAAACTTGGTTGGAACTGTTGGCTAGGAATTGGGATTTTTAATCAGTAGATAACCATGTTGCAGCCTTTACAAACTACTATTTCTCCTAGTAGGATCAACAGGGACAAGCTTTTCCTAAGTTTATCATAAAAACAGCTGCAAGCTCTTTCTCTCTATTGGAGTATTCCAGAAGTTAAGATGGGGCAAAGGGCCAAGATCACTAGCGCTCATCTTTAAAAAGGAAACAAGTAGTGGAGTCCCTGTGAGTGACCTGCCATGGATGGCAGCCGTCAGTACCTAAAGCTGGCCTATTTCCACATGCTCTTGTAAAAGCATTGTGGTCAGAGAAAGGGTAACTAACTGCCATATTATGGCATTACTTGTTGCTCCTTCAACATATTGGTTTCATTAGCAACTAATTCTAGTTGGAACAACCTTACCATATGCATAGCAGCTCCATATGCAGAAACATGCTACTGGTGAGTTTCATTATTTTCAATATAAATTTTGAGGACGATTTTGTGATTCATCGTTTTCATTTTTGGTTTTAATTTCTTTTTGAACATAGACTGCAGATACTTTCTCTGCCTAAAAGAAGTGTGGTTTTTAATTGTAAGTATGTACAGCATGTTGAACAAAATGAAAAGATTTCTAAGCTGCAGTTCATTTACTATGGATAGCAGATCACTTTATACTGTACCTCTTTAGTTGCTAGAAAAAGCAATCTAAAAACTAGTCAACATTAACACTTGAAAGATTCTGACCACTCTTTTCTCTATTTATCACTGCCATTTGATGGCACCAGTGTTGCTCTTTCAGAAGTGACTTTCTTTAGGGCGAGAAGGGGAAAAAGAAGCTTCCCACAAGAATAAACACACACAGAGTTGTTCACCCACCAATACTCCAAACTGCTTCTAATTCTTTTTACTGTTTCCCACTTGTTATTGCATCCATAATGCTTTTCAAATTCTCATGCAGGGCATCCGATGCACTTCACAGTTACAATTACCGCCAAAGGAAAACTAAAGTTACTGTATCAAGGTATTGAACAGTGGGAGGGTGAGGGCTGGAGGCTTTGTTCAGCTTCAGCCTTTCTTTTCCAGTTCAATTTCAGACATTATGTTACAATGGTGTATGTGTTGTATTCACTGGCAAAAGCCTCTACCCCATGCAGCATTTCAGGCAGATTAAAGACAGAGTCGTTTAGTCACACTGCATCTTTCAATGTGGTGAGACAATCATTAGCACGAACTTCCTTCTTTAATGCAAGTTGTGATAACACAATCTAAAATGTAACTTTGTTTTGTCACAGAAAAGGAAGCATTGGACAAAACTCCAAAACATCAAAACACAACACATACAAGAAATGATGAGAATTATTTCCCCATTGTGCTAACGAAATACAAGGGACTGTTTCCGGAGTAAAGCTGCACAAAAATAATATCTCATATTTGCAGAATGGGTGGTAAAGTCCATCTGGTTTTGCTGGTATGAAGTGAAATGGAGAGGAAAAGTAGTTCCGAGGGAAGAAGTAAGGCTATACCATGCAATATAGCTCGATTTTGTTGTACGTCTCATAAATTACTTTTAGTCGCATTAGCAGGGATTACAGTGACTGTTTATTTACACCACAGTGGTGCAAAATTTGTGATTCTTGGAGAGGAGATCAGTGGGCAGATAAAAATCAAAGGTACAGTACCCATCTACAGGAGCTAGCACATCAACCGACTTCTCAATCAGCCATTATGTGAGATTATATAAACAAAAATCAGAGACAGCATGTTTTCAAGTGAAATTAAGTTTCACTTCATACCTACACAGTGGACTATTAAAAATCACCAACTTGGTTAAAGGTATTTTATGAAATATTGCACCTTCTGTTTTATGACACCTTTTTGCCTCCTCTCTTTTTTCTTTTTTATATATTTCTGCTTAATATATATGGCTGAACTACATTTTAAGTTCCATCTTAATTTTCCTGTGTCGTGTTATTGCTTCTTTGAGTCTGGTTTCTCAGGTTCCTTATTTGTCCAAAGTTGGCTTTATTTGTTTTTCTCACCCATGCCCATTTATTCATCTTCTAGCTTGCATCATTTATCTATTTACCTGTTGATGCTCCTTTTCTGCTTTTACTCTTCCTTTCCTTTGCTCTTACAAATCTTTCATGCTATCAACCTTTCATGCTATCAACTGAAGAAAAAGCAGTCTAGTGAAATCTCCACTAAATTGTGCTCATGTTAAAAAGAGAAAAGTTCACTTTGCAGTTCCCTATTCTCTCAGCTTTCTAGGTAGAGTTGTCTTCCAGTCAAAACATATCTCAACCATCAAACCATATCTCAAACCAACCATCTCAAACCATATCTCAACCTCATTTACCTCTGCCCCTTGTACAGAAAGCAGTCTGAAGTGATGTAGTAATGTCCAACTGATGTGGTAATGAGATCCTTGGTGGTGAATTCTATGGGTTCCTAAACTTTTTAGGCTTCGATAGCGCCATATGACTGCTCCTAGTTCATAATTTCTCCAGTTCATTGCCTAAGCACAGACTCCTGTGCAGAGAGAACAACCTGCTCTCAAAAACAAATGTGGTTAAATACCTCTCAACATTTCTGTGGCTCACTTAAAATTTCACTCATGTCTTCAGCAGGGGCATCTCCATAGTATGTCCACATTAAAATAATCCTCGGAGCCATGCTGTCTGAGCAAACTATCTGTCTAATATCTCCTTTAGGCTTTTAACCAAACAAAATTCCTAATTTTGTCTCCAGAGATTTTCCAGAGCGCGCTCAAATTTTTTTCAGCTTTTAAAAGTAATCCACTTCTAAAATCTTCCCTCCATGAATAAACTTCATGAACAGCAGATTGTCATTGCGCTTGAAAACAGGAAGCAAGCACAAGAGCTTCTCCTTTAGGGACATAAAGTCCTTCCTGCCTCTCCACTTACCCCAGCTGGTCTTCTATTTCTGAAAATGAAACAGCCTTTCTGCTTTGAATGGAGTTCTCTCTTAAACTGAGTTAGATACACACACACAAAAGTTCCCTGTAAAAATTAGAACTTTTCAATAATTGCTAATTTTGACAGAAGTTGGCTTGAGAAAAAATAGAAAGGAAGCCATCTACTAATGCAAAAAACACCGTTTCAGCTTTTTCAGGTTTTAATTTCCACATTACTTTTTGAAAACTTTATATTAGAAGGCCAAAGCCTAAACCAAGCAGCTTATTTTTTTCTTAAAATCAAAAGTTTAAATTTATCTGAAATTCCACTTCCATAAAAAATGTCACAGTCAAACTCAAAATGCATGCTGAAGTTACAGAATTCCCTTTGGAAAAGAAATGTCATGGTTCTGAATGATATTTAAATCACTCTGCCATTTTTTGATCTGGTATTCATGGTGGAATCTTGAAACATTCTACGCTAACAACATAATCTGCTCATTTTCTTCACCCAAGCTGGAGATTACTGTTCAGAATGAACGTTACAGAAAAAAGTTATCAGTAAAAATAGCATTTTCAAATAGACACAGATATATTCTTCTGACTGGCAGAAGCTGTTTTAATTCATGTCAACTAAAGGAGCCAAGTAGGAACAAGAGTTGCATGCTGAAGAATATAACTTTACATGAAAGGTAGCAAAATCTGTGCCTGTCTCATCTAGCGGAAGACCTCTTTTGCACTACAGCAGTCCTCTGCAACCTATTTACTCCAACTTTGCAATGCACTCTGGTATCGTGCTAGGAGACCGAATTATACCAGAGGGACTCTTTCAAAGACTGAATAGCACAAAAAAATAGAAAGCATTTTAAACATATTTCAGAAAAGCATTCTCATTTCAAATGCTTTTTTAAATTTACGTCTCACTTCTCATGAGTTCTGGAAATCTGTGCTAGTGGGACGCAGTTCTGACACAGAATTATACTGTCCTAGATGTGGGGTGATGCTCTCTCTCACTCCGTTTTCCTTTTTGGACTCACATTCTCCCATGCACATACATGCATACATAAGCATGCACAAACACACACACACACAGAGACACTACTTACACAGATTAAGTCTAGATTTGTCTTCTCTCAGGTTATCTTCACAATTATCTCTCTGCGTTTTTCTACTCTTACATTAAGACCCCATCGATCACAGATGTGTTGTCAAACAGCTTAAGTTTACTGAGTCAAACACATCTTAGAAAAGAAGAAAAAGGGGAAAAAATTAATTCTAATGCTACAGCACTCAAAAATCTTGGCAAATTCCTTGCTCATTGTATGCAGACACAGAGAAAATCTTTGAGAGACAAAGACAACAAAACAATCTGCAAGCTGTGTGAAAGAAGTATTGAGAAGTCATCAAAACAAAACAAATAAGAAAAAAAAGATAAAAGAAAGGAAAATAAAATATTGCACAATTCTTGAGCATTCTGAGATTTAGCTCAGATTTAGAGATTTAGATAGGCTTGCTGGGTAGGATTGGATTGAAGTTCACTTTGTTTTGCAGAAAAGTGATGTTATTACTCCTTAGTCTCCAATTGTAGTCACATTTTCTCTGTCATCTTTCACACCAGTTGGCTTGTGTGGTGTATTTGTGTGGTGCTTCTAATTTCTAACCTAGCAGCCTGATTAGTATTTTAAATCATGCTGACTTCTGCTGGCAAATGTGAGCAAAAGGCTGCTTGTGAGGTAACCTTGACTATAAATAAACTAGTGAATAAATACATCCAGATTCCGTGGGAATCATCCAGGTGGGGGTGAGGATAGGGCATAGTTGTCTTTAAAAACGTCCAAACTGGTTTTGCCTCATTACCAATTACTTCATAATTAGTGCTGAGTTCCTTTATTTCACTGCCTTTCCTGGTTTCATTTTGGACCCCAAAAGCTAAGAGAAGTCTTTTTCCTCATTAAAAAAAAGCTGCATAAGCATTGCCTATCATCCATGAGGATCCTCCTTTATGACACGGCAGATTCTTGTCAGAGAAGACAGTGAACTGCATGCTGGCAATATATTTTCTGAGGATACACTTTTGTTAATTTTGTTCACAATTGTACTATCATTTTACTAGGAAGCAGCAGGTGTTACAACACTATTTTTTTCACCACTGTACAAAATTCAACAAATAAAAGACAACATCATTATTTTGCAAGCTATAATGAGATTTAATTCTATATAAGATCCACTTGAATTACTTGATAGTGACCTCCAAAGTTTCTGTAGAGTTACAGCTTCTATACTGTCCTCAGCAACCATAATTGTACGGCACTTGAGCCTCAGTAAACAAAGATATACATTCAAATGAGACAAAGACAAAAATTTCCCAAAGACTGCCCTGAGCTCTGAAATGTCTTTCTTCAAACAAACAAACAAACGAACAAAAACAAACAAAAAAACGATTCTCAAAACAGGCTTCATCATTTTTTTTTTCATCAAAACAGTAAGCCAGGAAAAAGAAGTTAATGTATATTCAGCTGTTATGACACTCCATGTCAGTCCTAAGACAGTGCCTAGATCAGGAGGCTACAGCAAAATGTTTTCCTGATGAAGATACTTTGCGGTTTTTTGAGGGGAAGGTGGGATGGACATTTCCCTTTATTCTTAACTCCTAGATGCTACAGTGGCACACAGTATAAACGTACAATTCTACTGGTGACCTTTACTTTTTTTATAGGCTAGTAAGTGATATTGATTCTCCTTTCCCTGTTAGTCTTGGGAAGGCATGGGATTTAATTTATTTGCTTTTCTGAAAGCAGATAGGAGTCATGGAAATTTACACTTCCCAAAAAAATGTCCATTCTTTATCCAGACACGCAGTTCTGCTGGACACTGTTAGTGTGTGTGGCTAACCCTTAGACACTCACTTCTTCAGTGAATAAATATTCACTAAACCCTTAAATATTCGCTTCTTAAGTATTATCTTTACAGCTTAGCTTGGCACACAGATGACCTCTAACTGTTTAACCAGGCAAAAAGTAATCTAGATCGCTGATGGCAAAAATCCTCTCCAGAGTTAGATGAATTGTGACACAGCATTTTTGCAACTTTGTTCTGCTGGTTTGTTGCAGAGAAAGAAGTATTCCTCCCTTCTTGCCATGCTATTCAGATAACCTGAAATAGTGGGAATTGTTACTACTATGTAGATAAAACTGTTATGTGTAAAGTGGTACTATGTACTATGAGAAAAAGATGCATCTAACAGGACATAATAATAACATGTGCTTTCATAAATCTGTTTTGATTACTCCGAATTTCTACTTTCCCCAATCCTTCCTATACACTGAAAAGTGACAGTAGAGATTATTCACTTCAGTTCCATTAGTCACAGGTAAATGAACATCTTCTGAATTTATAGTCAAGACAGATACTTGGCTGCAAGTTATCCGGGTGAACTTCAATCTAGAGAGGCTGAGGGTGAAGAAAAAGAGGAGCAGGAAATGATATCACTTAGGTGAACAGTGCTCACTAGACCCTTTTCTTATAAGGAAAGTGAGATACATAAAAAACAACCAGCCAAAAATAGGGTAAAAATCTTCTTCTCAGGCAGCCCTCTGTCCTTGGCAAGGAGTTAAGGACCTTTTAACTGTTAAGGACCTTCTAACACTTCTAACTGTTTAGCCTGGAGAAAAGGAGGCTGAGGGGAGACCTTATTGCTCTCTGCAACTACCTGAAAGGAGGTTGTAGAGAGGTGGGGGTTGGTCTCTTCTCCCAAGTAACAGGCAATAGGACAAGAGGAAACGGCCTCAAGCTGCACCAGGGGAGATTTAGACTGGACATTAGAAAAAATCTTTACACTGAAAGGGTTATTAAGCACTGGAACAGGCTGCCCAGGGAAGTGGTTGAGGCACCATCCCTGGGGGTATTTAAAAGACGGGTAGACATAGTGCTTAGAGATATGGTTTAGTGATGGTTTTTGTCAGAGTTAGGTTGATGGTTGGACTAGATGATCTGAAAGGTCCCTTCCAACCTAGGCTCTAGATTGCGTTACCAAAATGTATCCTGACATCTTGAAAATTGCTTAGAAATAAAAGACTGCGAAGAACTGTTTTTTCCTCTTATATATCTTATAAGGAAGGCTCTACAGAAGCTTTCATTTGCGTCTAATCCATAAACTACAACAAATGTATTGGCCCACAGAGCTCTTAATCCCATAGAGCCTATATTCTCCTCATTCTGATCACAGGACATGAGTAAGCCATTTTCATGCAAAATAAGTGAATGCTGAAAAAACATAATTATTGTTTAAAAACAATTTTTTGCCAAATAGGCGGATAACTTTGATTGAGAGAGAAAAAAATCCCACAGAATTTTTTACTGCAATACCAAGCTAATTTTTTAAAAGCATCTTAAAAATTAGTTAGGATGAGACAAAATTTTGTATTCAGTCTGAGTTCAAATATTTGGAACATAAGCAGAAAATCAGTATGAGGAATTTTCTTTAGGTTAGTTTATCGATTAAGCCAAACTTAAGAATCACAATGGTACTTTTCATATGGCAGTTACCTACTTTTTAAGTGAACAGTTTCAACCGAGGTCATGTTATTATCAGAGAACAAAATTCAAACCGGTTTGATCACCAGAAAAACTTAATGCTCTGTTCAAAGACGTGACAATCCCTATGCATTTATTCATGCTTAACTGAAGCATGAATCTTAAGTGATAATGATTTTAGTTTTAGTCACAAGGAAGATGAGACTTTACTATTTGCTTGGGTAGGATATCACTAGATTTGTCCACCTGATACTGCTCAATTTTTTACTGAATTCAATACTGAAACCATTGTATGTGGTTTACAAGAAGTAGGTTCCTTTTTGAAATCTTCTGATTACTTGTTTGGTACCCATTTAGGTACATCTGTTATTCAAGTGACAGCCACAGATGCTGATGATGCCAACTATGGAAACAGTGCCAAAGTGGTGTACAGCATCCTCCAGGGACAGCCATATTTCTCCGTGGATCCAGAAACAGGTTAGCAATTCATTCAGTCTTACTTTTTGCAATGACAGAGACAGAATGCAGGGATCAAGATGCTTTTCACTTTAATTTAAATATTGTAATAGGCATATGGCATCATATGACTTGACAAGAAGCTGATACGCTTTTTCTTAATGGAAATTGGAATCACAATAAAAGTATGCCTTTTTTGTTAAAATAATATTATTGTAGAAGAAGAACTGCTTAGTATGAATAAGACTTCTGGAAGATGAATGTTAACCGTAGACGTCAACAGTTCGGAAAGGTTGTAGAATTTTGCAAAGGGTTCAAAGAGTCATGAAAGTAGTAAAGCTTATTTTACAGCAATTTCTGGGAAATTAATCTGTTTGTCTTTAAGAAAAGAAAAAAGGAGCTAAACAATTTCAGACTATAAGGTAAAAAAAAAAAAATCCCCAAAGGTGAATTAATTATTTCTAAAAGTTCATGGTAGATTTTTAACCATTGACAATTTTTAACTCAAGATGCTTTTTGAAACTGCACTTTGATTCCAACAGCTATTAGAACTGAAGCAAAAAGCACTAATGCTTTTAAGTTGTAAAGCATGAATGGTGAACCTTTTCACTGTTATGCAGGAAATTAGATAAGAGATAGACACAAAGAAGAAAACCTTGTGTGAACTTTGGATATCTGTAATCCAAAATTGGTGTTCAAAAACCAAACAACACTACCCTCCCTCCCCACTTCAGATACCTAATCCTAATACATGTAAAATTTAGCAGGCATTGTGTCAGTTTGTTCCTGCATGTTATCAAAGTTGTACTATTTTGAGAATCCAGAATTTAAGCACAGACATGCCCAGAATCACCGAAGTTCCTAGTCCATTGAGCATACTCAAATGATGGCTAATTTTCTTTTGAAACAATTTCTTTTTAAACACAGCAAGGGCATTATATCAAAAGGATGGTGAGAGTCACATGGCTACATTTTTAAAAGGGAGCACAACGATTTGCCTAGGTTTTTTCCACCTTTTGCTATCTCTCTCCTTTTTCTCTTTTCTCCAATCTCATACTCAAAACATCTTTACCAGGCACGAGCAGGGAAACAGGACCAGTACCACATGGTCATTAACTGATGACAGCAGGTGGTCAGGCAGGCACACGGTTTGGGGGAGACCTGTGCTCTCATCTTTGGTTCTGGTATTATCTTTCATTTTTATCCAATTTAGTTTTCAATGTTACATATATTAACAAGCCTAGGTACAGTAATCAGAACCTGGTAATCCTGGATCAGACATAAATGCCACCAGCACTAGACTACAGAGGTTTTGTTTGCTTTGTTTCACTCTCTCTCTAGGAGTCTCTAGGAGTAGGAGTTTTCCAGGGTTGCTTTATTTTTTTTGCATAAAAGTATAGCTTCCATATCAAGCTGGGCTTGTAATGAGAGCCGCCTTCTGAGATAGGAAAGGCAGGGGTGTGAATTCTCCAAGCAAAAAGGGATGCTGTATTTAAATTCTCCAACTTCACAAGAGAAAGCTCTCATCACTTTAACCTTACAAAGCCACCACCCTTATAAATACAAAAAAGAAAAAAAAAAAAAAAAAGCTCTGCCTCTGTGTGTCCACTTTAATGAAAAGGTCTTTAGGGGTCTAGATCCCAGGAGGATTTAGATCACTTCTCCACTCAGGCTATGGGATTTTTGGTTTTCTCACCTGAGGTCCCTACTCTTTTTGTGTGCTGTACAAGAGTCTGAGATATTTAAATTACATTTATGAAATTCTTGAAATCGGACACCTAAAAATAATCTTCCAACACTAATTTTACAGTCTTGTCCAATTCTTTTATTAGCTATAACCTTAGCTGACTTACACTGGCCATCACTGGGCATTAAAATCTGTGATCTACTACAATCCAAAAGAATTAATCCAGGGCATGTTAGAGTTTGGCCTTGTGCTAGAATACCAAAACCTCACCAGGGCTGGAGACTATAAAATGCATTAAAATTATAACTGGGGATAGTAGCCAAAAAATTTCATTAATTCAAAAAATATATTTATATTTTTGTCATTGAAAGAATAATTAAATTAGTTTAGCACATCACAAACAATGAATAATGTCTCTGCTATGTTTATTTATCTTTTTTCTTAAATTAATATGATATCAGCCATAGGTTGAAAGTTTTATTGCAGTATATCTAGTTTTGATTGCTAGGGATTAACATCTACACAGTACATTTTACATTAATCCATTTAAAAACTGAGATTAAAGTGGGTGGTGCTTCTTCTCCTTCACCTCTCTGTCTTTCTTTTTTCCTCTCTTCTCCAAGGCATAATCAAGACTGCTTTACCAGACATGAGTAGAGAAAACAGGGAACAGTATCAAGTGGTCATCCAGGCCAAAGACATGGGAGGCCAGATGGGAGGACTATCAGGGACCACCACTGTGAACATCACGCTGACTGATGTCAATGACAATCCACCTCGCTTCCCTCAGAGTATGGAGCATCTAACAGTTCTGTTGTTTTTCAAAGAACAGAATTTTTCTAAATTCAGCCATTTCAGTGTCACCAAATGGGATCTTCTTTTTTTCTCTTTTTTTTTTTTTTTGGTATAAATACTGGCCCACTGCTGTGTCTGTTTATATAGCAGCATTACTAAGGCAAATAATCTCTGACTCCGTTTTTTTGATAGAAAAATATTTCTTGGAGTGATAAACTTTCCATCCTTACTTTGCGTACAGGAATGTGAGCTGTAACAATAACGTAGGGTAACTGCAGGGACTTGAAAGTTTTTAGAGGAATTTAATTATAAAATCTAGGGTTCAGTTTTTGGAGACACTTTTCATTCCATGTGTTTAGGCAAGCAAATACATCAGCAAATTTTCCAGTGTACCACCTTGCACAGGCAGAGTTGGTTAGGTGGTGTACTCTGCTGGAACTCTAAGCATCTGGCTTAGGTACTTGTAATCTGTGTTCGGTTCTTAATGTTGAACGATTCTGATAATCTAGACCAGTTTGACACAATTAAGTTTCTTAAAATTTCTCTGTAGAATAAAAAATTGAAAACAACAGAAAGATGCACAATACAGACGGCTTCACAGCAGCATTCTACAGATCCTTTCATCATAGGCCACTGATTTAAATCCAGTCCCGAATTTTTATAATCAGTGTCTGATAACTGTTTGATAGGCTGTGAATAGAAGAAATTTACAGCCTCAGTTCAGTGCGTATTGGAAAAATGTCCACATTACAAAATTTGAATTGCTTGTTGGCACTGATTAGGGACCTGACTGGCTCTTTTTACAGATTCACCAAGGACTGAACAAACAGAGCTGATTTAGAAAACACTCTCCTGGACCTGAAGAAACTTGAAAAGCACTTCAGTGCCATGGCAATAAGTACACTCAGAATAGTATAAACAGGTCAACCTAGAACATACTTTAAAAAATATTATAAAACTCTGACAGTGAGGGAGAAAGGATTCTTGAAATTGCATATATTCTTTTTTTATTTCTATTTATGGTAACAGATTGCTTTTTTTAAAAATGGGGAGGAGAAGTGCTGCAGTCCTCATAAATAAAATATAATTTGAATTCACATTCAGAATTTATCTGCTGAGAATCACCTTCACATAACAAACTTGAACAGCAATTTTTAACCAACCTTCCTGTTTGACTTCAGGAGGGGATACTGCTTGAACACGTATAAAATGATATAGCCCATAATATTTCGGCAAATAGGAATTCTTGAACCTAAATTAGCATGCAGTGCAGCACATTGCATTGTAAACTTTGTTGGTGAATTAAATTAAATTAAATCAAAAAAATAAAGAGTGAAGAATGCATAGGACTGCAAAATAACTTAGGGGTTTCAGTCTCTTTAGCCTTTTTTCCTTTTGATGTTCTTTCAAAATTAGCTGATGCCTGAAGTCTATAGAAGTTCTGAATATTTCAATAAGCTTTGTGTTTGGTAATTGTAGAGAAATGTACACAATCTGATGCCTCAAACAATATTCTCTGTAGCTTTCTACTTTGAACATCACTGAAACACATTGGATGGGCTATAGAAGACCTGCTGTGGGATATATTCAATGGTGCAATTTTCATTTTGCTGATGACCCTTCCCTCTCATTTTCTTTCTCCTCAGCAGGTTGGTTTTCAACACTTCCTAGAAAATCAAACATAGGGAGACATCTGGAGGTTTTGATTTCTTCTTAGGTAGTTATAAAGAGGGGAATACCTTCAAAGAACTCTCTGGTTCTGGAAGTCTGCTCCTTCCAAAAACAATTTTTTTCCATTTTCTCTTATGTGAGGCAACAATAGATGAAAATGTGGCCCAAAGCAGAGAGTGAATTGCAAATGCAACCAACAGGAGTTAATGTCAAGGTATTGAAGAACTAAAGACTGATTTCTCAGAGGGACAGAAGAAAGGAAAATGGCAGAGTGCACTGTGAAGTACTGGTTGTTCAAATTGCATTAAGAAGGAAAATATTTTATGTTTTGTTTTGTTTTCTGAAAGGAATCACGGACAGTTAAAAGACATAGACCTAAACTGAATTTAAAGGGCACCATAATGAAAACCTTACACATTTTGAATTCAGCTGTACTCTAAACCAAATTAGTCATCTCGCATGCCGAAAATGTTTAGCACTCACACAGCACCACAAAAAAAAAAGGAATGCTTTCAGATGCAAAAGCACTCAAGGGAGTTATTTATTCTGGATGAAGTCATAAGTAGCATGATTAAATCTGGTCTTACAGTATTTCTGGCTCACCTTCCAAACCCTTGAATTTGAACAAGCCTTCAAACTTGTGGTTTAGCTGCCAGGAATCCTAACTTTCATCCCATTTTCAGCCTCGTTTAAGGGAATAATATGCATTTTAGTCTGTGTGGATTGCAGCCAAGCAGTCTACTGCTGATTTTTCACTTACAACATTGAATTTGCAACAGTAAATATAATTTAGCATCAAGCATTAGCTTCCATTTTGTTACACATCTATATAAATATAAGGTATTTACAGTGACACTCTTTTGTACTTAGTCTGTACAACTGGGGATAGAAACTCAGCACTCAGATGTTTGGTATATTCCTTTACTTAAGAGGAACCTTCAGGACCCTTTAAGTGTCTTAAAAGAAGGCAAAGGACATGTGAGTATAGGAAATAGGCTAGCTGTAAGAAAGATAATTGACTGTACTTCACTACAAGTCAATACATTTATACAGGTTCTTATTGGGCCCTTCAAATAAGGATCGTGTATTTTATCAGGTGCTAATTTTGTCAGACTCCTAAGGTATTTTTCCAATGCTACTACTTCACTCAGTAAATTAATATTAATTTACATGAGAAAACAGATCAAAAGAAACATCAGATTCTGCAATGTCATGTGTTAAATGTTGAATATATCGGATTATTTTTTTTACACTTTCTTGATAGCAAATAACTGAAAATACTGATTTAGAAACATTTGTGTCTTTCTAGTGATGAAAGGTCTTCATTGTGTAGTTCTGACTGGTCAAAAAAGCCATCTGATTAATACTTTTTCTGCAACAGCATGTCTTTATAATTAGATTTCTATTGCAAATATTGTCAGAAAACACATATAAATTCACTTTTCATACACATAGGCAAGATTAAAATGTCTGTAATCAGAATTATTTCTATTAAACCCTGATTATAAAAACATTAAATGAAACCAACCATTGAAAGAGCACAAAAAGTATGTGCAGAGTAAATTAAAGAAAGTCATAATGTATCTGCATTTCATTTAAATATAGCAATTAACATGAACATGCATCCAACTGCTCTTTACCATGACTCTTTAGTATGTATTACCAATAATGGATGAATGAATTACTTTCACACAGAACACCTACAAATCCTGAATATATTTTTCAAAAGAATAAATAAAAAAAAAAGCGCTATTCTAATTTAATCTCTTTCCAAGATCCACACTGGTTTCTACAATTCTTGAGCCTTGAGAAAACAAACCAAAATCCCCTACAACTTCTAAATATATCTGGGAACATTTATAGCAAGCTGAGGAAAAAAATTATTATTCTGTTAAATAATCAAGGTTAGAGCTGGTGCCTTATTGTTAAGCTTCTCTATTCCTTATAGCTAAAGAACAAAAAAAAAAAAAAGGCATTAAAAGCACAGTACTAAGTGGCTTTGAAGAATCACTCGAAATTTTTGTGACAGTTTGTCAATCAACTCCAAACCCTTTTTTAAATTTTAGCGTGATGACTAACAACATTTTTCTAAGAGTGTTTCAAACTTCAAGTTACTTAAAAATCCAGGTGAAATTGAAGATGTTTGTTATTCAAGAAGAACAAAGCTTCTCAAAATAATAAATGCTTGATTTCACTCTTCCAGGCACCTACCAGTTCAGCTCTCCTGAGTCTGCACCACCTGGGACTCCTCTTGGCAGAATTAAAGCCAATGACCCCGATGTGGGTGAAAATGCAGAGATTGAGTATAGCATCTCCAATGGGGATGGATCAGACATGTTTGATATCGTCACTGACAAGGACACACAGGAAGGGATTATAACTGTCAAAAAGGTTTATTTTTTCTCCCTCTCTTTTATATGTACTTAGCTCTCCAGGTGTTACGGTTATTTTTCTTTTTTCAAGGGGAAGGGAGGGTAGATCTCACAAGGGGTCAGGCTGCCAAGGAGTTGTTGTATTAGTTTTGTTCTTCACTTTCTCCAGCAGATATCTGTTATTTTCAGGTCTCGAGGGAAATTTACTGGCATGTCACTTCACATAAAGCAATATTTCGGTGGCTGCTGTCTGTTCAATATATATACTCTCACACACAGTACTTTTGAATTACGTCTGTGAAAACCTGGAGGTGTTCAGTTGACAGGGGGGTTTGTCAGCTGAATGCTGCAGTAAGGCTCATAAGGGGTGGAGGCTCACCTGAAGTTTGATGAACTTACACCTCCAAGGCTAAACTGTCCCTTTCTCATCTGTCCAACAGTCAGGTTTCTTGTACCTAAAATCTGTCTTGGTTTAAGTCCAACCTTGGAGAAACTTAAGTTGTCACATATTATGTCAATGGAAGTCTGAAGAGCAAAGATGTGGTCAGAAATTTAACTCAAAATACCATCCTTGACAGATTTATTCGTTGCTTTTTAGTGTTCAGACTGTTAAACTCTGAATACAATTTTTGGTTCTATTCTTACCGAACATACTAGTAACAATTAATTATTATCTACATATATATATAAAATATAGATCTATACACATATATTTGGAAACATATGTATATTCATGTATGTGCATGCATTTATATGTGTGCACATATGTATGTATATATACAGATGCATATATGGATATGCATAATATAAATGTCAGTCACATAGATTGGAAATCAGACTTCGTAGTTTTCCTTTTCACTCTTGAACATGGAGGCCAGGGACACGTCTGGGTTTCTCCTGATGAAAAATAGGCAAGGGTAGATGGTAATGGAGGAGGAATAAACAAAAAGGAAATAGAACAGAGAACATTTAAGAGCTGGGATAATTGTTCTTGTTCCTACCAATGAGAAGAGACAAGTAAGACCTTTAGCAACTCCTTCGTGTGGATTGAGTCCAACTTCCCTGTTTCTTTCTTTCTGTTTTTCTGTACATTGACTCCTCCTGGTTTTCCAGGAATCTCAACAAGTAGTAGGCAGAGGGATCATAATTGCTTTGCTGATCTATAATACTCCTTATTTTCATATACCTAGAACAAGCCCTAATATACTTCATATTTTCTATGATGCATTAAATTTTAGAGCTTTGGCTCCTAAAAATACCTGTATTTCTAATTTAACCTTATAAAACTGACTCCCATTTCTTGTAAAGTGACACCATTTTCTTTATTATTATTATTGTTGCTGTTATTATTGTCGTTGTTGTTATTGCTGCTGCTGCTGATGTTATTGTTATTATTATTGTTATTATTATTGTTATTATTATTGTTATTATTTGCTCCACAGCATCTGGATTTTGAAAACAAGATGTTATACACCTTAAGAGTGGAAGCAACCAACACTCATCCTGATCCTCGTTTTCTTCAGCTGGGGCCATTCAAAGACACGGCTTTGGTCAAAATTTCCGTGGAAGATATAGACGAACCTCCAGTGTTCAGCAGACCCTGGTATTTAATAGAGGTAGATGAAGATGCCAAGGAAGGAAGCATTATTGGGCAGGTTGTAGCCCAAGATCCAGATATAACAAAGAATGCAATAAAGTAAGCTATTCCACAATATAAAATGCTTTAGATGTGGGTTAAGCCTCATGCACAAAGTCTGATGAAAGTGCAATGTAATAGGGGGCCACTTGAGTAATTAAGCCCATAAGGGATACTGAAAAGTGTCAAGGAGAGAAATATCTATGGGAGCTTGTGAAGGCAAACACAGTTAACCGTGTATGCTATACTTCTGAAGAACAGCCTATAGGTACCAGGTAAAAAGAAAGGAGAGGTCAGCATTTAACTAGCATTATATTATAGTATTTTCACCAAACTGTTCATAAGATTATGCTTTTATACCACGTTTCCAATAGCAAATTTATGTAAAATACTCAAAATATTGTATTTCTGTGCTCCCTGCTTGTTGATAGCAGCCAGCCTTCTCTACCATCATAATTCCCTAGACATAACACTGTCTACCATGTTCCATAGCTTAACTATTTAATGATATTAAATAAGAAATGATTGTGAGAAAGTTAGAACAATTAGAGGTAAAAGTTCAGTGCTGTGAAATTGCTGTAATTCTTAGCTGTCTGCTATTATTATCTGCAGTGACAAACACAGCACTGAAATTTGTGTATTTACCATACAACTGATTAGGAAATCTGTTTTCTGCATTTTTGAACAAGCCTGTTATGTCCTGCAGCAGTACGGTTTAGGGTAGGAGGTGTGTGAGGAGAAAGAAAATAAAATATTTTTAAGTAAGCTATGTATAAAATCTCAGTTTAACCTGATAGTGACTGGTAACCACTGGACTAATTAAAAAACACCTGTAAACCAAGTTTTTCATTGCTGGGAAAGAACACAACAAAAGCAAGTGTCATAAAATAAGATTTTAAGAGCTTTCATCTTAAACAACAACTAATCCAAAGCTTTTTCTGGTGATTTTGATGGTCCTTGTGACATCTCTCCTCTCCTCACCAAAGGCCCACTGCCCACTGTGTGGCCGCCTCCAGATAAATACGTCTTGTTTCCCTAAACAGTTCTTAAGTAAGGAGTTCTTAAGACTGACTGGAGCCTTTATAGGAGTTTGGTTTTGAGCCATTTTACATTTTAAGCCATTCTGCACAGTCAGAACCACACGAACATAAAAATTAGACGCCCAACACAAGAAGGACACAGGCCTGTTGGAGAGGGTACAGAGGAGGGTCATGAAGATGATCAGAGAGCTGGAGCACCTCTGCCATGAAGACAGACTAAGAGAGTTGGGGTTGTTCAGCCTGGAGAAGACAAGGCTCTAGGGAGACATTATAGCAGCTTTCTAGTACCTGAAGGGCAACTACCAGAAAGCTGGAGAGGGACATGTAGTGATAGGACAAGGGGTAACGGTTTTAAACTGAAAGAGGGTAGATTTGGATTGGATATCAGGAAGAAATTTTTCACTATGAGGGTGGTGAGACACTGGAACAGGTTGCCCAGAGAAGCTGTGGATGCCCCATCCCTGGAAGTGTTCAAGGCCAGGCTGGATGGGGCTTTGAGCAGCCTGGTCTAGTGGGAGGTGTCCCTGCCCATGTCAGGGGGGTCTTTGATGGTCCCTTTGAGGTCCCTTCCAACCTAAACAATTCTATGATTCTATCTCAAAAATAGCTTTTTGTAAATTGATACTTAATTGTATCTGCAATATCTGTCCTTTGATGACTGAGTTTTCCAATAAACAATTAATTTGCAAATTATTATCTAAGAATATCCACTTTTAGTTGTTATTCAAGCATTCATTTTACAAGTTAAAATGTAATTTCAAATATCAATCTAACAAACTGCTTACATAAATAGTTCGCTCTTCATCCCACTCACTAGTCTTAAAAAAATATTTCTCAGTGTTTGTAACATACTGCACTCCTCAGGCAGCTACATGAAAGCTTAGGTTAATTGTAAAGAAAACATTCTTGATTAACTACAGTTAAAATTAGAAAAGTTTTAGAAGTGTCTGTGAGCTAAACTAGAGAATGTAACAGGAGATAGTTATGCTCAGTTATACTGTATCTTGACAGATATTCTGTGGATCGACACACTGACCTTGACAGAATATTCAACATCTATTCAGGAAATGGATCCTTATTCATCTCAAAGCCACTTGACCGGGAAGAAACTCCCTGGCACAACATCACTGTCATAGCAACTGAAATCAGTAAGTTGGAGATCATTTATCTCTGAAGAACATTAGAACTGAGAAAAGACTGAAATTCTACAGTATCTATGATTTATCTTGTTTCATTATTTTTGCCCTTATTCAGATATGATCAATAGACAGAGTATCTTTAAATGCACTTCTAAAAGTTCAATTTACTACTTTAGGATTATCTTTTCCCATATTTGAAAAGATAATTTGGAATTCTCAAGCTCAACAAAACCCTGTGCAGTGTACATTAGACAAGTTAACCGGTTCCCTCAGAATTCCCAGCAAATAATTTTGTGCAGGTGTGATGCACTGGCTTTATCCTAAGCTAAGTCTTTGGGAAAATCTTTGGAAAAAAAAGATGTTCATGACAGAAAAATTGTCAGAACGACCACTGTAAACAGGGGAAGAAATTACGCTTTACCTCAACTGCTTTAACTGTCTCAGGAAATGGCTTCATTCGAAGCCAAGATTAGGGGAAATTCTTTCCCCTCCGTGTCTGAAACAAACCCGGGCCCTAAGTCATTCACCTGGATTCTTTACTATTCTGTTGGACCTTTTAGATCTGGGTGTCTCTTGCCTGCTTTTTCTTTCCAGCTGACAGTCATCAGAGGGGAAACAGAGACACTGATTCTAGGGAACAATTTTTTTCCCTTCCTTCATTTTCCCTATAAATTCCCCAGGAGTCTATGTGCTTAACCGTCTGTGAGTCAGGTATTATGGAGAGATGACTTGTACCTGCATTTTCAGAAAGACTGATACTTTTTCCTCATAAATGCTTTTTCGTTTTTTGGTCAAATATGGTCTCAGTTTTCAATAGATGTTCTGCAAGATTCATCTGCAGTGATAACTTGAGCTTGGAGGTCAAGTTTGTGAAGACCAATTTATGATAACATCTACATATCTCCTTTTTTAGTTTTGGCTTTTACATTTTGGGAAGAAAGGACAACTTTGGGTTGGTTTGGGTTTTTTGTGTGTGGTGGTGTTGACTGACACTGTTTAAACACTATACTGATTCGAAGAAGTAAATGTTCTTGTCAGCTCGACCTCAGAAAACAGTTTTGCAATGAATCATTTACTGCACTGATGTATGAAATACAAGTCAATAATAATTCAGTGACCTGTTTTTAATGCAAATCATTTTAAGTATAAGTTGTATTATTTCAAAATATATATGCTATAATAGAACAATTTGTTCCAAATATTAATGGGGCTTTTATGCATATGGAATGTATGTCAGTAGAAAATGAAATACAATTGTTTTGATATAATCAAGATAATGAACATTTCTAATGTCTATTGGAAAAAAATATATTAGATAATTCCAGATCTTTTCATAAACATAGACTGTAAATCTTTGCATTGAAATATAAATAATTTTCTTGTTTCAGATAATCCAAAACAAACTAGCCAGATACCTGTCTTCATTCGGATTTTAGACATAAATGATCATGCACCAGAATTTGCGAAATACTATGAAACATTTGTTTGTGAAAACGCAAAAGCAGGACAGGTAAACAAATACTTATGTTACTGAAGAACTTGTAATGAAACTATCCTGGAATACCATCATGAAGATTTCAACATATCTTAATTTGAACAACTGTAAACTGACCCAGCCTCTTTATTCCCTACCTTCTACAGAAACTACCAGTTGGCTCAAAAAGGGTTTGAGGACATAGAAGATGCAGGATTTTGCCATAATAACATAGCATATAATACAAAATCGTACTTTAAGGTGGTTTTTCATTCCTAATATCAGACAATATTTTTCAGAAGTAGTTACACATAATGCTACCAAACCCTTCATGCTGTTTGATAATTCCATTTCTTTCTGGATTTTTTTCAAAGCCTTACTTAATGTAGCCACACCTTCAAGTACACAAAGCAGCAAAATCTTTTATTATGCTTCATTAAAGGAGACGTGAAAAATAAACTTTTACAAAAATAAAAGATAATGCAACTGTTTCCATTGTAAGTTAAACTTCGATTTGGAATTGAGTTGAATTTGGTCAAAGCTCATGTATATCCCTTTCTAAACCATCTATCATCTCAGCAATTCTGTAATAATCTAAAAAGACAATAACAAGATTTGTAGAGAAAATAAAGTGATAACTGGGAACTGAGAAAAGAGGCAGACCAACGGAAATCAGAGGCAGGACATTACAGAAATCTTTTAATATTACTGCCGCTACAACCGACATCTATTCATGCTAATGCCAGTCAGACTTTCAGTTTTAAATCCTGAGAAGAAAGACACATATTTTGCTGATTTTTCATTCTGAAAGTATTTACCAAAGAATTGGATTTAATAGCAGATTAGGTACCTCTAGATTGTCCTTCAAGCATGGGCCTAAAGTCCGTGCATGAGCCTCTTCTCTAGACTGATGCATTTTTGCGTGGAAGAAAAAGCTTGAGATCCTTATTTTTGCTAGCACAAATCTGAGTGGGTTCCCACTCTAGCAGAGAGCTTAGGTCTGTCCTTTTGTCTTGCTAGTTTTATGCTGACATCATCCAACCAAAACTGGATAACTTCATGGAAAGTATATGGAAAGGATCAGAATGTAGGATGTTTTGTTTGTCCTTAGAGCACAGTGACCATACAGCACTCGAAGTCTTTACAGGATACGATACACATCAGGAAGCATGCTCATGTTTTACCTTGGTCGCTGCCCAGTGTTGCATTTAACATAGTCACGGGGGCTGCACTAAAAGTAGCAGTACCTGAGATGAGTCTCAAATTTCAGGTCCTACAGAACTCTAGACACAGGAAGAACATGCAATTTACCAGCTGAAATTCAAATGATGTTTTATGAATTGTTTAACAGATGAAAAAAAAAATCCAAGAAACAAACAAAAAACACAAACAAAAACAAAAAAACCCAACACTAAAAAAATGGAGAAAAAGAGGACACAGTGGGTTGCTGGAGTTTGCACTCAGTTCTACTTATTTTTCATTCATTACACATAATACTAGAATTTAAGTAAGAGGGTTAGAAAGACAGAGGATACTTTGAGTGAAACCACTTGGCTTTGAAGACGTACTTGACCATTTTTTTAATTCTTTTTCAAGAAAGTCTTACTATTTTTGATGCAAATGACATAAATAGAGGAATATGCATATCAAAGACAGTAATGAATTAAATTAAAACAGTGGAAGGAATTATAATATCAGAAAAATGAACAAGGAGCACCTTTCAAAACAACTGAGGTTTATGATCAGAACACTGTGTCTTAACCAGTGACATAAACTGTCACATACATACAGTTCAAGCCTTATAGAATGAGCAAAAAAAATCCCTAAACTTCTGGTTATTGTACCCTCATGGTTTTGTTTTAAGTAAGTTTTTTTGTAAGCTGTGTTTCCAGTTGGAATACGTTCAGATAATTCTAGCCATTAATTTCAAACAGCTGGCATATGACCTAAATTCTGTCTGTGCAACACAATCTCTTTGCACAAGATGAAATTGAGACAAATAAACCTTAAAATCTCAGTATAATGACTGATAGCAAAGTGATTAATGTACTTTAATTGCATAATACAAAGAAAGGTTCCAAGCTCACAAATTAAGATTTCATTTAAATTAATCTTGTGCAAATTTATCAACCAGCAAACACAAGTTTTGTCATATATTTGAACCAAGTTCAATCTAAGCACACTGCTTGTCAGTTTCCTTAAACTAATTTCCATCTAGTCTAGCATACTTGATGAAATATCCATTAATGTATAAAATTTCATTTACGTTTCTGATAAATTCTGTGCTTTTCTAACAACAGAGATGACAAAGGTCCGTTCGATAGGCATATTGTTATTCAGACCTCCCTTACACCTAGCGTACCGACGTAATTCCAGGAATTATTTTCCCTAATTAGAAAAAAATCCACAAAAACACTAGAAAGACAGTCTGCACTGAGTGTGTAGCTGCAGAAGAATGAGAGAACCAGACTGTTATTCTGTTTGTTAACAACTGAGTTCCTCAAGATAGGCATCTGAGTTCATATCTGGACATTTACACATAGTTGACTTAGTATTTCTTAGCATAGCTTATTAGAAGGCTTAGATTACCTTCAGTACCTGAGAATACTTTTATTTTGGTGCCTAAAAATAACAATGAAGATAGAGATACAAACTTGAATATTTTAGCCAAGGATGCTAAATTCCAGATATTACTTGTATTTCCAGAACTGCTGGTGTTTAGCAGTCCTATTATGATACAATAAAGATACAGAATCATGTTGTGTTCATTTAGTACTACTCCACCTTATTTTAGAGACCACCTAAAGCAGCTGTCTTATTAGAGTCATTATTGCTTCTTGATACATCACAGCAGTACTTCTACACCTGGTGCCCATAGAAGGACAGCCAGACTGAGAAGATAAATACGTTTAGTTAATTTTTAAATTTTTTTTTTTAAATCAGGCCCAGCTATTAATCACACCACTCTCTAAATCTCAGGTGCATCAGGAAGCAGTCAGAATGATCAAATATTGCTCTTGGCTGCCAGGTGACGTTACTCATTCTCAACGTGAGCAGACATTAGAGGCTGCATTCGCTGTGTTTTTCAGATAGCCATAGGAGGCTCAGAGGAAAGAAAATCCTATAGAGTCTCTCCTCCTCTCCTGCCTCCAAATAACAATGGTATAATGGGGGAGAAACATTATCACTAGAGGTGCATAAACAACTACGTTCATTAGGCTGGAACAGATTTGTCACCGTGCAAGTTCTGTTCCACTGGCTAATACACAGGCTAAAGAAAATTATGACGCGGCCTTCCTCTCACACAATTTAGAAATCCCTAATCCTTTGATGGCATGCGAGAGCCCCAGGGACTGTTGTGGGCAAGGCTCTGGTACAAGTTCTCTCATGCCCTTGTCACAGGAATTAATTGGGTCTTTTTAGATGGATTAGAGGATGAGTCCTCTCCATGGAAACCAGGAAGATTTACTTGAAAAGGAGACTGATTTAACTGAACAATTTGCTAGTAACAATTCAGCTAATTTCAACACCTATCAATAATAATATTTAAGAAAATAACCTGCGTGGCTTTTTGGCACTGATGCTATATTCTTTCCTGCCATTCAGGGGCTCTCAAACATCAGAACAGAGAAACAGTTTGTTTCCTCTCCCAGAAAGATGATAGATTTTTCTTTTCATTAGTCTCCATACCCTCCCCCCCCCGCCTTTTTAGATGGAGCAGACCAAGATCACATTTTTCATGTTGCCACTGCTTACTATCACTCACAAATTGCTTACACATTGTAGTTGACTTCTCTAGGTAGACACCTATTGGCTTGATTTAGTGAGAGACCCGTGCTAACAGTCTGTCTCTCTCTTTTGAAGTAAGAATTGGAGTTCAAGGGATAATTTTGCAACTTCTGATAAGCATTCAGTCCTGCTTTAAAACTGCCAACACATTTGTGGAACAGAGCCAAGACTTGAAAATCAAACTGTTTTGCATTACCAAACATGAAGCTTTGTTAAGTGGCAGGCATTTTAGAACTTTTCTTAAGACATAACACATCAAGATCAAAGGTCTATTCAAGCTTACACGCATGTGATGGAGGCTGCTTTCTGCATCTACCACCACACAGATGTATAGGCTATAATTGTGTCTGAACACGTGTGATCACTCACTCAAGCCACAAAATGACAAGATGGGCATCCACTGACAGTTGGATTGATTTTGACACACTTCTATGCGGGGACACTTGAACTCTATTATTTCTAGAGGAACGTAGCCACTTCGAAACCTTCTACAAAATCTTCATCCCACCTACTTACATTGTGCTGTCATTAGTACATTCAAGATTAGTTAATGATTGGCCCTACCAGATCAAATGCTTTTTCTCACAGTTTATTGCAGACAAAGTGGTGAGACTTTTCCAGATTCCTTGAGAAATATTTGCAGCACAAAACAAATTTAATAAATTTCAAGACTGACAAAGCCAGTGCTCCAAGATCCATGATTTGTTCTGTTCTCTCTTATACCACTTCTGAAAAAAGTGTCAGACAAAAACAAACAGCAAAATGTCCCAAATATTCCTTTCTCAAGTGCCTAGTGATATTTTTTAAGTCTTATCTCAGAAGCAGCTGAAAGTAGATAAATGATGTTTGAGAAATTTCTCTGTTGTACCATATCCAGGTTTAACTAAGAGCATAATATAACAAGAATGAAAGCGCAAATGATTCAAGTGGATTGAAGGTCTGCTCCTGTGCATATCTATAATTGCATGCAAGAAACAACAAAATTCAGCAGCTGTTACCGTATCTCTAGCTTAACAATATCTGTCTCCAGTGGTCTTACTTCTCTGAGACTAGAAGTACAATTTTCATACTATATGACAATTACATTCTTATAAAACTTCAGAAAGGCACTGTCTACAACAGCAGACCATCTTTAAATACCTGTGAAAGAGACATTATTTTTCACTGTCTTATTTATAGTGAATATTAAAAGAAGCAATTTGGAAAAAAAGGTTTAAAAATATGATAGCAACCATGGATACGCTGCTTTTTTGTAAAGAAGCAGCAGCAGATTACATTGCAGACATTCTACTTGTCTCAAATTTTGTTTTATTAGTAGAAATTTTTAACCTGAAAACATATTGCATTTGTCCACCCATAGACCTCATCCTGTTCAATATGTCTGATGCATGTTGCTGCATTTTTAAAAGGTGTATCCTGGAGCCCATGTGCAGCTAAGGTTTATCTGCATATCATGCCAAGCCATCACAGGCTGAAAAGCAGTGCCAGCTTAATGTTTGCTTTAACGGTTCCTATATGCCTTTTAGAGGCAATCGCAAGGCTGAGCCCACGACCCAAGTCTCCTCCTTGTGCAGCTCTCTGTGTCCACAAATGCAACCTGAGGAACAGTAAGGGCATGCTCTGAAGTGCACAGTGACCTTTGTTGTTTAAGAATGCCCCCACCTAGATTTTACTCACTTTCTGTCTTTAAAGCAGCTTGGAGAAAATTGGAGATCAGGCTACGTCTAGGGATGTACCAGAGATTACTAGGCAGTCTATTCATCCCTAATCACTTTTTCAGAGATAAGTGTGAATAGCCATAAAGTAGCCTGAACATAAACTACAATCACAATTTTGACTGTAGGGTAAGTCATGGCCTTGAAAACACAGTATCCAGGAGAAAAAAAAAACAAAACACCACAAAACAGTATTATAATCACGCCATTTCCCCATTTGAAAAAATGATGCCAATGGGAAATAGTTCAAAACCCTTTAACAGAATCTCTGGCTTCATTATGAAAGAAATTCTTCAAGAAATTTTTCCAGTGGGAATATTTTCTCATTCACAACTCATCATACATTGTCAAGCAGCTACAACCACTTTTACTGAGTGCAAAGACAAAAAATTATGTCAATGCCTAAATTTAAATTTTCAGTACCCTCAAAGACAAGTAGCCCCTAAAAACTTGAATTTACTCAACAGGATCCACCCAAGTGTATGAGACTGTTTCTTTAAATGTACAAAAGTGCACATGCACGTGCACACACAACTCTCAAAATAATGACAATAACGCTGTATTTTCCAAATTGTGTTCATTGACATAGGAAACTATGGAAGAAAGAAAAAAATGGGAATGCTTTTTATCTTCTCTAAGCCTGATATGCTTGAAACATATTTGAGTAAAAGTCATTTTTTTGAAATAACTCTTCCCTCCTAAATCTTACAGTGTCAGAGATCTTTCTCTGAACTCCTGGTGAAGAGTGATCATAACTCAATGTCCATAACTGCTTCAAACCAGAAGAATACATTTCCAACATGAAATTACAAAACATGAAATATGAAACAGTACTAAATTTCTTCATATAACTGTGATACTAAAAATAAAAATAGCCACATCTCTTTCATTACTGCAGTGATTATCCTTAACATCATTCTCTTTTATTTACAGCTGTATAACTGAAAAAAACCCCACCCTTAATTAGATAACATTTCTAATTTCCTTTCACCTATTCATCATTTAGAAAAATTCACCTGCAATCATCTTTTCTCATTGTTCTTTTATTCTCCCATCTTTCCTGGTGGAAGAACAGCTGGTTCTCAATTTATGCAGCCAATAGTTAGAGCAGGTAATAAGTTGTTTTTCTTATTTTTCTTCTTCAGCCTTACCCTCAACAATAAGTTTTCAATGTAATTAGGTTCCTCTATGCCTGGCACAATTGTCCTCTTCCATGTGATTTGCACATGAAGGGAATCAAATCCAGATCCTACAAATATCCCACTGATTACATCTCAAAAAGCCCCAAGATACTCAACTGCAATTTCTGGTAGCTATTATATCAGGATATTTTCTCGAGTTTTTCAGCAAGTAAGTGCACAAATATTATCACTTATTCTAATTCTCTCCCCTTTGGTACTTTTATGCTTTTTCTCTCTTTTCAAACTTGTGAAAATGTGAGAGGAAATTTTTTTCATTTCAATTTGGTATTTTAGTCCTATCAGAGGAGTTATTTTTGGTAGCAATATTAAATTTTTGCATTAAACAATGAAAAACTGAAATTAAGGACCATCCTGGGCTTGCTTTCTGTATTGTCACTCCCAGAGGCAGATTATGGCAAAGAAAAAAGCAGTGGAACATTGGGAAAATGCTGTCATAATCAGAGACTCAGCAACATACTGAACAGCCTACTTTGCCATAAGCAGGGTTTAGGCTAATCTTGGGAAACAGCTAATATTTTTTTTAAAAAAAAAAAGCTAAAGAGCCATGATCAGCAAATGCTTTAAAAGTGAAGAGACCTTAAAACGTAATTATTATTCTAATCACACTTAGAAAAACTGTATAATCCTGCCTTCAGCATAGTCATGTCCTCTTGTACAAGGCGAATGCTCACAAATTACCTTTCAAATTCCTCAATGCCTTAAAAATATAAAGAAAATGATAAAAAAAAAAAGCTTTTGCTTGTTTCAGAAGGAGCTGCTAGGAATGAGCCAGACCCAGACCTTCTCTACTGTTTTGGGTTTTCTTTTTTTTTAAATAACTTAATATTATTAGCTGTAATAAAAGTATCCCAAAATTAACTAGAAAAGGTGGGCCAAATATTCATTGTGCAGTAAAGCACTAGCAGCAGCAGGTTTCTGAACGATACAGTAAGAAAAGCAATTCAGTATTTTTGGTAGCCCTATAATTATTTTTGTCTAATACCATGTTGCATCCTGAGAGATGCTAAATACCCTCCAAAATTTAATTGTATCCTCAAGTCGCACTCAAGCCGATGTTCAGATAAAGTACATAAGAAAAAGTCATTCCTCTCTTGATTGCTGCAAAGCTTAAAAATCGTATCAGTGTTACTTCGCAATTACTGTATTTCTTGAAGAAGTCACGCTGTACTTTCACTGGAAATATCAGAAAAACAAGCTGCGAAGTAAGTCTTTGATAACAAGTGGCTTTGATGTCTGTGGTATTTCAGGACACCCTACACACTAGAAACACTTGAAAACCTCAAGACAGGCATTGGCTCCCTCATGGCTTTGAAAGAAACAAGTCTGACTGCTGAGCTATTTCTGCCTTTAAGTTTAGGTGCCGTAGGAACTCGCCTGTACTGAGTTGCAGAATCCTCAGTTGAAGCTTACTCCCATTCTCATGCCACCAAGCTTTGTCACCTTGCGATTGAGCTCGAACACGTCCTTGCAAGCCAAGGTGGAGTATGGGTCCCGCTCCAGTGCGATACTCACTAGGGAGTGCAAAGGACATAGCGGTCATTCATACTGCCCGCTGGAGAGTTACTACGACTCACGCAACCTGGCATGGTGTTAACTGCTGCAAGTCATTTCACAAACCACAGTTATTCCCAGGTAGCTTTTCCTTCCTCAGTTCTGCAGCTGTTTTCCTTACCGTCTATATATCAGCCTAGCAACAGATAGATAGAAAAAGAGTCAAATTGCTAGTGTATATGTGTGTCTACATACACATGAGTACAGATATTGGCACATCTTTTGATGCAACAGGAAAGCCTGTGCAATCCAGAGGTACTGCTGAAGCCTCCTTTTTAGTCCATTCTACTCTGACCCTACGCTGGCACTATTACCACTCCTTCCCAGCTGGGCTTGGGTGGCCTTGTTAGGGCAGCTATAAAGCTCCACAGCCAGAGGTTTCGATTTAGGAGGGAGTAAAGCATCTCTTTTTATTACCTCAGGAGAAGCGAGAATCCTGCCAGTGCAGTACTCCAATTTATTGCCAGGAGCAGATGAGGTGAACTGGGAATTAGACCCACTTAACAACTGGTTTACACACTACTCTGTGTCATTGCTACATGAGGCCACAGGAGGTTTATGGCTTATTCAGAAGGGCAATTGTTTCTGTATCACTGCAAGATACTGCGTACAAATCAAAGCACACGGCTGTCTTGCAGTGAGGACTGGCCCCTTTTTTATCCTCTGTTATGTGTTTAAAAAATAAAAAAAAAAACCCAACAATTTCCTTACTGTAACCTCTCCTCTGTTTATGTGGGGAACATTTGGCTTGGGACATCAGTTTGTGTCTTTAGATAGAGATTCACTGGATTTTTACTGGATCTGAAAAGCAGAGACCTTATTTCAAACACAAGATTTCTAAAATGGCATGAAATGCTGTTTTCTTTATAGCTGATACAGACTGTGAGTGCAGTTGACAAAGATGAGCCTCCTCGAGGACACAAATTTTTCTTTGAGTTGGTGCCAGAATTTGCTCTTCATCCAAACTTCTCCATTGTAGACAACAAAGGTAACTGCTGACCAGGACAATGCCCCTCACCCCAGACCCAATATCACATAAAAAGTCATCCAGAAACATTTATTTTTTCTGCTTTTCCATTCTAGATAACACAGCAGGAATCATGACAAGAAGAAATGGATACAGCCGTAGTAAGATGAGTACCTATCTCCTGCCAATCATAATATTTGACAATGACTACCCAATCCAGAGCAGCACTGGCACGCTGACCATTCGAGTGTGTGCCTGCGACAGCCGGGGGAACATGCAGTCCTGCAACGCGGAGGCTTTGCTCCTCCCTGCTGGCCTCAGCACCGGGGCGCTGGTTGCCATTCTCCTCTGCATCATTATCCTGCTAGGCAAGTACCTGTGATGAGACGTTTAATTGCCTAGGCAAAGGTCTGATCTCTTCAAGACCCCTAATATTCTTCAACCCTGTATTCACATGACCCTACAGAATGATATTTCATACCTAATGAGGTTGTCTTTTTTTTTTTTTTTTTTTTTCTACCAACTGTTTTCTAAGATGGAAAAGGAGCTAGGACAGTGGGAGAGGGAGCTACTATGGGCTGTTTGTCATCATTACCATTCAGAAGAACGTGCAAAAAGAATGAGACTATCAATGTTATTTAGATGAAATAAATTTGAAAATCTAGGTTCAGGTGTAGATACCATGCTCATTTAAGTAAGGTTTTATGTTACAAACAGTTCTTCATTTAGATCCAGAACTCTAAAATCATACTCCTGAAGCTGAGTGATAAGTTTCTCAGTGATTAAAAAATTATCAATTATACTAGCTATTAAATCATGAATGATTTGTAATTTTTATACTCAGGAAATATTTATCTCAAAAGCACAGAATAGAAATGTTCAATTGCTTGCAAGTGGTAGTGAGAGCAGCTGATTAAACAAGGTGCGAGCACAGAAGTTAAAAGGGTGGTTGGAGAGCAGAAGCATTAGAAAGCTGAGGTGATATATGAAGAAACTAGAATAAATGCTAGCTCACAACCTGGTGTTAAAATCAGAAAAGCTGTTTTGCTTACCAGAGAAGTGCCTCCTTAAAAGTGCCATCATCTCTACTTTCCAGTCATACTCCGTGGAAAACCTTTTTCCTTTTCTACCTGTCTTAGCAAACTCAGCTTGCCAAGGGAGCAGTGACAAGCTTACAGGTGTCAATTTATGTAATTCTAAGGAGATCACTTTTTTCATTTTTAGACTGGATTCAAGCTACCTCCAGTAAATAGTCAGAAGGCCACAGAGTTTGTTAGAAGAGGAGTAATGTGTAGGAACTATATTTGTATTGTCGGGCATAGAGGGTACTTGAGCTCTGACAAACTGATTGTCCATGCTGCTTAGTTTCAAGCATCGCTACTGGCCTGGTTTCAGCATGAGCCACCTTGGATTCCCCAGGACATTGCCCAGGCATAATCTGAGCAGCAGAACTTGCAGGGCACCACTTTAAGCAGATAATTATGGTTCAAACTCTGCCAGATCTGGCTCTCCACCTTGCATAGTTCTTAACACCATGTCAACAAGCTCTGTGCCATCAAAGACACCCTTCATGCCCCAACACAGAGCATGAAATGTGTACCATGAAACACATACTCTTACTTGCTCACTATGAAAACATCACTCCAATTGGCTGCAACGCTTTAGTACAGAAACATTGGACTTAAAACAAAAATCAAAATGTGCCTTAGGAACACAGTGATAGCACATGAGACCCAGAACAGGCTCAGGGACCAGTGCTGTGTAAAACAACTGTGACCACATTGTGTCTCTTGGCCCCAGGGGCAGAGACCCTGCTCTGCTTAGCACTACAGACATAGCTGAAGCCAGAGTAGCATAAGGCTGAAGAGCATCTGAACAGAATTGTTAGCCTACAGCTTCTGTGGTTCTTGGCACCTTATTTAATTGTTCAACAAGAGCTGGAGCACCTCTGCCATGAGAACAGGCTGAGAGAGTTGGGGTTGTTCAGCCTGGAGAAGAGAAGGCTCTGGGGAGACCTTATAGCAGCCTTCCAGTACCTGAAGGGGGCCTACAGGAAAGATGGGGAGGGACTCTTTTATCAGGGAGTGTAATGATAGGACGAGGGGTAACGGTTTTAAACTGAAAGAGGGTAGATTTAGATTGGATATCAGGAAGAAATTCTTTACTGTGAGGGTGGTGAGGCACTGGAACAGGTTGCCCAGAGAAGCTGTGGCTGCCCCATCCCTGGAAGTGTTCAAAGCCAGGCTGGATGGGGCTTTGAGCAACCTCGTCTAGTGGGAGATGTCCCTGACCATGGCAGGGGGGTTGGAACCAGATGATCTTTAAGGTCCATTCTAACCCGAACCATTCTATGATTCTGTGATTCTATGAAGTGTGTTAGGATAGTAAACTGGTGTCATCATGCCCAAAATATGAGGGACATATTAAGTACACAGGTGTGAAAGATACTTCTTCAAAATAATCTTTTAGTGATCTGCCCTACTCTTGTATATGAAGTTCTTAAACTTATCTAAGTGGATTATTATTTGTCTAGCATTCAGAAAACTTGAAAAGAATGGCTACTGTACAGATATTAAACCCACAAACAAAACAGAACAGCTTTTACATTCACAGCATTGTACCCCGGCATGTGGAAGATCTCGGTTCCCTCTCTCTACCCACAGCATGTCCTATCTTCCCTTTTATTCACCAGTACTCAAGTCATTTAGAGTAAAAACTTTGCTCCTAAGACTCAACAAACATGCTCAGAATTGCTGTAATGTGTGGTTTGGTAAACACTGTTATGTCTCATTGACAGATGATCTCGCTGGCCTCCTCTATTAACTCCAGCTAGTGGAGCTAGGGTCAGATTTTTAAATGCATTTAAGCATTGAATTCCTACTGAAATCAATAACATTTAGGCATCAGAATGTATGTACAAACCTTAACTTCAGTTTTTCATTTCCCTCTTTAGAGATTCATTTTGGTGTCAATCCTTACCTCTCCAAAAGGAATGGTTGTTCAACTAACATTTCTTAAACTATGGGGATCATGTTTTTAAAAAGAAACATTTAATAGCAAAGTTTGGATTTCAATTTTTGCAGTCATTGAAGCCAAAAATAGTTTTGTCAATAATATTGATAGCTGAAGGTCTTCAGTTCTTATTTTCAGAAAGCCCTGTAGATCCCATTTTCAAAAGTGAATTAGGCACTTAGGAATACCTAAATCACTAGCTTTCAAGAGTGTGAATTACTTTTGCCAAGGAGATTGAACTACATTTGATAAAATGACCCTTAGAGACTGCCAGGAAGGCGGTACTTCACAAAATTAAAATCAAAGTCATACCCTAGTAGGATGATATATTGTAAGACATTGTCTGCTTTTCAACTTCAGCTTAATTGTATATCTATTTCAAATATATAATATTTCAATAGTTTCTCCCATAGGTTTAAAAAAGCATAAGTTTTTGACTGCTGTACAATCATTAATATTTTTCCTTATTAGCTTCAACTCGGGCGTAGCTTTTATCACCATTTTCCTACTAAAAATCCCATCTCAGCCTTAAAACTTTTCCAGTCCAACAGATAATGCAAAATATTTGCTTATTTTTTTAACTTCTAACTACCCGTTTCTTCAACTACCTTTTGTTTCCTTTCAGTATTAGTTGTCTTGTTTACGGCTCTCAAGAGACAGAGGAAGAAAGAACCCTTGATCATCTCAAAAGATGATGTTCGGGACAACATTGTGACCTACAACGATGAAGGAGGTGGGGAAGAAGACACACAGGCTTTTGACATTGGTGCGCTGAGAAATCCAGAAGCGAGGGAGGAAAGTAAGATGAGAAGAGATGTTATCCCAGAAACTATATTTCAGATAAGACAGACTGCACCTCTTTGGGAAAACATTGATGTCCAAGATTTTATCCATAGAAGGTTAAAGGAAAATGATTCAGACCCAGCTGCCCCTCCCTATGATTCATTAGCAACATATGCCTACGAAGGAAATGATTCCATAGCAAATTCACTCAGCTCCCTGGAATCACTTACCACGGAGGGCAACCAAGACTACGATTACCTCAGTGACTGGGGACCTCGATTTAAAAAACTGGCAGATATGTACGGTGGAGAGGACAGTGATCGAGACTGAGACAGTAATCTGTGACCTGGTCAGTGTTAGTGGAATTCATGTCTATGTTACTAGATAAAGTGGCCTACTCTCTCTTGGGAATAAAAAAATTACAAAAAATAGGTGTTGTCTTAGTAAGGGTTTGCTTAATCAATAAGTCAACGTGAATGAATATGAATGATTTAGATTTTAAAAAATCTATAATTCACCCTCTCTGCCTAGAAACCTCTGATGAAAGGTTTTAATTGACAATGAAAAGACAATAAAAGGCTTTTTGTGCCTTTACTAATCAGATGGAAACTTAATTTTTTTAATTGCTTTGCATCACCTTTCCTACTAGCTGGGACAGCGTGCACCTGCATTGTAACATAATCTCAAAAATATACTTTAAAAAAGATTAATATTACTGTCATACTTCTTGAGTTAAAGAATGTCTGTGTGTTGACTCATCATGATATTTTTATATATGTATATTTATATTTTTGTATTTTTATTAAATAAATTAGTATTTATAAAAACACTACTTACTCATGTACTTTGTTAATCATAAGAAACTGTCCAATCTTTCTGAACAAAGAGAACTGCGTATTGTGCAATACTTAATTTTTGAATGCATCTTCTTATATTGGATTAGTGGCTGAAATGTACTGTGCAAGAACAATATGGAGAGAGTGCTATGTAATGCAAATGCAGTGTAGAAAAAAGAAAAATTATTTTGAAAAAGTGATTATAAATAAATGCAGTCTGACTTGCAATGTGTATTACTATATGGCATAATAATATAGTTCCATTGTGAAACTCACCCCCGCTTACCTTCTTATATGAACAGGTGACCTGCGAGAGGATTTTATAGATACATGTCTGGGGATTTAAGGAATCATGAAGGTTTATTCTGGTAGATATTAAAAAATTTTCTTAATATGGCTTTAAAAAAAATGGAATAATTAAGCAACCATCAATAATGAAAGGAAGGCTTTTGTATTCTAATCTTATTTTGGGGTTTTGAGGCAGTTAGGTAAATCAGACATGTTACTAATAGCTTCTTCTTAAATCAAAGCTAGCCAAGCAATAAAAACAAAGTCCAACTAATATTTTATTAAAGATGTTAGTGTTCTCTTCCTTCAAAGAAGTGCATAAATTTGCATATTTTCTAAAGCGTTAGTGTCAATCTTCAAGTATATATTTGTGTTTAAAATCTATTTGCTGGATCAGCTTTTATGCCATGCATGCAATGCACTTTTTTCTTTTTCACAACACAGGATAGGAGGAATTTCCCTGGATCACATGTGGTCTACCTGAGAGTTTCAAGGTTTATCTACATTGTTTAGAAAAATAAAAATAAAAAACCTGACATGTATGAAAAAGAATCAAAGATGTCAACAATAAAGGAGGTACACTGTCCATAGCATTTCCATTTTTAATATCAACTTCAAAGAAAACCATGTGCATGTAGATGTCCAAAATAATCATGTTTTAAGCTTTTCTCTAGATTACTTAGTTATTTTTCAGATCTTTTCAGACAGAAACTTAAGATACACATTGGCAATGTAATGTGGACTACTGAGGCGCTCACTCATCTTTTAACAAAAAGATATTAAAGAGGTTATACACAAGGTCACTTCACCTAAATACAGGAACACACTCCTGCCTAATATTTTCCTCTCTATTATGTTGACTTTCAGATTATTTCTCAAAAGTATCTCTTTACAATTATTTATTTTATCCCTCTGCTGTATTCTTCTGCCAGGCCCAAGGATGCATCTCAAGTTTTTTGACAATGAGCTCCTTGGTTTTGGGAGAGAGGTGGGTATGTGTCAGGGGCCTGGGGCTCAAAACAAGCACCTGAACGGCTCATGGTGAGCTGCATGTCAGGTCTGCAACATTATGTTGCAAGCAAAAAACTTCAGTGACGCAAAAAAGTCAAAATAACCCGCAGCCATGTGGCAGCCATGTGCATGGACATGATGTAGTAACAAGACATCAGCGCATAGCTTGATGGCATTAGAATGCGTATTTCTTTCTTGTGTCTTTTGGAAGTGAAAGCAAAAGACGTATGTAATGTTTCTTCTCAACAGTGTGGCTGGCAAAGTGAAAGTACACAGGAATGCATTAGTCTTACTATGCAATTTCCATAATTTTAAAGCACTGCCTTAAGATGGGATAGCAGAAAAAAAAAAGAATGAGAAAAGAACTATTTCCCTGAAGATAAAGGACTGGGGGTAAAAAAAAGAAAAAGGAAAAAAGAAAAAGCCAAAACAAAACAAGAATATAGGAAAAACTTGCTTGTCTTACCGAAGTTTTACACCCAAACTTCACCTTCAGTGACAAACACAGTAGGTTGGACTAAGAGGAGAGCTTTTTGCAGTCTTGTAAATTGTCATCAGAAATCTGAATACCACACAGTGACGTAGAATGGCAGGAGAGAGGAAAATGAAAATACATCTGTCCCCAAGTAAGGACAGATACAGACAAGGTATATGTCAGTGGAGTTGAGTAAGTTTTTAAGATGTTAAGAGTTGGTATCAAAGGGTACCAGTTTGATTTTGGAGAGGCTACTGGTGAAGGCAAGATGAAGGAAATAGGGTGTGAGGAATTATTCTTCCTTGAAGACATATGTATTTCATTTAGAAATTATAGTTTCCACATAGAAATAATATTATTTGTGTATTGCCATTTATCTTTTTTTTTTCCCTTTTTCACAGAAAGGAGTGACAGAAAGGAAAAAGAGGTATTGTAGAAGTCACCTCACAGAGGCATGTCCTCAGTATCATTATGTCATGGTACCACTATGGTACTTAGGGAAGAACGAAAACTCCAGAAGATCATCAAAAAATGGCATCCCCCTTCTCTCACTCTAGGTTTTTTCATACCATGAGTCACTGCCATTAAAGCAAAGACAGGGAGCTTTAGCCTTTTTTTTCAGCAAGAGAATGAGACTTTCCCATGCTTTCCTATTATTTCTGTAGTGATCCTAGGAACCCTGTACCACTTACAGCAATCTATGTTTAAAAGATGACCTACATGGATTTACAGTTCACAGAAATTCACACAGTTGTTATAGCAAAACAAGTAATTTCTCAAAATTACTAGAAAATTCAAGTATTCTTAAAATGACTACAACTGTCTGGCAAGTTTATCACTTGACATGCCTAACTGGTAGTCATGTGGGCTTGTTCATTCAAATGGATTGCAGAAACTATTTTTTCTATTACAATTGTTTTTAAAAAAATTAATCTTCTTTTACCTCTGAAACAACACAGTAAATAGGACATTGCAGATGAAGAATTTATATTCATGGAGGAAACTACTGTGGTATGTCCATTTCATTCTGTACCTTTTTTATCTGTGTACCTCCATTGAGAATTTCTGGGGGGGCTTTTTAATTACATTTTATACAATAGAACCAATGAGTGACAACCGTTACGCGATAGGATGAGCCGCTTCTTCTGGTGTCATAAGCCAGACTGATTCCCAGGGTATTTCTCATGGAGGAGTCCCTTTGCACAGCAATAGCCATATCTTCAAGGGTACCACTGCCACCTTAACCTGTGACAGAGGCATGCACCTTTGCTGAGATGGGTATTCAGCAGAGCAGCTGCACTGCCTTTGAGTCTGCCCACCCCAAATGCTAGAGGGTTATGCCTGCAAAACGCCTGGTGTATCACCTTCAAGACCTGAGGACATTCTGAGATGAAAAGGGGCAGACGTTCTGAGATGAACAGGGCAGAGGCTGAGGCTGCTGGCGGGCCAGACACTCTGGATGCCCTCGTGGTTACTGCAGTTATTAAATGTCAGATTTACTATGCCTCTGAACAGGCAGAGGGCCAGATATGGGAACCAACAGGAACTTACGTAGCATTGGCAGATACAGAAATCTACCTTGTTGAGTTACAGAAGTGGCAGAAAAACTTCAAGTCACTCTTTGATTAACTTTTATTTTCCAGTAATAAGTTCAGACTAATAGTTATGTATGTCAATTTTTTGATAATTTAAACAATATTTTTGTGAAATAAATATTAGCAAAGCTCATTGTTCAATGAATAAACAGGATTTTTGGGGGAGAAGGAAAGGAGATTGGATAATAAACACGTATGTGGACAACTCATTTTGAAGTCCAGTTACTGGTAAGACATCTCCTTTTAACCAACAGTGAAACAATGGCTATATGATTTCTGTAAGCCCTAAAGGGAGCATCACACCTAGATCCCACTATTACATTGTATTTGGACTCCTAAAGATATAGGGAAGGAAAAGAAGATCCTGAGAGGTCTCTTGCAGTTTGATGGCTATTGTCGGTTTCACAGGTCCACATTTAGAGGAACTGGGTGAGGTCCAGCATGGATACCACTACCCTAGCATGGCTGAAGGAGCTGACATAGATAATGTCTTTGAGTTGTCCAATACAAACTGTTACCGATGAAGTTATTAGCTTCCTTTGGTATTTTAAGATTAGTGACATTGATGGGTATAACTGACAAAGGTCTAACAAAAAAGGCCAAGCTTCAGTTGGATAGGCAAACAATATTGGTTCAATACTGGGCAGAAGTACTGATTGATGCAGTGGGATACGCAATACTAGTTAAGCATCAGGAAAGAAACAGAGGGATGAGAGGTGAGAACTTCTTCCAGAGATGCTTCTGCAGATATTCCTCCCTCTGTGAGAGATCTGAGGCACAGAACTGCTGGGCATTTCATGTTTATGCACGTCTTCATTCTCTGTGAAATTAACGGTGCTTAGCAAAGTTCCAGATCCATGGGATCGCCTCAGACCTCAGACACATCTCACTGGGAAGTGCAAGCACTTGAGACCTTAGAAGAGCCTGAAGAGAAAGGAGAAAGGTCATTTTTTATTATGCTAATCTCACGAAGGAGCTACTTTTCTGTGACTCAGATCTGTCGTGCTTCACTCCAAAGAAGAAGTAGCTGGAAACACTTAGGATGTACAAGACTAATTAGTGATCTCTTGCAGGAAAACTACTTGTGACTACTAGACAAGATAAAATTACTCACATCTGAGGAAATACTGTGGGAGATGACTCTGATTTAGTCATCATTCTGAACAGAGTCTTAAATCGATTTTGAATAGGGTCTCCCCAGGATTAAGAGCAAATAAGTTGATAAAAAGGAGTGAAAAGGAAGAAAAATGAACACGGAAAAATTCCAAGTGAATGTTACAAGAAAAAAAAAAAAAAGGAAATTCAGGAAGAAAAAAAACAACAAAACCAACCAAGACCAGGAACATATGACAAAGGTCTTGTTTTTTAATGTTTATGTATTTTCTATTTCTTTTCACTTTAACTGAATTGTGTAACATCGTCATAGAGTTCAAGCTTATCCTGATAAACAGCCTTATCAGGAAAAAAATAATGCTGGAGACAGTCTCCCACTGAAGGTTGCATCTTTCAGTGAAATGACAAAGCAGACTCCTTATTACACGAGGTCAAGCAACCTGACTGCAACCACCACCACACATCTACATGCCTAAAATTTTTAGCAATTTCATGAAACGGCTGTTTTCAGAATAGAATAGTCACACAAAAAACATATATAAAACTTTCCCTTAGTACAACAGGCATTACTAACATCTTCTGCTCTATCAAAGGCATTTCAGCTGCTAACGGTCTCATTTACACTGAAAGTTGTATTTTAAATTTACACTTCACTCCTCACTTGTGGTAAGCAGACAGATAGAACACACAAGTGTTCGGGTCATTGCATATTGGAGTATTGTTATGTTTTATGTTTTACAATTGAATTTGTAGATGAACTTGAGCAGTTCCAGAAAGAAAAATAAAGGAAAAAAAGGAGAATAGGGAAATCAAACGCTTTTGCCTCTGCTATGGGAAGATGAATGGGGGAGAGCTGAATTCTAGAAGCATTTTTTAGGACCATAACGTGGACATTACTTTGTACGCATGTGATTGTCTGTCTATATGTATGGGTGAGTGTATATACATATGCACATACAAAACCCTCATTTTATTAGCTATAAGCTTAACCAACAGAAACCCTTAGGTATGACTTCTATTTAAACACAGATGCCTACCTGAGAGGAAAAAAGCATAGCAGAACACAAAATACGTTCAACTACGTGCAAACCAAAGGACATAAACCAGTTTGATTTTACAGATTGTTTTATGTTTTTCTAGCATCCTGCTGTTAGAGGGTATATTCTACACTTTAGTTCAGTTTCGGTTCATGAATCATAATTTAAACTAGGAGGGATCTGGCCTGAACTCTGTACTTAAAAATCACTTCCAAATTTGGGATTTTGCATCTTCGTTAAAATCTCACAGAAAGGGAATTGCAGAAAAGAGGGTAGTGAATACCACTGTTCCTGTGTTCTAAAGAAATCGTGTTGACGTTATATCTGCAGGGGAAGTGAGTGTCTCTGTGCGGAATCAGCACACTGGCTGTCACAGGGCACTATGCAACATAGGAAAACCAGGAACATTTACTTCTTTCATTTTACTCCCCATCCCCCACCATCCCCATTCAAAGCAAAAAAAATCTGCAACACCCTTCGCCCACTCCAGCAAAATTCATTAGAATACTTTTTAGCAAATTGCAGATCACCAGTAAAAGCCGAAGAAGTGACAGTGTCTTGTCACAACTTCAATGTCTTTTTTCCTCTTGCTGGTGTGCACTATTTTAGCAGGAAATACATTTTCATAGCAGTCCTATTACTTAAAATATGAGCATATTCCTGGTTTTGTTCATTTTACCATGGAATTTGACACAGCTCCTGTCATAACACATATTAATATACCTTCATCGAGCTTGGAATGAACTCCATAATTTTAAAAAGCATTTGCTTTTAGAGTCAATGTGCCAAGCATTTCTCCCATCACTTCTCACAGGGGAATGACGGGCTGTACAAAGTAAGCCTGCACAAACACAGATTTTGATTTTTGGTGGGAGTAAAATGATAATAATGTTGTTCACTGCTCATAGTTCTCTCCTTCAATTTACCTTTTGAGTTACTGGTAGACATTTAGACCCCATTAGAAGCAGTTTACGACCTGTTAGAGTAGTGCAAGTATATCTTCAGAGCAGCACAGGATCCAAAAACCACCCTATTTTTAAAACACGGTCCAGGATCCTTACAGTATTCCTTTCCCTCCAGCAGCAGGAGGCAGAATGACCCTCCCAGGCACTGCATCACATAAGTACACATCTGGCACTTACTGCTGGAAGAAGAGGTGAAAGCTAGAGTTTCACAAGTAAAAATGGTGAGAAGGAAATTAGGGCTGGGATTTTTGTTACTTGAGAATTGCTCTTGCAGCTGTCAGGAAGCAGGCTGCTAGTTGCTAGGAGCAACGATAATAATACTTACTTCTTATATAATGCTTTTCATGTCTGGTTTTTAAAGCTTTTTACAAAGAAGGTCAGTATCATTATCACCATTTTACAGGTAGGAAAAGCACTTACTCGTGCACCAGTTTCCCCAAGGACACCCAGAAGGACAGTAGTGGAGATGGGAGCAGAAGCCTGCTCTTCTCTGCACAGGCCACACTGCCTTGAGGACAGCTAACCATCTAGGAGGCATTAATTTATGTACCTTCACTCCTTAAACTGATCAGAAAATTTGCTTTTAACTAGCTTTTACTGCCCCAAAATTTTCAGACATCTTAAGGGAAGATGCCCTTCCATGGGACACCGTGAGTCAAAGATCCTTTCCAAATTAAGGTTGTGCTTAGTAAGTATGCGTTTCTGAGAAAAGTCCAAGGTAGTTGCAAGAGGAGAGTTGAGGTGCTTTCCCGGGCTTGCTTCATGCAGGAAAGAGAACGAAAGCAGCTTTTTTAATTCCAGGTACAAAGTGAAAAGGAGAGACAAAGAAATGTGCAGTAAGCCCTAAAAACTGCAGGAACATACCCAGATTTGGCAAAGAAGTAGTTTTAACCTAAAAGATAATCTTTCACTTAAAGCATATGACAGTGGGACAGAAGGGGCAGACAGTGGAAGAATATCAGGTTGTAGCACCTGACACCAGCTGGTCTCCACTCCTTCAGAATTAATTATTTTTTAGTTCTAAGGACTTCTTCCATGCCTTTCCATTAGATTTCTTGATGAGACATTAGATTTTGATTGCTGAAAAAAAATGCTTTTTCCCCAGCAGTTTCAGATTGGTAATTTAATGACAAATCTTTAGGAACAAGCCTGACCAGCACTCAGCAGAGATGCAGTGAGAAAACAAGACATAAAGAGGCTCTTCAACCCCATCCCCTGTGTAAGTGAAGGGCTTTCTTTCAACTAATGCTCAAATTAGGATACAGAATAGACACCAAGCGGCACGGCACCATCCAACAGGACCCAGAGTGAGAGCCAAAGGGAGTAAACAGCCTTCCCACCTGCTAACACATATGCTGCCATCTGCAATTTACTGTCCAAGGGGGAAGTTTGATCTTTTCCAAAGCAATGTCAGTGCGCTTTCCTCTGTGCCATGGCTGAGTGCTTTCAGCCGTCCTGCGCAACAGTGCCAGAATATTTGTTGTCACTGATGTTCAGCCAGCCCTGCACTGTTCTACAGCCAGCTTTTGCACAGCACTACCAGGAAGGGCCAGATTTCACCCACTGCATTTTTCTTCCAAAGCCAGTGACGTGCTGCTGTATTTCACAACACCAAACCCATTGCAAAGTACTACGAGAAATCACACACTACAAGTTCTTAGAGGAAATAAAGCCCTCATGTTAATGGTCTTCCTCTTGATTTTATGAAAAGCCCTTAAAAATTAAATGAGAATGAGGTTTGCATTACGTTATTAATACAAACACACGCCTGTACAAGTGATGTAATCTGACGTAATTTAAACATGTATTCAAGTGATATAAAGGAAATCTCTTTCGATGTTTTAAACCAGACAGTTGCACGTAAATTAAAACCTCGATCCTAACAATCCTATAAAGCAGGTTTAAATAAATGTTAAAGGGTTAGATAGTGTTGTATATTGTGTATATAATCTGCAGAAAGATTCTTTGTACATATTTTTAAATAGTCTTACAAAAACTATGTATCTATACTGTCTTACATAAAGTAGAGAGGAAAAAAAAGTGATACTTTCTACCTAGCAAATAGGGACTTTCCTATAAAAAAGATTTATATATTTGTAAAAGAAAGAAAGTCTGAGGAGAGAGGTAGTATATTTTATCCAACTATATTAGCTGCTTTATTAAAACCAGACAAGTTTTTAGGCTTATGAATCTCTTCTCATCAAGACTGACAAAGACTAGAAAAATCTCCAACACCACTCTGCAATATAAGCTTTTTAAGCCAATGCCAAATTATTTTTTAAATTGTTTATTAACAGAAGTTCTCATTTATAAGTTGCGAATCTTGAGTATTTTGTTGAGACACATGTGCAAGGTAGATGTGCTGACATGCCCTATAGCTACATTTAGGGACATTTGCCAATTAATACTTTTTTCAATTCACTTTTTTCATATGTGCATAAATATGGCAAATCAGTTTATGAGAAAAATTCTTCTAATCTCACTTTTCAGCCAGTAGGGCAACATACTGCCTGAATTTCGTAGGATAGAACTGTCAGCCCAGAGAGGCAGAAGAGCATAATTTGAAAGCAGCTAGTTCGAAATTATTAGATAAACCAGTTTGCAACAAAGTAGTACGCAATTCATATGCATACTAAATACATATTCTAAATAAATTTTACTATATAATTAAATAAAAATTTATCCTGTGGCTTTTGTAATATATGCAGCTCTTTAAAGTACTGCACACAACTTACATGAAGCCAGTGGGTTACAGGAGCTAGATGTTGAACTGTAAGAAAATTCCTGCCGTGTCATGTTTATCCTGCCAAAGATGGGAACTCTGAACTGTCAGGTTGCAGTCCTGGATGGCAAAAGTCAAGAGCAAGAACATAACACTTGGCTCTGAACCTTCATTTTTCCAAAGTCAGTTACATTTCTGATTCAATAAAGGTCTCATCAAAATCCAAGTCTTGCTTCTCAGTAATGCTCAGATGTAGCATACTGTTACAGGCAACTCTCTCAAATTGCAACAACATCACGGAATCGGGCCTGAATGATTTTGTGGATTCCTGCAGTTTAGTTTAGTGACGATATTGTTCCAAGTGTCCTAGTGAACCAGGACACTGTGGACATGGGTGAATACACCTATGAAAATTAAAGTTCATTGATAGAACTTCAGTGATTTAGAATCATAGAATCATAGAATTGTTAGGGCTGGAAGGGACCTTAAAGATCACCTAGTTCCAACCCCTCTGCCATGGGCAGGGACATCTCCTACTAGATCAGGTTGCTTAAAGCCCCATCCAGCCTGGCCTTAAAAACTTCCAGGGATGGGGCTTCCACCACCTCTCTGGGCAACCTGTTCCAGTGTCTCACCACCCTCATGGTGAAGAATTTCTTTCCAAACGTCCAGTCTGAATCGTGCCATCTCTAGTTTTAATCCATTCCCTCTAGTCCTACCATTACCCAGCTTTGAGATGAACATGGTAAAGTGATCATCACGTTATACTTAGCAGCTTCAGATTTAATTTTCTGTACCCTCCAGAGCAAATTATTTTGGATTTGGATGGAGTATTTAGCCGTCTGCCCCACAGCATCATATCCTTTCCTTATGGAGTGTGACGTGAGTGAATGATGTCATCATGAACCTGCACAAAGTTCCTTTGACAGAGAGTATACATTTCTTAAAAAAATAAATGTAGGCAGCATACATCTACATAATATATAAATCATTGAATCTATGTAGCGCCTATCAGCAGGTCTGAACAACACTGTCATGTTCTACCACGTTCAAGAAGAAATTAATTTTCCCCTGAGTTTCTTTTACAGAATGACACAATGGTAGGGGTTGGAAGGGACCTCTGGAGATCATCTAGTCCAACCCCCCTGCCAGAGCAGGGTCACCTAGAGCAGGTTGCACAGGAACGCGTCCAGACAGGTTTTGAATGTCTCCAGAGTTGGAGATTCGACCACCTCTCTGGGCAGCCTGTGCCAGGGCTCTGTCACCCTCAAAGTAAAGAAGTTCCTCCTCATGTTTAGGTGGAACTTCCTATGCTCAGGTTTGTGCCCATTACCTCTTGTCCTGTCACTGGGCACCACTGAAAAGAGCCTGGCCCCATCCTCCTGACACCCACCCTTTAAGTATTTATAAGTGTTGATAAGGTCCCCCCTCAGCCGTCTTTTTTTCCAGACTGAAAAGATCCAAATCCCTCAGCCTTCCTTCATAAGAGAGGTGTTCCTGTCCCCTAATCATCTTGGTAGCCCTTTGCTGCACCCTCTCCAGCAGTTCCCTGTCCTTCTTGAACCGGGGAGCCCAGAACTGGACACAGTACTCCAGGCGCGGCCTCACCAAGGCAGAGTAGAGGGGGAGGATGACCTCCCTTGACCTGCTGGCCGCCCTCTTCTTGATGCACCCCAGGATGCCATTGGCCTTTTTGGCCACAAGGGCACATTGATGCCTCATGGTTTTCCTCCGTTGTCCTCTCCCCATCTTTTGCAATTAACCCTAGGACTTTCACTTGCAGTCTCTGAGGCTATGATTCACTGTTACATAATATGCATCCACATACATCAGTGTACTGCTGCCTTCTATTTTTGTAATATTAATTTTCTCTCTGAGTAAAACTGCAAAAGCAATTGTGGATGTGACTCTGCTCTCCAGAATATTGTTGCTGCACCTGATTTGCTACTAATCTTCTGTTCACGCTAGCAGCCAAACCTGCAGACTCTAAGCAGAACAAACAGAAAACTGATGTTCTTTCCCTCTTCCTCCTGACACACAAACAGATTCCTCCAGCAGTTCAGCTCTTTCAGGTTGGTTTAGATATTGGGGCACTATTATTTTTCCTAAGAGTTGCATTGTAGGACAATAATTGGCTTATCTTAAATGTTCCATCTCTCTACATTCATTTATGAAAGATTGATTCACTCTCATTTCAGGAATATAAAAGAGCTATTTTGGTGGGGTTTTTTGTTTGTTTGTTTGTTTGTTTTTACTGAAGGACATGTATTCTTTCCCCTGTGTAACAGCAACACCAGTAAGCTCTAACAAGTGGCCTCTATAAATAAAAGAGAGCTTGGTTCAATACTCATCCTGCCCTATTCTAGACTACCATTTTAATAGCCATTAATAGATCTATCTTCCATAAAGCTTTTAAATTTTCTTTTGATTCCATTTATACTTTGAATAGCTTCTATTTAATTATGATCTGAGCTTGCACTTGCTTTAAGCCTGCTACCTGATTTTCTCAAAAAACTATGAGATCAAGTTTTACACTTTTTTTAATTTATTTTTTTAGAGTCATTTGACTATCTTCTCATGCATAAATAGGTCTTGAATAGTTAATTTGGAAAAAAGCAACAAAGCTGGGGGTTAAATGGCATTGGCAACTTATTGAAGTTTAGAAGCATATAATTTCATTCACAGATGATTAATGTAATGTTGTTTCAGTTTCCTGAAAAACTAAGTATGCTCATTAGAGGCTATAAAGCATCCTTGTGGCAACTAATTGCTTAAGGATGAAAAATTCATAGAAAATAGATTTTTTGTTTTACTTTCATACAATAAACAGACCTTTGGAGAAAGAGCAGGACAAAAGAAGAATATTTATACACAAGTTCTTTACTAATTACTGTGGATCATAGATCTCATATTACAGTTTGGGAAACATCAAAATGTATCATAAAAGAAAGACACACAGATACCAGAATGATAACATGAAAAAGGATAGATGTGTGGGAGGATGAAAGATAACGGAAATTCATGAGCAAAAAATCAAAATATAACATTTTGATCACATCTTAAGGAAGACAGATCAAGGGACAGACAGTGGACTGTCAGAGATGTGGCCAGTGACCAAGAACAGAAAGTGGCTAACGAGAAGTCTGGTTATGTGCTTGCATTATGCTATTGGTTTTAGCAGTGGGGAAAATCACAAAACTAGAAAATGTTAAATTTGTAAATTGGTTTTATCGATCATTGGATCAACAGTGATCACTTTTAAACTTCTTTCAGCTGCTGATCCTAGAAATATTTTATTTATTGTCATGGTTTGGGCCGGACCGACCACTGAAATGAACGACAGGCTCTCTGTTGAGTAACTCCCAAACCTGACTTTTATTTTTTAAACTAGCTTGTTCTTGTTTTAAGAACTTTGTGTAGTATCTTCAAAATAATTTGAAGTACAGTTTCTCCTTCTAAGATGTGAACTTACACTATTGTGATAGCTAAGAGACAATACAGTCCTAGCCTAGTAAATGGCTCAGCAAAAATGGGGATTCCAAATTTATTAACTGCCAGTGACTTCAAGATCATATTTGCTCAGTCTCCTAGTAGAAATATTGTTTTCATTCTTAGTTGTGCCTCAAGCACAGCATGGAAGCAGGAAGTCAGGCTGTGTCCCTTTTCTGCTCATGCATCACCCACAGTTCTGCAATGAGAACTTATGGAGTGAAAAGGGAAGCGGCAGGAAGGAGAAGATTTTGTGGTATAAAAAAATAGTCAAAAGGTAAAGTTTCTTGTGATATTGCATAGGTTAAGAAATAAACCAGACAATGGCCTGTTTGTGAACTACAGAATGTTTAAAAAAATAAAATAAAGAAAAACAAGAAGTGTCCTTTAAAACCAAGCAGCTTTCCACAGTAGAAATGCACCATTCAAATCTGAGAAGACCAACGGAAAAAAGTCTAGATACCAGGTGTGGTCTATAAGATACTTCTCTTAAAAAACACAGTGTACTCCATTTAAAATTAGGAATAGGGATGTACAGAGTGACTATAAGGAAATTCAATATCCGAGGACTGATATTTGTTAAACCAGAGAATTATCTCCCCAGGAAAAATGTAGAAGCTCGTTTACTTGTTGCAGTTTAAATTAACCAAGAGAAGAACAAATAATAATATAGTAGAGAACCATTTGGCTAAGGTATAAGGGATGGAAACAGAATGAAGAGCTTATTACGAAGTCAGTATTACTCTTTTACAGCAGTGGCATCTACAATATTAAATAATTGTACATAGATTCCTTTTTTTATTACGTAGTATTGAGATGCAGAACCTGGTCCTGCAGTGCTTCTTCACTGGCAAACCCTTGCATACCTGCAAAATACCCTTATCAAACTGTCTTTATAGAGCAAAACTCTATTGTTTTGGAAGAAGGGTCTCATTTCCTAGCACTGCTACATAAGCATAAGCCCTCTGGGGCATGGTAATGTTAAATCCTACTGTGCTTTTTATATGCGTGTTTTCAAATAGAAATGTTTATGCTAATATAGCAAAATGCTTGAATCAGCCCAGTATGTGTCATTTATATGTTCTCTTGCATTCCTAAGGAATATAAAAAAGATGGTGTTTCATTGGCCTTAATTTCAACATTATACAGAAGAAAGCACAAGAAAATATCAAATATTTTGATTATATTTGAAAATTATTAAACATGACATTCAATGTATCAGCTGTTAACAGCATACATTTCTCATGCTGCTTCTTGGGATGTAATCAAAGAAAAACAAATCACCAATATGTCAGATATGGAAATTTAAATCTCAGTAGTATATACACATTTGTACATTACATTCATATACAAATATTATCATTCCCATGTGGACATTTTCTTTATTCTTTCCCATTTTTTGTATAATACAATGCTGAAGTATATTTGATGTACTGACATTATCATACTGGGATACATACAGAATAGAAGAATGTAAGAAAAAAAAAAAAAGGAAGAGGAAGAGGAAGAGCACTTCATTTTTTCCTGTAGGAAAATGCTAGCAGGTGTAGGGTTCTCTGACTGGCTCCTGTTTCTGTCCCACTTCCTCTGCCACCCAGAAGGTTACCAAAAATACCACCCACGGGCAAAACTGCCAACCCTCACAACAAGAAAGGATGAGCTCCTACATGCAGAGAAAGAGAGCCAGGGCACCCTAGATGCCCTGGATCACAGTCTGCGCCCCTGGGGAGGAAGGTGAAAATAAAGCAGGACCTAAAAGGTGCACTCAAGAACATGGATTATTTCTTCACTATTGAGCTTCCCACATTGAAAGCTGGGCAAAAAGATGTGCAAGGCATCGTCTCAGCACACAGCCAAAACACAGCCAAAAAACAACAGTTTTGTTGCTGTTGTCTTATATTGACACCTGAATATTTGAAGCCAAATCCTTGACTTTCAAGCCTATTTCCTGGGTCTTTTTTAATACTTTCTAGCTTCAAATAAGAAATTTACCACTTGAGCACATGGAACACCTTAATTTTCATTAAATTTTATTCTACCTGGAATAATGTTCAGTGAAACCAACATGCCAAACATAAAATTAAGATAAATTATTAAAATGAAGTTTTACCTATGACATATACATTTTTAATTATTCCTAAATTTTTCTTATGACATTTTCAAATGTACTTTTTGTTATAATTTTCTCACCTAAAGGAATATTAGAATTTCTTCTGGAACATAAACATACTGCTTGATGACTATGCTCTACTTGTATAGCAAGTTGGAAACCTACTCTATAGAAAAGAGTACAAAACTGTGTTAAAACATATTTCTTCAAAAGTTTCTTTTAGTAAAGAACAGGAAACATATAGCTATAGATAAAAGTTTTTAAGTTTTTATTGTCAGCTCCTACTTGTTTTTCAATGATTTTTATAGTATGTCAAAGAAGATAAGGTTTCCTTAATACTATATGCTTTGTTAATGTGGCCCTACAGAAATCTTTTTAGACAAGCAACAAAATTAGTTTAACAGCAATATGTATTTCTAAACTGAAGCTGTACCAGTATAGGATTTTTGTTAGTAGTTAAATGGTCATGAGGAAAACTCTAGAGCAGTTATCTTCCATAGGACGTCACTGAATAACTACAGACACTTATGTTTAAAGAAAAACAAGTGTTGAACTGTGCACTGCATGCTTGCAAACTTGCCATTGTCAAATACATCAATGAAACGGCCACGCAGAAAAACACTAACAAGATCTCAAACACCAACTTCAAGCTATATTTAATATATTTAGATTATTTCAATAAGTTACTGTGTTTTAACCTAGTCTCAAGTCAAGACTTTTACTTTCCCTACCCTTCTGCATTATTTCTGTAATTTTTTTTCAACACACACTTTTTACCAGAATCCATACTGGAATCTGTGATACTGTATCCCAATACAGCTCTCCAGTTGAATGAATATTTAGATAAACAGGCAACCTCAGAAATACACTGCAGAATGCACTGCGCCCGCTGTGCTCCTCAGAGACATTTGGCAGGATATGACTTTCCACTCTGCCAGCTCCCCAGCTTGCTGAAGAAGGATGTAGTTGCACTTGGTAGGGCTGTTCAGCCCACCTGGAGCAGCTTGTATGAAAATTATGATAAAAGCCAAAGGAGGCTACTAGATAACACCATGCAACTTAGGCAAGTACGTCCAATTTACAGTGTGGTTACATCATGGTCAGAAGTTACGCTTCTCAAAACACAAACAGTCCTTCAGCATTCAGTCTATGCCTTTCCTAGGTGCATCTCTTTTCCTAGAAAAAGGGTATTGGTTTGTATTTGCCATGTAAGCTTTATATGCCACTTCTCTCTTCCACAGACTGCTTCAGGTTATCAGCAAAGATTCTGTTGACTTCTGTCTGGTAGGTGGACTTAATGGTTAGAGAGGGAACCTGACACTGTCAGAAGCGTATTAGCTGAATAAAATGAACGTTTTCACTGTGCTAATGCAACATATTTTTTGTGGGTGTTTTTAAAAAATGTTTAAAAACAAGCGTTGACTCAAACTACATCTTGAAGTGGCAAATTTTCTGAAGTCTCCATTGTCAATTTTTCCTTACCTATGATTGACAGGATATGAATTTTCCAAGCAAAAATCCTGTGGAGCCAATGGCTTTTCACCACTGGAAATGAGCACAGAATTATTTTCAGAGTGCTAATTCAATGCTGTTGCCTATCTCTGTGATCCTCAGGTCAGTTCAAGACAAGATTTTAAAGCTAAATAACCAGAGGAAGCCTGGCATGAGTGGGACATACAAACTCTTTGTACTCATGGTCTTCAAGACACCAGAATTTTCCAGTATACAGACAGGACAGAGTTTATTCTGACTCCAAAATAACAAATGGTTATCACAACTAAACATTCATGAATTACTTCGATGCAGAGAACTGAACATATCAAAATACACTATGTATGATAATTTATCTTACAGCAAATGTATTTAAAAATAAATGGTAGTTTATTCTGAATTCATCCGAATTATAGGTTTTAGCATCTTTCCTTGAGTGGATTTATTTCCCTCCAGGCCAATAACAATATATCAGAAAACATGTTTTGTTTATGTCAGCGTTGGCAATCTGAAATTAATGTCATTTTCCCCCTCATTTCAAAGATCAACTGTGTCCATGTTTCCAATGAAAGATGATACTTTGCAATTTTAATTGTTAATCAAACCTTTTACTTCATATCTCTGTATTAAAATATGCTTAGTCTTGTCATTAGAATCCATCTAATTAATCAGTTATGCTCACAGAACAGCTAATAGTTTAGAAACAATGTCAAATTATATTGAAATGCAAATATACATATGTTAAACGTAGACGTACTCTGAATCTTTACTAAACTGTAGTTAAGATTTAGTTAAAATTCATCCATAATTAATTGTGCTACATAACTTTTTGACTCTTCTGAAGTTAAAAAAAAAAGGTATGAAATCTGCATTTCTTAAGTGAAGGCTGATACTAAGTTTTGTTTTCCTGTGAAATCTTTCTGCAGTCATCCCTAGAAAAGAATGATGTCCTTCTGTATATGCATCATGTGGACAAACACACCCCCCCCGCCAAATCTTTATTCAATATAGGTTTGGATTAACTTAAATATTAGAGAAAATTAAATTTTTTTCTCTACTAAAAAGGATAACGTCTCCCTGTACATCAGGAAAAGATTGTAGATGTAAGGATGTGCTAATAATTTTGTTAGTACTTACTGGTTCAGCTATAATTCCTCCAGCCTCCCTGGTGATTTTGTACCACTGCTAGCATTTGTTCTTTCAACCACTAAAGTTACTAACCCTATGCTATCATAAATGTTACTGTGAGACAGTTTATTCTAAAAAGCACTATGACCACAAAGTCTATTCTATCATAGCAAATCAATGCATCTAGATAAAAATAGAAAACACAGTGTCTTGGTTTGCAACAATCATTTAAACACAGCTATGCTAAAATAATTGTTTTTCTTTCAATTTGTTAAAAAATTAAGTAATTGCCTTTTATATAACTGTGTTACTTTATATGCATATTCTTTCACAAAGATGTCAAACCTTTTGTGAAATCATGTCTCAGTAAAAATCTAATGCCAGTAATTAAATTTGTAACCTGGTATTCCTCTCCATAAAATACGTAGCAAATCATTTAGAATTCATTACTTTAAAACAATATTGGCAACCTATTAAATGCAGACAAGGAAACAGAGGAAGACTGTACGTCTGAACACACAAAATGGAAGATCACAAATCTAACCTTGTTATGTTATAAACAGAAGGTTTATCAACACAAAGAAGGCACCCAAATTTAAAAGACAAAAATGGGTTAGATCGGTAGGATAACCAGGATTTCTATGGAGATAGTTCAGGAAGATGAGATTATCAACAATGCCGAGTACTGAAATGAGGTTGAGGACTCTTCATTAGCAGAGAATAAGAGGACACTAACTACTTCAGGGACAATCGTTTCTATAGAAGCCACAGCAGAACCCTTACAGAATCTGGGCAAATAAATTGCTTCAGGGTAAGAAAGCACTTCTAAGAGGTGTAAAAAGCAACAATAGATTTCACACCCCTCTAAAAAAAAATCAGGAGTTCAACATTAGAGAAATTCATGGTACTGTAACACACACAGCACCCAGAGCACCACGATGCGAGAGTGACCGAGGCTAACGGAGAGCTTGCTTCAGCGTTACATTGTTTTCTTCTTGACCTTTCTTGTCTTGTCCAGAATCAAGAGTGTATGTGAGATACTGTTAAGTTAAAAAAGAAATTAAAAAAAAAGCAAGTAAGAGAAAAAGAGGTAAGAAGAAGAAGGAGGGTGAGGAGTAAAAGGATGCAAGCTCTCCGTATCTTTCTGGAAGATGGAGCTATGGAGGAAAGGTACAGAAAGAATCAGTCACAGGAAGGCGGGCTATTTCATTTCCTTGTCTTTTTCAAAGACTTGTAAAGAAAGTTTTGGAGTTCACAGGATTTACCCGTGGGAGATTCTGATAAAAAAATCTCACATTACTCTCTGAAGCCAGTCATTTCATGGCAGTATCAAAAACTAAAGGTCACAAAACCCATACACATTAAATACATTAAATGTTTATTATCCATTTGTGAAGCACCATACAGAACATAAGGAAAATACCTACCACCTGAGTGCATAATTACAGTGAAGTTACACAATTTTTACATACAGCTTAATATTGACTTTTTAAAAGACTGAGGAAGTTTAGAATTGGTATGACAAAAAATGCCTTTAGTTTCATGCTCAAGCAAGTTCTTCTGTGTACTAAGCAAGGGAGTAGCATATAGGAAATTCTTGTTTATTGGTAAAGCACCGTGAGAATACTCTCAGATGTTGTGAAATCTTAAATCACCTTTTACAGTTGAAGGGCACAGTCTGTTTTTACTGAGATCAATCACAATACATATTTTTGTTTCATTATCATTAATATTATTATCAACTAGAAGAAAAAAAAACAGTAAAAAGATGAAAGAAAACCTGCTACACTTCTGAAACCATGGATAACAGACTAACTATGTTGTTGCTTCCTCTGTTAAGTAACACATTAAAAATGACCGACATAAATACACACTGCAAAACAAGATCTCAGTTTCTGGGCTACTTAGTTAAGTGGCAGCAACTTTACTGATATTTTGATTAAACTATGACCAGTATTGCTGACAGCTGTAGAACTAGATAAAGACATTAATGTTACACTTTACTTGCAGTGTTTTTAATGAATTAAGTTGTTGTGCTTTAAAAATAAAGGAAAAAAATGCAAATAGCAGCACAGTTTTTATTGAATTTTCGTATTTGTGTTAAGATGTACTCCACCATTATACTGAACACTCAGTAGGTTCAGATTTCAAACAACTTTAAATCTAAATATTTTTAGAAACCTATCAATATCTGAGAAGCAATTTTGTCATAATCAATATGCAGTTTTGATTGTCCCTGTGAATATTAAGTCCTCTCAGGTTTTTTATAAAACCATTAATCTAGCAGAAATTTGTTGCTGACATTTAACTAAATTAATGATTTCGATAAACACCAATCAATAACATGTTTCTGAGAAAGCAGTGCTCTCTTTTCCATTACACACATACTATAAAACTAGCAAATATGGAAGGTTTTCTTGGCTTTTAGCAAAAGACATATTAAGGCAATTCTCAAGCTATTCTAAAAAAAAAGATGAATATATAAACATCTGTACTATATGAAAAAAAATAAAATAACAGAACTATTTTCACTTTAAAGGCAACTGCTGTTAGTACAGACAACAGAGATCACGTGTTCAACTGGAAACAGTTTATTCTACCTTCTTACATAAGATGTAGGTAAATCTATCAATGTGAAAAAGAAAACTATTTCAGACTGCTCTACAATATATATAATATTCTTTACTTATACAGTGACAAACAGCTCTGTAAATTGATAAATACCATGTAGGCAGTAGTACCTGTAATCTCATTAAATAAATAACAACAGTATATAGCCAATAGTCTAAATATTTATGTAGATTTTGCTTTTGGTACCATCACCTACAGTTTATTCTTTCTGTAATTCATTCCATGTGTCTTAGGGTTTCGATTTTTTTTTTTAGTTTTGCGGAGCTTGTTTTTTAAAGCAATTTCTTCATTATTTCATTGCCTCTGACTTTTTAGGTATGGAACATCTTCCCTGTTTCCCAAATAGTGAACTGTGGAATGTAAAAAGAAAATGACTACCCAAACAATTTGTTGTAATTGTAAAGAGATTTGACATTCTATGTCTAGGACTTTCTTCCAGTCAGTTTTAGCGCAATTTCAGTATTCAGTTCTCTTAAGCTTGACTGAGTACTAGTTATATGGAACTTTCAATGTTCTACTTCCATTAATTATTCAATTCAAAGGTAAGTTTTAAAAGCTGCCCACCAATCCTTACAAAATCATATAGCTAACAAAATACTTTGCAACATCTAACTCTACTGAGCACTCTTCAGCAAATTCTAATTTCTGAAAATATTTGCAGTATTTGTAGGTGTTCAGGAAAGGATGAAATTTATCCCTTTGCAGAACGAGGACTCTGAATATTAGATCTCATAACCAGCGGCTTAAAAAACCAGCTTCTGCCTGCAGGTCATCATTATACATTTGCTTTGGTTTTCCATCAGTTATATTGTGTGCTTTGTTTCCAAATTTATATTTAATTTTCCCTCTTTCAATGAGACATTAACAACCTCAACCAATTTATGTCCGAGTCAAAGGAGGGCCCACAGAACATTTCCCCTGCGTTCCACCACACATCATGGGTCACAAGCTGATTTCCAGATCCTTGTGACAAATCTAAGTCAGGACACTAATCATCACTGCTACAGTGTGTTGGAAGAAGAGACAAGACATTGAGGTCACAGTCAAAGTCTTACATTCATGCAATAAAAATAAAATTGAATGATTTAGTACTGTTCCTTGTCTTTGACTGACTACAGCTTTTTGAAGCAGAAAAATAATAAACACACAACAGAAAATGATGTTTTAGGCAGGCATTTATGCAAGACTTTTACTGAAGTACAGGTGCGGTACGTGCTTGTGCAGGTAAAAACAGGGAGAAAGGTTCATGAATGTGCCTGAACTTGGAACCACTCAGAATTCATCTGAATATTCAGCTTGCAGTATTTTATTAGCTCTAGTTAACAGGTTATAATGGTATCATGGAATGCACAAAACCACACATCCTTGTATTTATTTCATCTTGTTTAAAAATAGTAAAACTGTAATATTAATGGATATATACATAAGATCCCTTTCTTTATAATCATAATATGCAACTGAAACACAAATCATACTAGAAGATTACAGAAATTGCTAATTAGTTTGTAAGAAAGTCAGGCTCATGGAGAGCCAGGAAATGCTACAAAGAAGTATGCCTGCCGAACCTATTTTTTTTCCCCTAGTGTTTATGCATTACAATACAGTACTTATTTGCTATTTACACAGTCTCTCCCCAGAGGACCCTCTCTATCCTCCCATTTCATATATGGCACAGCTGGCTTCATAAAGGAAGAGTTACTTCACATTTTCCTATACTGACATTACTTAATGTTTGTCACATAAATTATTTACTGAATGCTGCAGAAAAAGCACTGAACACAGAATTATCAATTTTGTCCCTACAGGTCTATTTACTATATCAGATAGATCTGGCATATCCATTAGATACCTTTGTTCAAGAATTCTTCCAGAGTAAATCCCAATTCTTTAGGCTACAGTAGGTAGGTATACAGTAGGTATATTGTGCACATTACACATTTCTCTATCTCTAGAATACTAATTTCAGTATACGTCAGGTGTAGAAATGATCTTTCCAAGAAGCTTTGCATAAGCAGTGGAAAATACAGGAAAGAAGACATTACTGCAGGACAGTGCTGCGAACTGATGTGAGGTGGCAGGTAGTTAACCTGATATTCTCTTTTAGTCATTCAGAGGTATGATATCAAGAGCCTTAAAAAAAAAAAAAAAATCAATCTTAAGTAGATATTAGGCATTGCCACCTCTTTTGTGAGGCATCCTGACTGCAAAGGCTACAATCATAAAGTGCATTCCTTAATCCAAGGATTTTTTTGTGAATTACTTGAAACACTATTTGAAAACAATATAGAAATGGTTCTGAGAGCAGGGATAGGAATATGAGCTTGCCTTGTTTCAAATAGGTGCTCTAAAAGAATAGGTTGTTCAACTATACTCACTTCAAAGCGCTCTCTTCATCTCAAGACACTTCGTTTTGCTTTGTTTTTTTAGACCAGTACTGATAGAGTTTTAAAGATAAGAATGAAGTGTTCCCATTCAACTTACTGTCTCCAACTACTCTCATCTCCTCTTCTCACCCCTGCAATAGTTTTTTGGTTAGAGCAGGAGATAAAAGGTACACATATGGTTCACTACAGGCAATTCTCGAAAGTGGACACATGGCCTGACCTTGCAGCCTGGAAAATTCTTTGTTAGCTTTTATTTATACACACACACACACATAAAAAGCACCATTAGCTACCTTTTAGGAGAGAACTGGGATCTCTGTTCAGTTCCATAAAAGAGCATTTAACAGGAGCCTGCCTTCTCAGCAGATGTGGAAGACACCAAGACCTCCCAAATTTGTATTTCATGGAGCTGTGCATTCTAGTGCTGTGAAAGGCCTTCACGCTGTGTTCATCAAGTTCAGAGTGAGCCAAAGTCTCCACATATGTGCTGCACAGTTAATCAATACATGCACGCCAAGCCACACACCTCCAATGCATGTCAAATTCTCTGCACCGCGTAGATCATAGGCATGTAGATAATAAGCAATGTGGGCTTCACGCTTACCTGTCGGAATGCTCAACTTGTCTGCTACAATGCAATATCTATTTAGTAAGAATCACTCATTCTTCTTCTCCCCTCTACCTCTAGAAAAAAGTGCTGAACAGAAAATGGGATGTGCCCAAAGCAGAATAAAGAAGGTGGCAATGTCTCATTTGAGGTCTCGGATAATAATATGAATGTCAGACACCTAAAAGTTACAACATTTAACTAGAAGGCGCCCAAGTCCTTTGCCAGATGTACTCCATACATATTGTTTAATTCTAATACAAAGGTTTCAAACACTAGTGACACAGGACAATGGTCGCAGCTATTAAAAAGTCCTTACTCTTTCTAAAAGCTATTAAGTAGAGACTATCTTTATTCAAAACACACTATATTACTTTTCAATTTTTCCCATGAGGACATACTAATGTAGCAGCTGTCATACTGATTCATTCTTTTCCTTACGAATGGTGGGGAAAAAAGAAAGGGAAAAAATATCCAAGGTTAGATGACAGTTTCAGATAAGGCAAGAAATTAATTGTTCACTAAAACAAAAACAAACAAAGACAAATCATTCGATACTTCTTTCGCTCTGTGGATATGAAGTCAGAAGGCCAAAAGCGTAAAATGTGTAAATACAAGTGGAGAATAACAGCCAAACTGTATAATTAAAATAGAATTTTCATTTGGAATGATGGAATTCATCAACATAGGATTCTGTCTGTAAAACTACAGTGATTTTCTTGAATTTTTACGGGATGACACTATATCAAAGTAGTATTTAAAATTTCTTAGCATGCTTGTTGGACAGGAAAAGTTTAGAACAAAACTGAAAAGTTTATAGGAATAGAAGTGTTGGATTTGCCCTATTTCCTTACTCATTTTGTAAGATTGCCAAGCTACATCCTCCATAATATTTCAGTGTTGGGTTTTGCCAACATTATCCAATATATTTAACAGAGTGAACAGTTAGGCTTTTGTTAAAACAAAGAGAAAGATATGTGGTAGCAAAACATTCCCTCACAAGTTTTCTGAGATTAATGTGTTCGGTTTGGGGTTTTTTTTGGGGGGGAGGGGGCTTTTTTTTTTTTAGCTGATTAACATCAATTGGTGTCATATTAACACTAGCTACTGTTATATAACTCTGCAAAAGGTCATGCAGTTTATTGTGCTAATAGAGTGAAGACATTCTCCATTATCTTTCATTCTTCATAGGCAGTTAAAGGATATTACTTACAGGAATTTGGTTCAACAGAAGTTCCACGAGCAAAAGCCAAGTTCTCCTTACCTTTCCTAAGCACTACACCACCTTTCACTGAACTACAGTTTGTTGTTCTGGTTGTTACTGGTGGGAAGGCTGCTAATCTGCTGTCCCTCAGAGTGAGCTGGGAGAGAAAAAAAAAAGCCATTCGGGTTGTCTCCTTGCTACAACAAAGTTATGAACCATTTGATTTGCCATATGCCAAGAGCAAAGGCTTTGAGCAGCTATTCAATACTTACGAATGATTGTAATGATGCTTAATTCCCCCTTGCACGATGTTGTTACTATGGCAACTACCAATTCTGATCTGGCAAGGCCAAAATGGCTTTCAGATTTCAAAATATTTCAATAGTTTTTGTTTCAGTAATGCACTTTGACTTCACAAGTTTCAAAATGAATGAATATTTAGGACAGAACACTATGTGGACACAGTAAAGGGGCAAATGGTAACTTGGGACAGAAAGATCGAGAGACTGATAGGAGTCTTTGTTGGTAATTAGGACGTTCAGCAAGGAAAAGCATTTGACTGAAACAAACATAAGTGAGCAAATCTAGTGCGTCAGCTTCACAAGTAAGACTCGTCAACCTAAGGGCTGAAGCCACACCTTGATGCAGGGAGCGTGTTGTTTTGCTTCCTTTGTTCTGCCTATTTGTTTACAAAAACAATCTCCTTTTTGTGCCATAAATCATCATCCTATATTCTGTTTTTGAGGAGTTTGATGAGATGATGAGAAGTGAATTGGCTTGCTTATGCAGAGAAACACTGCTTTATTGTACATTGCATACCCTTACTCTTCTCCTGTAACACTATTGCTTAGAGACTCAAAACTTTACAGTAACTTTTAAAGGCAACACTAAGTATTCCCTCAGCATCCCCTGGCTTGGTCTATAACAAGAAATATTCACTTTGAGTAGGAGTGTGCATTCCTTGTGAAAGTAACTTGCCTGATGGCTTCAGTGGGAGTCTTAGTTGCAGAAAGAATTCAAGATAGAGCTAACAAATATGATGTGCAGCGCTTCTGCATGCTTCACAGGGCAGACAGAAATATAGAACTCTACGTGCGCGTACCTATTCTCAGAGGTTATTTAATAGCTTAATAGTTCAACTAAATTAAAAATATTCAATTTGTAAAATAAGTTGGGATCATTCTTGGGGAAAAATAGTGTAGCTTTATGTAAGAAAACCTTAAACACAAAGAGAGAGGAAATATAAAAGAGAGAGGAAATAAATGGTTTATCATCATAAGGCAATGTACCTCTCTTGGAAAAGTTCAGTGGATCATGGAAAGGCCTCATGGACATGTTAAGTGTATAAGGCATCTATGGGTGCAAAGCTACTCATTTCCATTCTCTGATAATGCTAAAATCTCAAAATATGGCTCTTAAAGGTAAATTAATTTTGATATATAGTAATTTCAAACAGAGAGTGGAAGCAATTGGATTCTGTTCCTTATGTGTTTACTTACAATTTCATATAAATAAAAAAAATAAAACAAATCAGTCAAGCAGCCCTTTAGCTCACACAATTATTGTCTCTAAAAAAGCTCAAAAAGCTTTTTAGACTGTTCCTGGCTTCTCACTGCAGGCCACCAAATGAGCCTGGCTCAAAAGCAGCCACCACAGCCAAATTAGATCTGTCATCCTCATAGTACAGTACGTGGTAATAGCCATTATGTGACTTCAGGTGCAAAAGGCAGTGGGAGAAGAGGCACCCCACTGATGGCCTCTGTATGTTTTGCAGGAAGACTCCAGACCTTCAAAGACAAAAAATCAACAAGTGGGTACAGAAGAGTTTAAAGTGGCAATGTAGAAAAAACTAAGAAGCAGGAATTGTAATAGTTTCTGAGGCGACAATTATTTTAGCAGAATAGAGTACAAACAATTGGCACTGATTGCAAGTGTTTGAGATAAATTAAATTCTGAACCACAGAAATTCATTCTCTCTCTGGAGAAGATAATCTGGAGAGAAAAAAATTGTTTTCCAGAAAATCTGGACACCTATCTGAGGACAAACCACCAATAGTTATGGAAAGATCCATGAAAAAACAACAAAATGAAAGTGAAACAGTACACAGAAGTGAGTTACAGTGATAAATTCGCTGTGATTTTTGGGGTAGGGTTAGTTACAACCACCTACTTGGACAATGAACGTAGATTATTTCTTTCTTTTTTTTTTTTTTTAAACTATTGTTAATTTTAATTTCTTTCCAGCATTAAGCCAACAGTGTAATATTTCAGTTGCAAACACACAAGAACGTTAACTATAGTTGTAAGATTATTGTTTTGTTTCACATTAACCGGGGGTGGGGTTTGTGTGGTTTCTTTAGTGTTTTTGTTTGTTTGTTCGTTTGTTTGTTTGTTTTAAGATAAGCTTCGTAAATTTAAAACTTGAACTAAATTTAACCTAACACCATCTCTTAAAGAAGAGGAAAAAAAAAAAAGAGAAAGACGAGAGAAAAGGGGAAAGGTGCAGGCTTCATGGATAGCTCCTTGAATATCCTGAAAGATGTTGTAATAGCTTAGGAGGGAGGGCACTGGAATCTCAAGTTTGGGAGCACACTCACCATAGTAAAAACTAGGGAACTCTTTGAACTGTCAAGCGCCAGTGTGTAAGCCTCTCGCAATGTACTGCATGCAACATTTATAAAGGGCCCTTTAGAAAAGACCTAAATTTCACATACTTTTTTAGCCTAAAGGCAACGGGTGTTCTGTTGTTGCTTGTAATGTCACACTATATCATGTGCAAGATATAGGTACATACCAACATCTTGCATTGTATAATCCCACCATACTTCACTGAAATGTTAAGCTTTCAGCACTCTCGCCCACAATATGGTAATTACAGCCATTCAAGCACTAAAACTGGCACATTTCTTTTCCACAGAATATCATGGGTTATTCAGACATTTCACACTCCACCTCCTTCTACAATTTTCAAAGTAGCACTAAGATAGATATAAAAAGTGAAGACGGCAAACAGTGTGAGCCAGATAAGACTGAAAAGCAGACCTTTATCCTCAGTTCTGTTCTTCACCTGTAACATCAAACTCCAGACACTTGTTCTCTCCTCTACCTCCCTTTTCCTTCCCCCATCATATGATAATGTAAGATATTCCTCTTTGATCTTTCCAAACATATTTCAAGCTCTTTTGAAGACTGTATATATATATATAGTTTTTATAAATCCTTTTAAATTTTTTATAGTTTTAAAGGCTTCCTGAATTATAAGAGGCTTTTAAAATTTAATATTCACACGCCTGTCCTCTCATGTCTTTCTTCAAGAATGCTGTGAAAACCACGCTGAGTGCCCTTGTTCTTTGTGTTACCCTCCTGGAATTTCATGGCTCCCTGCATGAACGGTCATACAAATTTAGTTTGTAAGGAACACCTTGAATATTTCTGGCTAGGAACTATGCCTCTGCAATGGATCATCACTCTGATTTCAGGAAGCAGCAAGAAATGGGTGTGTTGTTTCTATTTTTATGACAGAAATTACATGGGTTTACGATTTTTTTTTCCCGTTCTTAACAAAAAAAACCTGTATCACTTTTATGAAGGTGTTAATGAGTAGCTGAAATTGAGAAAATTCCTGGAAGTACTAAAAGCTTAGAGAAAATGTTACAAAGAGTAGTCGTGCTAGTCCTGCTCTTAGTTTAGCTATCCATTTGAGTTTGAATTATATATTGAAGTGCTTTTAGTTACATAAACCAATATCTTCACAGAGATGCATAGAATCATTTAGGTTGGAAAGGACCTTTAAGAACATCAAGTGCTACCGATGTCCCACTAAAAAGAAAAATCTTTAAAAGCAAAAAAATCTGTGGTGTTTTTTTGATGTAATATGCAAAGCAGATGAACTGAGCTTAGAGAACTAGTGCATTGAAATGATATATCTTTTAGAATTCATGCAGATTCACCAACTAAAAACTTGTCATAATACTTGATACATACATGATATATAAAAAAATATATCAGATACACATCCAATGAGAGCAATTGTTTGCAGCCTGACATTTGCAACCCAGACAAGAGCACAATGATGTTACTCCTCTGCTTTGTCGCTAAGCAAACCAGTAAACGAGTTGCAGTGATCACAACAGAGGTGATTTTTATTTTTTTTTTTTTTAGCAATGTTTTCTTCTGTAACGTCTTTCCAGTAAATTGATTTAGATAGAAGTAGTCAAATGGATACAATGGAATGCAATTCAGTGGACTTGTATAGCTGTATGGGACTGAACAAATGGAGGCTTTCATGAATTGTGTGCTATGTTTCTATATTTCATTGTTCAGTAAAGAGATTTTACTATGATACTTAACAGAAAATTAATTAAAAAGAAAAACACTATGTAATGAAGGAATTAAAAGCTATTACAGCAGTATAGCAAGTTGATTTCCTATTTCTCTTTGTAGAAGCACATAAAAAGTATACAAAGACTCAACATGAAAGAAACTTGTTCTTGAACAGTGTCTTTTCTATACATAAACTGAAGTGTCATAGAGGTAAAGGGACTTGAACAGAGATTCTTATGTACTTACACTCAGGCAGAAAAGAATGTATTTTAAAGAAATAAAAAAGATCTGCTGATTTAAATACGATTTAATATTCAAAAGCAGCACAGGACAAAGTGCTTGGATATGCCTTTCTAGTTGTAAATGGAACATAAGCTTTCAAGCATGAGCATGAATAGCTGGTAGAGGAGTGACCAGGGGTGAGAAAGCGCTCCATCGTTTGAAGCCACCATTATCAGGGAATGCTCCTTCCTCCAAACTGCACTTTGCGTCATCTACGGATTATTAGGGTCAATAGCATCCCATTACATGTTACGATTAACACCAGATTAACTAGAGACCAACATTCCTTTCTTTCCATTATACAACATGTGACACTAAATCTGCACAACAACCCATTTCTGCTATTAAAAAGAATAAATAACCCCACCCAAACAGAAGCCATGAGTGGTTTGCAAGACTGTGTTAGTTTTAATTTTGTAAACTCTCGTCACTTTTGCTACCGAAGTCAGAGATGTCCCCTTGTTCTCCTAATCATCTGCTCTGAGACCGCTTATGACTTTACTCCATCTTCTCTCCACGCTCAGCAGAAGGTACCAACTGGTCCTTTACCGGCAGCTTCTTCCTACTCTTATCCTACCAGCAGCTTTGAGAGGCTGGATGCAAATATGGTGCTGCAGGACTATAGTCCCAACAGTCAGCAACGAGGGTAGACATCTTTGCTTTGTCCTGCTGCCTAACTTTGCTGATGCTGTTATTAGTACACTGCCCACGCTGATTTAATGTGTAACAATGTGTAAATCAATACTTTGCCTCAATCCAGCAATTTCTATAATACTCAATGCACTTTCTACTACTTATAAGAAATCCCCGCATTCCTCATTTGTTTGAGAAACTCCTCCATATTGAACTAGCAAAGTTATAAGAGTCTTGATGCTGTTACCACAAGGGAATGGTAGGTAACAGTCGTTTCTTACTTCCACTGGATTTGTCTGAAATGTTTTATGCCACAATGATTGCTTTTACTTTGCTCTTGGGAATTGTTGTCTGTCTTTGTAAGCAGAGTCCTGATTTTTTCACCTCTGTACGCAGAAATTCACAATGTATCCACTGCTTCATTACCTACAACCCATACTGACACCAGCAATAGGGAAAGTGGAGGTGGTAGGATTTTCCTTGTCAAGCTTGGCAGCATCAGAATTGCAAGTATGAGCTCTGTCTATTAAAAGAGCTTTTTCCTTTTGTGCTGAGAAGCCAGCCAGCATTTGTCACTGGAGTAACACAGAGACAGGAGCTGCTTCTTTGTTGCTGAACATTCAAAGGTATCTATTTTCCTTTCAAACGGTCCAGAAACTCCCACTAAAAATCAATGAGGCTTAAGCAGAGCCCCAGGACTTCATTCTACAACCAGAACTATTTCTTAACTGGCCCACAGAAGAAGTGGTTTCCTTTGTGTTAATTACTTACAAAAATTCTAAATAAAGCATTTGGGTTGACCTTGATCCAAAACAATGAAGTTACAAATTAATTCGTGTGGACTAATATATTAAAAATTATAGGAGTAACTATCTACAGCATTACTTACTATTTTTTAAGTCAATGTTGTCTCTATTAAACAACGTTAAGATGACTAGCATGTATTTAGAAACCAAGCAACAATTTTTGGTTTTAAAATTAAAAAAAAAAAACATGATATGAAGCAAAAATAAATTTGTTTGAACCCTGGAAGAATTACCTTGCCCCGTTTAGATTAGGGACATTCTTCCTCAAAGAACTCCTATGAAGGTACTTAAAGGAGACTGGACAATATACAACAAGGACCTATGCAGCATAGGAAATGAAAAGGAATCAGTGACATAACAGGTCTTTTCTTCCTTGATACCAGAAGTCCATATTTTAGCTATTATTTCACCTATTATTAATCCAGATTTTGTTTTTAGGTCTAATGATGGAAAACAGGGGGGACAGAAATTTAAGTTGTTTATTAATTTAGAAGGGGTTTTATACTGATTTAATTTTATTATTTCTCTAGCCTGACTCCTGCATTAATTTATATTCCCTTGTGGCCATTTGTGATGAGAACTGAATATATTTGAAACTGTTTATATCTCTCTGCTTCAGAAGAGGTGGAATACAATAAGGGAGCAGAGAAGAGTTCTGTGTAGAGGGGGAAAAAAGGACATAAGGGAGAAAAGGATAAAGAGAAACAAATGAAAATGAATTCTGAGCCTACTGTGGGAGAAAATAAGAAGAATTTCAGTCAATGATTTGTAGAAAAGAGTGAAACACAGGAAATATTCTCTTATGGAAAGGAAATTATTTTCTTCATGTGTATATTCCTTAAAGGCAACATTTGCATACTTTGAGAATCATGCAGAATACTCTTCTGATCTGTTTTCAAAGTCCATGCAAATACTTCGCAAGCCTGGCAGAAATTGTTAGTAAGGCTTCAGCTGACTCAATAGTTAGTTGAAAAAAAAGAATTCAGGTTTGTTCAGAACTTATTGAATTCAAGATTTCCAGTAAAATAAAAAAAAAGGTCCCAATAAAGCCTGTATGCTGTCATGATCTTTTTGTCTAAAAATGCAAGATGCATTTTAGGAATAGTTAGGGACATGATTAATTTACGTAAAATCATTGGTCAGACTGTACAATCAACACCATTTTGATTTTCACAAAATGAGAGAAAAAAATTAACCAGAGACTGGATGGAAGTGGAACTGTGGAAACTGATGCAAAGTTGGCAAATATTGGGGCTGGGAATGGAGGGGTTTTGGAAATAAATGCTATAAAAAAATAAATTTCTAAAGGAAAGAAAGGATCTAGAATCTATAGCAAACATAGGTATAGGGAGTGGAAACGTCTGACAGAAATGACACCAAAAAAATGCCATTCAACTGATGAAGCTCATTTACCCAGAGGTATCTTCTTCCTTAGTTTTCCTTCCCATTGCTTTAGCTTTAATTCCTTGTCTCTGTGATTGAAGAACTACATTGCTGCCAGAGATAAGCATACCATGGCTTGTGGGAAGCATAGAGTTGTCCCTCAGGATGCCAAAGAAGCTGAGTGTTTGGTAATGGCTAATTGCCAAAATTAATAGCTGCTTTTTACTGCTACTTGCCTTTTTGTCACAAGTAGAGGTTACTGATGAGGCGAGGGGAAGCTCTGTCTTCTAATCATATCTAAAATTTGGTTACAATTAAAGAGTTCAAAAATTACTGACAGATGAACTATGAGCAGATAACCATAGTGCCTTAGGAAACCAAACTTAAACCCCTTTGGAGAAGAAAACAAAAACAGTTATCTTGCACAGAGACTTTAAATTGTACAGTGCAGTTGAAGTGATCAACTTGGCATACATTGAATACAAACGAGTAAAAAGGTTAAGAGTTTATAATCAGTGCCTTTATAATCTATGTCTTGTAGAAATCCAGAAACAGCTTTCTGAAAGGTACACGGAGAAGGGGAAAAAAAAATAAAAATCCATGGGAGGGTAGTGGAATATAAACCAAATTACTTCTTGCAAGAGTAATACTCACAGTTGGAGCTGCGTCTTGGGAGTACAGTGAGACTTTCCAGCCCAGAGATATTATAGAAATATTCAATTTTTAAGCAAACTTGCTTATGTACAATAACACTATATTTTTGAAAACTACCAACTAAAATATACTTAGACACTCTTTCTGGAATGGTGATATTTGAAACAATGAGAATTAAGGCAGAGCCAAAAGAAACATGCGCTGCATTGCAATGACCTTTCCAAGTGATGCTCCACTGTGTAAACAGAACTCATGGTGTAACTCACCTACAGCTAATGACTTTACTTTAAAATTAATGCTACATTTAATCCTAATTTATAAGATAGCTGCTCTCCTGAGGTATGTCGTAGACTGCACACACACAAGAGCATCCAGGAATTGCACAGTATTTCTGAAGGGAAGGAAGGACAACATGATTCTGCACAGTTGACATAAAAGTTTTGATAGAGATTTGGATGGAAAAAAGAGAATTGAACCTTTCACCCTTAGCCTATGGACAACCACAATAACTGCTGCCATTGACACTGGGGAAAATACTCAGCTTTCATCTTAGCTTTAGAAGTGAATCTTCAAGCACATTATTACACTTCAAATCAATACTGCACAGCTAGTAATCCTTCGTATGACATAGCTTGAACTAGAGTAAAAAGAGAGCAGCTTTAACAAGACTGGAAAGGAATTGCAGTTGTGTTTAACAGTATCCTTTGAACTGAATACTTTTGCAGTTGCTCCTTGACGATGAACTGTCATCCTTCATCTTGTTTCACAAGGTCTGAATATGAATCCAGTGCACAGAAAGAGGAATAACAGATGTGTTGCAGGCTGACACACCGTACCCACTGAGAGCCACAGGCAACACAACCCCAGGAGCCAGTTCAGAGGGGAAACTGAAGGACCATCAAGTGTGACTTCAAATTATACAAATCAGTGGCCACGAACTCAGAGCAATTGTCAATGGTGCATGAACTGTGGTTTCAGCTACAGGATGGCTGCATATATGTCTGATTGAAGTGGGTGAACAGGATCATAAATAAATAAAACAGTTCCATTCTCATGTTAAAGGAAAAGTGTCTTGCAAGAACTACTTATTCCTGTATGTTATATGAAGGACAAGGGAATACTACTGACTAGAAAACAGAAATTTGATTCTGAAGAAATTATCCACAACTTGACACATTATTTTTTTTTCTCCTTGCAAAAAAAAATCACACCAAACACACTTTCAGGGGTGTTTTGGAGTTGTAGGTTTATGCGCTTGGGTTTTTTCGGGGGAAGAAGGGGTGTGGGGAATCAGAGCGAATGGAGGATGAAAAGGAAAAAGAAAAGAAAAAGGAGAGAGAGAAAACATTTGATTTCCACCCCCAAAATCCTGAAATACATTATGGAAGTGGCAAACCAAGATAAAAACTTTGAATCTGGCAGAACTGTTTTCTTCCACCCTAGTGCATGACTTAGCCCCCATACTATTGGATTACTACAAGAGAATGAGCAAGTCTTTCCACATCCTTTCTGACAATATCTTTATCGTGAATGACATTGCCACAGATGGTGATATTTCTGTTTATGATCATATTTAACTTGAAAGCTGATAACGTTAGAGTTAAAAGGCAAATGTTTGGCACAGAGTCAAAAAGTTAACTCAAACAGAAGTTTCAGGGCATGTGAAATGTGCTAAAGTGAATTAAAAAAAGAAAGAGGAAAGTAGTGTCTCTTAGACTCTTTAGATACTTAAGACACTACTCTTAAGGCAATGACTTGGATTCCCACAACACAATTTATTTTTCTACCTTCTGCCCTGTCTCACAACACAAACAAGGTTTGTGCCTGACAAACCCGGTGGCCTTCTATGAGAAGGTCACAACATCATCAGACAAGGGGAGAGCAACTGACATCATTTACCTGGCCCTGAACAAAGCCTTTGACACTGTCCCGCATGACATCCTGGTCTCCAAGCTGATAAAATATGGCTTTGATGGCTTTGACAATTCAGTGGAGAAAGAACTGGCTTGACGGCTGCACCCAAAGAGTGTCTGTCAATGGGTCCATGTCCAAGTGGAGGCCAGTGACAAGTGGAGTCCCTCAAGGATCAGTACTGGGACCAGTCTAGTTTAACATCTTCATCAGCGACATGGACAGTGGCATAGAGTGCACCCTCAGCAAGGTTGCCGACGACACCAAGCTGTGTGGGGCGGCTGACACGCTGGAGGGAAGGGATGCCATCCAGAGGGACCTTGACAGGCTGGAGAGGTGGGCCCATGCCAACCTCATGAAGTTCAACAAGACCAAGTGCAAGGTCCTCCATCTGGGTTGGGGCAATCCCAAGCACCGATATAGACTGGGCAGTGACTGGCTTGAGAGCAGCCCTGAAGAAAAGGACTTGGGGGTGCTGGTGGACGAGAGGCTCAACATGAGCCGTCAGTGTGCACTTGCAGCCCAGAAAGCCAATCGTATCCTGGGCTGCATCAGGAGAAGCATGGCCAGCAGGTTGAGGGAGGTGATTCTTCCCCTCTACTCCACTCTTGTGAGACCCCGCCTGGAGTACTGCGTCCAATTCTGGAGCCCCTACTACAAGAAAGATATGGACGTGCTGGAATGCATCCAGAGAAGGGCCACGAGGATGATCAGAGGGCTGGAGCACCTCTCCTACGAGGACAGACTGAGAGAGTTGGGGTTGCTCAGTCTGGAGAAGAGAAGGCTCCAAGACCTCTTAGTGGCCTACCAGTATCTTAAGGGGGCCTACAAGAAAGCTGGTGAGGGACTTTTTAAGATGTCAGGTAATGGTAAGACTAGAGGGAACGGATTAAAACTAGAGATGGGATGATTCAGACTGGACGTTAGGAAGAAGTTCTTGACCATGAGGGTGGTGAGATACTGGAACAGGTTGCCCAGAGAGGTGGTGGAAGCCCCATCCCTGGAAGTTTTTAAGGCCAGGCTGGATGGGGCTCTGAGCAACCTGATCTAGTGGGAGGTGTCCCTGCCCGTGGCAGGGGGGTTGGAACTAAATGATCTTTAAGGTCCCTTCCAACCCTAACAATTCTATGATTGTATGATTCTAACACCATCACTAGCTTTTTTTTTCTCCTTCTAAATTCTTGTACTGTCTTTTAAATTGCAAGTAAGAAGGATATATATGGTGCTTCCTTAAATATTTCACAGGTCTCAAGTGGAGATAGTGGAGAGGGACCAGGGAAGAAACTCTTCTAAGCGGTAACGTGTAGCTTTTCAAATAATGTTACTTTCACTTGCAGAAAACACCTCTGATTCTTCAACACTGAAGTGCATTGGGAAATTGTCATCAGTGATTTAATGTCTGTTGTATACTTGCTGCATACTTGACAGCAGCTGAAGGCTATGTTTGAACCTGATTAAAATATCAACAATTCCAATAATTATACTGTAAGTCTCAAAATATTTGGTGTTCTTCCTAAAAACTCAGCTCACTGAAACAAAGTGTTTACATCAGTCTCATCTGAAACTAAAATAAGTTTCTAGTCCTTCTATTAGCAGACAAAAGCTTCAAAACATGATATAGTATCTATTATAAAACTTCAAAATAAGTAAAAAGAAGCTCTCAAAACCAATATTAAAAAAATGTTTTCTTTAAATCTATCTTCAGATTTTATCATACCCTGCTTACTTTCAAGTCACTAGATATGTAGACTACTTTTCATGTTTAGCAAAACAGAAGCAGTCATTAAAAAATACTAATCTAGATATTTTGTCTTACTCATTTTGATTTTTTGTATGGACTTCTCCAATTGTCAAATTTATTTTCTCCCAAGTATGCTGAAGTAAGTAGTGTTAAAGATGTCTGTGGTATTTTTATTGAAGAAGTCAGGGGCCAGGAGAAGGAAAGAGCCCGAAAGATGTAATATATTATCATTCATCAGCCATTTAGAATTTAGGAGGGTGGGGGTGGAAATCTATTAAAACAGAAGCATTGCTACTATTTCACAAATTCACATCTTATTTGTAATGGAGCAAAATCACCAATACTGTGGCCACTCTCTGGTAATGGAACTCTGACATTGCAAAAGATGGAGGAAAAGGTGCTTTAGTTAGCAAAAGGCACTGATTTTTCAACAGCATGCAAGATGCATTCTGTGAGATTGAACATATAGCAAGCAGTAGAGCAATTTGATCCATCTCCTCCTTTTTATGTAAAGTCACTACTGTAAAATTGGAACTCTGAAGAAACCAGGGGGAATTAAGATATTTGAAATCTTACAGAATCATGCTTTTACATGACAGATGCTTTTACAGAAGAATTTAATCAGCAGAGGACTGCCAGGACCTCTAAACACAGAGGGTGTCAGAGATTCATCGCTAGGTCAGCTTTCTTGACTCCTCATCTTAATCAAGAGAAAACGCCCGATGCCATTTTGCATGACAAGCCTCTTGGTAACATCTTTGCTAATGGGGATTTATTGTGAAAACAGCATAATGAATTGAACAATTCTGAAGTCAGCTGTAAGCACAAAGGCCAGTAATCAGTGCTTCCAACTTCTGACTCTACGAAATTTACATAGCCATTGAGCTGGCATTCAAGCTTTCATGACTGAATTAAACATTTACAATGAGGTTGTTTTGCATGTAAGGCAAAAATTATAGTTTCTTATACAATCTATTTACTTGTAAAATGAAAAAGACCATAATGCAATTTGTCATACACTATCACTTTGGATTTTTCATCAATCGTATGCAAATGGCTGCTCTCCCCCAGGATAAAGGCCTTCCACAGTAACAAGCTGCCAGAAAAATACAGTAATAGCTTAACGTTATTAGTAATACCAGTATGTAAAAGCTAGTGTACTAGTTCCTTGAAAAAAATAAGCTTTTCAGATTATGTAAACATCTTGCTGTTATTACAACGTCTATTTAGGATTATCATGACAAGCATGAACATTAACACACTTCTTGACATCATCTCTGTGCCAGCACAAGTTTAGACCAAAACATATCAATTTTCTCCTGTCATAATATCAAAATAAATGAAAAAAAGAAATTCACTAGGTCACATGCTATGTTCAGCTAGTGAAGTACACGGATTCATGCAAAACTTCAGATTAATTATTGTTTTAAGGGGTCTTATTTGTAAGTGAGATGCATTAAGATTTTCTATAGAACCAAGAACAAAACTGGCCTTGGGACAACAGTGCTGAAAAAACAATATTTAACAAAATGCAGAATCATAAAAGCAGTATCAACCTGGTAGAAATAACTTAAGAGCAAAATTGACAATTCTCTCTATTTTTCAGTACAGTTGTCAGACAGAATACATTATAGCCTTTGATAATAGTAAGAGAAGAGGGAAGAGCCATCTTAGAGATGGATATCAGAACAAGAGGAGAGGAACTAAACAGTTCCATGATAGATATGCTTCTCCTTGTCCTTCTCAGCCCTATTCTACTACGGTAAAAAAAAAAAAAAATAAAATCCAGAAGTTTCTTCAAAGGGACTTCTTAATGCTTTTTTCTTTTTTACATGTGGAAAGCTGTCAGCAACGAGACAACTGGGAAGGATTTCACCCAACTCCAAAAGCAGCCAACTGCTTATGAAAACCCCTTATGAGTACTCCCCAGGATGCTTATGACTTCTGCCATTAACGTGCAGCCATCAGTTATTTTAGAGTTACAATCTAGAAGTATTTGGATCACTAGAGAGAATTTATCATGTTCATGCTATTCACTAAAATGCATTAATCCGTTTTCTAGGGCCACTATGATTCTCAAAGGATCTGGTTAAGGACACTTGAATACAAAAGTATCAAGATCCACTGAAGAAAGAAGCTTCAGGTAGAAATGCATGAAACCTATTTCATTAACTTTATCTGGATTTTCTTGACTGAGAATCATTGACTTCACCCTGATGAAAACTATTTTTCAATCTCAACAGTGTTATAGCATGTTAATTAATTACTCATAAACATTTATTAAAGTTGCACATCTATCTCTATGCACTTTTCTGAAGTTTGAATAGTAACAAAAAATATACCATCTATTTAAAAGGCTCCTTTATCAAATAAACCAACAAATTCAAGGGAGGCACATATGAGTACCCAGTAAGGTATGTAGCAGAAAATTCAAGAGACCTTTTAGGAAAAAGCCTGAAAAAGTACATTTTATCAAGTAAAACAGGCAAGGTAGAGATTCAATTTCCAAAGTGATAGCCTGTAACACAGTCAAATTGCCCCTTCCACAAATTAATTTGACATTTTGAAGCACAGCTTACCAGTTTTTGCTGACTACTGGTGTCTTGATAAAGACAGAAGGATGAAATATTTTCTCACGTAATGGGATCCTGAACACAGTTCTCCTACATAGATATTATGCATCACATCAACTAGCTAACATCTCATAAAGGAAAAGAGACATTCAATATTAATTCACATATATTATATCATTCAAAATATGCTCTAGATTAGAGAATTGCATGGTATAAATCTGATGACATGCCTACTTTAATATATGTATTTCTATAACATCTGGAATACCATTTTACTAAAAACTGCTCAATATATCAAAAAAGCTGACAGACAGATTTCTGTGCTAGTAGAATTGACAAGAATCAAGAAAAAACATACAAATACAGAGCACTACCTTGCCTCAAAGCTAATAGTTCAGAAATCAGATGCAAGAGCAAAATGAGGGTTCCCAATATCCGATCCAAAGAAATTATCACTTTCCTATGGTGGTGCTCAGGTTTAATGAGTGAATAAAAAGAAAAAAAAATAATTAATGGTGCAGTTTTACACACACAAAACACGACAACTGCCCCGCCGGCCAAACCACACCAACCCAGCCCAACCTGTGCATCTATTGTTGTCCTGTACTTGCCTTGTCTTTCATCCCCTTTGCTCCAGAGCAGACGGGCGGGCAGGCAGTGGGCCATTCCAGCTACAGAGACAGTGGAGGGAATGCTAGAAGCTGACCGTGGCCCTCCTGAACGCATAACTGCACGGTTTCTCTGCAAAGTGAGGTGAATTGACTCAGTGCAAGCAGAGGGAGGTAACCAGAGGGTAGATGAAACTCGGTGAGCTAGTAGGGAATAAATGTCCCCTTAGGTGAACCGGGGGCTTGTTCTGTCTCAACATGCAGAAAGAATTCAATCTGAGGGAACAACTACCAATGAAAAAGACTCTAAAAACTATTTTACTTCATCCTAAGGCAATTTCACATCCACACTGGGAAGTTCTGAATTGTTCCTGATGCCTCTAATAATTGCACTGGATCAAAAGATTCAGTGAAAAAAGTTCTCCCTGCACTGTTCAAAATATACATCCTAATGATGAAATGTAATATATATTCTTAGTTTCAACTGTAATTGTGAATATCTGTCATCGTGGAAAGACAGTCGTCCCAAAGATGCTGCAGAACACAATTCTGCTCATTCAAAATCTTCAGCCACTTCACCATCATGGAATAATTAGGCATTAATGGCACCTCATGTTTCTAAGTCAAGTATGTTAAGCCACGATGAGCATGATGCATTTAGATTCAAGTCACCTATATGAATGCAAGAAAACCTACATGCCAATCTCAAGACAACCAGAAAAAGAGCCTTTTTTTTTAAACCAATCTTCCAGACAGCTGAATTTTTAACAAATTCTCTTCCTGGATCACATAATAAAATAAATTTTACTTGACTGATATTCCTGCATGATCCTAATGTTCCTTATTAAAGAGATAATACAAACTGTGGGATATGATTGAGATGACACTCGTCCAAAGGCCTTCACAAAAACTGGTACAACACAGAAAGTCAAGCAAGATCAGTGTTCTGTTTCATCTCCACATTCTTGCTTTTGAGGGATAGGATAACCATTCTTTTTATAACACAAATTGATTGAGGTTTTTTTTTTTTTTTTAACCAAATAGAAGCTGATAGGGCCAAACTTTCCCCAAATTATTTCTCTCTACTCTAGAGGCACATTTTCAATCTCATTTTATTGCTGGGTTAGGTTTGGTAAAGGTAATAAAAAGCAAAATCATATTTGCCAGTCCTCTTTCTTCACCTTCCACCCTTTCCTGCACTAGTGCCCTTGAGCTCCTCTTGCATTTCTTTCTCCTTGTTCTTCCAAATGGAAGGTAAGGTGTTTTATTTTTTATTTAACAATTGGCAAAGCATAATTTTCCGTAACTTCATGACAATGTATGAACATATACGTTATCTAAGGCAAAGCAGTTATGTACTTTATGTTGCATAAATAATTCTTTATCACATAAGCAACGTAGACTAGGCACCTGCTAAAAATAAGTATCCTGTAAAGCATATACTATACCTGTCTTGCTATATTAGGAAGACATTAACTAAAGTATGTTATATATATATCTTTGCAACCAAGGATAACTTTTATATAAAACAAACTATGCTAATTAGGATGGGCTCTAATGAAGTAAGTTTGGACTGTTATTTGCATAGTCAGTTCCTTAAGGAATCACTGAGATTTAAAATTGCTTCTCCTAGTATAAAAGGACTTGTAGTACTGCCATAGGGTTTATGGCTTTACTGCCAAGTAACATTGCGTCATTAAAATATCTCTGTACTTGTCCCACAGGTTATAGGGTATTGTATAGGGTATTGCAGGTTTGTATATCCTGAGGTTAATCTTTGGTGATTCTCTCTTTTTATCTGCCTGTATATACGCTCAAACACCCGTCTGTGAGTATTGCTAACTTTTTCAGACAGAGAAAATAAACATATACTTTCATCTCATTTATTTTCAAATTAAAAAACAAAAATCACAAAAGATAAAAGAAATGACATCGAAAGAGAAGAAATCTATTTGTCTTAGTTTTCCATATGTTTCTGAACCCTCATTACTATAATAACTAAATACCTCACAGATTTTAACATTTCGTCTTCACAACAGCACTCTAAACCAAAGCAGTGATACTAATTCCATTTTACAGCTGGGGAACTAAGGTACAAAAACCCTACACAACTTTGCCATACCACTGTATCAGATTAAGAGAGCATTCAAGTCTTCATAGCCACTGATAAGCACCCTCCTGGATGTCTAGCAAATTAGTATCTGCCTTACCAAATAGCAAGACAAGCAAGTAGGAGGAAGCTTAAAGTAAAGCCCACAGAATGACAAATGAGAAGTGAAACTTGACACATACAATTACTGGCTTTACAACAAAAGCTCTCTGAAGAAGTGTTTTATCCACATGGCTCCACAATTCTTATGGAAGTGTCCATACACATACTACATAAGCCAAAGAACAAAACTCTCTCTCATACACCTGTCTTCTTTTCTTAGCCTTTAATATATAATGGGAACGTATGGGGAAGAATGGGAAGTCTGCAGTTTTTGAAGACATCAAGAGCAGACCAAAGGCAGCCAATTTCATATCTGGGTATCAATCATCAACTCTCAAAAATGTCACATGAACTGCTCTGTATATATAGGGCCCTAAAAAGCCTGCTGAATGGCACTGAAAAAAGATGGTAAAAATATCTTTCTGCTAGTACGGAGGAATGAAAAGAACTAGAAAATGCCATTGGTTAAGGGAGGCTGCCTTCTGTTAATCAGAGCTCATAATCCTAGATTTTTATTTTATTTTTTAAATTCTGCATTGCAATACTGCATGCAATCAGCAACAGATAATCCATCTACTTGTGGTCAGGAGACACAGGATATGGCTGTTGCAACACCGTTTCAAGAATGAGAACAGGACTGAAAAAGCTGCAAGTGGTTCTAAATGCAGCACCTCACCTACCTTCCTATGCAATCTAGGATGATTTTGGCATTCTGTCCATGACACTCTAACCATGAACGCTAACCTGTCTATTCACTGAATCCAAAATAAAATGTAGACTTTTACTTATAATTTGCAGCCTTGTAACTGCTAAAACTTCAACCAATAATCCCTCTGTTTTAAGACACAGACTCAGAGAAAAGATACCACTTTGTTTAGCTCTTGTGTAAGTCAATGTGGCAGAGAATGATTGTATCTGGAGTAAAAAAATTAATCTCTTCCTCACTTAGAAAATTCTTATTGCAAACACTTCAAGCGCTTTCCAACAAAGTAAACATTTCCTACTAAAAACAACCCAGTAAAAAAATCAATTTTTTTTTCTGAAAGAAAAGGCTTGATTGAAAATTTCAATGTTTTCCAATCTATTTTGTATGAATACTTTCATGTGCTAAAGGTTTAAGCCTTAAAGATTAGGAATGCTTTTTAATGCATAGGAATGATTTTTAAAATGGTATCAGTGATACCTACCCTGGAAATGGCTGAAAATTTGATATATCTTTCTGGCTAGCATAACTGATTTTAGGTAATATACAGAACAACAAGGCACGTAAGAATATCTCCATTCTGATTCTGGAGCACTTCGTTCCAGAAAGGGGCAACCTAAAGAGAGCAAAAGAACAGTTTGAAAGCAAGCTAGGGAAAAAAAAAAAAGTTAGCGAGAAGGTATCCTGGCACCTGAGCTCCTGGAGAAGAGCCCTTCTCTACAGGTTGTTGTTTCACCCAGCTGGGCCCATCCACAAGCACAAGCTTCTGCCTCCTCCTAGGTAATGCTCACCTCAAATGGAATTTGCATGAACAGTATTTGAAAAAGTTAGTACACCCAAGGTTAGCTCTTCTGCAGGACACATGAAAATGAAGTAAATTTCTTGTGCTTGCTTTCTTTCTTACCTCCCATGAACCTACAGAAGGCAGAACCACAATCTGCTGCTCCTTTGGGAGAAAGCTTAAAAGTCAACTTCAAACTTCAATGCTAAGCACCTGCTGTGTGTTTGCTCTGAAATACTTGTCACATGAAAACAGTTTCAGTGGATTGAGGTTTAAGGTGTAAGCCCACTGAGGAGAAACAGATTGTTCACAGCTATGTTTATTTCTGTTTTAACGTCTTTTGATTACTACAAAATTAGAGACTGTATTGCTCTTTGCAACAGCACCCTCAGGACCTGCTCTTTTATTCTTACTGTCTTAGTCCAAATTATTCTTTGAACCAATTAAAAGCCTAACCTTTCCATTTGTGCCAAATTAGTAGCAAGATGCATCTTCTTCTACCCATCCTTGGGAACCATTTTCTTTGCTACTGATTCTAAAAAAGTCCTAAACTCCAAAACAGATGCTTCATTAGATGACACATGTATAATTGTTCCCATGTTGCTATGGGAAACTCAGCTTCTTATACCTTTGAAATAATTAGGACTCAAGAAATGAGTGTTGCTTATCATAAGGCCTGGCTGAATAATGTTTGTCAAACAATTTGATAAATTATGCCATAGTAATCATTTGCATGAACTTAGGGTTGCTGGATTTCTTATTTGTTGGAGTGTGACAACCAATTCAGTATCATACAACAGACGAGTATGACAGTCTCTGGTGCAAAGTTTAGACCAAGGAGACCAAAAGTAGGGGAATACAAAACAGTGCCGAGGGAGCAAGTTGGCTCGCTTTGTAATACAGAAAAGGTCATGATAAATTTAATTTGTATAATACATCTACTGTTTTTAAGATTATACAATTAGAATAAAAGATTACTATAGAAGCACATTTTCAAATGTATGATGCTGAAAAAACAAATCAGTGGCTATTTCTTTTTAAAAAGGTCTACAAGACTTAGTCCATTCCAAAGGTAAGTCAGGGACAATACGTGGCTAGCTTCTTTGGCCTTGAACACACCACCTGTACCTCAATCACAAAATCAAACTTTCAATACCATGCAGTCATGGATCTGACTAGTGGACATTTTTGTGATTTTTCTTCTCCCTCTAGGAGATCTGAACATCCTCTTATAAAATCATGAAGTCTTGATTACTGAGTCTTTGAATATTTTTTTTTCATTGATGAATATTTGCTTCAGTAATCATTAATGGACTTCGATCAACATCCATTGTTATTTTTACCACTGATTCCATAAGGATGATCCTTTACCTTTTGTTGCAGGAACTGTACTTTACATCAATGCAGAAAGCTACCTCTCCATAAATTAACCCAGCACTGGCAGTGTAGGAATAATATGTGCTCAGCTGCCTAAATTATGCCGCAGGATACCAGGAAGATTTTGTCACCTGGGTCAATCCCAGTTGGATTCCAAATCAAGATACAGGTTCAATCCCTGGGTTTTCCACAGATTTAATTTGTGAAACCAAGGAAGCAGTTTCACTCTGTCTGTTCAACAGTTCTTCATCAGCAAATGGGAGGGATAATACCCTCCTCTTATCAGTCGACTGTTTGCTTCTTATTAAAGTTATACTACAACTAGGGCAACGGAACACATGAACTGCCTGATACACAGCTAAGATTACAATATTATTAATGGCATTATTGCCTTTATTAGAATAACTGCATTGGAGGACTTCATTCTTTGGAACTGTCAATCAAGAACTTTTCACTAACATTAAATTCCTGTTGAAAAAAACCCCAAAATATAGCAAGAATGTTGACTCTGTTCCTGAAGAAAACATGTATCTATCTAGGCTCTTTTCTTTCACTAGGACTACTGAAACTAGTGCAGACATTTATCATCAGCCTCGGAGAGAATCAATGTTATCTGTAGTCTTGTTTTTGAACAACTGAGATTGCCTTTTATGTAAAGCAAATGGCAGACATGCTTCAAATCTTAAAAGAGTTCCAGAGATGACAACACTAGCTTATTTACTACTCAACTAATGGATTTGCTGTAAGGGTTCTAAATAGACTTAAAACTAATGTTTAAGTCCAATAGAGACAACAAACTTGAGTGGAGGAAAAAGAGGCAGACTAAAGCATAAGAATCTATGGAGGAATATAAAGGTTCAGGAAGGCATATGCAATCAACACTTTAGAAGAAAAAAACCCCTAAGACCTCCCAACATTAAAGAAATAGCTAAGGGACCCTTCTGAGACCAAATTTTGTGGCCAGTTGTGAGGGTTTACAGCTGTGTGAGAGGAATATTGTATACCTGTTGTATTGAATAATGCAGTCAAATAAAGCAGTAATAAAATAATATTAAGGAACAAGAATGCAGTCTGGTAGCTCACCCTTCTCCTTCCTCTTGATCAGTAGAGGAAAGATGGGTAGGGTGTGCAAATTGTTGTCCCTCGCCTACCAGACTGCACCAAAAGAAATGATGTTCGAAGTCACATTTTTGCTCTAGATGTAGTTAAACCTTTTTCCTGGATTTTACACTGCTTGGTTCTGCGGTTTAAAAATTTCCATTGGCATTTACTGATACAAAGTACAAAGAGAAAAATTACTCAGGCTCCACAATTTTTCCTAAGTTTTTACATGTAGTATTCATTTGCATATAAATATTATTTCATCAATTAACACAAGTTTAGAGATCTTAAAGGCTTCCTTACACACAGCTCCCCCCCCCGAAAAAAAAAGAAAAACACACAAAAAAGCTGAATAAAGACTGAAAATCTGAGTTGATAGCTGAGCATCAAGACAAATTTGAGAGCTAAGAGGACAGAAGTGTTTTCAGACTCAATTTAATTTGTACACTGAATCATTCAGGACACAGATGCTAAGTGTTGCAGACTAACTTCTAAGGTGAATCACAAGTGTATTTCATGATTTTTTAAATTATTACTATTAGGTGTGCATTGTAGTTTTTATATTTCTTTGGGAATTTTCATGGGTTTTTCTTTTTAGCTTTATTCAGTGAGTGCTAAGTGCTTCTCGGATAAATGAATATACATTCTAAGAACTAATTTCATCCAGTTACTAATTTGATCCTTTCATTGCACTCACATAAATAATAGACAAAATTGTGCAGGAAAATATTATTTATTTTTCCTTCTTTACTTACATATGGCTCACAGGTATCTAATTACACCACTTCAACTTGTATCAGGTTTTTCCTGAAAGACTATAAATAGAATAATATAGTTCACTTAAAAAAGAAGCAGACTATGAAAAAAAAAAAGAATTACAAACTAATGAGAAATGAAGTTAATCAGCTTGAAAATAGCTTATGCTAAAAATAACAGAGGAAATAAAAAGCATTGTACCAGTTACCCCACGACCTATTCTGAGTCGACAAATTAAAAACTTAAAGTCAGTGTTAATACTAATAATAAAAGTCAAAGACAGTGTTTATACTATCTAAAAGCTTTTGCCTGATTTTGATCTTCCTTTTCATTCCTGCTTTGACTTCAGTCTTTTTCATATAAATGTATGAAATGTATGTCTGGTTAATGAGGCTGAGTAATTTTTTTTGCATTTAAATCTTCTTTCTGCTTTCTGAAGTATAGCTCTTCAAGATATTGGTTTATAATTGTGTATGATATATTTTTTTTTTTAATTTATGTTTGTGCTTTCATTCATGGTTGGAGTGTGTTTTTCTAATGTGGCTAATGCCTGTTTATCTGTTGCTTTTATGCTCATTGTTTATGAGATTTTCTTTTTCCATTTCTTGTGGCCTTCCTTCAATGTAGAATGTTCTCTTCTCAAAAAAATATATATTTAGAAATCCTTAAACTGAATAAATATTTATGTGACAGATCCTGAGAAATGCTATGGGCTTAGAGAAGAAATCATGAAGGGGAGCTTTTTACCAATATCCTCACTTTTCAGGGCAATTAATGCCATTAAACTGAAGAAACCATGGAAGCTCTTCGGGCACTACATTGCCTGAAACTATGAAGGCTCAAAACCCTCAGAATGCTAAAGCTACCTCTGCAATACTTAACTGGAAAATGTATCATTTCCTTTTCAAGAGTTCACAAGGTTTCCTACTTGAAATTTTTTACTTTTCTATGAAAATCAATAACATTGCGAAACAATGAAATTTGGAAATACTACTTGGAAATACCTTCTGTTCCCTTGTAGGAAGTGAAACTTGGGTCTCTCCTGACTTCATATTTAATAAAACTCCATTCCTAATCCCTTTCTGTTACCCTTAATGTATCTCAATCTTGTCTTTGAAAAGAAAGACAAAACAGCGGATATTTTTCACATTTTTCTCTATATATTAAAAAATAGAGGCTCAAACAAAACATTTAGATTTTTTAAAAAACTCCTCATGCAAAGGCGTATTTTTTAACAGCCAGCAATCATCTCACCTATTTCCTTTAGCTCAAGCATGAAGAAGACTGAACCTCAAAGTGGCACCTCTTTTTCAGAACTAGTTGGAGGTACAGATTACAGTCTAGGTGAGAGAAATGCAAATGCTTTTTAGGAAATAAACTACTTTCCAAAATAAGCAGTTTTGAACATTATACAGCTAGTTCCCTCAATTATTGGAGATTTCTGAGATATGAATCCAAATTGCACCTTCTCAAACTAATGTCATATTTCTAAATAGAGTTCTGGTGTATGAGACACTACCATTCCCTTTTATTAGATGCTGTTGCACTTTTCATAGAATACTCCAATATTTTCATCAAAGATCAAGCTCTACAATCTAATATATAAGCCATTTACCTAAGTGGACATCTGAATGGCATGTCCCGATTTAAAGTGATAGTTAAGCGTTCCATGAAATATACAATTTCAACAAAATCAAGGGAGAGCACCCCTGTTCCAAAATATCCTAAAGTATTTTAATTTAAGCCTTTGTGAAATTCAGACACAGAACGGATTTGAAAGTTGTCTTCCACAATCTGAGTGAGTTACCAAACTACTAGACCAATAAAAAAAAGCCAGAAATTTGTCTAGCTCAAAGTCTAGACTCTTCATTTCCATTGTCTTTCCTTCTACTGAAAGTGCCTGAAATAAAATGCACAAGCCTTGTTTCAAGTTAAATAAAACCTATTTTCTGTATGAAGCTAATTTATTTACGTATCCATTTCAGTAGGGGCACTCCCTTCCTGCCCAGATTCTTCCCTTTAGCTCACAAATTCATAGAAAACTGATATCCATCCTATAATCCTAGTTAGAGGCACCAGAACCGACAGTGGTTTTGTAGCTGTTCAGAAACTGTCAAAGTGAAATTGTTTTTCAGCTTGCTGATGGTTTGTCTCCAAGCTCACTTCATTTTGTTCTTTGCTAGCTTATAGCATGTCAAACAACGTAGCTTAACATGTTATACTCAGCATTTTGTCTGTTTCTCTTGTTCATTTTCACTCCCTTACTGCCCTCTCATGCTGCAGTGTCACATTTCTCATACAGTTCAATCTACACACCTGTGGACACAATATATTTTAATGTGCAGTAGTACACACCAGTGCTGTGTCAGCTCTAAGATCCCATAAACAAGCATTTGAATATTATTTTATCTTCACAGTTTCTGACCATTATTTCACAAGAACATACAACGAAAATAGCACACTCAGCTGAGGAGGGATTCCAGACAAAGTGGATATGCAACAGTCTACGACAAAAATTCAGTACTGAGTTGAGACAAAATGTTAATTTTTTTTTTGCAGAAAAAGAAGAAAAGGATGTGTAGAGAACCAAAAAGCTCATCCCATCTGTGTTGTTCTTATTCTTCTGTGTTCCTAGCAAACTGAATTGAATTTCCCAGTACTGTCAGAGGTTCTTAGGGTTCAGGATTCTTGTTTTTCCTTCCTATTCATCATCATTTTAGATGTTAATTCTATACAACTTTTTAATAAAAACTTTTGTGTTCCCTAGCAAACATAGCTGTTCAATACCAAAAGGGCAAATTCAAAGAAATGACTTAAATATCTTCACTTTTCTTCTCTTTTCAAAAGAGATGCCTATTAAATTGGCAGTGATAGAATGATGGCACACCACATGCATGCATTTATTCAGTGAAAAGATCTGGCATAGCATTTGGTGAGAAAGTAATTACAATCTATGTTAACACAATATGCATGATATGCCACTGATTGAACATTGAGTTATGTTTGATGTCAGTCATTTCTGTATTTCTTTTCCTCTTTACTGGCTGCATATATTTACAAAGTGCTGGGGGAGATGTTGCGGGGGGGGGCTAAGGGGGGGCAGAAAATGAAAAGAAGATGGTAGGGATTTTTTTTTTTTTTGCAGGTTGCAGCGGTTTTGTTCTTTTCTTCAAGTAAAAAAGTATTGTTAACAGTGGTAATATTTATTTAATATTTATTTTATATTTATTTAATATTTAATGATTGTCTATGGAAGATTTAAACAACAAATGCAATCCCAAAACACTATCCCAATAGCGGAGGCACCCCACTGTGAGTCACTCTAATACATTTTGTTTCTGAGCCACCACAAGTGACAGGGTCTTGTAGCTGGAACACTGTGCAATAATTCTCTGCATCCTGGGACAAAGGCTGGAGGGGTACCACTTCAACACTTCCGAATGCAACATGGGATTTTCTCAGAATCGCTACCTCCATACTTACTCCTTAAAAATGTTCATTATTAAAAAACTTCAAAGAGTGTTTCTTTACTAATAGGCACACTGTTAGCAGTAGCTGTTTATTTTATCAATATTATTTTATCTGCTTATTTCATGATGGGAAAAACATCATATACACCCAATATTTTGACACTGGATAAGTTTTTAAAGTAACAATTTCTAATTATGTAAAAAAAAAAAAACCACATCACCAAAATCTAAAGTATCTGTCAGTTTATTCTGAGACCTGGTTCATACTTATTCACAACAGATGGGAAAGTTTAATGCTATGTATCTTTTCAAGTTTCATACTGTTTAGACCAACCAAGTCTCTTCACAAATGTCAAGGTTATAGTTGCTTTCTTAACTATTATCACTACCTTTGTGGCCAGCTGATTCTCTGAGGATATGTGATAAGCTGAGTGGATATACTGAAAGTTAATGCCTTTTTTATCACTGAGATGGTGACATGGTTTATGGTAACTTTCACAAAATATCTCTGAAATATGATAATACTGGAATTTTTTTGGTCCCTACATAAAGAGATGGGGGGGGGTGTTTCCCTGATAAACCAGATTTTTTTTTAGAAACACATCCTTTGAAAACTAAGAAAGTGTCTGAAATCCAGTACAGAATTCTTAATTCTTTATGTACTCCCAATAATGTGGCTTTTATCAACCAGCCCCATTCCCCTACCACTCGAAAAGTCCTTCAAGAGTCCTTGGCCAGTTACCATTGCTAGTTTTCCCATATAATGAGATTTCTTGTATATCACTAAACTCCATATCCCTTAAGACAGTCTTATGGGACACAGGGTTTTTCTGCATTTTTTGCTGTAACTGGGCATTTTTCCAAATACCTAGCAGAGCGGATTTTCAGACTTCCAGGAAAACAACTACTGAGCATATTTTCAAAATGGTCCTGAGCATGTGCAGAACATACAGTGAAACTGACTGTACTTTCTACTTTTCGCATAGCATATAGTTCATCCATCCTGTGCAGAGAGCAGAAGTCCCAGTGCTGCGCCCAGAACATCCAAAATTCTTAAGATAAATTTGCTTGGTTTTCAATAGTTAAAATTTATGATTCCTCCTGGTACTCAAAGTCATGTCTAATCCAGTTGAGAATGGACATTTCTGTATAAATTCAGAAATTCTAGGATGCTCCTAAAAGGTGTTATTTATCAGACTATATATCTTTGGTAATAGCAAATTGTCCAGAGTTATATACATACATTGGGGTTTGAGGTTACTGCTAGGAGATATGGAACATGAATTTGTGTTATCTTTTGACTACTTGTGCATAAGAACCTAAGTGTACTGTGCTTGGCTGCCAACTGATCTTATCAGCAACATTACTGTTCAAAACCCCAATTCCTCTGATCTTGCAATTCCTCTCGTCAGAAAGATGGGTAGGGAACGCTAGCAAATTTCACTATCTGAGCATAGTAACAGGCAGCTTTTCCTGGCACATTGCATTAGCACTGTTGTTTCTGGGCAGTTTATTTCACCTTCTGCATTTCCTGTTCATACACTGCTACTATGGTGCAGCCCATCATCGTAATGCCTTCTGTCTTTCAGAACAAAATGTGTTTCAGAGAGATGTATCAAAAGACCACAAATTCCAAGAGCTAGACAATTTTGGTTTTCTTGGACCAAACATGTTGCATTTATATCTCTGCTTCCCTCACTCTAGGACCAGTTTGACACATGGTTGTTTTTCTCAGACTTACCTTTTCCTCCAAAATATTTTTCTTACTGCTTATTCATCATTTGTCCATAACTTCAAAAAGACGGAACCTTAGTTGGTGTCCAAGGCCATATTAAATCTGATCCCTTGAAGATACTTGATTTTAAACTCTGAATATTCTATTTCTGGACGTGATAAGTTTCAGAGGATAATTACAAGACACCTAGCAAGAAACTTAGTACTTCATCTGAATGATCACTGACTTGAGCTTCACAAATCTTTTCTCTACCATAAACACTGTAGCTCTTTATTACGCTTAGAAATACTACTGAATGAGAAATTGTTTGTTCTGCTTCCTGGGAGATTAATGCATATCTGTACTGATCAGGAACTGTTGAGATTTGGATACCTTGGCACAGTACGTTAGCAAATTGGCACAATGTTTAAAAAAGGGATATATGTATTTATCAAGTTGTATACTAACCGCAGTGGAACAGTCCATAACTCAAAAAGTGGCTGTAGTGCTACTAATGACTTGTGTTTTAGATAAACTTAGAAACTTTTGTGTTTATACTTTCACTGACAAGTAACAGAGCTGTAGAATAAAGAATGGCAAACAGAAGTTTGGAAGTTTTAGAGAAAATCATGTCAATAGCCTTACTCTATTTTTAGAGCAAAGCTTTAGCTCACGCATCTTTCTATACTTTTCTGCAGTTTAGTGTTTTGAAAATTTAAAATGTATTATGTGTTTTTCGTACCTTTGTCTTAATGTCTTAGCAAAACATACGTATATTATCCTCAGCAAGGATATTCTGAAACATCTCTCCTTGTGTAGTTGTGATTGCTATAGAGATCAGGAACTCATATCAATAAGGATTACTTGATCCATTAGGATCAAAGGATTCAGGTTCAAGAGAGAGCTCCCAAAAAGCCAACAGTGATGTCTGTGGCAACTAGTGAATTTGAATCTTAACCTACTTAATTACAACAAAAAGTAGAATTCACACAGCAGCTAAGCCACTACATTTTATCTCAAGCCTCCATTAAAGTCTCAGCGTCTTCAGCAGCCCCAGGTCATTGTTCATGAATGATGCTGAGACATTTTTACCTGAAGTGAAACCTGCAGCTTTTAACAGTGAGATTAGACACGCATTCATCTTTTCATGTTTTCCAGATATACAAAATGTGGATAGGGAGGATAAAATGTAAAAATGAGGTAGGAACATAAAAAAAAAAGGGACACTGAATTCATAACGGAGTAGAAAAAATTCTAGGAAAGAGAGCTTTTGGGTCATCAAGACTTATTGAGAGTATAGGAGAGAAAGAGAATATACGAAAGGAAATAAATTTATAATGGACTGGAATGCTTTACCGAAATATAATTTTGATTTGTTTTGACTCCAGAGAGTCCAGTCAAATGGTACCTTATCTCTCTGTTTTATTGCATTCACAAATATCACAGAATCAGAATCACAGAACGGCAAGGGTTGGAAGGGACCTCTGGAGATCATCTAGTCCAACCCCCCTGCCAGAGCAGGGTCACTTAGAGCAGGCTGGACTGGAACGCATCCAGGTGGGTTTTGAGTATCTCCAGAGAAGGAGACTCCACAACCTTTCTGGGCAGCCTGTTCCAGTGCTCTGCCACCCTCAAAGTAGAGAAGTTCCTCCTCATGTTTAGATGGAATTTCCTGTGTTCCAGCTTGTGTCCGTTGCCCCTTGTGCTGTCACCAGGCACCACTGAGAAGAGTTTAACCCATCCTCTTGACACCCGCCCTTTACATATTTATAAGCATTGATAAGATCCCCTCTCAGTCTTCTCTTCTTTAGGCTAAACAGACTTGGTCTCTCCTTTCCTCATAAGAGAGATGCTACATTCACCTGATCATCTTTGTGGCCCTCCGCTGGACTCTCTCCAGCAGTTCCCTGTCATTCTTGAATTGGGGGGCCCAGAACTAGACACAGTACTCCAGATGCGGCCTCACCAGGGCAGAGTAGAGGGGGAGGATGACCCTCATCGACCTGCTGGCCACACCCTTTTTAACGCAACCCAGGAGACCACTGGCCTTCTTCGCCACAAGGGCACATTGCTGCCTCATGGTCAACTTGTCCACCAGGACCCCAAGGTTTCTCTCTACAGAGCTGCTTTCCAGCAGGTCAGCCTCTAACCTGTGCCGGTGTATGGGGTTATTCCTCCCTAGGTGCAGGACCCTACACTTGCCCTTGTTGAACTTCATTAGGTTCCCCTCCACCCAACTCTCAAGCCTGTCCAGGTCTCTCTGAATGGCAGCACAGCCTTCTGCTGTGTCAGCCACTCATCCTAGTTTTGTACCATCAGCAAACTTGCTGAGGGTACACTCTGTCCCCTCATATAGGTCATTCATGAATATACTGAACAAGACCGGACCGAGCACTGATCCCTGTGGAACACTGCTAGTTACTGGGCCCCAACTGGACTCCGTGCCACTGATCGAAACCCTCTGAGCTTGGCCATTTAGACAGTTCTCAGTCCACCTCACTGTCCACTCATCTAATCCACACTTCCTAAGCTTACCTATAAGGATGTTATGGGAGACAGCGTCAAAAGCCCTGCTGAAGTCAAGGTATTCAATGTCCACTGCTTTCCCCTCATCCACCCAGCCAGTCATTCCATTGTAGCAGGCTATCAGATTGGTCAAGCACGATTTCTCCTTGGTGAATCCATGCTAACCACTCCCAATGACCTTCTTTTCTTCTATATGCTTAGAGATGACATCCAGGATGAGCTGTTTCATCACCTTCCCAGGGATGGAGATGAGGCTGACCAGCCTGTAGTTTCACGGGTCCTCCTTCTTGCCCTTTTTGAAGACTGGCATGACATTAGCTGTCCTCCAGTCCTCAGGCACCTCTCCTGTTCTCCAAGACCTTTCAAAGATGATGGAGAGTGGCTTCACAACAACATCCGGCAGCTCCCTCAGTACTTGGGGGTGCATTCCATCAGGGCCCATGGATTTGTGGGTATCAAGTTTGCTCAAATGACCTCTAATCTGATCCTCCTCGATCGAGGGAGAGTCTTCCTTACTTCAGGCTCTCTCCTACCTCCAGGGTCTGGGGTTCCTGAGGGCCGGCCTTAGCAGCAAGGCTGAAGTAAAGAAGGCATTCAGTAACTCCACCTTCTCTGCATCCTCCGTCACCAGGGCACCTACCTCATTCAGCAGCAAGCCCACATTTTCCCTAGTCTTCCTTTTACTGCTGATGTACTTGAAGAAGCCTTTCTTATTATCCTTGACATCCCTCGCCAGATTTAATTCCAAGTGGGCCTTAGCCTTCCTTGTTGCATCTCTGCATACTCTGACAGAGCTCCTATACTTCTCCCAGGTGGCCAGGAATTTTTTCCACATTCTACAAACTTCCTTCTTCCATATGATTTTTTTTCCAGAAGCTCCCTACTCATCCGTGCAGGTTTCCTGTCTCCTTTGACTAATTTCTTGCTCCTAGGGATGCACCAATCTTGATCTTGGAGGAAGTGGTGCTTAAATATTAACCAGCTCTCTTGCACAGCCCTTCCTTCTAGAGCCTTAGCCCATGAGATTCCTTGAAGTAGGTCTTTGAAGAAGCCAAAGTCAGCTTTACTGAAGTTCAGGATTGTAATTCTACTTTTTGGCCTGTGTCTTCCACGCAGAATCCTGAACTCCGCCACCTCATGGTCACCGCAGTCAAGGATACCCCCAACCTTCACATCCCCTACCAGACCTTCTTTGTTTGTCAGCACAAGGTCCAGCAAAGAACCCTTCCTCGTGGGTTCCTTCACCACCTGTGTCAGGAAGTTATTATCAATGCTTTGCAGAAATCTCTGGGACTGTGCGTGCCTGGTTGTGTTGTCTTTCCAGCAAATGTCAGGGTAGTTGAAGTCCCCCATGAGAACCAATGCCTATGATTGTGCGGCAATTTCCATCTGTCTGTAGAAGGCCTCATTGACTTCCTCTTCCTGATACAGTGGTCTGCAGTAAACACCCACAACAGTGTCTCCCATATTAGCCTGACCCTTAATTCTTACCCATAAGCTCTCAACACATTCTTCATCCACTCCTAGGCAGAGCTCAATACATTCCAGTTGCTCTCTCACATAGAGAACAATTCCACCACCGCACCTGGCAGGCCTGTCTTTCCTAAAAAAGTACGTAGCCATCCATGACAGCATTCCAGTCATGCGAGCTATCCCATCATGTCTCTGTAACTGCAATGAGACCATGGCCCTGTGACCACACACAGATCTATAGTTCTTCCTGTTTATTCCCCATGCTGCATGCATTGGTGTACAGGCATAATATAAAATACTTCAAAACACCCAGCTAAATATTTGTAATGGCTAGGTTCATTACTATAAATCCTATGAAAATGGTGTATCCTACCCCCTATCTGTGCTTATATTTGGGTTTGTACTCTGTATGGTTGTATTAAAATTAATAAGAGAGTTTTATGCGCATAAGAAACACATACAAACCAAATCTTTATACTGAAAATAGAAAGCATCAGAAATAAGGAGCCAATTTGCCTAGACAGGGGATTAACTTTATACTTGTATGCCGTGCAGAAAAGCTGACAAATGGCTATCCTCACCTTCAAAGTGTTGATTATAATTTGTATTGTGTAGGCACTTGTAAGTGCACATGCATGTATCTTCGAACCATGCGTACATACTTAATTATAGATATGAATGGAAGAGAGGAAGCAAGTGCGGTTGTGTAAATACCCAGAAGCAGTAATTGCATTATGGTGTTATGTTTGCCATCTACTTTAAAAGATTCACCTAGACCTCCCTATGTCACTTCAATGCATGGTGCAAGAATGTACACACATATGAACAATATTAAAGATCACAGTGAAAATGTGCACATGAACCATCATTAATATGGTTACAAATACATGAATATGTATTTGCATTACATCTGGTGTTATGTCAGTAAAAGCAGTGGTGTTTCTTATTACCCACAAAATGACGACTCCCAAACATTATTAAAAGACTCTGTTTGTCTGTACCAACTACACAAACTCAGATAATCTTGATAATAAGACTTTCTTCCTTCAGCTGACAGAAATGACAGTAAAAAGAATAAGAAAAGGCTCCTTAAGAAAAAACCTTCTACCACAAAGTAATACCAATATCAAGGTAATATGAATACCAATATAATACCAATAACACCAATCTGTTTTAACTGGTAATATCCCTTTGCACCACACTGCATAAAATGTAGTAGAAACCACCATTAATATTTTTTTTATCATTTCCATAAATTTCTTTTTCTCATTTCCTTGTAAAAACATTCTGCCTGACCCCTGCCTTTGAAATTCTGTCACATTTCACATTGGAAGTTGTAACAGCTCAGGATGGCTTTCTGATCAATGAACCTAGCAATTTACAGTGTAAATTCATAGAACGCTTACAAAAAATGAAGATGAATCATAATTTCAACTCAAATGTTTACAGGACAAGCCACAACAAACTACGTGCCTTTGTAAACAGCAGAACAACACTGGTCCTTTTGTGTTTTGAGCAGTATGAGTACGTCAATACAGTCTGATCAGAACTTTACTCATTCTGAAGAAAGCAACTAAAATAAAGAACAAAAACAAAAAACAGCAAAAATCAAAGATTTTGCCTTATACCTCACTGAATACCTATATTTGTGCAAAGCACTGATAAAAATTATGAGTGTTGATACCTCCGCAAGCTACAAGACAACCGAATAGTTCTCTGATCTTTTCTTTGTCTTTCAAAAATAAAGATCGGGGAGGGGCAAGGTTACACGAATATGATATTTGAATTTTTTTGTGATATACAGATACCATCCAACCATTCCTGTCAAAAGTTTGATTGTCTCTGCTAGTGCTCAGCTAATTTAACCACAGTGTTAAAACTGTCAGTGGTACCCTTTGTGCAGTAATTGAACGGTGCTAAGGAGCTTCATGACCTTTGAAAATGCCAGCTCCCAACCAGGATCTGATGTAAAGTCTTTGCAAGCACACACATCCTTCTACAAGATATAACTACTGCAGCTGTCACACTCAATTTTTTCTAATGTCAAACTCAGTTTGTATTGTGTTTGGCATATTGAATTCTGTGCATACTGGTAGATGACAAGTCTTTTTATTTATTTCATGTAATGTTTTTTAGAGATATAATCAAAACCATAGTGTTGAAAAGCTTTTGTCTAAAGTGTGAAGGATAATGTCTTCTTTCTGATTGCCTCCTAAGGCTTATGCATTAGTGGTCATCATCTGAAATGTCTGAGAGTTTCCACTTTCTGTCAGAATGTTACTTCACCTGAAGAATTTCATCATTTATTTCACAACATGTAATGGAATAGGTTATCTGGCTTCAAAAATGGAATAGGTTATCTGACTCCAAAAATGGTTTATATTCCTATTATAATGAAGTTCAAGAGGCTTTTTTTATGATGAAGAGATGCTACAGTGAAAAAGATCTATTCATGATCCTATTTTTTTAGCATCATGTGCATTTGTTTCTCTGCATTACTATGTAATAAACCAGTATTTCCACACAGAGTAAAATATAACGTTAGAAAAGAATATGGATCATCGGTAAAAGGAAGTGGTATTTCGCACTTCAGATTCTGAGCTCATTGATAAGTGTTTTAGGTAGTTCTCAGGAACAATGAAGGAGTCGTTAATGCCTGTCCTTACACATCTGACACTTCTGCCAAATATTATAATTCACCCTCTAGGAAGGAGTGAAAATAAGTATGTGTATTTAACAGCAAAATACATTAACAAGAGAAATCTGGCAGCATAAGAGAGAGACTGCAATGTAAGACAGGACAATATGCAAATGTAAACAGAGCTAAAGAACTACTATTTTTCAAAATTATTTAAAAAATAGGTTTCTGGGGGTCTAGCTGCTGCATCCAAAAGTAGTCAAAATAATATTAATCATGAACAAATTTAATTCTACTCTTCTAGTTATTTTTTTTTGTTCCTTGATTGTTTGTTTGTTTGTTTGTTTTCCTGGCTGAAAATAATGAAATATCATTTATTACCAACAAGAATATTTCAAATTCCTTTTCCTCCCCCCCGTCCCAGAAGAGTATCTTCCAAGACTTTGGGTATTCAAAATGGACTCTCCATCAGCCTCTTCTGCTGGAGCTATGTTTTATTACCTGAAGCACTTCCATTCAGGTGAGAGGATAGAGAATCGTAGCCTCAGAATCAGGACAATAGGAAAATAGGATATTTCAATTCCAGATTGTGATGCAAGAACAATTCATTCCAAACAGACAATATCAACAGGCATGAATATGACACCTCATCCAGCATACCTTGTTTAGTGTTTAGCACACTTTCCCTAGAAAGTGGGCGCCATGGACTCAGATTCCCTAAAGATAGGGGATGAGTTTCTGAGTCTTAGAGTAGAGAGGAAGGCATGGCACAGAATTATAGGTTTGTTGCAAAGACCAAACTTTGGAGAAGAAATGTTTTCCTCCAGCAGTACTATTCAGCATTTTTTTCCACTCCTGTGATGAATGCTAGGACTACTGAAAATTTATTATACAGAAAAATTACCGCCTTTATAATTTCAACAAATTGATATATTCACATTCATCATCTCACTTTGAAATATTTGGTGATTTCTATTAACACAAGAATCTAAAGCAGATCATTGCTAACATTTTTACCTCAGGACTGAAACAGAAGATTAAAAATTAATATAATAAAATAAAATAATAATATAATCTCCTCCAAAATGTATTTGGTATCCCAAGCAGAGTTCAGTGGAAAACTAGACAAGTACATTTCCCATATCTTCTCTTCACATAATCCCTTCTCCAAGCAAACAGTAAAAGTACTTTACATATGGGATACTCAGCATTCCTAAGACTGAGTAGGATCTCAGTTTTTGTTATGACCGCAACCAAGAATGCCATCAGCATTTCACAGACCTTCAAATTATGTTACAATCTACGCAAAAGTTTCTTAATTTTATCCCACCCTACCTCTGCTCAATTATATCTGCTCAATTCTAAACTTGAAAACTACAGAACAGCTCTTATGTACTATTACTACTGTATTACTTTTTGTCTGTATAAGATATTGATACTTTTTTTTTTTTTTAAATAAAACAGATTCATGTTCACCTTTCTTCCTTACTGACAGAGGCTGAGTCTTTGAATTATGTTACCCATCAATGACCTAACTGTGTTCATCTAAATTTTACTGACAGCAGTGCTGTTTCTTAAAAGTATTAATACCCTCTATTGAGCAGTTCTGCAGACTGTCTTCAACCAAAAAATATGAAATCACGAAGTCTTTTTCAGTTTGAACAAAAGCAACAAAGACTGCAAAGCATTTAGAGAAATGCTTTCAAGTTAGGAAACTATGTGACCTTTATCTAAGCAATCCGTGCCACTCTCTAGCAGTAGCAGATTTCTTTAGACAAATAGGTTTTTGGCTTAGATTTCTCAGTTGTGTTGTCCTCAGATGGATTAGAAATTCCTGCTTAAAGTTTCCCTGAGGAACCAACTTGCATATCTTCTGTCTTCCACATATATTTTCCTACATTACATGTATGATAGATATAGCTAAAAATGCCAACTATGATTATTTCTTCAGTTTGAAGCTAAAAGACAAATTTATTACTATTATTTTGCCAGATTGCCTGTACATGTTCACATGCCATAGTGTCTTAGTCATGGTATAAAAAAGTGTGTCACCCTGTGGTCAAAAGAAGGGAGGGCTAAAGTAAACTCTGGAACTGCGCACTCTACAAGAAAGTCATTCAGTCCCCCCTAAAATTGAAACCTAGGTAACTAGCACCTTCTGGTTCCTTACACTTCTATTTTTCTTTATGCAATAAGGGCATGGAAGAACCTTGCTATTAGAGGTACTCTACTGTAGTAAATATGTACATGCAGCAAAACTTAATCCCTAACTCAAATAGTCTGTCTTCAAAATAAAGCCAACACAGTTGAGGAACCAGAACAAAATTGTTCCGCTAAAATCAGTGCAAATCTGACGCACCATCAACACAGAGAGAGAGGGAATGGTGCAAGGTCACTTAAAGGCAGAAAGGCAAGCAGAAGAGACCTGGCTTTGGGGTTTCATTTATTGCATTTTCTGGCAAGAAAACCTCATATATGATGTACTTATAGGCTTTTGGTCTATACTGACCTCACAGAGAAATAGTAGGCATACTAAAACAGTGCATTACTATGATGGCATGTATCCAAACTTTTAGCCAGGGTTCCATGTCCTGAATATTCCCCTAATAATAAGGCAAATAAGTGATAAGATGGTTAAGTGATAAGACAGTTTGTCTTATCACTCTGAACAAATCATTTTAGACACAACATGCTGTTAATTTCATAGAATTAGAAGAGGCCTAGCTAAGAACTAAAAATTACTCGAACAGAAAGTTGGTTCTGTTTTACCTCAAACCAGGACATTCCACCCCTTATTCCATACCATTTTCGTCATGCTCAGATCACTAATACTTCTATCTATCAAATCTATACATACACAATATATATATATAAAAATAGATATATGCAGGTTACTCAGTTATGATTTTAACTACAAAAGTCCAGTAAGTCCATTTAGTTCATAACTGTAGAGTTGCATCATTCATTGTGAACTAACATTGAAACAAAAATAATTTATATCTCTAACAGTACAGGCCTGATCAAAACCCTAATAAATTTAATCAAAAGGCACCCATGGAACTGAGTAGGTTTTGGGTCAGTCCCTTTGTTTATATAATAAATGCTCTCATAGTTTCGTTGCTAGACTTTGAAAGGTACTTCACGGAATCACGGAATCACGGAATCTTCAGAGTTGGAAGGGACCTCTAGAGATCATCTAGTCCAACTCCCCTGCTAGAGCAGGATTGCCTAAACCACATCCCTCAGGGCTGCATCCAGGCGGGTCTTGAAAATCTCCAGAGAAGGGGACTCCACAACCTCCCTGGGCAGCCTGTTCCAGTGCTCTGCCACCCTCACCGTAAAGAAGTTTTTCCGTGTATTTGAACGGAACTTCCTATGTTCTAGCTTGTGCCCATTGCCCCTTGTCCTGTCGCTGGGAACCATTGAAAAGAGCCTGGCTCCGTCCTCCTTAAACCCACCCTTTAGATACTTGTAAACATTAATCAGGTCCCCCCTCAACCTTCTCTTCTCCAGGCTAAAGAGTCCCAGCTCTTTCAGCCTTTCCTCATAAGGGAGGTGCTCCAGTCCCATAATCATCTTGGTTGCCCTATGCTGGACTCGCTCCAGTAGTTCTCTGTCCCAATACTTTGCGTGTTATTTATCAGAAGGGTTGGTACATTAAAATTACTAGTTTGTGACATTGTAATTTGGTTTGTAAGATTTTGTGAACAGTAAAATGTTGTGCCACAGCTACCTCTTCATAAATGTCACACTTTATACAAGATTTTCCTGTAATAAAATGCAAATTATACTTTCTGGGACTGTATTTTTTCATTGTGACACCAGGGAATTTAGTAAATTGTAGGACAGAATTCTACTTCTGTTGTTTTGCCAAGAGGTTATTGTATTGGTATTTCCTACAGCAGTGCCTGAATTCTTGTGTGCTGGACATTAGACATCACCTCTCATAAGAAAAAAAAATCTCTAAGAAAATCTCTTTTATGTTTCAGAGCATTTTAGAAATAAATTTGCATTCCTCCATCACCTCAGTGGTCATTTTCTGGAAAACATACCTGGCAATCAAGGATGTCCTCTGAATACAGTCACATTGCGCTGTTAGTGGTCTGAAAGCCATAGAACTGAGAGTGGAAGTATAAATTATCTGATTAAAGGTATTCTCCCTGTGGAGCATGTAGGTAAACATAATACCCCTGAAGATTTCTTCAGAAGTGACTGCCGAGGTAAACTGCTATTGAGGACTTAGTTTCCTTGAGCTTGAATTTCATTGAAATATTGTTTGTCTCTCACAAGCTTAGATTGGTACAATTTCACAGTGATTCCTACTTCAGTGATTGTTTTACAGACCTGAACTAGCTTTAAACTATTAAAAAAAAAAAAGTGTGGCCTTTTATAAGTACACTTGCAAATAGCATTAAACCCAGTATATTCAAGCTGTGTACTAATCAAAAGTTGCGGGGTCTGGGTCCCCAGGTCGTACCAACTGATGTAAGACCACTGGCTGGTGTTGGGCTCCCTAGTTGGGCTCTTTTGCAGTGGTGTTAGAAAAAAAAAACAAACAAAAAAAACCCCAAAAAACCCAAAACTCTAAAGTTTCCAAAGCCACACCTTAAAACAGGACAGGGAAAATCGTGTACCAGTGACAAAATGCATACAAGATAATTGTTTCATGTTGCATATCTAAAATTCTAGACAAAAATAGACTTTTTTTTTTAATAATAAAGGACAAGAATTCAAAATTTTAGGATCATCTTGAGAAAGGCATATTTTCAGCCATTCTAAATTAGAAATATTGCTATTGTCACAGGTGGTATCCACTGTACTTCTTGTACACTTTTCCTATAAGCAGTTTTACAGAATAAGGTAGCTGTCTTGAATATCATGCTAAGCAATTGTAACTGCAACAGTTGAGTATCATATAAATAATTTTTTAATTTTGTGCAGGGCTCCAAGAGGTTTGAGCAATTCTTTATTTGCCGTCACAGTAAACTCTATTTCAAAACTGAGTTTTACACAAAGAGTTGCACATCTAAGATAAAACACTTCTTCCAACTCTAGTTTTAAACGGCCAGTTTCCTGAAGTAGTCACCCATCCCTGAAGAAGCTAAAGGCCAGTGGTAACCTGGGTTAATGAATATGAGATGAAGTTACAGCAAAAACCAAAAGCAAGCATGCTATAACAGCATTGTAACTGTTTCAGAATATGAAAATGTTACTGAGGTAAAATCTTCAGTCACCTATATTGTGATTATAACTTCAAATCTGTTAAAAATGCACTGAGATGGGCTGTCAACAGTCATGATAAAGATGATTTTCCTGTTCTTTCCTTACAGTGCCTCATCACCATCACATTTAATATACGTGACCTGATACTGTCTGCTAAGAATTAATCTTGCTCCACTACAGAAAGTCAGGGGCCACCGATCTTCACAAAAGAGTGTTAATCAACAGCACAGGTAGAACAGATTCATCAGTGTTCATGATATGCTGCAGAAAACATCATCAGACATTTGTTTACAGCCAAGGGTATTTTTTTTTCCAGCTCTTTATTCATATTTATTTTTCTGCACCCTAAACACATGAAGTTCTATGAGTTCTGAATAAAATCACACTTTATTGTTTTGGAATGACATGTGGCTGGTTGAATTAGCATTTGCATGTGTCAGACAGAGCTTGTATATTAGTAGCATCCAACTCAAATTCCTAAATTTTTTTGAATAGTCCATTATGAAGTTGTACTCCATTTCTACGATATAGAAATATTTGACAGAAAGCAACAAAAGTTACACAAGGATTGACTGAAAGTAGCTAAGCAATGTAAACCCCATGGCTTTTAAACTTTCCTGGAAGTCCAGACAACATTGCTCCTACCGGATCATACCTTGGTTTCTGTAAAGGTGACAGAACCTGAACACTTGTCTGATTACTCAAAGCGCAAACCTCCTTATACTGCTCTGTTAATGGTCCTTAGCTGACACAGAGGAGTGAAAGCACAGTCAGTCATCCAAGCCAATTTCTTTACAATCATCTCCATCGAGCAAGCCAAAGGTAGTACCATCAGTTAGAATATTAATTTTATGGTGTAGAGAAGCTGGTCACTACATTTGAACAGAGCTCATAATCTATTTATATGATTTTGCTGCCAAACTGGGGGAGAGGAGGAAAAGAAAGTAAAGAAGACGACAGAGGGAGGAAAACACCCCACTGTTTAGCTGTCCCTCCTTTTTTATTGAAAAAAAAAAAAAGAAAGGAAGGAAGAAAGAAAGAATAAAAAAAGAAATTGCAAACACTGGTAGTAATTAGTGTAATTAGTGTAAAGCCATGCCCACAACGTCAATGTACCTCAAAACCTAACTTGGAAGGACAAGCTTCCAAAATTTAAGGATAGCTGGACTCATGTCCATTTAAGCTTTAAGCATATACTCACAGGTATAGCTCCTGATTTTGAAAGAAACCACTTTCAGGCTGTCTGATGAAAACCAGCAGCAGCATGGCATAAGTCACCACCAGTATGACCTATATTCAAACTAATAACCTGGAGGTAAGTAGATCTTATCTTTCATCACAATCAGCAGCAGTAGAGAGAAATCTGGCAAACTGGCTTCCTGGCTTTCCTCCTTTAGCTGTCAAAATTTGTAAGACAATTGCAAAATCTGTAGCAATAATAAAAGACTAGACAGTATTTCCAGTAATATCTACTATTCCAAAAATTATTTCTCTTTCTGGAAAAGTCAGTCAAATCAAAGTGTTTACACACTATTTTATACACACACACACAAACACACTCCAATGAGCAGACAGACAGCTAGAGACAGTGCTCAGGATATTTCAATTTTTTTAAAATCAATTTACAACACAAATAGGAGAGAGCTAGAAGACTCTTCTTGCCTTGGCTTTGTCTCAAGTGACAAATGATATATAAAAAACCTGCTAAGTAGTTTCTGTTATGTTTAAGTATTTTCTATTTATCACCAAACATCACAGTCTGCCTATACTTCCGCTAGTTTTTGTAATCAGTTATTATTATTTATTCTAATGTACATGAACCGAGTTTGTTAGTGCTTGATTTAAGGCAGTTATAAATTTCCTGAAATATATATGTACATCTGTATGTATAAAAATGTTGCACAAGTCTGAAATTACAGAATTACCCACACATCAGCCCTAAAATATACTGCCCTAATTTGAAAAGTAAATTAAATAACTTTTTATGAGTTGGACAGGGAGGAATAAACATAAAAATGTATCACAGTTTGTCAATTCTTTTAATGATTTTTATTTCTTCAATAAAGAGGGAATAATTTATCTTGTCTGAATTTAAATAAAGAAAGAAGAAAAAATGCTTACTAAAAGAGTTGGCAGTGAATTAACTGTAATGTAACAGAGAATATTACAGCTTCTGTACCAGTCTGTTTAACATGCACCACTGAAAGACTGCCATAAAGTTTCATTTGTCATTTACCACTACACTGGTCCCAAGTAGTCTGAATGATCTTTATGTGAACACGTAATTGACAAAGGAGATTGGAATAAAGATATTTTTTTTTGTTTTATTAGTTGGTGTTCTTAACTAGTGCATAGAAAAAAAAAAAGGCTGATTTTGTTAACTGTAAGGTCTCACTGGAATAGAATTTCTATGGATATATGAAAATCAGCTGAAAATATGCATCTTTTAGCTGAAAACAGATATATCACCCTGAAACAGGTGACATTAAAATACAGTATCATTAATTATTTGTTTACAGAAAATCTTCATAATCAGTTTGAAAGCACTAAAACAAAGGAACACCGAAAACAAAGGGAAAGAAAAAAAGAAATGGAAGAATAATTATTTCCAAACTGTTAAAAATGTGTCCAGTTGCTTGGTGAAAACTTGAAAACTGACTTTATGGTACTGGAGGGAGTGTAAAGCTGGGACATGCAAGTCATAACTGCAAATGTCAACCTTTAACCTTCGCAGCAGAAATGACTTCAAAGTAAGTATTCACTTGACCGATGCATAACCTGAAAGCTAAATGGGTTGAGATCATTCTGGCTCTGATGACCTAAAAGGGACATGCAGGTCATGCTTCAGCACTCGTTTGTTAGTAAAGCTTCTTAGCACATATGAAACTGTGGGCACTGAAATCTTCATCTAAAAAAAGAATTCTTAAAATTCCCCAAACTGGCTGAGTTTCCACGGCTCATTTACTCTGCTTCCTTGCTTTGTGCAGAGGGAGAAAGATAAGTAGAATTCATGCAGAACTGCGCTATGCTATCAAGGAAAAAGTGACTCCCTGGGACAGACAGAATACTTTCCTTTATGGTTTTAAAAGCCAACTGCATTTTTACACTCAATAAAGATCCCCTGCCACAGCACAGCCCCCATTAACCCCTCTATTTGGCAGAGCACTTATGCGTAGGGGGAAGGAGAGCCTGGAGGGGAGGTGGGAGTATGACCTAAAGCAAGTGAGATCACCTGCCTTCTTATATGAGACTGCTTTGGTGTTGGCTTCATATGTTACTGATGCTTGGAGCTGCATTAAATTATATTGTTTGCTCTCTGACCTCTTACGGGAAGCTGGTGGAAGTAAGAGGCTGAGAAATGGATGGGTGTCAGCATAGAGATATCTGTTTGTGGGTGCAAGCCTGCAGGAATTCTGGTATCACGTTCTGTGTAACACCAATATATGGGTGCCTGAGTCCATATAGTAAAAGCCATCTGCACATCTAACGCAACGTTTCTTCTTCCTGGGGAAGCAAGTGTGGTTTTGGTGTTTTACAAGCTCTTCAGGAACCAGTGGTGTAACTCCTCCCCGAGGTTCAACTGTATTTGAGCTAAGTTCTGGTTTTGATACAGTATAGCTAGGTAACTTTGGCTCAGCCCTCTGAGGAAATGCTAAGTTGTGAGAGCTGTGAAGTCTATATATCAGAGGTATCCAAATAAGAAAGGTAAGACTGCAGAAAGAAGTAGCAATGTTGAGAGCAATAGTTAAGTGCACAAGGATTCAAGAGGAAAAGCACTAACGCAAAAGAGTACAAATTCCTAAGGAAAAAACAGAGAGTTGTAAGACGGCAACTCAGCAGCGCTGAGGATGAGCCCATTCCCAGGAGTAACAGAAGCTGACCCCTTCCCATCAGTCTGATGATTGCTTGGACAGCAAAGATTCATCTTTAATATTAACAGTTAGCGTAATAGCTCATTAGCTCTCACTACCTATTCTGTGATTTAGCCATTAAATAATTGCTTTGCAATTTAAGCTGTGCATATCCTGTTTGCAGAGTTACTTTGCTCATGTTAAATGTCTTCTGAACAAAATGACTCAGAGATGAAGTGTTACGGTGGTCATACATAAGCCTAAATTGGGACAGCAAAAAGGGACACAGACCTTACAGTGCCCCCAATTTATCAAAATATGACATAGACAAAAGCAGCAAATTAGAAAAGTATCATACATACTTCGTACGCGTGCAGTACCTAGCACTTCTTTACCCAATTTGTCTTCACGCACCTGACCTAAGCAGATAGAAAACAGATGTAAAAGGAGAAAAAATGACAGTTCGTCTCTTTGTCCTCAGCTTGTGCCCATGTAGGTGGCAATACAATTTGCAAGGCAAAGTCCTGGCATGAATTGCGGAGGAGAGAAACACCCCAAAGTGGAAGAATTAACAGTTTAGAACTACTTAGAGAAGGTGAGTACACTAAAATTCACGGCACCAGGTGAGGTTTACCTAAGGGTGCTGAAACACAGTGATAGTGAAATTGCCATCTCTTACCTACCAAATCTTGTGACAACTGAAGGAGGATCTTGGTCTCTGCAGATCAGAATGAAAACTTGGTAATGACACTGTTGGAACTAACCATTCCTGATCTGAATCTCGCTTTCCAACAGTCAGGATTTCCCAGCAGGTATATTAGATTTATCCTTTCTACTCCACCCTCTTTTTTATAATAACGCCCTTCATGCCTTAATCCTTTCTGACTTTATTCTGTCCTTCCAAATCAAATAATGATGGTAGAAGGTTAGCTTTGAAACACACTGATTTCTAAACCATTTCCTCATCACAGAAGCTTAACCTGAATGTCACAGTGTAACTGCAGTTAAGAAAAATCTGTATGCGTGTATATATTTGAAACTTGCTTGACAACAGTGAAAGCTCTATCAAGCACCCAGAAGAGCACTGGGATTTTCTCTTTTGAAATGGCAGCAGGGGAAAAAAAAAAAATCTAGAATACTTACAATCCCGAAGTCTGTCAAAGTATTGAACACATGAACTTGACTCTGCAAAGCCTGACCTGTAACTTGGAAGTGAGTCACCCCACAAAGTGACAATATAATTGTCAGGCCCGCTCTCCACAATATCATTGGTTGCAAGCTGAAACCAACTTCTGTCAGAACTTGAAGTGCTTTTGAATAGTTTCGATACTGCATTGTTAGTATCCTTTGCTTAATAGTTTGCTATATTGTAATTTTTTCTCCCAAATTAGAGATACAATTTACGCTGTAATGCCTAATCCACTAGTTCTCAGACTGATAATATGAATTAAGAGTGATCTATGGAGAGATAACAGGTCACAAGATGTCAGCCTCTCCTTTTTTTAAACAATAAACATTATTTTTTCTTTTTATTATATATCTTCCCTTTAGGAACATTCCAGTAATTCAAGGAATATTATAAGACATGATTCACAATTCATGAAAAAAGTTTTCATACACTAATATCAAGTTACCATTGTTATTTAGCTATTTAACTTATAACTTTGTTCAAAACTGTTATATAAACTTCCCTTACATTCACTCATCTTCTCCAAATTACATTCAAGACAACATTAAAATCTCAGAAACAGGATCAGAAAAGTTTAGTAGAATTTAGCAGCTTAGTTATGGGTCTTGACAACTTAGTAAGTGAAAATCCTGAGCAGGAGGGTGCCAGAAAACTTCCCCCACTTTCATCCACGCACGCACAGCACTGGAAATAAATGAATAAAGCAACATAGTTAAGGGACAATGAAAAATACTCTCAAAGGGTCAATCCAAGAACCATCCTTTGAGTTTAAGCTGTGTGAAGAAAAGAAAGTTCAGCAAGGCCACACAAAGCAGGGAACAGGGAAAGGAAAGTTCTACTCACTTTCCATCCCAGCACACAGGGAGGACATCCAGCCACTATTTTTACCCTTACTTGCCTTGTATTGTTCCATTGCCATCAGTATTACAGTAACATTTATTTGGAGTGAAAAGGTCAGGAGAATGAGAGACTGGTCCCTTGTATGCCTACCCTCCCTTTGCCCTTATGGGACATCCTGTGACTCCTGCAGCTGGAAATCCGCTAGTCTAGATGACATATTCCAAGTGTTGTCCTTTCTCCAGTGGATAACCTAGGACCGATCTGTACTTGAAAGGAGCTGCCTTGCAATTATTACTGCTGCTGTGTCCCTTAAAGCAGGAAGAGTCTATCAGTATTATTAACATAGTGAGTAATATGTGTGCTATTTGCAACACAGACACATACGCTATAGAGCTGCCTTTGAAAGCAACATCTTATCAGCTGGTGATTACTTCAAAGAGAAAAAATAACTGCTCATAATAAGAAGTCAAGGGAACGAGTTTCTGACTTGGGTTACTTGCCAGAGGAGGAGCAGAGTAACGCTTGTCTTCACTTTCATTTGTGAAGTAGGATATTTCCCTAACACAGTCATTCATTTCCTTGTCGTATGCACAGAGAAGTGTTGCTGCAGAACCTAAACAAATTTATAAGCACTATTAGGAAAATAATGAATAGCTAAGAACCAAGAAAAGAAACTCTTCTCTGGATGGCCACTTCCATAAATCCTATCTGTGAGGCTTCTGGAATATCCTTACCAACCACTGGTCATTCAGTCCAGAATGTTACATCAATATTACTATAGTAGTTCCTATGGTTTTTTTTTCTTCTCAGATAAATGTTTAATGTGAGCACATTTGCACAGTAAGGAATATAAAACTAACCAGATGGGATAAACTATTCAGTAAAAATGCTTTCTACATTAAAATGGGAAGCTTTGTCAACTCTGCGGCTTGGAAGACTGTATTTTTTTTTTTTTTACCTAACAATCCCAGAAGGTAAAAACAACGCCTGAGAGAAGAATCTTATGATGTGATATACATAAATGCTGTCCTGCAAGTAATATTTTCAATACTGAATAAAATTATTGCAATTCCCCCTTTTCTTTCTTTTTTTTTTTTTTTTAAACAAAGAAAAAAGCATGCTTACATTCAGACAAGAACACTCATCAATACTGGAAGAAACCAAGGCACATTTCTGTGCTAAAGCATACTGGCTCTTAAGGCACAGAGAAAATAAACATAATATACTAAAAGACAGTTACCCCCATTAGGTAAAGAGTACAACTAGCAGCTACAGTTGTTAAATGGTTAAGACTGCATGTACTTGGTTCAGTAAGAATTCAATGGCCAAATCCAGAAACATGAACAAAAAGATTAAAAAAGAAAATAATCCAAAGGAGATCATTGTAGCAGAGAGAGCAAGTAGTCAACAAAGGAATGTATTCCTGTGAAAAGGGCTGCCCCATATTGTTGTGTGCTGCTATCATCTACACAGGTTTTTGAGATCGTTCTTCCTGCACAGTGTGGCTCACAGGTGCACTCATAATCCCTGAGGCAATGGCCTTGGGGCTGGGGAAACTTGTACCTTTTAATCACATAATTAGATAAAGGATTTCTTAAGAACTAAAAACCAAAAGTTTGATTCACGTATATTGAGGCATATTGTCTGGCAGACGTTATGCATACAAATACTCAGGTTCTTTGAGGAGCCGACAGGTAATATCAACTCAGGTGTTCAGACATCCCTGGTCATGGTTTCTGCCTGACAGTCTGTTGAGGACTGGTAGTCAGATTAATCCCCACAGAACAGGAAAACCTCAGTGTCTTTTTCAGAATATTTCATGAGGAATATTTTTTATTCCTTACCTAGTTCTAGCCTGAACGTTTGAATGTGTTGCCGGGTGCGGGTGCCCCGGTGCCGGCGGCGGGTGCTGCGGGGCGGCCCCTGTGTTGCCGGGCCGGGGCTGCCCCGTGCCGCACACAGCCGGTTCCAGCCGGCTCCAACGGCCCCAGCGCAGGGCACAGCTGAGCCCCTCAGCCACGGGCGGGCGCCGCGGGGAAAGCCTGGCTCAGAAAGGGCAAAACGCTGCCCGGCAGCCAGGGCTGAGGGAAACCGGGTGAGAAACAGCCCTGCGAGCCCCGAGGGGAGAGCGGGAGGAGGGGAGGAGGGGCTCCGGGCGCCCCCGCGGAGATGCCCCCGCGGCCCCGGCAGAGACCCCGCTGGGGCGGGGGTTTCCCGGCAGCCCCTGGGAAGGGCCCGGCCTGGAGCGGGGAAACGCGTGAGGAGGCAGGAGCGGCAGAGAGGAGCTGCCGTGGGCTGACCGCAGACCCCCATTCCCCGTCCCCCTGCGACACTTGGGCAGGAGTAGGTAGAGGAGTTGGGGATGGCGGAGTGAAGTTGAGCCTGGGAAAAGGGAGGAATGCAGAGAATGTGGTTTTGTTTCTCACTGTCCTAGTCCACTTTAACTGGCAATAAATTGATGTTTCCCCAAGTCACTCTGTTTTGCGTCTGAGCACCACAGAATGCTACTGCAAACTCTTTTCAACCAGGCTTCGATTTCACTGAAACAATGTTGGAGCCACCAAGGCTATCAGATAAATACCAGGATCCATACAAATGTTGAAAGACAAGGTTAAATAGATAAAAAAGAAAATGCAAAAGGGAAAACATTATGACTAGTCCCGTTTCTGGGATCGGATGTTGAGGAGCTGTAATTCCTGCGCCTCATTGATGATTTCTGCTGCACCGAAGTACCATCTGCATCAGTTCTGAGGACACAGAAAACATTTCGTTTGGGTACCAGCCAGCCACTGAGAGCAAGAGAGTTCTTCATAGGCGGAATGGGGAGCGTTTCAGAATATAGCCAAGGAAAAAAGGATGAGTGAAGGGTGAGCATGTAGTCTGAGGCAGTGAGAACAAGGAATGAATGCAATATTAAGGGAACAAAAGAAAGAAAGGTGGGCAAAGTGGTTGGAAGGGTTTTCCCTGAACGTTACTAAAGCAGTGTTCCTGTTGACATACAGGGATGCTGCATCGTACACATTAGTAGTTCAGCTCCACAGGGAACAGAAAGTTAAACCCATCAGGATATCACAATCCAGATGTGACATTTTGGTAACTGAGGGCACACAAGGGAGCAATACTACTGGTAATACATCTTTCTGCTTTTGGTATTGAAGTGGCCATATTCCCATTTCTACGCAGCTGGTTGGAGAAAGGGGAGGCTGGGAGAACTCTTTAGTCTAAGCCTGGTGAGACATTCAAACTCATCACCTGGATTGGTGCCAAGCTGTCTGACAATATTTTGTGATCATATCCCCCAAAACACATATGTGAATATATACAGCATTTTCAGACAAAATGTTTCTTTCAAGCCTGCTACCAAAGAACACAAAATAATCCTATTAAATGTCTTCTGTCTGCCCTTATTGTTGTACAGCAATGTAGTTCTCAAGAATGCCATTTTCTCCAAACTCCGTAATGAGCCATTACCAGCTTTTGTGCAGCTGTCACTGCTGCTGACTGGCTTTTGTACGAAAGAGTCATTGGCAATTTACTGTTTTGCTCTGCATTTCCCAAGGTAAGAGGCCTTACAATGAGATGATTCTGAAGCTGGTCACCTAAGCTGTCCCCGGTCATCTCAGGAGCTCGCCTATTTGCAAGAAATTACCACAACGTTTGAGAATCCATTACCAGCTTATGGAAACTTTGGCGAGTTAAGAGATGAATTCAGGCCTGGACTAAATCAGAAAAAAAGAAAGCACAAAGCCTGAGGAATTAATTACTTTATGTGTTGGTGAGACCCAAAGGTGCAGGATGAGAAGAGAGTGCACTGTAAATATACAAAGGAACTCGAGTATCTCAATCACCTCCCCTTAGTCCTTCACCTTTCAGTGCTACTCATCATGCCTTAACTGCTTCTCCATCTTACTAGACTGCGCCCTCCTTGTTATGGGACTGGACAACTGGTAACACATTTTGAAAGACCCCTTGCCAACATATTTTGAAAGACCCCATGCCAACTTGCCTTAAGCTTAAAATTAGAAGCAACCCCAGTTTCTACCTATGGCACTCTATAGCTCAGCTTTGGTGTTACCATTCATGTTCACGTTACATTATTTGTACTATGAATGACATCTGTCTTGGTCAGTCTCTCTGATAGTAGAGAGACTGTGCAGCAACACAGCAAAAATACTATCTGAAAATAAAATGTAGCTACAATTGGATTTGTATTCATTATTTTCAGAAACACATTTCAAGCATCTAGGTGTCACAACTCAGTGGGAATGCAGCTTGCTTGATTTAGGGAGCTAAGGCTCTGCCTTGTTACAATTATGGCAGCACCGGCAATTTTATTCTTTTATTTTTAAGCAAAACAACTGCAGTGCTTGAGGCTTTCAGCAAAGAACTAGGAAATTTACAGGTAACTGAAAAATAATGGAGGGCTTGATCTGACATCGTTGTGGTTTGCAGGAGGGAAGACAGAACAGAAAAACCTGATGATGCATTAATGACAGTTCCAATGCAGAGCCTCTAAATGTCCTGCCTATCAGCCACAGTAAGATCCACAAGACAGGAGCAGAAGGTAAACACATCGTTTGTGGTTTTTGTTTATCTTTAAATCCTTAGGAGGAGCTGAGTTCATACAGTGATGAATGTTTAGACAAGGACAGTATTTCCACAGTGAACACTGCCAAGTTGCAGGGAGTATATGCTCCCTGCAAGAGCAGTTGTATCTTAACTCTAAATGAACCTGCTCAGGATTAGAAACAGCCTAGCTGTAGAAGCACTGAGCGTTGCTCAGGCAAAGTCACCTTGCTTCTTGGGTAACTTAGCTCCTTCATAGGAAGTCAGAAATATAAACTGTAAACGTGTGTAGACACAGTTTTCTGAGGAGATAACATTTGACCCATATCTTTTATTCTTAGCTTACTTACTGCTCTCCTTCTCTTGCACTGTTACTCAGAGAGAAGATCTATAAAACACTTATTTTGTTTAGCATGTACCGCAGCACTGAGGTATGAACAGGCAAATGACCATTTCTAATGTAATTTTCTTAATATAATGCACAAAAACTCTCAGGTTAAAGTAATGTTGCCCAGGGGATGCATCTAATTTTTAACAATTCAATTTAATAGTAGCTAAGCACATGTTAAATGGAACACTTTCACCCACGTCCTTTGCTTTTATTTCTATAGGCAAGATCAAATTAGTCATTAAGATTCTGAAGTGCTTGGACTGAACATATTTTTACTTTCACACAATATATCAGACACCAAATTTGGTCTTTAGACTATAACAAAATACAATTTTACTTGTTTCTAAGCCTGCTGAAGTTTATCTTACCCTAGATATTCCGATGTGTATTTTAGTTTTATGGTGCTTCCCAGAGAACTTCTTCACTTGTGGAAGGTTAGACAAAGACATCAGTTAACCTGTTTATATGGCCTGATCAAAGATGGTAAAATATTCTGGTTTTCTTGTGACTGATGATAGGTAAATTGTGGCTAGTTGAGAATTCAAATGTAAATTAAGACAGTCTAAAACAGATTCACTTTGCATTCAGGCAACAAATGTTGCCTAAAGTGTTATCTGATTTACTGGTGGCATGGCTGATCATGAAATGTAAGAAAAATGAAACTGAGAATATAATGGGAGACGTATACCCAAGATAATAACTAATATCCACAAGCACTTCAAAAAATACATGGCCATATATAGAATGAACCATTATGACTGGGACTAGGGTTAGTCAGAAGATCAAAAACTGATCTATGCTATCTCATTCAGATTCTTCATTATGCACCGGTGGCTCAGGATATTACAATGACTGTATTGAGGAGGTATAGATCTTCTGGGTGAATGGTATATCTGTGCTTTCAGCTGTTCTCCCATTTACACAGTCACTCAAAGGAGTCACCCAGGAGTGAAAATGGTGCAAGCTACATAGGGTATTCTGGCTTTTCATTAGGTTCTTCTGCATTTTTGAAAATTGCTTTGCCATTCATTATCCCAAATTGCTTTTAATATACAGCACAATTTAATCAGGACTGTGAATCTAAAAGTTACATTTTCAGAATTTGGTGATAGGTTCTTTATTTCTGAGTAGTTCTATTACACGGTATCTTTCACTTACATCGAAGCAAGAAGCTAAAATGGCAATTTCAGACTTATTCTGTTTTTTTTTTTTTAAATCACTGAGATTTGTTTAGGTGTTGTATTCTCTTTCTGTAATTATTTCAATACTCCTTAAACACCTGGTATTTAGAAAGTTGATTTTTATCTTTTTTTTTAATTACAGTTTCCTTTAGGAGAGATGAAAAAAAGTTCGGAAAAGAAAGACAGCATCGACCATTTCAAGATTTTAGCAAGTCTCATAATGCAAGTAAAAAGAAAATTTATTCTTTAGAGGTCTGGCTAGTGGGGAAGAGAACAATTATGATTCCTCTTTGAATAAAAGAAGGCATAGCATTTTTGTTGGCTGAATAATAAGACAATAAAGTCTTGGTATGGATTAATCTGTTGGAATACAATGGGGTTTTTTCTACTTGGAGGACATTTTGATAAAATATTTATGAGGTCAGGTTGTTCTGTCAGAAAGGGTTTTGATAGTGAGGGACGGAAAATGGAGCAACTAAAGCAGGCTTCCACTGAGGAAGAGAGAGCAAAAAGAAAGAAAGAGATTAAAGATAAAAGGGGAAAAGGGGAACCATACTGTATTCTGGAAAGGAAAAAAGAAAAGTAGAAATGATGTGCAGAGAGATAAAGATGAGGGAATGAGTTATAAGAAGTGAGTAAAGGATAGGGGAAATCAGCAAGGGATAAGGTTATGAAATTCAATTAAGTAACATAGTACACATGGAAGCAGCAACACTGAAGAAGGTATGAGCAGATACATAAAGTGGATTTTTCCTGACAGTTGTCTGGTCTTCAATGTGAAGGAGTTCTGTAAGTGTAAGGAAAGGTGATATTGGAAATCATCAGTTTGTCAAAACAAGTTTTTAAAGGGGAAAAAAAAAAGGATGAAAAAGTCAAGACATAAAACATAGTTACTTACAAAGAGAATCAGCCACATCTATGGAAAAAGCCAAAGAGAGGAATGAACTGAAAGAAAAGAATTCACTAGTAGTGCTGTATCAAAACCAAAGAACAGTGAGAAACCAAGTGCAATGGGAGTCTACGGAAAACCATCTCTTAAAGGTGTAGGGGACAGGGTTTCAGAGTAGTGTTTCCATTTTGACAAGTGCCACATTGGCACCTTTTAGTAAAAACAAAAGCTACAAATGAATGTATGTGACTTTTTAAGCTTAGATTAAAAGATTTTATGATAAGTTGATTTTCGTTTTCTTCACCAAAAGCTTTTTAAAAATGTTACCCAAAAAGAAAATTAGTCTTTCAAAAGATGACTCAGTGGATAATGAAGAACTGACAGTCCAGAAGGACCAAGCAGTCCTTGGACTGATGGAAGTTGGAAGATGAGGTCAAGTGTACACTCCTGTTGGAGTGAAGGAAAGCTAAAAGAAGATGGACCTAGAAAGTCACAACTATCAGTGCTACCACACAGAAAGTGAACTGACCATTTACTAGGCTGAGTAAAGAATAAGAAAATGCATGAGAGAGTTCAGAATCAATATAAAGCTGAGAGGTGACTGGAGGAGAAAAAGGGTTAACTTAGTACATTTTACAAGAGGAGAAGGCAGAGTGGAAAGGAAGAAGTGAAATAAATTGAAGCGAAGAGGAACAAGACGTAGGAACTTCTCTGACTTTGGGCAATGAGAGTGAAAAACAAAGATCTTTGTAAAGAAGAACAACTATTGCCTTGTTTGCATTGAGGCTTTCTTATCATGATTTTCTTGTGTTTCGACAAGTGGAACTTCTCACAAGGCTACAGCTTTGGTGACATTTCAAAAGCATGAGACTTGCAGTCAGATATCAATCCTGCTACGAATTCCACCATACACTTCCTGTGTGACTTTAAGCAAGTAATTTCACTGTAGAGGCTCCATGTGAAATTCAATTAAATTTTATGAAGTGCTGTAAGAGTCTTAGATCAAGGATGAAATAAGAGTGCAATATCATTAATTGTATTTTGCTGTTTCACTGAAGCTGTTTAACAGTATTCTTTCTTGCTTGGAAAAGAGCTCACTCGTAGGCTTCATAATATGTAAACAAAAGAAGCAGGTGGGACAAGTTGGCAGTAGGGTTAGCCACATGGAATAATTATCACATTTTAAAGTGTAAACATAAAATAATTAAAGTCAGCACAAATTTTACCAGACACTATAATTATCAGTTGGAAATCACAAATTATGTTCTTGTCCATAAAGGGAAAAAATAGGTAATCAGCAATACAGGTATTGCAAAGCAGATGCTCCCAAAGAACTGAGGACCAAATTTTGCTTGTATTTATATTACTGTGATTTAAACAATACTGAAGACAAAAGTAAAGCCCAGTTTTACCTTACCGTAACAAAACCAGGATTTACTGTCCTGTTCACCCTTCCTTCTTCTCACAGCCACAGACATCTCAGGAATTTTGAGAACTAGCAATTGACTGTCGTCTTTTAATTTTTGAAGATGGCTATCCTAAGAAGAGATTTAGTATAAAATTCCACAAGAATGGGGAGGAAAATTTAACACTATCTTTGGCTAAAGTGAGAAAGTGCAAAGTTGACTGCATTTTCCATGTGTTTAACACACTCGTTTTAAATCAGTAGTTAATAACATGAAGTAAAAAAATTCTTTTTAAAATGCATGTCTTCGCTGTGCAGCTAGGAAACCATAAAATATCATACGTGTGACCTAAAAGCTGCATTTTTTGTGCCCTTTTTTTCTATCACTGACCTTATAAATATGTATTCATAGCTATACTGCACTAAGAATTCATGATTAGAATTAGTATTAGTGCATATTTATAACTCATTAAACAAGTGCAAAAATTAGAGATGTTTGTAGTAAAGACTATCGCTTAAAAATTACTTCAGTTGTAATGCAGAAATATTCAGAGGCTTGGGGTGAAAACCTGCACCTTGTAGGTATTTTATGAATTATTTTGACAGCCATTTTTCCCTGTATCTATATTTTAATAACGTTTTTCATTTAATACGTAAACATTCTGATTAGAAATCTATCATGATCTATATCTCCTCACAGTTTCAGAACTTCATTCTTCAGTGTATACATTGAACGACTATGAGATGCTGAAAGACTGCTGGAAGGATACATACCTAGTCAAGGCGATACAGTCAGGTTGACACCAAAGAACGAAGACAGAGCTAAAAATACGACAAGCCAAAAATCACTTTCATCCACATTTCTACAAATATACATGTATAAAATAAGTGAAAATGTACTTTTGTGCTCATTTAACTAACATGAACGAAAATCACGTTTCTGCCTGTGATGTGATTTATCAGAAAAGGCAGAAATTCAAAATACATCTTGTTTTCTCCTTACAGACTTTAACTTTTTGGGAACATAGTGACTAATATCGTTATAAGGATTTTACCTTAGATTATTAATGATGATGTTAGTTAAAATAAAAGGACATCCTTTTACTCTATACAGTCCAACTTACTTGTCCGCTTGCTTCTGCTAGTTATGAAGCAAAGGAAAAAGTATGAGGTATACCCTGAACAGAAGATGCAAAAATCCTGTTGCAGACTTTCACCTGTGGAGTAGTCATATGGTTCACTAAAAAATAAACTCATTTGGCCTTTTACAAATCAATCCCAATTCATCAGAACCTTTATCTTAACTTTAAATAAATGCTAAACTATTTGACAAGTCAGCTGTGCCCTGTAGGCTATTTGCAACTTGTTTGTTATGGCTTTTGGCTAATCATTACTCACGCTGTGATTGCTCATTGAAATGTACACTTCTGTTGCTGTACCTGGATCACTCACCTGCTCAAACTGGGAAGAAGAAGTAAGAATTTCACCTAACTTCAGATTCAAAACCACCTTTAAAAATACATCCTTAATCAGCTTAATACAGAAACTTATCAAATACTAGAGCTCCATAAATAGCAGATTAGCATATAAAATCATCTATGCATAAAGATGATTTGCTATTTCATTTTCCCTTATCAATGATACAACTATACACACGCTACATAATAGGTATAGTCGTTTAGCTATATAATTATTATGTGATTTTGCGTAGGGCATTCTTCATCTGCTCAGCTGCTTGCAGCTAATGGGCTGTAGCAATCTTCTTTAACAAAGTGTTTGCAAATAACCCTCCTACCAAATCATTTTCTCTCACACCCTAATATTAAACAGTGCATGACAGCTTAGTTATGAGTGCTGCTCATGGGACTGTCACAGCTGAACGGTGTCCATCGTAGAAGTCTTCTATAAGCATCTGAAACAGGACACTACTGTTGAAGACTACAAGTGCTAGAATGCAGCTGGTTTGTAATATATCTCTTTCCTTTAAAAATAATAGTGAACATAAATTGCGTGAATGTACAAGGGCAGAGCAACACCTTTGTGTGTACTATTACAGTTACTACACATTCTTGGTATTTTTAATGGACCTCTGTGAAGATGAGAAGTTATTAACCGTTGTGTCATTGAACCCACACTATCAGAATCAAAGAGAAGATCAGCTAGGGAAGCAGAATTTAGAAAAGTTTTTAGAAGAAGTTGGAAGTGATGCTATTGTATCTTAAGGATTCTATATTTATTGAAGTTTGATTTATTTTCACCTAAATACCTCTCTCATTGTAACTAAAACATCAGTGTGATTTCTGACTTCAGTTACTCATAGATAGTTGCACTCTTAAAGGCATTATTAAAGGAATTCAAGGCTGCTTGGTACATATGTACCATAGTATAGCCTTCAGGAGCTTTCATTTGTTTTTTAATGTTTTTTAAGGTATTAACTTGAAAACAATTTCCCCCTTTTAGAAAAAGGGTATTATTTGGGTGTTATTCCCTCTGAAGAATTGTAACTCTTGATGCAGTTAACAGAAAGCAAAGTTTAATACACTGTTAAGCTGCATTTTTTTTGTTTGGTTGGCAGGAAGTATTGACAAACACAAATCAATACATTAGTCTGAGAAAAAAACCCCACCTTTAAAGGTCAGTTTAAAATTGGTTGGGTTGAGAACTGCCCTTGCTGCTCCTGGGCCCTGCGCTGTCTGGGGACCATGGGGGCTATGCCAGAGCTGCCTGGAAGCTGCAGAGGCACCGGGTGCCGTAAGGGGCTTTGGAGGAGACAACGGGTGGCCCACACTGGTCATTCTGTGACCAGGGGACTGGATCTTACTTCCTTGTGGGGCCTCACCTCTGCTGGGTTTTGTGACCTTTCCAGGGACCTCACTCTTTCTTCTAAGCAGGATGCCAAACACGGCCTTTTTGGAGCTGAGGTTCCTGCTCGAGGTTCATGCTGCGCTGTGTGTGCCTGTGGGTGTGCAGTGCAGGCCACGGTTTCCTGGCGTGCCTGGGGGGAGATAGGAGAAAGGCTGTTCTGAGCCCAGACTTGCAACTGCTTCCCTTGGCTGCATGATGGAGAAGATGAGGTGGAGAATGAGGTCGGCAAAGGTGTCCCCGCAGTCAGAGGCAGACAGGATGTAGCCTGCAGGGGGGCAAGCATGGTCTTGTGAAGGGAAATGCGAAGAGTCGTCGTCATCGGGGCCCACAGGACAATGGCCCTGGCATAAGGCTGTGGAAGCTGGACTCTGCGGAGGCTGGAAGCTTGGTGCCAGGTGTTCTGGGGCTGCTTCCACTATGGATGCCCCCAGGAGGCAGGGTCCTCGATTCCATCCATAAACCTATGAAGTGAAAGTACTGCCTCCACCTGTAGACACGAGGTCGGTGTTCTCCCTCCAGGAATAGCAGGGCCTCCAGCCTTTTCTTTCCTGCCACCCTAGGAGAGCACAGCAGCTCCTTGCCTTGTGGAGATGAAGCAGTGCAGGTGTTTCCACGAGGCAGATAATGTGAGCACCCCCACGTCAAGACCTCCAACTCCAGCTCTGTCCAAGAAGCTCCTGCTCTGTGTGGGTACACAGGACCGGGGCAAGAGCGACACCTCCAAATACGCTCAGGAGGTAGAATATACGAGCACTTTCATGCCCTGCAAGGATGCAGAGGCCCACGTGTAGAACTCCAGGCATGGGCTTTGGCCTGTCCAGTGCCCACACTGCTCAGGGTCAGGCACCTCCAAAGCAGCTTGACCACCTTCACTCCCCACAGCACTTGGCCTCGATTTCCTTTTAATCTGGGGAAACTAGGGACATTTAGAAATGGACTAGTTGCTCCACTACGTTCCCAGGGTTGACAGTGATATTGGCCAGCATGTAGTTCTCTGGATCTTCCTTCTTGCCCTTCTTGAAGATAAGTGTGATTTTTGCTTTCTTCCAGACCTCAGGAACTTTCCCAAGTCACCATGACTTCTAAAACATTATTGAGAGTGGTCTTGCAATGATGTAGTCCACTCTCTCTGTACTTGTGGTGAACCCCAGCAGATCCCACGGCTTTATGCACGTCAAATTTGTGTACATGTTCCCTAATGTTCCCCTATCAAGAAAGATGTGATACAAAAATGTGTTAGAAGCAAATAGCTTAATTTCATAAAATTTCTAAAGCAATGTTTGAACTTTTTTTTTCCTAGAAAAATATAAGTATTTGAAATTGTCAATTTTAAGATGGGACAAAAATAAGAACTGAGATTGCAATTTTTTTGGTGCAAGTTTTCCACATACCTGTTAACTCCCACAGAAGTCAGTAGTTGCTGGTGGATATTTTGAAATCAGACTGTTTGTGTATGTATTTAAATATGTTTTTTTTTCATCATCTGGTTTTAATAGATGATTATTGGAATAGAAAACTAAGCAAGAATCATATCATAAGAAAATACATTTGGTTTGCAGATTTTTGTATCATAATTCTTTTCATTTATCTTACCTATATGGAAGAAAAATCCATGTGATATATTAGATTTTAAAGCAGTAATTCTTCCAAGCACACCAGAAAAGACAAGGAGACAAGGAAACAAGGAGAACAAGTAAGCATGTATGTGTTACATTACTCCCAGTTTTCATCCTTAGTGTTACAGCCTGTATCTGTGTTATTAATCTCTAGACTATCACCATTCAGGTGTCTCTGGAAGTATATGACCTTAATGTCATGATTAAAAAGCAGGAATAGACAACTGACCAACATTAAGGCTAAATAAAATAAGCTAAGTGTAAAGATGGAGAGACTAAAACATAGCTGGCCACTAGGGCAAGGATGCTGTTTCAGGTATAGGAGCTGCCAAAAATGAAGCAAAATTAGTATGGTGTTAACATGATATGCATACCCCTCTTCCAGTCCAGCTTGCCTATGTGCTTGTTACTACCAAGTGCTTACATCAGACTGACAAATGAAAGTCTGCTTTTTTAAGGTGTGTTAGAAAAATCATGGATCTCAAAGAACAGTTGCATTTTGAAAGATAACCTACTTATTCCAAGCATTTTCTTCCTCAGATATCTAAGTGTGTGAACTTTCAAATGTATGAAGTACCAATGAAGATGAAATATTTCAATTTTACCTAGTAAAAGTGAGTGTTAGCAACAATAAAGACTGATGCTGTGAAAGTGCAAAATGACTAAAAACCAACACGGAAAGAGATTTTAACAATGAATTGTAGATACAACACACTTTGGCTCTTACAAAACAGATCACAATTCACCTGTGATTCTGTGAATTTCATTTTACCACAATCTTTTTACAAAAGCTGAAGTTAATACCTTTATAAACCAGTTTAACAAATCGCTGTATTTCTATGTTAAAATTATTATTAAATAAAATTGGTCAATTATTAAATACTGCAATTCTCATTACGTGTACAGTTTACAGTAGTTATCTCACATTATTTATATTGACAGGCTTTTCTTAAATGAATCTCTTGCTGACTGGCATAAATAATATTATATATATATAAAAATGTTCTTCATATATATAAAAAACTAGAATTTAATGTAATTATTAGAATGTGTGTGTATGTATGTATGTATATAAATATATGAATGCAACATTCAGAATATTCAAAATAGATGTTCTTAGACTTGGCCTTCTAGGGAGGAGAAAATGAGGCCTGTAATTGAGCCTTGTTATTGTGTTATTTTGTTTCTTTCCAACAGCTGACCTTGAAGCAGGTTGCAGGTCACTCACGTTCAAGCAGAGCAACTAAACAGTAATTATCTTCTAGAAGGACTAGTGGAAAATATGATGTGACTGGTTCCGAATAATGTTTATAACAATTTCATTGGGTTTTGAGAGAATATCATGTGTTTTTTCAAGTATCACTTTTCTTCTAGGTGGAAGAATTTTTAAATGGAAGTATCAGTATACTTGTTTTATAGGAAAATAATCTCCTTGATAAGATTTTGAATTAAAATAAGCAAAAGCCAAATACAGTCCTTACTTATCATACTTTTCATACTTTCAGTACAATTTTTTTATATGCAGTCCTACATTATAAAAGGGAACTCCTCTGAAAGCCCTTCTCACAAGGAAATGGCAGAGAGGAAAGCAGAGAAGACATTTGATTTAATTAGTGATATCATTACTCAGTTTTGGCTCCTCAGTAATTTGAATCTTCAATAATTTCTGTAACTGAACTACTGTTTTCATTACTTTAATATACTCCCTTTAATAAGAGGGTTAACTATTTTAATTATAAAATATATATTTCATTCTGATGTTTAATTTTCTTAGAAGACTATATCAAATAAGTGGAATAGCATAAACTGGATACAATAAAAAAAAATTTACTGGTTGGTTTCTTTTTTTTTTTCGGTTCTTGGGTGTGCAGTCCGTTACTGAGTAAACCGCAGACACTGTCTTAAGTGGAGCAGGTGGTTGCAGCTGCCAGCTGTTGAGATGGGCCATGGCTGCAGTCATTAAGCTGAAAGTACATGCTTGTCCAGCAGGTCTAATGGGTATCATCGGCTGGGAAGAGTCCATGTTCAAATCGAGTCGTTCTGATAATCTCCATCTGAAGATACAGAGTGATTGGTTGGCTAGAGATACACCTTTGAAAGCATTGCCGCAGTGATTCTAATGGATTTGTCATGGAGAGTTTCAGAGAGAGGTCGAAATTGGCTGTCATTCCACAGCATGTGAAAAAGGAATTAAATACTTTGGTCAAATTATATGGTTTTGTTCAAAAATAACACTGAGTTATTGCCTTTTAAAAACGTATGCCTGCAGCATTCAAGTGGTTTTATACATACTAAACTTTGTAATATTTCAATTTAAGGAGGGGAAAAATTACAAAGTGGCATATGATTTTTTTTTCCCAATTGTTTCTGTGTTATACTATTTTCTTGATCAACATCCACTCAGCACAATGAAGGCATACCTGTAGAAGGACAGCACTAAACTTACCAGACACAACATGTGTGGGAGTTTTTTATGGAAATGTAAAAACACTTAAACTAATAAAAATGTTGTAAGCCTTGAAACAGTATCAAAATTAATATGTTTTGTCCAATTTTTAATAGGTTTTTGTTTTCAACTATACCAAAGAAGTCTACTTCAGAAACACATTTTCCTAATAAGTTAGATCTAATAAAACGGCTTAAAACCCTATGCAATGTAACAGAAAACAATAATGCTTTCGCCAGGAGCATTCTGAATTTTCCAGTGTGATCCTTCCCAGGTGGGACTCCAGGTAGGTGTAAGTATGCCACAGCAGTAATAATGCAGGCTGCATTTACCCACACAACCTCTGATCTGAAGCACATATTGAAAGTTCAAATTCTTAAAACATAAATTTATATGCTATGTTGGATTGCCGTCTTTAAATACACACTTACCTTCCTCTACACACAAGAAGACCTACACTAATATCTACAGGGATTACTCACTTGAATTCTGTTAAACCTACATGTAAAGCATGGGTAAAATGGTTCTCTAATAAGCAATTAATCAATAAAAGATAGCTTTCTATAAAAGCCAAACCAAATGAAAATTCTCTCCTGATATTGAAAGCATGTTATTCTTTATTAATTACTTTGAATGATCCGTTTCTACCCCATATTCCACAAAATTTCATTTATATAAAAACTCTTTCTTTGTTTTGTAGCGAAGTTCATAACAGTTAACCTTCTAACTTTATTGTCATTCTCATTAAGGATGACTTTCTTAAATAATAGTTGCCTTCTGTCAACAACAGAATTGGATATATATTTCTAAATGAAGTTAGAGTAATTTTATTTTCCAAGCAGTTACTTCAAAGCTAAAATAAATCATCCTTTCGAACACAAAAAGGTATCACAAATCACATCCTCCGATTACAAGAAAAAATGAAGTAAAATAGGCCATAATTTGTTTTAATATTTTGTCCCAGCAGGATTAAATGAGCTTTCTTATGAGATCATAAGGATCCCTACTATAGATATAATGTATTATCACAAGAAAAAAAGTATTAAAATATAAATCAGTCATTTGTTTTAAGTACCAGATTGTGGCATAAGAATATGTCAGAACTGAACCACTATGTAGTGTTGTATTAAGTTTTCATTCTAATCTGATGATGATTGTCATACACGTTGGTTCTCTGCAGAGATCACTGAATATAGAAACTGTGGTAGCAGGTTCCATTATGATTTTAATGTATCTCTCCTTAAACACAAGCGTTTATCTCAATTTTGCTTTAAAGTAGTAATTTCTTCTTAGTAATGATTTATGTGAACTCAAAATTATCATATTGCAGATGATGAATAGACTTACAAGGTACAATATTTACTTCATTAAAACCTTAGTGAAATATTTAAAACACTTTCCTAGTGCTAAAATATTTTGAATGTATTTTACTTCATCCGAAGATGAGAAACTGAGTCAAAAATTGCTTACACTCTTTTCCTCAACTTTTCATTCTAGTGTTCTACAATTCAATTCAATTTAAAATATTCCTACTAAAAGCCATGTCAGCTTTACTCCTCTCTTGCTATGTTTTTTCTTCTTGCTGTTTCAGTAGGTTGTTTTTATTTACGCAGCCTCTCACAGCTTAAGGCTAAATAGAACAATTAAGAGAAATTGTATAAGGAAAGGTAAATCAATACTAATGAAAACTGTAAGAAATATTAGGAAGATAAAGCAGACAAAGCCAAGTCAAAAATGTTTTTTAAGTTCTTCAGAAATAAATTTCTCAAAATAAGGAGCTAATCTCTTTCTTATTCATATTTCACTTGTTCATCTACATGAAAATAATGCTACTAACATCTGGAGAGTTCTGCTCCCCCCCTGGACAGAAACTTTGTTGCTGAATCGCACTGCTCACTGTTAAGTTAAAAATGGACACTATGTTTAAGACTTTCCATGATGTATTCTGTACTTGCAAGGCATTGCTCACATACTTCTTGTTTCTTCTTCCTATATTATGATCTTACCGATATGTTCTGTGTCCTCATACCTTATTTTCCTAAGCTGGGACTGACACAGCCAATTCTGTTTCTGTTCGCAAGTGTACTCATATTTCTAGAATAAAATAAATGAGTATTTCATGAGGACTCATATTTCTAGAATAAAAGAAATGAGTATTTCATGAGGATGCTCAATATTTCACGGGAGGGACTTTTTTCAGGAGTCTAAGAAACATTGTATTTCAGATAAACTCTTACTGGTCTAGGGTTTTTTTTCCATTTTGTATATTTATATACAATTTTATATACAAATATGAACCAAACGAACAAATATGACAAACATGAACAAATGTGACAAACAGGAGCAATATGAACCTTACATATGAGGGGACACTTCAAATGACAACTCAATTTTCAGTGACAGGACTGCTTCTGAGGAAAGATTTTGACCTTCTAAGTTGCTAATGGTTTTGAATACACAAAACCAAAGGCACGTACGTTCGCTGTGAAAATTAGATCCTATTAAGCCTTCTCAAAGACAGTCTCTTCAAAACATTTTCAAAACATTTTCAAAAGTTCTGATTTTTCAGTTTACTTGTCATTTAGTGACACTGGGGTAGAAAATAGCAATGAAAATAGGAGAAAATTCTCAGATGGCAGAAACAGAGAGCACATCTGCAGTGATAGAGTGCTGTGCAGACATTCTCATCTTTATTTACAATGACAGCAATGTATCTGCCTAAGTGACACATTAAATGGTTTTAATTCAAGGCCTAAACTAGTACCTCTGCTTGGGGTTGCCCAGACACAGCGCATATCCCAGGTGTAGATTTACTAGGAAGGTTAGGTGAGGCTTTTGTTTCCGAGACTTCAGAGCTATGGGCTAGATATAAGAAAAATAAAGCTATGCTGCTGTGCAGGGACTGAAAATTATGTTACTCTCCTACTAAAATTCATCCTGAGAGTCCGCCCCCTCATTTAACTCAAAACAGGGACACGACCCTATTGTCATTTGCGTCACAGCTGAAGTCTCCTGCGATGCAGCTGTACCAGCCTGCTACAAGCTCGTGCAAGAATCTCTGACACAGAAGTACACTGTGTCAGAAAGACATGCACTGAATTTCAATTTCTGGGTTATTTTGGAATATATGAAACTTCAGGAAAAAAAAAGACTTTAAGCACACTGCAAAGGATAAAAAGCTGGAAGAGCTGTGAATTGCAGTCACCCCATTAAATCTGCAGTTCTCTATCACACAAGTAAATCTACAATAAAGTTCTATTTACTGGTATAGTTAACTGTCCTAATTAAAATGGCAGCTCTACTGGTATTTGATTCACATTAAAATTAATAGCAAGAGAATAAAGCACACCAAATAAAAGTCAGTGAATAAATAACACTAAACAGAAAAGTGCACACCCGTGTTAGTGGAACTGCAGTCAAGATCAAACTCAATTACAAAATTTTGCTCTGCAATCTGCCAGCCAGGCTAAGTCACTGAAAGAGATGTGTGACTGAAGACATGCAGAGACCACCAGAATCCTTCTGGAACCTCTGTCTGGAGCATGCTGGAACTAGTTGATCTTTAAGGATCCAGCTGGAACTAGATGATCTTTAAGGTCCCTTCCAACCCTAACAATTCTATGATTCTATGCTGATTCATTCTTTCTTTCTTTCTTTCTTTCTTTCTTTCTTTCTTTCTTTCTTTCGTTCTCTCTTTCGTTCTCTCTTTCGTTCTCTCTTTCGTTCTTTCGTTCTTTCGTTCTTTCTCTCTCTCTTTCTTTCTTTCTTTCTTTTTTCTTTCTTTCTTTTTCTTTCTTTTTCTTTTCCTTCCTTCCTTCCTTCCTTCCTTCTTTCTTTCTTTCTTTCTTTCTTTCGTTCTCTTTCGTTCTTTCGTTCTTTCTTTCTTTCTCTCTCTCTTTCTTTCTTTCTTTCTTTTTTCTTTCTTTCTTTTTCTTTCTTTTTCTTCTTTCTTTCTTTCTTTCTTTCTTTCTTTCTTTCTTTCTTTCTTTCTTTCTTTCTTTCTTTCTTTCTTTCTTTCTTTCTTTCTTTCTTTCTTTCTTTCTTTCTTTCTTTCTTTTTCTTTCCCTACTTTTGAGTCTCTGACTGTTATGCAGTTTTCTTTTCTCTTCCATTGGCTGCACTGGGTACTTGCCAAGTTCAGGCACAGAAATAAGACTGGGCTTCTACTGCTCTTCCATGAGGTACATATCTGCAGTACCTTCCTCAGATTTTCCTTTTTTCCCATGTGATGACGGCTTATGTTTCCATAGTTTGCTGATTCAGCAGATGTAGTTCTACTGTGAGAGTCCAGGGTTCTTTTAATCAGCTGTCTGGATGCCGGTAAATTTCTGATTCTATTTGCCTGGCAGACAGATTTTACTGAGGGAAAGAGGAAAAAAAAAGAAGAGACACAGAATACAATGAGAGAGAACAGCTGAGAGGAAATTTTTTATCAGCCTATGACAGCTTTTGGCTTCTTTAGTCTATGGCATGACACATGATAGGCAATCTTACGAACATTTGGATGATCAACAGAGATATACACCCAAAAGTTGAAATTTTAAGCTTGCATCATGAAATTTGGTCTAGCAAGTGGCACAGTGTTTTTCCAGTACAATAGTTTAAGTAGAGAAGAGGATGGGAAACCATCAACATAGAAGCGTTGGCCAAGATTATTGTTCTGGGTCTGGCTGGGATGAAGTTAGTTTTCTTCACAGCAGCCCATATGGTGTCATGCTTTAGACTGGTGACCAAAACAGTGTTGATAACACACCGATGTTTTAGCTACTGCTGAGCGGGGTTTACACAGTGTCGAGGCCTTCTCTGTTTCTCACTCTGACCCCACAGCAAATAGGCTGGTGGTGGGCAAAAGTTTTGGGGGGGACGCAACTGAGACAGCTGACCCAAACTGCCTAAAAGGATATTCCCTACTGTACAACATCATGCTCAGCAAGAAAAGGTGGGGGGACGTTTTTCAAAAGTAGCCGTTGCTCAAGGACAGGCTGGGCCTCAGTTTGCTGGGGGTGAGCGATCATTTTTGCATCACTTGTTTCTTTTTGTTCTTTCCTCTTCACTCATTAAACTGTCTTTATCTCAACCTGCAAGTTGTTTTGGTTTGGGGTTTTTTCTCACTTTAGTGAGAAAAACCCTTCTGATTCTCTCCCCCATCCTGCTGACGGGGAGTGGGCAAGTGACTGGATGGGGGCTTACCTGCCAGGCAGGGTCAACCCACCACAATTATTCAAATGATCTCTACCAAGGCTGAGGAATCAAAAGTAACAGACTATAATCGCAACCCTGCCACCGTTTGATGACTTTTCATAACCTAGTCAATAAAGCTTTCTCTGCCTCTGTTTCCTACCTGCAGAGGTTTCCTTCCTAACAGGCAGACATCAAGCCCATCTTCAAGGAGTGTAAGAAGGAGGGTCCAGGGTCACCCCAGCAGTGCACCCTTGCAGCTAAGAAAACTAAGTACATGCTGGACTGTCCTAGCAGCAAGTCAAAGAAAATGGCCCTTTTCTTGCTCTTTGGCCCTTACGAGGCCACATGTGGAATATTATGTCTCATTTCGGCCTTCCATCTACGAGAGATTGACATATTGGTACAAGACCAGCAAAGCGTGACTAACATGGTCAGTGCTCAAGCATATGACATGGGAGGAGAGGGTGAGAGAACTGCATTTGTCCAGACTCAAGACAAGAAGACTATGGGGGCATCTCTTATTGTCTATAACTACTGAAACCAAAGCCAGAGGTGCACCTCCAGGAAGTGCTGAAATTCTCTTACTATTAATTTTAATGTGAATTAAATACCAGCAAGCTGTTATTTTAATTAGGACAGCTGTTAACTGTAATAGGAAATAAAACTTTATGCCTATATAGAATTCTGGATTTACTTGCGTAATAGAGAACTGCAGATTTAACGGGTTGACTGCAATTTGGCAGCTCTTTCAACTTGCCCCTCTAGGGCAAAAGGCAGAAGACACCAGTTGCAACACGGAAAGTTCTGTCTAAATATTAGGAAAAAATGCAGGTAGTGAAAGTGATCAAACACTGAATCAGCTGCCCAGAAAGACTGTGGAAGACACAAACTTGATTCAACAATACTCCAAAGAACTACATTGATGGTGGCTTCACTGAAAGTCTGGGATTGGACCACGTGCCTTCCATAAATCCCTTCCAACCTAAATTATTCTAGAATTCTAATAACATACTTTAATCTCCAAATGGTGTAGTGCATTGCAAAAGTAAATTAAATATTGTATTGAAAGTAGTTATGAATTTCTGAGTGTGAGTTACAGGTCAGGGGAAGAAGAATTTTAAGAATAGTTGGAAACATATCTCAGAAGCACCTATCCGTATTGAAAAAGGACTGAATTACTTTCTTGAAAACTTTAATTAATGGCTTTAACTAAGTGTTATTTAGTTTAACCTGAACAGTTTACCACGATTTTGTCCAGAGAAGCTTCACAAATGAACACCTAGCATGTGTACACCTTGCACTACATAATATTTCGTAATATGGGCTCCATATGTTTAATTTGGGCTGAAAGAAACGTGTTCTAAATATTTTGTCTTAGCTCAGCAAATTAAGAGTATGCAAAGACTATCTGTAGATATGAAAAGACAAAATAGGAATATTTATTATCAAAAGTGCCAGAGAAAAAAATACCACCTTCTTTGTTACTTTCTGGTCACAGTATTTCTTGCAAACTTGAAAGAACTATCATCCCTTTTGACTGTTTTATATCTAATTCTCCAGCCTAACCTTCTGTCCTCTCTCTTCCAAACAACAGAATTAAGTCGTTCCATTTTACTGAATTCACTGCCTGCATCCTGAAGAAGTCTAAAAATCCCAACTATTCCTGTTTCAGAAAGATTTTCTGTTTGGAGCAGTTCTTCCTTTTGCCTGCCCTGTTAATTGTTTTACAACAAAATTGAAAAAGCACTAGAAATGGCTTTGTCTGCACATTTGAGGAACCCTGTATTTACAGTCTCCTCTGTCCCTGTGTCACTTAGACGTTTTCTGTTTTCATTGCCATTTTTTGGCCTGCTAAGCCTGTTACAGGGGAAAGGGGGGTGGGAGGGGAAGCACAGTAAGTGAAAATGTGTCCATGAAATAATTTGACTTCTTTTTTCACCGAATAATGTTGCAGTAATTTCTGAGAGGTATCTAAGTTTATAGGTTTACCTTTGCAAAACAGCGTCTAACCATCCTGTCTTTTCCTCTAGCTTCCGGATAAACTGGAAAATAATGTAACCAGCTGTATGTGTTGACTAAGGCCAGAGGGTATCTCAGATGAGGCCCACACAACTGGATGCTTCTGACAACGTACATTCTTCCTCATCATGAACCATAAAACACCCATCATGACAAATGAGCACTTCAGGAAGGTATGTCTCCCAGCAGGGAACATCTGTGATACTTTTTTTTTTTTTTTAAATATATATAAAAAATGAAAGCATGTATTCTACAGTAGAAACTCAGTTGCTCAGATTAAATATATGTTAGCCAAGTTGAAAATTCTTTATGTGAAGCACTAGACCCACTAAGAATACTTCACTTAAGAAAATAACTGTAAATAAATAATTATATGAAGATAAACCAGACATAATTTTATACTGAAAATATTGTTATGGGATGGAGCCAAGAATTTACAGCTAGTCAAATTAATTTTGACAATCTAATCAAAAGCTAACAAATTCTTTATTAATCCAGTTGCAATAGTACTAACACCCATAGCCCATTGACAATGAAAACCTTAATAGTAACAACGCCCTTAAAATTATTAAAAATAAAATAAAGCAAGCCCTGCCACCACCTCCCTGTTCTCTGGTGTGACATTCACCCTTCCGTTGTCCCTCAGCGTCCCGCTGTTGGCAGCTCCAGTGTTCCTCAGTGAACCATCAGTGTCTCAAGTACTTCACCCAGGGGCCCCCTCTGCCCGTGATGGGGACCCCTGCCTCTTCAGTCTTGGGCCTGCTTAGGTTTATCTTCCTGTCTTTCCTCAGCACAGCCCACGCCACCAATGGTACCACCCAGCCCCAGGGCACCCCAGGAAGTTGAGAGTCCCTCACCCCCAGGCAGCCAGGGCAGCCAGCACCACCCAGACTGGGCCAGCCCCTCACCACTGACCCTCTGCCCCTCAGAGCCCTGCAGCTTCTGCTGGGAGTCGTAGAAATTGTATTCACTGGTCTACAGTAATATTGAACAGCAAGGAAAAATTAAAAATCCTTCTGTTTTGAACCGTAAGGAATTTTGCAAAATCAGCTGTTTAGTGATACCCTCACGCAAAATACCTTTAATAGTACTTACACTATATATTTATGGGAGTGTTTTCATATACAATTTAATGATATTACTTATCTATAATTTTCTAGAATGCCGTAATTGCCACAGAAACTTTTCTCTGTACTAAATTCTACAGAATCTTAAAGGCAGGTTTATCGATATTTTTTTTGTTGGGAGTTATCCAAACCCCTTTAAAAATCCACACAACTTTTGCAAAAGGGAAGAAAATTTTCTGTATCTCAGCATTCTGCAGTTGGTAGTTACAGGACTATTGTTCTGAATTATATCAAACCTGCACAGTCTATTTATCTTCCTATAGGGGCAAGATCTGAATTCAATTTTATATCAGCTGGGAAAAATAGTTACTTAATGAGGACTGTATATTTTTATGTTCCCTGAAATAGCTGGGGTAACTCCAATTAGGTATTGAGGCCTGACTTCCTGAGGTTTAGATCTGTAGGGATATTTCACCTCACTAAGCTTTGAATTATTCTGGACATCAAGAAACTCATTTTCTGAAACTTTACTAAAACTCAGAACCTGCCAACATGAGAAAATTCTGCTACTTCAACTATAATCCATACAAACAAGTTAAGTGTAGTAGGCTAGTATGTGAATTTACACTACACTGACTTTTTTGTACAAAGCAGAGAAAGGAACTTTGCAATTATTGTGTGCCTTGCATCGTCTGAAAAATTTCACTACTGAAGAGAGGTAAACAGGGTGTAAATTCATAATTTAAGTTGGTTTGGAAGAAATGGCCTGGCAGACAAACACAAGTATGAATTTATACTTAGTTAAAACATTACCAGTGTCAGTTTGTGCACTTTTATTTTCACTACTATCACATGTAACTATTCAGTTCAAACTCACAGTTTAAGCTCATAAGAACACTTTGTGAGAATTAGCCATACCAATAATACTTGCTGTATCGCAGATAATGAACTTGAGAACCTTACTAAGGGAAGTTTCTGCTTCACCTTCCTTCTTTACAAATACAAAAATACAAAACCTTCTCAAGACTCAGGCTGTCCGAATTATTGATGAAGTTTCTTCTAATATTGCTTCTAGACAACCGTTCTTCTAGTAGGGATGTTCTTCAGACTGGTTTGTGAGCTGTGTAGGAAAGCAGAGCAGAGCTAATAATTTTTATAGGATTGTGGTTACTTTTAATGATGGTTGTTCTCCATTTGCCATCTATGCAGAAAGAAATATATTTTGATATCTATCAGTCCAAATGTAGCGATAGTATTATTTCATATGGGTTTTCAAGTACAATAACAATGTAAGGAGGATAGTCCTAGGGACAGACCAGAAGTTGCTCCAGCCCAGCACTTGCAGTTTAGAGAAACCTGTAAGTATTTCCTTACCTTCTTAAAGAAAATGCTGGAGTTGTTTAGTGGTCTCCCAATTTTCAACAATTTGTAGCTCAGGGATGTACTTAGCAAGAAATGGCACTTTTATATATAAAACCCCCAACAGATTTCTTTTCCATGAGCTCTCCTAGTCTCCCTTACAATCAAGTACTTTTTAGCATCTAGAACGGGAAAGCCCAACTACTTTTTGTATGCTAAAACATCTCCTAGAACATAAATTATTAACAAGGACCTCTATAGCTTCCATTGAGAGGTCTTAAGACCTTGTGAAATTTGCACAGCACAACAGAACTGCACTAAGTCTAGTTTGGCAAAGACAGAAAAAAATAGAGATGTTTTGTATGATGGCATTAGACTGAAACATTGTACGTCCTGTTTCCAAATTTAACTACAGAATTCTACATATTGTTGAACTAAACATTTATTCTCTGATTGCATCCAGTCTCTATCTCCATAAAAAGGATATTCGTCTTCTGTGCTTTGTCTGCAAACAGTCTAGACAGCTACTTACTTTCCACTATCTGCTGTGTACTACCTTCTGCAGTGTCTAGAGGTGCAGAATTGTATGGTGAAGTTTCTGTGACACCATGCAAAATTAACAGCTTGGAAACACACTTCTCGTGTAGAGGAGAGAGGAAGATTTAGAATCTATGTAGCATTAGCTTTCTTTTACTGTCGTGAGACTTACCAACTCCTGCTTTTCATAACAGTAATTCAGCTTTCCTTAAACAGAATCATAGGTAACAGTGAAATACGGTAGGGAGCACTCATTTCTTAACTCAGCAGTAATAAAATTTTACTTGCATGGGACACAGAATTCTATTGTGATAAATTGCAGTGCTTTTACTAAGCCATTATATGCTTTTATGACTGTGGTTTGTGCATAGTAAATCCTGTTGAAAAACAAACCAAACCCAAACACAGCTCACAAACTCCGTATACTTTGAAAAAAAAAACACTTTTTTTTTTTCATGGGTGGGAATCTTTTCCTAAGAATAATGGTTTTCAAAATAATTTTCCAATAAAATTCAAAGGAAAGAAACCAGTGAGACAAATAATATTAAACATTCTGACATCATTAACATGAAGGGAATAATAGAAAATATTCTATTAAAAAAAGTTATGCCATGCAATTAACGAAATTACTTTTAATACAGCTATATACATAAAACTGATCTTGGCAGTACACAATGAAATTCTTAAAAAAAAGCTGTTGAATGAGTCTCAAATATTAGGCTATTATAGTCATGATGACTATAAAATGCTATCACTAACTGTACAGTTAACTTAGAACTTCTAAGTATCATGCGATAAAGTTACATGTGGCATTAAAAACCTATTTTTTTTTAATTTCAACTAAAGGTTGTTTTCATAAGAGCACATGGTTCTGTCTGGTTTAGGGATGGTGAGAATATTTTCAACTGCACAGTAGATATGACAGAAAATATCTTTTTTTTTTTTTGCTGTTCCCAAAGTGTTATGGAAGAACTCATCAATGACTCTTTGTACGTGTTGGAGGTCCTTGCTACATAGATCCTACAGAAGAATTGAAATAAATATGAACAGAAAAATGTAAACTACACATGATAAAATAAAATATACATAAAGTAAAATGTACATGAATTCTATCTTGATTTAAAATATTGAACAATACATAAAATGTTAAATAATGCTCTCTATTGATAATTAATCAGGTGAAGCACATTAACTTAAAGAATGAAGTCCCTCCAGGAAATCTTTTAATGGCTAGTAGTCCGGTAAATATGATTTTTTTCTATTACTGATAGAAGACCCCAGGCTCTGCACTGCCCTATAAACTATTAACATAGAGATTAAAAATTACAGATGGTTGAAAAAAAAAAAGTGACGAAAGTTTTCCAAGAATATTGGTGGGTTTTGTCTCACTTTCAGTTGCTACTTTTTCCCACAGAATTAGAATACTTTTCATCATGACTCCTAAAGAAAAGGTCCGTCCATTTGAGTGTGCTCTCCTACTCTGTTATTGTTCACTGGCCAATTTCAAAGCAACGTAAAAACAAGCATAGAGTTTCATAAATATTTTTTCTGTTAAAAGTTGTCTTTAGTCAAGAAATTGCCTTGTGTGATTACTTAGTTCTGCTGTGCTCGTACAGGTTTACTTTGAGTGCCAGACTGGCAGTCATTTTTAACATTTCATCAAAATGTTTAAATCATGCCTAACAGATACTGTTCTATAAATGACTTCGCTGAGGCTCCTAATTTTAATATCAATATATTTAAAAATACCTTTTATTACTATAGATAAAGATAAAAAATCAATGACACAGAGAAAAACCAAACACAGAATGATTACTGTTTGTTTTAGGCATCAGGACATAATCCTTCTGGAAATCCAAATTATTATATTTTGGTCACAGTACGTATTTTGGTTATGATAGATTATACAATACAAAGCAAGGAGAAATAAACCCTGTCAATTTTAAGCAGGTAAGTGCTTGCTAGTTCCACAAAATATATATGTAGTCTGTTGACTGGCACAAGAAATACTTCCAAGAACACAGGATCATTAGTCAGGTGTTTAGTGCTTCAGGTATAATCTCCTAATAACTTCTACTAACATTTTCTGTTAAATGGACACGTTCTACTTCCTGAAATTAGATTTTAATGTGATATTTTATTAAGATTTACAACATGAAAGTGATGAGATGAAACCCAGTGGGGTTGGGGTTTTTTTGTTTGTTTGCTTTTTGTGTTTAAGTCCCATTTGCTTCACTGACAAAAATAGGGGGAAAAAAAGACATCTGCGGAGTTATTGAGTAAATTCAGAGGCTGGGTGACTCCATCATTTTCAAATCCTAAAATAAAGTTAACAAAGGTTTTAAGTGTGACCAATATCTTAATAGAACAGCTTTTCCGGACCATGTCCTTAGGGGTTTCATATATTTGCCGAGGATCAAATTGCTTACTGTGTCCAGCTGCAGGGATTCATGAAATGATGCAAATGCTTCCAAATTACATTTCTTTTATGCACATGCCTCTCAACCTAATTTTTTATTTATTTTACCACGACACTATGACTTCTGTCAGATGCTGTGATTCTCTTTAGTTTGAGCAAGTTTGCATTTGGCACAGGAGTTTTGTATCAGTCTCTTTTTAAATGTAATGAGGATAATATTTTTTTTATATCACTGCATACTATCAGATGCTTTTATTTGTGCTTGTAAGAGTCCTTGTGACTGTGTGCTCCCTCTGGGTTAGGTCTGTTTCTCTGCATCTTTCACAGTGCTGTTCCCTTTTTCATTCAGATTAATACCTTTCTGAATATTCTGCAATTTCTATCTAACCTAGACACCCTAATGTCATCTACATGGGAACCCATCAAGCAAGAAAGCATAGGACATAACTCTGCCTCATCTCAATGCAGAGCCTAAGGCACATGGATCTGCATCATCAGCTTAATGTTTTTAGGTCCCACAGCAAAGATTGCTTGTGGGGCCACCTACCTGTCTCTAGAGCTGAATTGTCACACTTTGTGAGATCAAAACAGAGGTAGAGAGAGGAGTACAGTATCCTTTATGCTCTCCTGCCTGACACTACCTTTGCAGAGCTCCACTCCACATGGTAAAGAGCTCCAGTTTGCCAGTCCCTAACTCAGGAAGACATAAATAGGTTGCCCAGGGAAGCTGTGGATGCCCCATCCCTGGAAGTGTTCAAGGCCAGGCTGGATGGGGCTCTGAGCAACCTGGTCTAGTGGGAGGCGTCCCTGCCCCATGGCAGGGGAGTTGGAACTAGATGATCTTTAAGGTCCCTTCCAACCTGAACCATTTCTGATTCTGTGATTCTGTGATAAATAAATATTACTGTGTTTAATGTATTCCATATTTCAAATTGAACAAGATAATTTCATTTTTAAAAATTAAAAAGTATATACAGTGAAAACAGACACAATAAAGACAGACAGATACACTTTTTTTCTCTTCATAAGCCAGTCACAGTATTACTGTAGAGTAGCTGGGCATTTCTGCATTAAAAATCAGACATTATCAGCATGGTGAGCAAAAGGTGTTGTCTCAAGAGTATTTGCTTGTGGACCTGACCTGTCACAGGTGAGACTGCACAGTTCACACTTTTGGAAGGTGATGGACCTGTTAATAAATTTGCAAGGGAAGACTAGAATAACTCTCTCAAAGCAGAATACGGCCCGCTCAGTTTAACTAACAGACCCTGTACGTACAAAAGCATGACACACATCAGATGCGTTCTAAACCCCCTAATGATTAGAATAATATGCTAAGTACTTGTCAACAAACTCAGACAAATTGCTACTATGGATCTTGTTAAGGAACCACAGCAGTGAGACAAGCCTAACTTTCAGTGAACCTTCAGAGGTTGCTCGAAAGACTCTGGGACACATTAAGCTACCAGCTATGGCTTCATAAATACAGATCAACTTTTTTGAAATCAATTTATTCCCTTTAGAATAAAACCTAGATAAACCAGATCAGAATTAGGCCTTTCAAATCTAAAGAGAAAATTTGAGATATAGAAAAGGGAAATATTCCCTGAGGATAAACAACTGACTATCTATAATGAAAATCAGAAAGCTTTGTTGTTGGGTTCTACAGAAAAGGATTCATTGTCTATAGAAATGCCATTCCTGTTTGTTACACTTTCAACAATGTAATCACATTTATAAAATTTTGCTTACATGCTAACTAGTATAGTCCAACCCTCAGCAATTAATACACTAATTGTTTGATACAGATAGCTATAAAGTACTCTAATTATACAGATTGTTTGATGAGAAAGGAAAATGATTTCATTCTGCAGCAAATGTGGAAAAGATGCTTAAAATTGATGGCTTTGCTCAGTACAGAACATAATAGGAAAAAAAACTGTTCGCATTTTGAAAAGCAGGGAAGTAGAAGAGTAATAAAAGCAGATGTTCACACAATTGCATGAGAATGCTATAAAGTTCACACTATTGTAGCTGCAGTAACTAGTCAGTGTTATCTGTGTTGCAACCTGCCTGACGCCACTGCTATAATTGATTATAGCAAGAGGTGTGTTCAGTTTTCACAGGAAAACTGAAGAAGATTCACAGGTTTTCTTATAAGTCAGGAGCTCAGCAAAATATCCCTTTTTTTCTTTTGATATGTTGAATATTCTTAAGTCTAACATTCAAATTAAAGCAGAATGTGTATATATATATATTTTTATATGAAATGAAAACAACAAAAAAATTTATGCTGGTTCTAAGGCAACATAAGTGTTGTAAAAGACAATGAAGGACAACATAATTCCCTCTAAAACACACCAAAAAACCCTCAAGCAAAAAATAGATGCTTTTGAAAAACTGAAGGGTGAAAGCAGAGTTTAAATTATACCAATTCTGGGATTTCAAAGACCTATGAGGCAGTCTACACAAAATACTGCCTTCAAATTAGCCTTGCAAGTTTAACTGCTATCTTTATTTAAAAGTTTTAATATACTTAATTAAATATTTTTTCTTATTTACATATTTTAATAGAAAATTGCATAATCTCTTTAGGATTTTTTCATGCAATACCACTTTCTCTATATTCTGTATTTTTAAAGGAAGCTCTGTAGATCCCCTGTTGACATTTTAGATAATTCTATTTACCACCTTTTCTCTGGAGAGGCTGGCTAAACTGTAAGGGTCATAACCAAAGACAGCATGGTCCTTAAAGAAGCTCTGCAACTCATGTGAGAGAATAAAGATGAAAGAGATATTCTTTAGTAAGGTTATCTTAAGGTTTCTGTGGATCTGCAGAGAGCTCTTACCAGAGCCAAAGGATTACCATTAACGTTATCCACTCTGCAGCTGAAGGCTTGTGCTAGTTGTGCACAGAGTCCATTAAGCTTCTGTTTCTCACTTTCACTCCCCATATTGGAAGACAGCACACAGCAAAGCATAATGGAAGTGCAAACTCAGGACAAAAGCTAAGGAGACAGAAGTAAAATAAAACATTTTGCATAGGCAAGCCATGCACAGTCTACTAAAGATACGAGCTGTTTATATTCCATATGTTTTATACAATTCCCTGCTCTGAATTATGCATGGGGCTGGGTTAACCTCAGTGTAATTCATATATTTAAAATAAAATTACTTCTGATTTATCAAAGTGTAAATTAAATGTGCCATATCTTGATCATAATATGTTTAATAAACATCCCATATGAAGTAACATACATTTTACCTCTTGAACATGATTAATTTCATTACATATCAACCAGAATAAATACAAAAGTGACCAAATATTCTAAGTGTGAACTTGATTGCCTTTGCAAACAGACAGATAGATAATAATGATTCTATAATAGATTATACTGGAGGTTGTTTTTTTACTTGTTGGCAGCCTACTATATTAGAAAATAAACCTGATCTACAGACCATATTACATGTGAAATTTACAATAGCTAATAAAAGAATGGATAGGGAAAGTTTAACACAAATGGTCTGAGTGTCCTGTTAACAGGGTCAGAAGGCCCATTTTCAACAGGAAGAAAATTAATAAATTGCCAGTTTTCAAAAAAAGATCATGTTTAATATAACACTGTTAAGTTAATCAGTCAAATGGTTTGTCACAATTCTTTGAATTAAAGGTTGTCCTCAGAAAGACGCAATCTAGAGCCAAGGTAACACTTTTCCAATACTAGTGATTCATAAGGGAAAGGTACTCTTAAATCCTTTTGAAATTAATTCTCTTCTACTCTTCCTACCCTTCTCCTCTCTTATTCAGAAATTAATATCCAGAGGGAAGTCAGGTCAAAAATTTGAAAATTAGGTTGTATAAAAAAAATTGATGTTATTTCCTGCCATTTATTCTGACCTGAAAATGGTTGATTTCTATGTTCACATGTCCTGTATTGAACTGTAATAATATACTTGGAGCCATAAAATATTACAGAATCACAGAATCACAGAATGGTTTGGGTTGGAAGGGACCTTAAAGATCACCTAGTTCCAACCCCCTGCCATGGGCAGGGACACCTCCCACTAGACCAGGCTGCTCAAAGCCCCATCCAGCCTGGCCTTGAACACTTCCAGGGATGGGGCATCCACAGCTTCTCTGGGCAACGTGTTCCAGTGTCTCACCACCCTCACAGTAAAGAATTTCTTCCTGATATCCAATCTAAATCTACCCTCCTTTCAGTCTGAGGCCATTACCCCGTGTCCTATCATTAAAGATGTCCTGAAAAAATCTGAAAATAAAAGTAAATATTTTACTATACACTATCAACTTCAGAATTTGCTGTTGCCCTAAAGTACATAAAAATGTTAGCTTCATACATAGTGCTGTAGTTAGTTTAGCATAAATTAGCAGAAGCTCCAAAGACTCACCGGAGTATAAAAACTTGTTTTTTTAAAGCTGTTTTCTGGCAGTATTACTGTATAATTGCCTTGATGAACCTTGTTTAACATTGTTAATGTTAGCTGGATTTAACCCAGCAAGCAGCGATGTCAAAATTCATAGGTAAGTACACATGAAGAATGGAAGTTGCCTCATGACACTGGAATAAAATGCAACTACTTAAGTAAGAACATCTTTCCCTTCTTTATGAAACCTTCAGGAAACTTACTACCATTAGGAAATTCAAGTTGTAGAAATATTTTCTTTTTCATTTATTTCTTGCATAAAGGTCATAGCCCATGAGACTTATAGGCAGTCTCTTGAGGACAGACTGAAATGATTATTTGAGCCTGAAGTTTGTCTGTAATGTTCACAAACATTTGTACACTTCAGAAAGAGTAAGACTTAGAATCACAGAGATGCTTTACAGTGTTTAGGGATAGACACATCAATCAAGTATATAAAGCCTCAAAGCATAATATTTCTTTCATTTACCAAAAGAAACCACTATTCAAACACTGATTAGCATGAACATACATCCTTACTTAATTTTCCTATTGACATAACAGATTTTTGCTTATTCAGACACTTTTTTTATTTAAAAAAAAATCCTTTTAAAACACTTTAAAAGTTAAGCTCATCATTTTATATTTCACAAGATCTGAGTGTTCTCTCACATGCAAAATTCTTTTTGATGCAATTTAAAATTAGCAGCTTCTGAAACATCTGCCAGAGATAGATGCTTTGGACACTGCTAATTGCTAAATCATGTGCAGCTGTACACATTTTTGATAGCCCTTATAGCTCACAAAACTGCTTCAAAGGCCATAAATCTAAACAATTCCCTCTATTATAATCAGTCTTATCATGTTTTTATACACAAAAACAATGCTTGCAGGTTCAGATGCAGAAATTTAAAAAAGCTTCTGTTTAGTAGATTACATCTATTTTAAGATACAGTGATTTTTCTTGAGGTTTTAATAATGAAGAGACTGGAAAAAAGAGATAAATCTTGTTCTTCTGTGGAAAATAACACTCTTTGCAACCTTTTCTAGAATATGCCAAGAAAAAAAATGCTTTCAAATGTCAAAGAACTTTAGTTTTTCATATATTGAGAAGGGCTAGTAATTAAATCCATAATGCTTTTGTACTTCTTTGGAACCCCAGCAGCAGGAGAGTGACTCAAATAACCATGAAAGAACAGATTAAACCAATGGAAGAAGCAGAAATGAAGAGCTGAGACTGGAGGGGGAAGAACCCAGTGGTATGGTACCTCAGTATCCCTAGCAAGAATTTGTTGGCCTACTGGGATTTATGCAGCTACAGCAGATGAGGAAGGTTACGATCACTTATGAGGTGGTCACTTATGTGGGTCTGGGCCTTTGCACCTTTGAGGTTGTTTCGGAAGTTTTCTAAATTTTAGAACTCAGATCACACATACAGTCTTTTAGTTGCTTGTCTCCTTTATAGCCTTGAGCCTATCTCTAGGCTGTTACTACATTTTGAATTCCTGGCTTATTTTGTGAATTGGATGTAAGGTACTCAGCAATGAATAAGGACTGTAGAGAGAATTGAGCTGGATCAGCTGTGCCTCCTTTTCTGAAGACACTGAAAAGCGTGAAGTATGTGAAGCAGACGAATGAAAAAAATACTTTCAATGTCAAGATTAGGTGCTATCCTGAAAAATCTGGATATAAGCCTTGTTTGGCTTGTGTTATCGTGCCAAATCACTTAGTCTCTCGTGCGTGATTTGATAATGATATGTTCTTACCTTCTGAATGCTCGCACGTAGCTAGATTTTGACTTACATATTCTACAGAAACTGGTGGACTTCTCTGAACACCAGTTAACATAGTGTTATCAAGGAAAGTGAACATAGTATAAACTCAAACATTTTAGAATAACTGTTGCAGGCAAAGGAAACAGGCATGCTCAGACTTCTGTCTCTTTGGAGGATCTACTTGGTCTGTATTGACAAGGGGTTTCCTCAACGCAGTCTACAACTTCCTCAAGGTGGGCAGCATAAGGTGTTGATCTCCTCTTTCTATGACCAGCAACAGGACACAAGGAAATGGAACGAAGTTGCGTCAGGGGGAGTTCATACTGGACATTAGGAAAAGTTCTTCACTGAGAGCGTGGTTGGTCACTGTAACAGGCTCCCCAGGGAAGTGCTCACAATACCAATTCAGTCAGAGTTCAAGGAGCGTCTGGACAATGCTCTTAGACATATGGTTTATTTTTAGGTAGTCCTGCGAGGAGCAGGGAGTTGAACTCGATGATTCTTATGGGTCCTTTCCAACTTGAGATATTCTTTGATTCTATGGTTCTATGACAATATTATGACAATGGAAAATCAGCTGACAACCTAGACAGTTAAATTAGATGGTAGAGTTGTCTTCCATACCCTAATATCCTTGGTGCTGTTTCTGTGCACTACCAACAGTAGGAACTTTAAAGAAATCAGATTCTATATGGATACCTTATATTAGGAAACTGAAAGAAATTAGTGACTTTGACATCAGGTGTCTTGAATCTCCAGTTTCCTAGCAATGGATTTGAAATAATAATAATACCAACCCATACTACACGGACTTTGAAACAAAACAGTCATTAATGTTTTAAAAATTTTCAATAAGATTACTATGGAAACTCCTGGGAGAAAATTAATATATTTTTATTCAGTGCAGAGATTGGGTAGTGTGTATTAAATGAAGTTTGGCATGACATATTGAAGGGGAAGATAAAAAATAAGAACATCAAAGCCACACTCATCTGATGAATGAGGTTAGAGCACTCTGGAAAAAAAAAGTGATCATATGAACACTGTTTCCTATGAATAGCTGCTCTAAAAAGACTTTTTACTTTGATACTGTTGTCATTGTTTACAGTGTGTTTTATTTTGTCCTGTTTTTTAATTTGGTTTCAATTTAAGTTGGACAGAAGTAATTTTTCAGTGAACTAGAAACTCCTTAGATACTGTAAGTGCTGGGTGAAATTAAAGATCGTGACAGTTCTCATGCTACTAACAGTCGTTAAGCTGATGAGCATCCAACAGGCCACTGCAGAACTACAGAAATGTTGTAAAAGCGGGAAGATCTATCAGGTGTGGCTGCTCTAGAGACAGGTATCCTGCAGAATCCAACTAGAGATAGATCCATGCCAGATGCTTGCCTCAGAAGGAGCAAAGCTGCAGCTTCATGGGTTCTTGAGTCAGGGGCGGATCTACAAACAGATTGCGTAAAGTCCATAACTCATGGTTTATAGCACCCATCCCCTCAGGAAAGTTCAGCAGAAAGCTGGACAAGATCTATTCAAAATCATTCAAAGGCATATTTGGTGGAGAACCACTCTTCAGTGAAAACTTTGCTTTGTCCAAAGCAGATGCATTTGGAAGCTCTGTTTTACCTTGTAAGATGTTGATTTGATTTTTCAGCCTTTATGGATTTTTAATATTGTTTTAGATACAGGATGGTACATTCTTGGGCAATACTTATGGAAAATTGAAATTCATAGACTTGCCTCTGATTAAATAGGTATAAGACACACATGCACAAAAATAATTTTCCTGAGTTATCTATTAGTAAAGTAAACATTCCACTACAATCTATGTATGTGCACAAAGAGAACAAACCCCCATATCTAGTTCTAAAAAAGACTTTTCCTAACCTAACTGCCTAGATGAAGGCTCCCAGAATCCCATTTAAACTTTGAGAATTTTTTGGTAGTGAGGAAGACATCACCCAACTTAAGAGAAAAGAAGAGCAAGAGTGATCATCTAATGGTTTTCCAGACACAGTTGTTTTGTTTCTGTCATATTTAAAAGCAATATGTTAAAGGAAAAGAGGTTTTTTATAATAGTATAACACTGTACTAGTGGAAATTCTACCTTCTACCTACTGAAGAAAGCCATGCACTATGCAGATTACAGACAGGTAAATCCAGATAGCTTTATTTCAATGATACAAAATTTTTGCCTCTCCCATTTAACTCAGAAAGGCAGTTTTGAGAAATCAGATTTGACACTGTTGACCTTAACCTTTAACATGAAAATCACATTTAGATAAGGTTCTGATATAAGAATACCTCTGGTGCTAAATACATTTTTTTTTTCATTTTGATATTGCTAAGTGGTTTCTTAAGATTCACAATACAGAGCCTTACAGTAGTATCTTGGGTAACTCTAAATAAGAAAGATTGGTGCTAGAAGCAGCATGTCTACATAACAGCAGCTTTCTACTTGTGCTAATTTACCCTGCTTCAGCATTTCATAACTGGGTCAATGCACAATAGGACAGGAAGAACTCCTCTTTAAAATACCTGTGATTAGGTTGCAGTTTACTTCCATTAAGGAAGAAATTGAATGTGGAGTTAGGTGTTTTAAGAACTGTTTTTGTCCTTTATTTTTTATTCAATCCTATGTATTTGCAAAGAATTTAAAGTTCTTTTTTCTTGAACATGTCACAAAGCAAACAATAAGAAGCAGTTCCTTTGCTCTGAGTTTTGGGAACCTTTTCAGTCAACACATATACCCAAAGCGTTTGCTCTCACACAACAGTGCTCAGAAAAGAGGAATTAAAGAAGTCATTCATTTTAAAGGAATGATAGGGTCAAGTCTCTGGCTAGATTATTGACGAGAACAAACACTCTTCAGGAGTATCAAAAGACACAAGACACACAAAAGCAGTATGTTCCCTAAGATTTTTTTGGAAATATTGATTGCTTCCTACTATCCTACTCTGAAAAGGGTGGCAGTTATCTCCTCTGAACGCAAACTACAGGAAAAAAAAAATTACAAAAGGGGAAACATCACAGCTGAATTTCATGACACAAGTCAGACCTTTGCCTTTCTCAATGAGAGAATTACATCTATGAAAAAGGCTTGCAGGGAGAGAATGTAACGCATTACCTTTGCTTTCATATCATAAATAATACTGTTCTCTGTTGTGGCAGTGCAATTACAATACTGTATCATTCCCTCATTTTGTCAATACTTTAACAAAATAAGTCATTCTCATTGTTCCCCACTGTCTTCTAAGATGCACACATATTTAGCAAAATAATAAAATTCCAAGTGAAAAGAAAGAATTACTCAATTTCAATGATAAAAACACAACAGATTTTATACAAAATCTGGGTACTTTTCTTCTTGCAATATTATGGTTTCTTCACTTAGCTTACTGGATAATATATGAATAATCGGCACTAATGCTATAAGCAGTGGTTTGTAGGTTCTTGGGTCCTTGATAAGTTATGAAAAAGCTGAAGATAGAAAAACACATATTGACAGGATTTATTTTTCTCACTAGCTCGTTATGAAATCTTGTCTAAATCTTTGACTTAGAATAAAAAGCTAAAAAGATCCTGAAACATTTTAAGAAGTTGTTAAATTCTGATGTTTGGAGCTGCTCTTCTGCTCCTTAGTTAAGCTAACTGGAATATTAGGAAAAAAACAAAACAAAACAAAACAAACAAACAAAAAAAATACCCCAGATGTTAGTTATGCTTGGCTAAAAAAAATGCAAACAAAGTAAATAAAACAAGTAAATAAAATACTGAATAACATCTTCACATTTTGAGTCTTCCTTTTCCTGTGTGTAATTCAACTGGAAATACAGTCTCAGGTTCTTAAGTCTTTGTTTTTACCCTAAATCATTGCCACCCAAATAGGTGGGAAAAAATTAAATACAAGAAGTAACAACTAACAGTCAAGAAATGTTAAATTTGGAATTTTGACTTATGCTGCTCCTACACAAATGGTTAAAACACTGTATCAATGTGACTGTGTAAAAGAAAGTACCCCTTGTTTTCCCCCAATACTTTCATTTCCAAATCTTCCTGTATTTGTTAACTATCAGCATCCCACCATCTTCCTTAATTTCTCTATAAGCTTGCCTACTTTCTTGCCAGCTGAATAAGTACCTCATTTTGCAGAAACTAATCTGTACTCTAATGAATACAGATTGCGTAATGTTCAAAAGATGTGCCCACCTGACTTTTCTGGGGGAAAAACAAAAAAAAAAGTAGTTTAAAAAAATTGATGTAAATAATGGTTTTTATTTGTTACTTAACTATGGTGGGCTAACTTAGCATTAAAAGAAGAAAAATATATGTTTGTCCATATCCCTTGACAAAATACAACAAATTACCTAAGCACAGCTTTCTTTGATGTAAACCTTGATCTATATACTCATACACAAATATAGTTTTTGATGCTGGTAACATTTTTTACTGCAGAAGTCAGAACATCCATTCAGCAGAGTCTCTAACAATGTTTTAAAAGCAGATACCTCTACTGCAGACTGTTTGCAAAACATATTCATTTCTCTATGCTGATATCGTGGATTTTCTTCAAAGAATCTGACTTGCCAATAAGCCTCTTTGTATTTATACTCTTATATTCACCTGTGAACTCTATCACATTATCTGTCCTCTTTCCTGACTTTTGCCTCCTTACTGAATGGGAGACTGAGAAGGGGAGCATGAGAAATTACTGTGTTCGGTTTAAGAACAGCACCTTTGAAGACCACGTGTTGAAACAGAGCGTATTTGACCAAAAGATGACAACAAAGACGAACCATTTCTTTCAAACTAATTCGGTGAAGAGAATTTTTAATGAGGTGGTGAGAGCGTTCAGAAGTCACCTGCCAGAAACATGAGATATAATGGAAAGGGGCTTTCACTGATTATTTTGTGAGTATAGACTCTGTTCTCTCTTTTGGCAGAAAAGAAAGTGTATATTGAGAAACATGACTGCCTGCTTTCCAACTTTTTTTTCAAATTATGGGGCTAGCTAAGGAAGAAGTGAAGCAGTTGGCTAGGCAAAGAATGGAAGAAAGAAAAAGCTCCATGGGGGAATTCTGGATGCCCTGAGAAATTCTTACCTAGACTAAGAAGTACTGATGAACATGTTGCAAGGAAAAGCTGTTCTCTATGTTTCTTGTGCTAAAAATAAGAATAAAAAAAGATTTTTCTAAAACAAAATTCTTGCATGCATGTCCAAATTCAGACTTCCACAAGGAAGTGATCTGTGTGCCCAAGCTCAGATAGCTGTTGCGAGCAACTTTGACCTGGAGACCTACCGCAATTCTGACTTGTGATTAGCCTGCTTGATTCACAAGATCAGTGCAAGAATAATGTGAAAATGCTTCTTTGTCTTTCATCACCCAAAGATGTTGTGCTTGTATGTATCTAAGCATGTTTCAGGGCATTTTTGTTTAGGTTTGGTTTCATACATAAGCTCAGATAACTAATGCATTTGAATTATCTTGGTTACATCTGACTGTCCTCAATATAAGCTGCCATTTTAACATTTAAAAATTGAGATGTTGTACAGCAGAGCTCTGGTTTGACAAGAAAAATAGACTAGTCTTGTTCATTCACTTTCTCTTTGCCTTATTTGTACAGTTAAGCATGAGGAGGTTACAGCTTTGTCAGGGAGGTCCTATCTTGCTAAGGTTTTACACCAGCAAAGAGTCCACAGACACAATTTATTCACCAGATTTTCAAGTATCACTGGAGAAACCAAGTCCCTAAGTTTGGGGCATTATCTTTAAATTTTGGTCCCTGAAGCACTCTTGCTCCATTGACTTTCATGAGGATTTTTACAGCAAAAATATGTAACTGGGTGAATCTCTTAAGTAGAAAGTATAAAAGAGAAAGAATGTGAATTAGTGTGAGAAACAAATTCTATTTCCAAAGGTCTCAAAATAAACTGCAAATATGTTATCATCTCTACAAGCTTCCTTGTGACAACTATTTTTAAAGAGAGTGAAACAAAAGGAAAAGGAAACAAAATGACTTGAAATTACCACTGACAAATCTGGAAGCAGAATATATTCAGAAAGCACTTGTAAATGAGTGAGACACTTGAACAAGGTTTCAAACCTAAGTTTAGTTAAAGGTATTCTGAAGTCCATTGTGTTCCCTAAATAGGAAAAACAGATTAACTGATTGGCATGGATTCTACACAGTGCCTCCACTTACATACTTGGTGCCAAGTACACAGTGGTTTCCATACATCAGAATTTTTTTCACATTTCCTCTTTGACAGGCCTTGTTGAAGGACAGAGTAAGAAAAGAAAAGACACTGCAATGCAATGGTAGAACAGAAAATATTGTCCCTGTATGAGCACAAAAATTTTAAAATGTCCACATTAACTTATTTTTAAATTACAAAAAACAGAAGTTATTTTCAGAACAGGAATTTGATATAGCTTGGTCACTACCAGGGCTGTATCTGTAACACATTCTGCTTAGTTACAAAATCACAGAATCATAGAATAGTTTGGGTTGGAAGGGACCTTTAAAGGTCATCTAGTCCAACCCCCACCCCCTGCAATGAGCAGGGACACCTTCAATGAGATCAGGTTGCTTAGACTCCCGCCCAACCTGGCCTTGAATGTTTCCAGGGATGGGGCATCTACCACCTCTCTGGGCAACCTGTTCTGGTGTTTCACTGCCCTCATTGTAAAAAATTTCTTCTTCACATCTAGTCTAAATCTACCCTCTTTTAGTTTAAAGCCGTTACCCCTTGTCCTATCACAACAGGGTCTGCTAAAAAGTTTGTCCCTATCTTTCTTATAAGACCCCTTCAGGTACTGGAAGGCCGCTATAAGGTCTCCCCAGAGCCTTCTGTTCTCCAGGCTAAACAATCTCAACTCTCTCAGCCTGTCTTCATAGAAGAGGTGCTTCGTCCCTCTGATATAAGACATTTCAATGGTACGTTGGCCAACAGGTCATTTTTCACATTTCATTTTTTGATGAATACACAAACAACAATCAGGTACAGGTCTCCTATTACCTGTCCAACAGTAGTCAAGCTGTTGCTTACTACTTGCTAATAAAATCTTACTAATGTTAGAGATCCTAATCTCACATGATTTTGATGATCAGATACAGAAAAGCATTAATGTTGCTGAGGGCAGGGGGGAAGGAAAGTTAAGCCCTCAAGTACCTTTGAGTGTCTAGGCCTAAATGACCTCTGTTTCCTCTGACTTTGATATGAATTGAACCTTTACAGTCCCTCAAAGAGTATTTAGCAGTTGAATTATTATACCACCTCAGAAATTTTGGTCATTATTTTCATCTCACTGGGTCAGAGAGGTTACATTTGGTCATAAACCCAGCTGACTCTGGTATCACATTAATTGCTTTCAGTGGGTCAAAGTTGATGGCACTGCAGCTCATTCTGCTGTACTTCTTGCCCCCCTACGCAAATCTCTGTCAGATAAATAACTCATTTTTTCAATACCCTGTATTCTTTTGTTTGTTCTCTACTGTTTGTAATTGTCAACTTCATTTTTAATTGACACTCCAGCAAATAATTTCTTTCTCAATGCATCACTTTATTTTTTTAAAAGAAATCCCCATGAAAATTTTACTGCCTGCCTTATTTAAACGTAGCTAAGCTGTGAGCACCAGAACATTTCAGAAAGAGAAGTGTCTTCTCCTTAGCAGAGGTGCTGTTTTCTGCTTACTAGGATGGGAGTGCACAGAGCTGGAGAGCATACGCTGCCTGAAGTGAAGTCCAGTGCTTGTTGCAACATACCCAAAGAAGGATTGTAGCGTGGGGGTTGGGTGGTGCTCAGGAGACTCACCGTTTAGTCCCTGCATCCTCTTTGCTTAAGAGGGCAGCAGTCCGCTGCTTCTGTTGGCTGAGAGTAAGAATCCTCCCCTTTGGGTGATAACAGAGGACACCACTTTCAGTTCATTGTTCTTTTGGGGAGCTATGTGAGTCAAGGCTGAATGTTCAGCCTGTGTAAAATGTGGAAGGAGCGACAACATCTGCACTTCGCTTGCCATCCTTTTTGACCAAAAGATATAAGATACTGGGCACAAGCTAATAAAGGAATGGAATGCATGCATATTGTTCGTGTCTGAGTAAGCTGGGCGAAACATGGGTTTTGAGAAAAAAAATTGCATGGCTTCTCTTTTCATTAATGGAATTTTGGTGGGGTTTTTTGTGTGATTTTTTATCCTGTAATTGTGGAAGCTCTGTAATAGTCGAGACAACTAAGTTTCTGATCCTAATTAATTTCCTTTGCCAAGCACGAGGACAATGCTAATTCTTCCTTTTGAGCTAATGGACAGATGCCAGAGAAAGTTATGTTGGCAATGGATCATTTGCCAACCAACACATATTCTATATTTTTTCCTGGAGGGAAAACAATCCATAGTCTGAATAATATTTTTACTTGAAATGCAAGCCAAATCCCAGATTTACGGAAGGAACAGCATGAAACACATTGTGTTTAAAATAACTGATTGACTTTTAGTCCTAAGATTAATCAAATTAATTAACATTTATGAGTAAAATCAAACATTATTTACAAATAAACATTAATTAAGTTAGTATTCTTGTGCTAGACTTCATGGTAATGTCTCAGAGTGTATTTTTGAAGTGTTTTTCAAGATCCATATTCTACTTTTCTAAAAACAAAGTTCAGATACTCCAATTCTATGAACGCAATTATTTCACATATTCTGCTACCCAGCGGCTCAATTTTGTTTAAAATAGCACAAATATTACAATGAAAGGGGAATAAAATTATCGATGACCATTTGAGTGATTAGTAGACAATTCTTAGACCTGGTTAATGTATCTGAAAAAGTACTGTAGGGCAGAAAGGACTAGTCACTTGAGTAGTATTAAAATAATGGGATGTATTACCTGTTCTGTTGCCTGCGTATTATTATTAGCATTGAGGTTATGCTAGCTCATTTCAGCTCTTAAGATGGGTAAAGGCACAAATGTTAGAGTGGATCAGCAAGATGGATATATCTGGAAGTTCACCTGTCCTTTGGCAAGTCTTTTCCCAAGAAGGTGTATGTGTAACCGTGTATGACGCTGTGCAAGAAAGCTTTCCTAGTGCTTTGCCATTTCATTCCCACACAGGATGACATTGCAGGGCAGGAAGTATTACAGCCTTTCTCTTTTCCTCCGTTCTAGCTACGTACAAGGCAGACAGTGGTTGAGGCAGAATTAGTTCCTTTTCTACCTTTTAGAAGACAGGCAGTTTCTGTTCAGGAAGAAAGGAAAAACCTGACGTCAGGGCTACTCAAGCTACCAATAAGGCAGCCTCGAAATCAAATACGCTCCAGAATTAAAGAGCAGCTCTTGAAGATGAAGCTCTTCAGATTCTCTGTCCTTATTTCTCCTCCAGCACAACCAGCATCAGAACAATAAAAAAATCTCCTCCCTGCTTTGAAAGGAAGGGGTCTTATCAGTGTTCACCTGTACTTATTAATGCTTTAGATCTCAATGATAGTCCCATTTATTTTATCTGGTACTGACTTGTATTTTTTGGCAATTGCACTGTGCAGATAGCTGACTGGACAAACGTTGGAGGACAACATTAAAAATATAGAGAGCATTTCTGGTCTAATGCAAGTGGAAACTTGCTTCACTCCAGATTATGTCCAGACCTTGATCAGGATTGCTCCTTCCTCTTTTTTTCCATTTCTAAAGAGAATAATAACTACTATTGCTGGAATGTAGGTCATTAAAACTGACATATTATTACCATATTTTCTTGTTAATTATTGTTCTCATTCAACGGTTCTTTTCCTTATGATTGCTTCTATTCTCCCATGTCTGCAAGCAAAAAACAGTTGCCTTGGCCTAACATTTAACACAAGTGCTACAGACAGAAGGGTGCAGAGGGGAGGTTTGTGGTTCTTGTTGTTTTCTTATTAACTAACTTGAAATAGCCACGGCCCTTCTGTTGACCTGAATAAGTTTTATATACCTTGAAAAAACTATTTCAATTCACTTGTGGTTTTACTACACCTCAAAAAGCATTTTCTGAAATTGAAATGTATTCTAAAGGACCTAGAAAAAAGGTAAACTCTTTTTCTTTCTTGAAAGTCTGCTTATGTTTTTCTCTTCCTACTAATTTGTGTAAAAGGACCAACAACACAACAGTGTGGGACAGGAAATCTTTCAAAGAGACCTCTTTCAATTTTTCTGAAAGCTTTGCAACAGTAATAAAGAATAAAATGTGTTTGAATATACTTTTCTGCTTTGTAGTAAGTGCAAAATTCATGAGATTTCCACATGTCCTGGCTTGTGTAGGGTATTTGTTTGAGAAATTGGCTGCGGCCAAAGCAAAAATTATGTTATCAGCAACACGCTGCAAATAACTGTCTTCCTGCTGTAAGGAATACCCATGCCATATTAAATCTAAAACCAAGATGGCAAGGAGACCCTACACATACAGTACTTCATCCTCCATAATGTATACACGTCAAACTATAAACTAATTGTTATGCATTGGTGACATTAGTGGGAAAGCTGGAAGATGTTTTATGTTTCTATTGGTCTCTCCTGTGTCTAGGCTTCCAGAAGCCTCCATGTCCAGCACTGCTTACAATGCCTGATCTCACTCACAGAATCACAGAATCACAGAATCACAGAATGGTAGGGTTGGAAAGGACCTCTGGAGATCATCTAGTCCAACCCCCCTGCCAGAGCAGGGTCACCTACAGCAGGTTACACAGGAACGCGTCCAGGCGGGTTTTGAATGTTTCTAGAGACGGAGACTCTACCACCTCCCTGGGCAGCCTGTTCCAGTGCTCTGCCACCCTCAAAGGAAAGAAGTTCCTCCTCATGTTTAGGTGGAACTTCCTATGCTCAAGTTTGTGCCCATTACCTCTTGTCCTGTCACTGGGCACCACTGAAAAGAGCCTGGCCCCATCCTCCTGACACCCACCCTTTAAGTATTTATAAGTGTTGATAAGGTCCCCCCTCAGCCGTCTTTTTTCCAGACTGAAGAGACCCAAATCCCTCAGCCTTTCTTCATAAGAGAGGTGTGCCAGTCCCCTAATCATCTTGGTAGCCCTTTGCTGCACCCTCTCCAGCAGTTCCCTGTCCCTCTTGAACCGGGGACCCCAGAACTGGACACAGTACTCCAGGTGCGGCCCCACCAGGGCAGAGTAGAGGGGGAGGATGACCTCCCTCGACCTGCTTGCCACACTCTTCTTGCTGCACCCCAGGATGCCATTGGCCTTTTTGGCCACGAGGGCACATTGATGCCTCATGGTCATCCTGTTGTCCACCAGGACTCCCAGGTCTCTTTCCGCCGAGCTGCTCTCCAGCCGCTCAGCCCCCAACCTGTACTGGTGCATGGGGTTATTCCTCCCCAGGTGCAGCACCCTACACTTGCCCTTGTTGAACTTCATTAGGTTCCTCTCCGCCCAACTCTCCAGCCTGTCCAGGTCTCTCTGTACGATGGCACAGCCTTCTGCTGTGTCAGCCACCCTGCCCATGACCTGCCATGACTCATTCATGACCTGCCCACCATACCCTTTCTCTCCAGGTCAATCCCACATGCCAAGCATAGGAAGCTGAAGAAGCTGCCACAGGGTGTATGAAACAAAATGTAGGAGTTCTTCCTAGCTGCTGCTCAAGCCATACCCTCTACTATGTTGTGGGTCCCAATGTTGGAGCATGCTGCCTTTATCTGCTTGCAGGGAAAATGTCTGCATATCCAGGGAAGGTGTTTCTATGTCATGTAATAAGATTGCAGCCAACATCTCTCTTCACAGTCCATTCCATTCATTCACATGGGGACAGAGACCTTTCTTTGATGTTAGTTGTTTAGCCTGAAGATAATGAGATTACATGGAATCTGCAAAGTGAAAATAATTCTTCCAAGACTGCAGACTCAAAGTGAAAATGATCCCTGAGTAAGACCTATGTACTGTGCAACTCTTGTCTGGATAAGTGGGACTTAAGTGGCATATATATAATGTTTGATTTTCTGGCACAGGAAAAAATTCTGTTCTAACTGCAACTTTGTAAAGCAAGTTAAAAAGAAGTATTAGGTTACCCTCTGTTCCCCAGTGTATTGCCTTACCTGTGTTTCAAGAATTACCTTATGTTCGAAGTAAAATTAAAAAGGCAGAAAAGCAGAAACAAGTCTTAGTCATGGAAAGGAAGAGCTTTATCAAGAAGGTGCAGGGGCTGGAAAACTATTGCAGTCATTATTTTAGTGCTTATTAGACACTCTTGGGATGCTATTGTTTATGATCTTAAAGTTTTGAACAGTAATGTTGTGCTTAATTGGAGCACAAGCTGTGCACTGATTAAGTAGTCACAGTAGTCATATTTTAGATTTTACACTCTGATTCTCAGGATTTTTCATTTGCATTTCATAGCAATTCACTTTGTAAGCTGTAAACCAGGAGTATTTGGTATGATTGTGCTTAACAACTTTTTGGAAACCTTTTCCATCACTGTTCCTATTAATCATACTCATTTTTGCATACTGTTTAGTAAACTGTAATCTCTTTTTAAAATGCTTTTTTTCCCCTACAATTTCCAGGCACATCTGAATAAACCTTCTATTGAAATACTGTAATCAAGCTGTGTCACTTGACCCCGCATCACCCCAGTCATCAAAGACCGAATGTGCAACTTGTTTAGAACTGAAACTATAAATACTAATGTAGCTGGAAACACCAGATTCTACATTGTTTTGGTTTTCAATAGTCAACAACAATCATTAATGAGCCAAACTCATAGGCATGTAATGTCAATTTACAAGAGTTTGCAGAAGTTATAGAAATAGTGGTGAAATGGACAAACCAATATCACTCACTAGACCAAATATTAGGATTCTTTTTTGGTATTTTATTGTTAAAGATCATTGTATCTTGATGAAGACAGGTTTTTTTTATTGTGAAGTTATTACAATCAAGATTAAATTGTTAATTTGGTCCTCTCATAAATTCACTACAGTTGCCGAAATAGCAAAAACAGACTTTCAGTTTGGAAATTAAAAGGATCTTCTCTCTTGGACAGTGAGCCTTCACAAAATCCAGTGCAACAGTAACACATTTTGGCATTCATAAGCTTATAATCACATGATTGTAAACATTGGTTTTGATAATCAAGAGGAAAAAATTATACAGCAACTGTACATATGAATATTTTCAGTTGATGTTTTGCAGTGTCAGAGTGGGATGTTAAAATGTTTTGTACTGTATTTCAGTTGTTTATTTGCTATAATGATTTCAGAAATGAAAAACTTTTATCAACATATGCTTCTGGCTTTTGGTTTGTTCTGCAAGCAGTTCTCTGATTCTGTGTTCATTTCTCTATGTATTTGTGGAAAATATTTTTAAAATAAAAATATAAGTGAAAATGTTATTATGTTCAACCAAAAAATTTCAGAAAAAAAAAAAAGACAGAGCACTTCATCAGCCTGGCGCACTGGTCAAAGTATAAATGAAGTATTCTTTCATCAGCTAAAATGTACGTATATCTGGAATGAAGCACAATGACTGATACAACATATAGCACACAATATTTAAGTCAAAGGAATGTAAACCCCTCTGTCCACCTGCAACAGGATTTATGTGTGAAAAATTAGGTAGAATGGTGGTATAATTCTGTCTAATTGGAATTTGTGAGGCAGATAATTTGCTGGGCTTTCCTATAATAAAAAAAAAAAAACAACAACTTTTTACAAAATCAACAGGGAACACAATTAGGTTTCAGTTTTACTTCTCATGAGGATGAAAATTTCCACGAAGGACAGTACCTTCTTACTTTAGAGTGAATGTTTGTTCACTATCAACCTTGAATACTGGCCTATAGCTACAGAATCTCCTATAAAGTTCTGGCAGAATTGTAGCATTTGAAGCAGGCTGCTCAGTCATTTTAGGGAATATCTTTCTACAGAATAATATGAAGAACACGGAAATACAGAAACCAAGACTCAGATGCATCCATCTGCACGTTAGCTACATATATTGGCAGCAATGCTATATACCTTGCCGTGGAAATGTGTATGGCATTTTTAGCATCAAACCAAAAATCCCTGTTCAAAGCAGAAGTACTACATAAAGTCCTAGGTAGCAAAAGCATTGTTAATAGTGTGTATGTAATTCCACTTACAGGTAACTGAAAAGCCAGACTATGTTCTCACTTTCTTTTTATCTGAGGGAAAGAAATAGAGATCGGGTAACATTTTGTCCTTATTGATACTTATACAAGATTGTCCTCAAATATTGGTTATGCTTATGACTTTCAAAAATTACATACCTCTTGCTTTGAGAGTATGACTGGTTTCATACGTTGGCAAACACCTAGTTCAAAACATCGGTAAAAAGACTGGAATCTGTACATGTGGTCTTCTGCTAGAATGCTTAGCTGAGAATAATGGGACCTGCTTTGGACTCGGGCTACTGAGCTAACTTTTTGTGCTGCTTTGGACATGCGCATTTCTTGTCTATAACTATCAGGGGATTATTTTTCTTTTGAAAATTTCTTCTCCTATTTCACAAACTTATTTTGGCTAATTGGAACAAATAAGCTGTCTGAGGTAGTGACTCTCAGCATGGATCAGGCAAACAGTGGGATTTTCATGCATCTGGTAGGCTATCTAGGCACTACATAAATCAAAATAATTAACTTCATAGTGATCTACTAACGCTGTAAAAAAACCCAAAAATGTTACTTTAATTTCAAAGACAAGCAGTGCCATAGGACACTCCTCATGAAAAAGATCACTGAAATGAAGAGGATATTGCCAGTGAATGTTCACACAAAGGCATTTTAATGTTTGTCTATAACGTTCCTCCACCTGCCCAATGGCTGGAGTAAACTTTCTCATTGTAGATGTGCAATGAAGCACAATTGACTAAAATGCTTCAGACAGCTTCAGATGGGGAGTGATAGATATTATAAAGAAGTAATACTATCGTATCTGATTCCAGGGGAGAACATATATTAAACTGTCTTTAATCTTTAAATATTAAGTTGTGATTTTGATGAGAACATATTTCCAACAAGTCATTGTAACTCCACAACTTATGGAAGAATTTCCCTCCAAGTAAATAAGCCCGGCAATCAGCAAGATAAAGCATTCAATTTGCATCATGTTTATCTTTTCTGCTTCCTATTTTTGCATTTTCTATAAGCAGAAGCATTTTGTTGTATGGCACTTTGTTTTACTTTGCAACATCACAGCTGTAACAGCCAAATATATAGAAACAATAAAGCTTCTTTTTCAAAAATAAAGGAAACATCAGGAGAGATCTATAGTTCCACCCTAATGAACCAGTTCAATGCATGTTTATTCATCATACTAACAGCTCACGTGGGATTGCCAGAAGCACTAGCACTGAGAAGAAAATTGAGACTCTGATATTTTATTTTACTTTGTGCCATAGCTGGTTTCAAATTTTAGTAGCTAATGGGTACTTAAATCTGATAATTTTACACTGTATCGATAAAAATGAAATGAGCAGAAAACTGAAGATAACAGCACAGAGAAAGATGATATGGCATGGAGAGGAGAGGAGAGGAGAGGAGAGGAGAGGAGAGGAGAGGAGAGGAGAGGAGAGGAGAGGAGAGGAGAGGAGAGGAGAGGAGAGGAGAGGAGAGGAGAGGAGAGGAGAGGAGAGGAGAGGAGAGGAGAGGAGAGGTTCACAGAATTGTGTACTACAAAAAATGATGCAAATGAGATTGTTTTGTTTTGGTAGAAGTCTTTAATTACCTTGAGTCAGCCTCATTTTCAGTTATTTTGATCTTTTTCTAATGGTGAAAGAAGCAAATTCCATACAGTAAAGGAGAGAATGTGGAGATATTTGTCCAGTGCACCACCTGTTACACTGCAAAGCTCCCCATACCCTCCATCTAGACTCTGGAAAGTGCGGTGAATGTCAAACATGTCCAGAAGGTCCTGAAATGTGATCCTGTACCCTATAGCACAGGTGGCTTTAAAGTCCTAAAGGCAGTTGAGTTGGAATGAAAGCCTCAAGCCAGTGTCATTAACACATAGGTATTTCTCATTCATTTCAGACTCTCTCATGCTTCCAGAGCATTGTAAATTATCTCATATTATTTGGGACTCCACAGACTTCTTCCCACTATACAGCCATTATTCAGGATTGATCATCATCAGCTGAAGCGTGTTATTTCTGGCAACATTCAACTGTTATTCAAACTACTATTAAACTACTATTCAACTACTATTACAAAGACACAACTGGCATAACCCAGTTCCCCTCATCCCCACCAATGTAGAAGTGCAACAATCCCTTCTGCCCCATTTCTTGAACCTTCATCTCTGGAGTAAACAAGCCAAATTATTCCACTGAGAGTGGCCCAGGAACAAAGGAGTGTCTGGCTTAATTTTGGGGTTTTTTTTTCGATTAAGGTCCAACTGTACTCTGATGGGTTAAATTACAAGCAGCTTTCTTATTATTCAATATTATGCTAAGGAATTTTCCTAGGAGACACAACAGGGACATACATTGAATCCTACTTCTTACACATTTTGAAAGATTCTTTACAGTCTGACTTCCTTTGGTACCCAACATCCTGAAGAATGTAATCCCAAAGTGCCTTTTTCTGGCTTCACCTTGGATGCATAGTGAAGAGGTGTGTTTACAAAATGTACTAAAACTATGAATGTGCTGAACCACAGACTGGCCTCTTCTAGATTCTGGGTGGTTTGAAATTCTGATCCCCACAAGTAAGACATAGGAGAGATGGAACCAATGCAGAAAAATGTCAAAAAAGTAGTTTCAAATGCTTTATTTTCTCCTCTTATGTTTCGGGTACTAGCCACCTTTGAAGAGCCCCATGGGAGAAACAAGTTACTGATCACAGAGTAGCTTAAATGAGATAACCCTTGCAGCAAGTTGTATAAAGTATGTGCTTCACTGTCAGACAAGACAGCATAAAGCTTTGTCTTGTTCTGATAAAAGATCTATCCAATGGGAAACACAATTTTCCAAATAGATCATAGGAGACCATCACATTTAACGACATTTTTTCCGGCTTTGTCTCCTTTGAGATAGACTGACAGACAAATTTGAAAGTGTGTCTTTTCCTCTGAGTTTTGGAAGGTTATCTTTTAGGCTGATTTTAAGTTCTGTGAAACATTGATAACAACCTGCCAGAGCTGATGTGTTTACATCGATTTTTCAGAGGTAGGAAACATACATATCTTATGAACTGAGTAGGTCTTAAAATAAAATTGTGGTGCACTTCAGTAAAAATCACTATTACAAATGATTAGAGCTAAAAAGTCATACAGAAGTGGGATTCTGAAAGCTTTATCTGGTTAGAAAGTCCTTACACATAAGCTAGCTTATGAATTTTGATGTTTAATTAAAAATTAAAAAAAAAAAGGAGCGTCTGAATGTCCTTCCTTTTGCTAGATATTTTTTCTTCACTTTGGTAAAGAAGTCAATGCCATGAGCCTGGAGTGAACAAGGGAATGGTGAAAGTAAATATGAAATAAAGAATAAAAAGCTTAATATTTTTAATTTGTGCTGAAAAAAAACCCGCAAAACTACAAATGAAACTTCATTTGGAATTATATATTATATGTATAACATTATCAAAAGAATCCGTAACTGAACATTTATGATTCTTTCTAAAAATGCTCTTTATCGGAAATGCCATGTCTGACCTGGGCCTTGCAATGCAAGGCCACAGAGACATTCAGTAAATAGTTACCTCAAATGTGAAACTGGATTCATGTTTAATTCCAAATACATGTGAGGAAAGTTCTGCACTAACCTAATTGGAACTGAACATGCATAAGGAAATAGGAGGTAGAAAAACTTGAAGCCACATTTATACCTTTTAATCAGTCTAGTCTGCTTCCCACTTGACAATATACCTTCATCAATCCCAAAAGCTCATCCGTGCTATGCAGGCTTTTTCAGGGCTCTAAGTGGTGTGAAACATTACTTGGACTCTCTGTTGAGAATCCTTTATGCCTGTACATTCCTTCCAAAACCCCTGATACCACATGTTGGGGGTACTCAGTGGGATGTTAAAAAGCAGATAAGTAATTTTTTTCCCATGTTGCTTGTACTGCAGAAGTGCAGACAGAGTTTTAAAGCTTCATTTTGCCTCTCTGGTTTTTGTACTTACATATGCGGCATTAATATTTCATCTAGAAATATTTATTAGAAGCTTTCTACACATATGTATCACTCCAGTCTTTAAATTAATGTTGAACGTTAGTGCAAAGATTGCAGTTGATGGAGTGAAGAGGGAAAGGACAGCTCTTCTTCACGCAGGATTGCCATACTGGCATTACTTGCTGGACATACCTCCCACGGAGTTGTCCACAGTATAATTTCTAAGGCAGGCCCTACAGGGACATGTTAAGAAAAGACACGGTGTACGAAAGGCTCCTTTTCAGTTTTGCAAATCCACAGACAAATCAGAGTGGCTAAAAAAAAATCAAGCTACTAAAATGAGCACCTGAAAGGGTCATGCATCAGGTGTATACTAAGCCTTTCCTTTACAAATGATTGTAATGGCAGCTTTGAGATAATATTGCTTTATAAGGATGCGAATGTAAAGAATACATTGGTGATACCTAACCACATTTATAAATTCCTTCTTTAATCTTTTCTCCAGTTTCTCTGCCCTCCTGCTCATTGATGCTTTTCTCTGGACTGCCTTCAAAATGTCATCTTCATACTTTAATACTACATCCCAGTTTCCTTGTTGGCTAATAAAAAAAAAAAAAATCAAAAAAAACCCCAAAAAGTGCCTTCTTTTGCAGAAAGCTTCAAATCTGTGCTTCAATTTTGTAAGGTATTTAGAAAACTCTTCCAACAGCACTAAGATAGTTTTGGTGTTAACAGTCTCCATGTGGCTAGGAACAGCCATCTTTCTAGCATTGTGCAAGTGTGTCACCTCTATCGTCATGTTGAAAATATCCGCACTCTTGCCTGGTTTTGTGACAACTGCTGAGAGCCTTCCTATACAGAAAGCTGAAGAATAGGTTGACGTTTCTGTCAGTATACCACATGTTTGGGCTAACCTATTTTCTTCCCCTTTTACTTTCTATTAGGTGGTCTCTTCACTTTTCATATCTCCATAAGTCAAATATGTTTTTAATATCACATTTTGAATGGCTCTTGCGAGCCTGCTGACGTAAGATTTTTGGCCTGTTTTACAGGTCTAGGAGGAGGTATGGCAAGTTTTGGCTTAAGCATCTGAACTTAACCAAAACAGCTGACCTTCTGAGACTGTCCATCACTTACCGTAACACAATTCTGTCTAACCAACATCTATGCCTGCTCAACCATTCTCAAAGACAATAGAACATAACAGAATAATTTTGAAATCACTTGAAAATGGGAATTTAAGAGCAAGCTATATACAGTTACTCCTCAATTTTGACAATAGTACCGATTCATCTTTAGATAGTCAAAGGAATATTTTGAAAGTGTTCTCAAGTTTGAGAAATCTATATACTTCAAGCAAAACATGTAGAAACAGGCTGTTTCAGATTTACCATTCTGCTCTTTTTTCCCTGCCACAGGAATAAAGTTATTGCAATTGACATGTTCCCACAAGAACATCTCTGCAAATGTTCCCACACTTTGTTTCATTGAAGAAAGATTTTCCAACAGAAAAGCATTTCACAGAAATATTTTACTGGCTCTGCTTAATTCTTTTTTCTCAGATAGCCCTGCAGTTCCTTCCCCTATATGGTTGGGGACATTACAATCATTGTTCCCTTATTAAAGATATATTTTTCTTACTGATGCCTTCACTCCTTATACTGTAAGTACAAATCTAAAGTTACTAGAGAGTATGGTGTGGGAGGAAATGCTATGTAAGAGATTCCTCCTCAAAAGCTGTATTGGGAACCTTGTGTAAGACATTGTATTGAGGAGTTAGTAACCTTGAACAGACCATTTTTTCTCTATTGTTCCTGCTACTTAGAGCTTGAGTACGTTAGCATGAGCAGTCGCTGTAGGGGAACCTGCTGGCACGCCCCATGCCAGCCTGTGCTGCACTGGTGGGCGTTACGACAGAGATAACATCCCAGCCTGTCAGGAAACTTTCTGTTAATTGAACAGCTTCCTAACACAATCTGTAACTTGTAACATCTCCAGGAACAGTAAAGTCTACGTGGATCACGGGGTGCAACGTAATCATCCTGATCTGGAGACTGCTGTACGTGGAGGAGTCAGTGATCCACATCACAGCTAACCTGAGCAGGCACAGGCCTGCGCTGCACTGGGCTGGGCTGTGCTCTATGTCCAGGGTGACCTTCAGGTCTCCACTGTGCTGCACAAATTCTTGGCCACAGGATGAACTCAGCCAGCTCGTTCTAACTAAGGAGCCTGCAGAGCTGCCACACACTCAGTACCAGCCATTACACCACCTGCTCAGCCTTGCCTTTATCTAACTGTGCAGCAAGAAGTTCCTATGCAAACATCCATCCTGTTTGACAGCACCAATGATGTACCAGAGTTGTTTTCGTTAAGAAAATTATATATACAGCTCAAATGACCAAAATGGAGGACAGTTCTCTGTGGATGGGATCTGTGCAGCGCACTCTAGGGAAATCCATTTGTGGACCATCCAGTGCTGCATGCATGGAGGGTGCCCAGCATCTGAAGGGACATAGGATCTGCTTGATACCTATATTCCTCTTTTTATTCTATCTTATTTAAACACCTACTTTATTAAACCATTTATTGTCCGGCCCTTCTTACCGAGATCCAGAAAGAACCCTGCACCATTTCTCTCTCATGTTTGAAACACTAAGTGTATAGCAGTAGAGAATTCGGAAACCAGGATTTTCCTCAAGAAAGGAATTGAAAAATAGGACCAAGAAAATGTGCTGGTGTGAAAGAGTATGTTGGAGAATTTAGTCAAAGATCAGTGGCATTATAAACCAGAAAATATCATCAAGCTTCAACATCATGCAAAAATCATCTTAACTTTGGACAAAAGAGATTTTGCCCTTTAGATTGGTAACAAACCTTATAATACGCAGGAGGAAAAAAGTATGTTCAGAGTACAGCAGGACAAATTTCTTAATTTGGCAAAACGTGTTTAGTAATTCGCAACACAGCCAAAGGTAGAGGAAGAACTTCAGCCCTTACAGGTCTGGCACTCTGCAAATGGAGGCTAAAAGACCGAGCTGAGAAGAAAATTACAGTGAATGCAAGGAGCTTATTTTGGTGTAAACAGGGAAAAGCCTGAGATGACAACTGAACCTGCTATTCGGCTGCAAGTCACAAACCAAGATATTACCGAGCATTCCCAGTACCTGTTGCTACATGAACAGCAAGCTAATAGACTTAATACAAGCACCCTGTGCTTGCAATACTGACTGAACATTGTCTTACAACAAACAAACAAAGGAAGGAAGAGTTTTAATGCTTCACAGACTTAATAGCGAACTATTGCTAAATACTTGGCTTAAGTATAAGTCAGGAGAAAGTGGACGTTATCAACAGAGCATCCCAATCACCACAAACTCTTAGAATCACGGTTTGGGGATGATTAGCTATAGTCATAAGGTAATCCAACTGGAGTAGGAGATATATTACATATTTGAATCTTAGCAACAAATGCTATGATCAAATGGAAAGCTGAAAGTGATCCAGAGCTGTCTGTAGTTTATGATTCTATGATGAAGGAATGGATTAACATTTTCATTTTTCTTTAAGGATCATACACAATTATACATCAAGAAAGTGTACTGAGTATCACCTAATCTTTTTTTCCCTACAGAAATCAACTGAGAGCCCAATGATTACTAACTGTTCTTTGGAAGTTGCAAAAAATGAGCCCGGTTCTAAGAGTTGCATTTGATAGCCTGAGGTAGGTACACAAATAAGGAAAATTGTGAAATTATGTTAAAATTTTCAACAAATTAAACACATCAAAAATATTTTCAGCATGTATAAAATTATTCTCTATAATTATTCTCTTACAGAACAATACCTTCATTAACCAATTATGAAATGGGCATCTATTATAGTTAAAAATGCCCAGAAATACTATATGAATTAATTTAGTTCAGTACAGGCAGAAGAATTTTTGGACTACTTCCTGTTAACTTCTAGTGTTCTTGAAAATACACCTCCTACAAAACTTCAAGTGTGGATTTGCAATTTTATTATTAAATCATTTATTATTAAAAATTATTTAATTTAAAATAATATATTACTATTTATATTAATTATAAAAGAATATGTTAGCAAACTTACTTTAGTATAAAGTTTGTATAAAGTTTTTATACTTTTAGTATAAAGTTTGTGACTTGGGTCACAACAACCCCATGCGGCGCTACAGGATTGAGGCAGAGTGGCTCAGAAGCAGCCCGGCAGAAAAGGACCTGGGGGTGTTGGTTGACAGCCAGCTGAATAGGAGCCAGCAGTGTGCCCAGGTGGCCAAGAAGGCCAACAGCATCCTAGCCTGTATCAGGAATAGTGTGGTGAGCCGGCCTAGGGAAGTGATCATCCCCCTGTACTCGGCACTGGTGAGGCCCCACCTCCAGTACTGCGTTCAGTTTTGGGCCCCTCGCTACAAGAGGGACATTGAGGTGTTGGAGCGTGTCCAGAGAAGGGCTACAAAGCGGGTGAGGGGTCTGGAGGACAAACCTTATGAAGAACAACTGAGGGAGCTGGGGTTGTTTAGCTTGGAGAAGAGGAGGCTGAGGGGAGACCTCATCACCCTCCACAACTACCTGAAAGGAGGTTGTAGAGAGATGGGGGCTGACCTCTTCTCCCTGGTGACAAGTGATAGGACGAGAGGAAACGGGTTCAAGTTACGTCAGGGGAGGTTTAGATTGGATATTAGGAAACATTTTTTCACTGAAAGGGTTATTAAACATTGGAATAGGTTGCCCAGGGAGGTGGTGGATTCACCATCCCTGGAGGTGTTTAAAAAAAGGGTAGATGGGGCACTTAGGGACATGGTTTAGAAGTGGCTTTTGTCAGGGTAGGTTAAAGGTTGGACTCGATGATCTTAAAGGTCCCTTCCAACCTCAGCAATCCTATGATTCTATGATTCTATGATAAAATAAAAATAAATAAATACACTACATTGCAGATAACCAGCAGCTGTGATCAAGTCATGATTAAACCTGAACAATCCAGGGAGGAAAAATGTGGTAAATTTCCAGTAGTGACCTATATCACTACTAACAGCAAGCCTTCCTCTTATCTCTTAACTGCCTGCTCTAACTGCCTACATAGACAATTAAGCAGAACTTCCAGACCCACCATAATCACACCATCTGGAAATACCTATGAGCTTTTCACGCTGTGCATTTATTGCTGGTTTACACTCTTTGCTATATGGGGATGTAAGAACTGCCATACCCTATTAAGTCCTGAATAGATCACATTGGATTGGGCTGCTCTGATTTCCTCTGTTTCATTGTTATGCTAAACAATTGTAACTTTTTGAGTTAAATGGCCACTCTATTAATATGTACCCATGTTTTCAACCAATACACCTATTCTACACATAAATATTTGTATAGTAGAGTATGCATACTTCTAACAGTAATTGTAAATTACTTTCTTATGTTACTGAAATGCAAAGTAGTGATGAGGAATTGATAACAATGCTTCAAACATTTTTTAGCACTCCATAAAATTTTTTGGAAATTTTTTTGGAAAAAAAATATTTCCAATCAAATATGAGAAAAAACAACTTTATGGTGAGTGTGACAGAGCACTGGAACAGGCTGCCCAGGGACGTTGTGGAGTCCCCTTCTCTGGAGACTTTCAAGACCCGCCTGGATGCGGTCCTGAGTAATGTGCTCTAGGCAATCCTGCTTTGGCAGGGGGGTTGGACTGGATGATCTCTAGAGGTCCCTTCCAACTCTGAAAAATTCCGTGTAAATTCCAGGAAATAAAATGATTTTTTTACACTCTTTCTTTGATTTGCCATCTGAAGCATGGTAAGATAACCACGTTTCCAGGAGGTAGAGCAGATGAGTAAAGGAAACTCAGTGGGCAGCAGCACCAACAGAGAAGGCAGGCACACAAAAGATGACAACTCTTTAGGAAGTTATTTTACAGATTTCTTTGCAGCAGGCCACACCTGAAGCTCAAAAAGACCTGTGTTAACTTGAGAAGAGAGGAAGAACATCCTTGAAGCACACTGTTTCAGCTCTACCTTATAAAGTCAAGATCATTTTGCCAAATAAAAAAAAGTAAGTAACTCCAAACTGATAAAGCTAATTTTGACCGAAATATTAGTCACCAAATTCTAAGATCTTTGACAGGAGAGATCTGGTGATTTTTTTGCAGAAGTTTAAGACATTGCAGTACCTACATAACAAACTCTTATCTTATGGAGGAACTCAACATACGCTAAGCCTGAAGAAACTCTCATTCTCAGCCCAGACTCTTGACCCAAGTCCCCTAATCAAAGATTAAAGCTAATTTGCTGAACTAAACTTGAACAGCTGAAGCACCCCCACATACTCCATTCTGCTGACTCTACTACTAGAACAGTAACATCTGGAAGAGGGGCAATAATAAATGCCTGGGAGCTCTCTCAAAGAACAGCAGTTGCTTGCTTAGTGAAGGTGATTCAAAGCCTTGAATAAATGGTACGTATTTTTCTTTTTTTTTTTGGCAACTCAACAACCAAATAAGGATATTTATTTTTTGCATGTTAATAGTTGCAAGGGAGAGAAAATATTCAAAGTTGCTTTTTTTGCTAATAAAACACGTACTTCGAATTTTCTAAGATTTACTATAAAATATTAAAATAAATAAAGCTCTTACAGTCTATCAACTGATTAGTCCAAACCAGTAAGTCACCAGCTATGCCCCTCTATTTAAGATCTTTAATTAAAAGAACTAAGTTCTCGTTATCACCTTTAAAGGTGATAAAATTATCTCTAGTTTATCAGAAAAGATTTTATTCAGCTCTAACTTTACTCAGCAGTAAAGAAAGATTTAATCTTATTTTCGTTCTATAGTGGAATGAGATCAGGGCCATTTAATGTTTCAATCCTTATTTGTAGACCTTGCTCTTCATCTTAGTAGGTCTCTGTGAACGTAAATTTTTTAAAAGTCTTTTTCTGCAGACTGGCTGTAGGAAAAGATCCTGCCTCAATACAAGTCTAATTCTCTTACCAAGGGTTGGATCCATTCCCAATCAGGACAGAATGTCTCTCACAGGGAAATTTGGATGGAGAGGCACAAGAGCAGAACCACACCGCTCCACGACATTTAATCTAAATTTGATTTATTAAGCAGAATAGATTTAAAACATGAATAGCAATTTTTATTTTAAGATTTTTATCCTGCAGCATTCATACATTTCTAAAACCAAAAACATAGACAAAACCTAGAACTTTGATCTCTAGTTTAGATCACTTCAATGTTTCCAAGTCCTGGCTGGCAGCCCAGAGCAGTTCCACACCAGGCAATGCATTCCACCTGCCCGAAGGGGCTACTTTTTGAACTATTTATTGCCTTTTTTTTTTTTAAACATATTGTCAGCATAAATGACAAATAACCCCACTATCCATGTAACCACAGCACTATTTCTGTGATTTTCCCCATACCTAAGGCCAACCAGCAGTTCTTACTTGGGTTACTATCACTCTTTGGCCTCACACCGAAATGATGTTACAGGAAGGTAATGATGCTAATGGTTATTTAACAAAGTTCATTCCTGATTCTTTCCTTCTCTTTGTTTCTTTCCTCTTTATACTGGAGTAACCTTTATCGTGGGCAGATGTAGGATGGAGTTCAGGCCTCACTTACGCGAGAGTTGCTTTTTATAGGCTTCACCCCATGGCAATGTCATAAGCATTGAAGTTTCCTGTAATAAGTCTTGTAGCTACATCTGCCTGGAATTAATGAGGAAAGTTTCAGAATTCAATTAGGAATTTCATTAAAAGTCATTGAGAGAAAGAGGAGTGGGAAATGTGGAGAGAGCGCTAAAAGTTTCCGTAAAAAAGAAACAAAGGCAGTTTTGAAAATAATTTATGCTTGGCTTTGCAACACTCAGCAAAATGTCAGAACAAATGGACATATCAAGCAATAAAGCTGGAATCTACTAGCTCTTGAAAGAAATTGTGCTCAATATAATTCCCTGAGCTTTATTCACTAGAGCTCTGCATGAACACCAAAGCCCATGTTTATAAGTCCTACACAGGAATGGATTTTAGATGACTCTGGCAAGAAAGGCAGAATTATGTTTCCACGAAAAAAAAGGTAGCCTTCCTTTATGAAGTTTTCTTAGGTTAGGAAACGTATAAATGAAGTTGCAGTTAGCTTCTATATATTAATGCAGACATCATACTTAGCATGACTGATTCCTTAACTTTGTGAATAAATACTATAATGGGTATATACTTTAGTGGTTTTCACATGGAAGAATTCATTTTAGATTAATACTAAAAATCGAGCAGTCTTCTTGTTGCAAATTCAACCTAAACACTCAATTATACTTAAAAATAAATAAATAATGTCTTAGAGCACAAATATTTCCTGTATTTTAACAAATATTTGCTTGAGAATAAACTATGCAAAAAAGAGATTCAGATATTATGAATATGAAAATATGCATTAAAAAAGGAAATTAAAAGTGTCTCTTAAATGAATATGGATCTGTTTTCAAAGCAGTCTTAATCCATATCTTTCTCTGAGAGCTAGCAGATTTTAAACTGGAACTGGATAGAGCTCATCAGTGAGATAATAGACCTTTCATTGAGCTTAAAATGTACTTCAAGCACTTAGCTTTACTCATTTTCTGCTTATTGAGCCCTAATTTATGTTATTGTAGATCTGAAATAACTCTGTTGATGTCAAATGGTGTTACATAGGTTTCATACAAATGTAAAGGATAGCAGAATCAATCCATAAGCTTGCCCCTGTTATGCTTCATCATTATTATGTTGTGGGTGGGACTTAAAGATAATTTGTGGTGGAAAAGCAAATGATTTGAATCACAATGCATTCATTTTCACAACACTATTTCCATCTGCTTAGCTTCTCTGGAGGGTTAGTTCTGTTTGACACATCATTATATTTTTAGTTATAATCTTTTATTAACAACAAACAAATATGCTGACAGCACAAAACATTTTCTTTCATGAGTGGTAAAAGATAGGCAAACACTATTTAGGAAATAGAAAAAGTATATGACAGAGTTGAGGTAATACAAATTATAGGTTACACTGAACATAAATACTGTCTTAAGTATTAGATCAAAGTCTTGTTTCTAATTAATCCATCCCATTTGAATGTTTCCCTAAGTAATGTTGCTCCATTGTTACATGTTGCTAGCAGTATTTTTATTCCAACTCTCTTGTGTCTTTTATTGCAGTAAACCATATTCCTTTAGGGCTCAATTCTGCAGTCTTCACTCAATCTAAATTCCCAATTCAGTCTGGGGGTAGGATTTGCTTGAACAAGGACAAAAGAATTTAGTCTCTTGTGTGTAGTTATATTTGTGTTCTCAAAGCCTAAATGCATTTTATTTTAGCAGAGTCTAGAATTTAACATGGAACAGATGTGGCTTAAATTCTACTGCATTTTCTGGTTCCGAATTTTGTATAAGAAGTTTCCTTAGCTTCCTTTTTCCGTTAACATTGCCACCAATAAGATAGGTATAATAATGAGCATTAAGTTCCTCTGACAGATAATTTGATGAAAGACTCTGCATACCTATTGTAGGTCACATGCTGAGAGTGAAATCTCTCATACAGTATAAAGCTCAGATCACTCACTTAACATTTTCCTTTTTATGTGACTGGGAAGGGATTCCAGAGCAAAATCTGCTTGGGTAATTGGGAGTTAGTCACAAAGTATTTAAAAGACTAGCATTAAGTTGTAGCTGAAGTACAAGTTAGTCCCCAGAAACTCATGACATTGGCAGTGTGGAAAAGGGGCATACAACTATATTTCCTTCTCACTCTCCAGCTGTACCAGGCAGACAAGAATTACACTCTGTATGCGAAGAAATATAATTAGTTTATTTTTCCAAGGTCTCACACGTATTTAAAACTCTACCGCCTGGCACATTTTATATAAGTTAAACATCTACTGTGCCTATCAGAAAAGTGTCATATCTCAACGCCTCCAAGTCAAATAGGATATAGCACAACTCACATTGTTCAGTTCCAAATATTCAACTGGGGAACAAATTAACCATCTGTAAGAATATATGCAATTATCGTATCCCAACAGAATCATGCCACGTGCTTTGAACTCTCATAGGCAATGTCCTCTAAATCAACTGCCTTTTGGTAATATAAACTTCTAAATAATATTTGAAGGACTAAAGCAGAAATTAATTTAGATTATCACACACAATGCTTGCAATTTTATGTAACAGTTGGAGCTCAAATATAAATTTTAGGCTTCTACAGAGCACAAATACAGATTCACTAAGAGAGCATAAAAGATTTTCTGAAGGGCTGGGAAATGTGAACTCTTATCCCAGATTATACTGTCCTGCAGGTCCATAACACCCGTTCTGTAGTTAACAGTAGCATATACCCTTAGCAAAGTGTTCCTTGTATGCGAATCTAAGGTACCTTTTTTGAGGAACACAGTAAAGTCAGGCCTGAGCTTCAGATCCCATATACCATAATCTGAAATCTGCACCACCAAAGCTGCTGTCAGAATCCTTTTTCCCTGCTACATCTGCTCTTATACAGTTGTATACTATTTCCTCTATGACCCAGACCAATTAAAAAATAAAATGATCACATGTCCATTTATATCATATATTCCACTTTGTTAACCTGCTTTTCCTAAATACTTTTCCTTCACATGCCTCCCAGTTTTTAACACCTCCATTCTGCTATCCTCCAAAATTTCTCTATTATATGATCCTTCTCATTACTGTATCTTTTTTTTTTTCCTTCTTGAACCCCTTCACTTGTGTGAAGTTAAGCTCACAAGTTACAACTGAGTAAAACCTTTAAAAAGTAGCTAATGTAATGTGTAGGCATGTCCTGGCTTACCCATTACTCCTACTTACATCTTAATTATTGTAAACTCTCTCTATCCCACATAAAAGCCAATTAAGAGGCAGCATGAGTAGCCATATTTAATATAAATAATAACAATGGCTCATATTGTCTCAGCATGATTCCATTTAAACACTTAAACTATGAATAATTGTACAAAATTTTTGTAATACTCCTGAGGTAGAATAAAGATGTTTATAGGAGGACTTCTTCAAGCTATAAAAATTTATATTTATATCTAGACTGTATTATTCTAAGCCATAGGTATCACACTTTATACATGAACAATTAAAGATCTCTGTCAAACTGGGTGAATCTGAAACACATGAATACTATATTCATTCATTAACCACTGTATCAGATGAAGACAAACCAACAACCAAGAAAAATTCAAAAGGACAACTGTTGAAATTAACCATAAAATTATTTCAATGTTCCTATTGGTTTGAGAAATTCCAAGGAAAAAAGCTTCTTTCTACATGTTAGCATAACGTAATAACATGCTGATACACAATTGTTATCCAACAGTTCCTGTGGAAAGATTTAAAATAATATCCTGCCTATTACTCTGTAAATTCACACAATTTTGTCCTGTAACAGAATCCACACAGTGTTGCAGAGAACACTTTCTGCCATTTAATTTCTGCCCTCCATCTCAAAGATTACTTTCTTTTAGTATTACTGGATTTCCAGATTTCCTCTCAACCTGCCTGTGCAAAACTATGCAGTAGTCACGATAGCAGAGAACTGAGCTAGGATTATCTGTCTAAAGTCCTAGCTCCAGATATTCTGGTGATTTGGAACACTGTAATAAGATATCTAAGTAAAAATACACAAGCTTTCAAAAGCCACCATTTCCATAGGTGTGATGCTAATTCGCGAAGTAAAGGTAGGCCAAGGGCTTTGCCTTTCAACTCACTGCATATGCACCAATAAGCAGGCAAACTCACAGAATAAACAAACACCTTGAAGACACTACACTATTTGTCAAGGAGCAAGGGAGGAGATGACAGTGATGGATGTACACTTTTACTGTGCTTAGTGTGCTCCTGAAAGCCTCGGGGATCAAGGGACGCCCTCTCCTGTGCTGGCTCAGAGAGAAATGGAGGGCGTTCATTCAAAACACAGAGAGGGCAGTTCAGCTGCTGGCAGAGAGATACTCTGTCCACCCGAGCGGTGATGCTGCTGGGTCCAACTCCAAATAAAATGATAACATACCCATATTTCACCACTGCAATTATATAATACCTTTCTCCTGGATTGGAAAAGCAGCATTAAGCAGCTACCTGGTACTTGGAGTTCTGGCCTTCTAAATCGTGGATTTATTTTTTTTTTCTTTAGAAATTATTGTATCTAGATTTATGTAGGAAAAAAAATATGGTCACTTCTTTCATGCTCAAAATATGCTCACTGAATCTTCCTTTCAACTATTAAGAGAGTGATATACAAGATCTCGAGTCTGTATATTTTTGTGATTTAAGGAGTGAATCCAAAGTACAACGAAGAAGAATTTTATACTTTTCTACAGCAGATTGTTTAATCAAGCATTCTCTGTGTAAAAGCTGCAACAAAAATTCTAATTAAAATGTAACCTGGGGTGGCTTCACCAATTCTAGTCTAATGGGAGTTAATCCCCGTTATAGGTAAATTAACTCTCAGGTCTTAATTTGCTCAGATTTCCCTTAGAGTCATCCTTATTTAAGGAAAGTGTAGTTTGCTAGAATGTTTCAGCCTTCTAGGCCAGTAGCTTCATCCCCTAAGTATTTGCCTATAAAGAGAAAAATACATTTGATTTCCAGTGTCTTCTGTATCAAACACGGTGGTGTTTTTAGAGGTCAATACCATCCAAAGCATTACATATGTCAGTGTGTATACACATGCACGTCCTCCCCTTGTGCCTCCAATTTAGTTGTCTTAAACTCAATATTTTTTGAATGGTCACATTAGACACGGATGAAATATTTTAAAGTAAATAAGAGTTACAACCACTTCATATCATAACACACAGTAAGATAAGAGTCTGTCTTCTCATGCAACCTCTGAATCACAGCAAGACAATTAAAACAGACCCAGTTGTGTCTAGAAACTTCGGAAAAATACTACAGAAAGTCAGAAAATTACCTGACATTGCTTATGACTTCTGCTTAACATGAAAAGACATCTGGGATTTCTGAAGATGTAACTAATTTCAGAGGATGTTTACAATCTGTGTTTACAATGTGTGCATTATTCCTAATATCCAATTAATTGTTCTGTTTCTCAGTTTTCAGAGTTTGGTCCATCTATCATAACTAGTCCGTCATTTCACCAGTCAGTTACACTTGGCTATAGTCAAAGTTACCATTTTAAAATTCCTTCTTAAGTGAAATCTTTAAGAGATAGTGACTAACCCAAGTGAGCAATATATTCATCAAAAGAAATTGAATCAACTTGAAAATGAGTGGTATATAAGAAGAAAAAACAAAACAAAACCAAAACCAAATGACAAAGCCCAGAAGAGAACCTAATCAGATTTACATGCGAAATGAGTGACAGATTAATTTCACTGTGATTTTTCCTACTTGCAACAACCAGTATCTGAAACATAGGCGATAAAGGACCAAAACCAGAATGACTTGATGCTTGATAGCTTGTACACATACATATTTAATAAAAAGAACATTAATCTCCTGACATCATAGTCAACACATAAAATTCTCCTACCTGGTTGTGAATATTGTTTTTTTATATTAGTAAGGCACCTAAGGACAGTGAGATGTGAAGAGAAAACCACAAAACTTGACACTAGGATCAGAAAGGAACGGAAACAGTATACATATGATAGATATTTAACTGCGTGTTTAGAAAGCATAAAAATTTTGTTCTGTTTAGTATAAAAGAAATGCAAAAGTGATGTACGTTTATCAATAATTCATTTTATTATTACTTTAAATCAATTTGTGTTCTTCAAGTGGTCTATGGCTTCTTATTTTAGAGAGCTGGTCACAAGAGGGCAACATAGTTACATACATATGGAGTGGTTCTGACATTCCACCCAATGGAAATTATCAGTACATAAAAAAATACAACAGTAGTGTATGGGAGTTGTTTATTGATCAGTGTTTCTAAAAGAGAAATACCAGATTAAAATTTAAAAAGTTAACCTTAACTCTGTCCCTCTACGCAAGTTCCATAATACAATCTGGTCACAGTGTAACAGGTTATTTTCAAATAACATGTAAATGTGTCATACAATTTTCACTACATTCTTAAAGGATGTGTCTGCTCTCATTGGAAAACCATACAACTTTTCTCAGATCTGCACAAGTGTCTCTCTATACTGCACAGGAAAAAAAAAATTAGACAAACCAGAAAATAGTTTGAAAACACCACTATCATTGGAATTTCATCTCCTACAATATTTTGATGTTCTCTTTTAACTCATTGATTACATAGTGTTTTTATCCGTAGGAGCTCCATCTCATTCCCTTCCAACCTCAACAATTCTATGATTCTATGATTCTATGATTCTAATAAAATAGGTAGCTTAGCGATTAGAGAATATGAGGCATTTAGGTACAATATAGGTAGTACGTTCAACCTTAATTCCCTCAATATTGTTTTCTTAATAAGATCAACAGCATCAACAAAAGTTCTTTAGTGAACCAATCCTTAAAGGACTGTTTTATTTGTTTGTTTCAATGTAAATATTCTCCTTGATAAAAGCAGGGAAAAACTTCCAGGAGGATTTCAAAATAAGTTTTTATTCGAATCTAGCCTTACAAATATTCTGATAGAGAAAGCTTTGTAGATCTGATATTCTAAAAAGACAAAGGCTATTGTCTTAGTGCTGATTATCACTTTCAAGGTTATTCACTATGTTTATACTGGATTTAAGTCATACAACACACAAAAAAGCCAAGAGAATTCTCACTATAGGTGCAATGCTGATCAGCAATATTGTCATTATTAATTATCACAACAACATCACAAATTGCATATAGGAAATCAGCTGGAACAAGACTTCCAAGGACTCTCTGACAATGTCAGACAAAAATAAGTTCCAATCACTATAGTAACAGCTGTGAGCAACCTTCTGGTTGTACTGCAGTCAATGGCAAAACTCCCACAAACATCAGAAAGGCCTCAAGTCCATTTTGTGACAGTCATCCACGAGCCACACAACTAGCACTGACATTCTAGGTGTGACATAAAACAATTAATTTCTCTACAGCATGCCTGTAAATGAATGAATTGTAAGATTGTCTAGAGTGCTTGAATGCCTAACCTATCTACTGAAAATTCTGTAAAGCCATAACCCAGCCTTCTTCAGGGACAGAGTCTTAAATATGCAGATTTGTTCTCAATGGATTTCTGCTCAATGGATTTCTGAGAAAGATCTGTAGATTTTTTTTTGGTTTTCTTGTAACAGTCAGCTAGCCACTCTTCCCCTCCACATTCCAAACTTTTCAAATTGTTCTTTTATCTGGGGTGAAAGAAAGTTGGGAAGGAAAGAGGATATAAAGGAGAAAAAAGTAAAATTCAAGAACAAGTTCCAGAAAAAAAAAAACATTTATTCAAAAATGAAATATTATATTAAAAATGAGAATCCAAGCAGTTAGAATTAAAAAAAACCCAAACATTATGAACATTTTAATTTATCTAAAGTTTGATAATTTTTATTCTGAGGAAAAAGAATCCTTTTTTTCATCTTTTTTTTTTTTTCATTTCTAACCACACAAAATTAGGACAAGTGAGTTCTTCTGTCACATTATACTGTGTTGTATGGAGAGTTTAATGAAATTGTAATTTAATGTGACAATTATTTTTTTAAAGTGTGGTCTGTAACACACCAGTTCATTTAATCTCAGACCTTCAAATGCCATGATCCTTCTCCATATGAAAATCTCATAGCAGGGAGACAAAGACAGGTGTTAGCCATTTTTTTTGCTTTTGTCGTCATAGTCTTATTGCTTTTCATCTTTATACTTTAACTTACATAGCACACAAGGTCCATGAGCTAACTCCCTTGGAGATATCCTGAAGATCATCTTATTTTGTTAACAGCTCTCTTTCACAGATTTCTACATCCTATCTCTTGTTCATTTCATTGATCATCATGGTCTTGATCCTGCTGGCACTCTTCTAGTCACATTTCTTTCTAGATCTTTATCAACCACAAACATGCACCTTAATGTCTAAAACCCTGAGACTTCAGAGAATCCATAGTGCATCATCAATTTCAGTTATCTATTCTCAGGTGAACTGCTGAAGACTTAGCCTAGGTTTCAAGGAGAAGCCAAGCTGCACAGTTACTGAATTGCTGCATAGAATAATTACGTTAACACCTTAAGAGCTGTTAAGACTACACCCTCCCAATGGACTACCCAAGGTGAGCTAAAAACACAGCCACATTAGAGCCAACTCAGGGAAAACAAAGGCTTGTCACGTGTATGATCACTGCCACTGACTGCCATATATCTGTGGAATCTATACTTAAGACTAACGATTTGCGTGGAAAAAAGTAGGTGATGCACAGAAGACAACCACAACCAAACAAAAACGCATGCCCTGGTGATTGCAACCTAAAGGAAGAGAAGAATGTGCTGAAGTCCTTTTTAATACAAAACTCTTTATCAAGCTGTAAGACAGAGAGAATGAAATCCCAAAACAATATAAAATGATATCTGTACAAAATGGTATGAATGTCAAAGTTACTGGGACAACATTAATTCCTCCATAGTTGTAGAGCAGAAAACCAAAGAGCTGATCTTTCTTAGTAGCTATAGCTAATACTCATTTGAAAGAGCTCCTAAGTGCAGTAATCAGACCAGTCTTCACTGCTTGAACTGAAATATTCTTATAACCTGCAAGAAAACTGTAGGCTGGTATTTTCAAAGAAATAATGTTCTTTCTATAATTTCACTTTACTACGCATCTCAGTAAAAAAATAAACATTACAGCAAAATATACAATAAGGTTTAAGAACGGTAGTGGGCTGTGAAAAGTAAGAATTGCACGAAGTATTTAGTTTTCCGTATACTGCAGAGATTTATTTTAATCCTTATGTATTCACTTCACTACTCCTAAGATAATTCTTTGTGCACTCCCCCGTGGAAAACAAACCATTCTCCAAGGAGAGGTCAGCTACCTCAAAACTCCTTCCACTTCTTTCTTCAAGGAACCCTACATGAGTGAGCAATTACAGAAATTTCAACAAGCAAGCGTCTCCTATCTCCTACTGGTCATGTATTTTAAAGGTACTATTATCCCCTAATGACCTGTAAAATCTCAGAAAGAAAGGCAACACACAGAAGTCCAGCTGCTTTCTTTCTCTGCCTAGCTTCAGCGTGATGGAAATCAGGAACCCCTGACTGTGTCATGGCCCTGTGTCAACTCTTCCGCTGCTGCTCTCACCCATGGTAGCTCTCTTTTCATGACAGGTTCCTCCTCATTAACTTTTGCTTTCCTACCGCTGGTGAAATTCACATACTCGTTCTGTTGTACAGTGGCATTTCAGGCTGTCACTTACCTGAGACTCAAGACCTTGTCCAAAGTCCAGTGAATCTTCCCAAAATTTTAAGCAGTGATCTGAAAAATATAAAAGCACTTGTTTAATTGGTCTTTTATGTTCCTGATTTTACCATATTTTGACATTCCTTTCAAAGAGCAAAGGAAATTCACACTGACACGAGCCTTCTTCCATCTGACACATTCAGAAAAAAATACATTTCTTGCAATAGAAAAGACACAGCAGAAATTTCACTGTAGGACTACTGTGAGGGGCCAATAAGTGTAATAGGCTGCACTAAGTCCTGTGGGAAGTGCTAAAGCACTATCTGGTTAGAATGTTTCCCTAAAAAAAAAAAAAGGCGAGTCTTACTCACTCAGTCTCTAAATAATAAACATAAAATAATAAAAAGAAATTTCATAAAGAAATTTTGAAATAGATGTCCAACAATAGTTGCTAATATTTTGATGTCATTCACAAACAGCTATTTATTCTAACATTTGCACACGTAGCTACAAAACTTGAGTCCTTTCAACCCAATCTTTTCTTTTTCGTAAGTATTCAGATTCTATATCTTCTGATGAAGTCCAGTGGAAGACAGATGCACTCATAATCATTAAAATCAGAACAGGTTAGCTACAAAGACATATATTTCCAAGTTGATTATTAGAGTGACAAAGTGAAATGTTGATCTCACTAAAGTAATAAAGTTTTAGAAAAGCCAGCAGTTTATTTGAACAAAACGTGAACAAATTCCTTTATTATACGATTTAAAATTACTATATGTGTGGAATAAAAACATGGTTCCCACAGAAATGTTTGCTACTTTGGATTGCTTGAAGACAATATAATACATGAGTATTTTTTGACAGCAAAAATTGCCATTTTGTCTGAGAATAAAGTTCAGTCAGAAAAAAGATCTGACTAACCTTGGTGGGTTGACTGTGGCTAAGGTCCAAACACACACCCAGCCCCTCTCACCCTCCTACTCAAGAGCAGACAGGACAGGAAGAAAGCTGGTAAAGCCCATGGGTCAAGATATAGATGTGGAGATCACTTACCAATTACCGTGACAGGCAAAACAGGCTTGACTTGAGGAAAATTATTTCAATTTATTCCCAGTTAGAGTTGGATGATGAGAAACAAAGACAAAAATAAAAACCCCTTCTCCCTGTGCCGCTCACTTCTCCCCAGGCTCACCTTCACTCCTTCCCTCCCGACTCCTTGACCTCCTCTTTCCAAGCACTGAAAGGGGATGGGGAATGGGGGTCTGCGGTCAGCCCGCGGCAGCTCCTCTCTGCCGCTCCTGCCTCCTCACACGTTTCCCTGCTCCAGGCCGGGCCCTTCCCAGGGGCTGCAGGGAAACCCCCGCCCCAGCGGGGTCTCTGCCGGGGCCGCGGGGGCATCTCCGCGGGGGCGCCCGGAGCCCCTCCTCCCGCTCTCCCCTCGGGGCTCGCAGGGCTGTTTCTCACCCGGTTTCCCTCAGCGCTGGCTGCCGGGCAGCGTTTTGCCCTTTCTGAGCCAGGCTTTCCCCGCGGCGCCCGCCCGTGGCTGAGGGGCTCAGCTGTGCCCTGCGCTGGGGCCGTTGGAGCCGGCTGGAACCGGCTGTGTCCGGCACGGGGCAGCCCCGGCCCGGCAACACAGGGGCCGCCCGGCAGCACCCGCCGCCGGCACCGGGGCATCTCCGTGCAGGACACAATCTCTCTCACATGAATTTTGGTAAGTTGTAAATTAAAAGCAAAGGTGGACCAAAGACATACTCTGAAGTTGTTTGATCAGGAAAACCTGCAAATGAAGTTTTCCAAATTGAACACCGCTTCTAGACACTAAATCATTCTGGAAAGTTAATTTAAAAGAGAAGTCTCAAGCCAGCAATGAGGAATAGTATAACTGCTTAACGCAGGGCTCCAGGAGGGCTGTGAGAGCTCTGAAAATATGCTTTTAAAATGTGGGACCTTCCAGTTTTTTCATGGTTTTCGGCTGTAGAATATATTTCGCTGTACCTCTTGAATTTCCTAGGAATTTCAAGTGCTCTGTTTTTCAGGAAAGTCATGTAACTTATGCCACTATGTAATTTTAAACCAAGTTTTTCTTTAAAACACGGTTTTGTTCAGCTTGTCGTTTCTTATTCTTTCAATATGGAATAGTTGTGTAGCCATTCTGAAATCCACAATGATATACGTTCAAAGTAGTGGTAGGGCTGGTCCCTTACTAAAAATAGTTGGTGGTGCAAATACAGTGACATTCCTGATGAGGAGGTTCAATTAATGCTATGAAAAAAAAAAGTTAAGAACTGGATTCCATTTAGATTTTTCAGTGGTTAGTTTTCTGGTTGTTCTTTTATAAAGTCTCGAATTCTGGCAAAATGTTTGTGTATGCTGGAATCTTTTCCCACAGGGGGACATAGCACAGCAGAAGCTCCTGCTCAGAACTCACTAATCCAAATGGCTGAGATAAATTCTGCAGGAATTTCTATTCTACACAGGCTAAAAAGTTACTATTTTCCTTATTTTATCTCCTACCAACATTTGGTAAAAGGAACAACTCAACAATCTATATAAAAAATATCTTCTTAACATTAGCAACCATCGCACCACACCAACGGGAACTTTCACTAACCTGAAGAATGATAGATAGTTCTCAGAAACGTTTAAATCAGTAACATTTAAATCCACTCTATTCTGGAGTTCAGAATTTTCATATGGTTACAAATAAGCCTTGATAATTTGATCTACTACATTCTGGCTCAGAAGCTCAGGATTTAGTCCAAATGACTTCAGTAAGTTCCTTCTAATATTTTTTTTGGACATGTACTTTGGATAGGTTGGGGCAATAGGCAAGAACAAGTTTCTTTTAATAGCCATAAAATGCACAGGTAGCACGTAGATAGCTCTTCTTCTGGCTATGCTATTCTCTGTTGCTGCACTTTGGTAAAGACAACAGAAGTCAAGCACAAAATGTGCCTGAGTTCAGGAAAAGACAGCAATGGTTCATATCTTCTTCATAAGAAGGAGAGGAGATGAGCAATGTCCATCTGTAACTCCTGTCTCCAAGAGATTTTAAATCTATTCGTTATGAGACTGAAGACATTCTGCATTTTGTCAACAAAAATAATGGTACACTTTGTCAGATGCACTACATTTTCACAGCTATGCTTTTTTGACAGAAACGACAAGTAAATAACCCCCAATCTCCCTCTACTTTGCTTAATTTGTTTCTGCTGTCTCAAAACAGACTACTATTGTCTTTATAAATCAAAGCATAACGCTTCTCAACTGCATGACACTCTCAAATGGGCTGAACAGTTTGGGGGACTACAAACTGCACGCACATCTGCTGGTGAGGCACAAAGATCTGGAAATGCATAAAACAGGCAATCAGAAGCATCCCTCATGCTTCCCTATCGTAAGCATTGTAGTCAATGCTATGTCGAGACCATGATAGAGAACACATCAAAGCTGAGAAGCAGTCTAATACCAAAACCTAAGACTTTCCTAAATATGATTATTCAACTTCAACAATGAGGCTGCAGTGCCGAGAAGAGCCTTAAATTAGTTAAGTGAAGGGAAAGAGGACACATCTGAAGACACCGAGGATACTGTTGGTTAAGAAGTAGATTGTAGAAGTTAGATTGTAGCCCTTAGAAAATTGATGTGCTTCATGAGAGCAGATCTAGAGTATTACAACATAGGGTAAACATGTTAAACCTAGGAAGATCTTCAGCAAGGCTTTGCCCATTTCTCATTGAGCCCTGGAACACCTGATGAAAAGCCTGTTTTTGCTCTAATTCATGCTAGCAAGGCTGTGAACCAGTCCTTTCCCATAATCTCTGCTCCAAGGGAATAATCCTTTAGAGCTGTCCTGAATCCAAGTGTTACATGTCTGAATACCAGTTTAGCTTTTCACTCAGCAAGTACAGGTGTAATTATGACTGCGAAATTCCATGTCCAATTTTGCCTTTAGTGTCAAGACTTTAGTAAGGAGTAATCACAGGGCCAAAGACTTTCTCAGACTACTCATCGAAAACCAGTGTTTGGATAGATCCCTCCTAGATCTTCCTGGGGGTTTCTTCCTTGACTTTTGTCTTTAGCCGCAACGTCACATTCTAGTCCTTAAAATGTTGCATTTAAGATACTTATGATACAATTTTGTGCTTCTAGTTTATCTGACAACAGATTTCAGCAGAAATAAGAACTTTCAGTAGTGATGGAGACAGTTGATTATATCAAGGAGAGATTTAATGGCTTTACTGGTTTTATGCCAATCTGTAGGCCAGAATTATTTAAAGCAAAATATTCATTCAGGCCTTCCACATTTGGTTCAAGAAAAGCAGACTTGGGATACAGCCAGCAAAAATTATTTTGCTGCACTTTTGCAATCAATTGAAGAATGAAGCTGCTTGACTAAAAGTGGAAAATGGAATCTATTATCATATGGCATCACAAGTTTCTTGTTTACAAAGGTGGTACTTCCCTTGCATTTCACTTACACAACACAGCTACACTTCGCCTCTCTCTCCCCCTCCCCTCCCCCCTTCTGAAAGTAAAACAAAATAAATGTAACATTAGGAAGATGAAGACTGGCATCAAGCTATCAAAGAGTAGATTCCAAATTAACTTTTTCTGGAAAGATAACTGCATGATCTTTCTGTTAAAGATTTGTGGCCTTGATAATCCTGGTAGTTCTGTATTCCATGGTAAACTATAAAGATACTTCAAAAAATTGTTTTCTTTTTTTACTAGTGGAAAAAGGTAACTTCTCCGGCACAACATATTTTAGGTGCTTGCTTACTTGAACATATTAACTGAAATTTACAAATTAAAGACAATATAAAACTAATAGAACAGGATGCACAATTTCTATAATGTGGCAATTCTGAAAATGCTAATCTATTTAGGATTGGATTTTTTAAAAATTTAATTTGATATACAGAGTCATTAAAAAATTTAAGAGGTCTTTGGACAAAAATATGTGAACCCAGTATTACAAGAACTCCTATTTAATCCCTTGACTAAAACCTGGCCTTCTAAAACTAGCAAAAACTTACTGTTTGAGATTTGCAATTCCACTAAGTAAGAAAACAGAGAGATATGAGTTTTGTCACACGTTCCCACAGAATTATTGAAGGAGATGAATAATGAACACTATTATCATAACAAATTTTTATTATGTCGATATCTTTGGCTCTCAAAACACTTGCTCATATCTTGGGAAAACTCTTACTTTTGATTTTCTTACTTTGAAAAAGAACTGCAATGAATTACCAATCTAATAACATGAAAGTATGTGTGGACATTTTGAGAGGATGTCTGATGTTAAACAAAACAAGTCCATCTCAGCTCTAGACAAATGATTCATAATTTTTATTTACTATATTTACATTCTCATTTATTTTGTCGCAGGAACCTTAATTTGAACTCTAGTAGCCAGAGATGAGGGGATACAATACATTAATGAAAGTATGACTTCATGATGTTATAGACATGGAGTTATTATAGACATGGAGAGGAAATACTTTATTAATGCAGCTGGTGTATCTAGTAAAAGCAGATCTTAACCCAGTGACCTGATGCAGCATACCCTGGAATTACGGAAGGCTGCCTATTGAGTTTAATGGCTACCAAATGATCAGAGACTTCAGCGAGGCTTCAATGTAGTCTCAGGCTCTTGAGGCCCCATTAAAATCTTGAGTGCTAAATCAGGGATTTCACTGTGGCAAATTAAAACTTAGGCTGATTTACTAAATTTGTCTGATGATGCTTTATTTTATACCTCAAACACATTCATCATTTACTCTCAAGCATTCTGCATTTGTCAAATACAGCAAGATGCTTCAAGAGCAGTGGGGAAGACAATTCAGCTTTGTTCGTATTTTGTGTTACCTGTGCTTGTTACATTCTGTTTGCATTCTTCATGAGTCAGGGCCCTGAAAAGGGATTCAGCCTTCTCTCTATGTTCAATTCAGTGCTGTGGAAATTCAGTAAACGTGCTCACAAATTTTCAACTGGGAAAGCTTTTCTGGGCTTTGTTGATTTTGCAGTTTGCTCTCAAACACAGCAGGAAATTTTGGCTGATGTTTTCAGGGTTGCTTAAGGGGTTTTGATGACCAGTTCCTATTAAAATTAATGAGAACTGAGCATACAAATCCCGTTGGTAATCTCACCCTGTGTGTTATTAAAACAATAAAAGTTGGAGAGAGTGACATGTAAAATAAAATTTATGTTGCATTAAAAAAGAAACTCTTGCTATCTGTAAAACCATTCAGCAGTCTCTTTCCCATCAACCTTCACTGAAATCCTTTACGGAAACTCCATGAAAGCACTTTTTTTACAGCTCTAGAGGCTCATACTTGGGCCTTACTTTACATGGGTTGTTTGACTAATATTTGTTTCATATTACAGTGTATTTCTGAAACTTTGACCTCTAATTTACTACAGGAAAGAGCCATAGTAATAATAAAAAATGGCAATAAAAGCTTCAGTTTTTAACAGTTTTGATGATGTTTTATGTCCTTCACACTGCACTTTCATTGACTTATTAGGAGTTTCTGGGCACTGGACATACCTTTGTTCTAACTGTTTAGGAATCAATCCTGCATGATTTAGTCCTAGAAATGGAAAGGAGGAAGAACACAAAGCGCTTGAGTGCTGCCACTAAAACCTTAGCTGCACACAGACACAGGACAGATTCACTATTGAAATCCATAAGAAAGAGAATTTAAGAGATATACTGATAGAGCACAAATGCATTCAAAAGGTTTCTCAGGTGAGGACAGAACTGAAAGCTTTTTTAGTGTCCAGCTCAATAAGGCAGTGACAGATCTTAAGCTCATATGACACAAGAAATGGCTGGACAAAGAAATCCATCATGAAAAGAAATGAAACAAAACAATAACAAAGCAAAATATTTTTGAAAAATATACATCCAACACTTAGACGAAAAGTTAAAAAAATCCATAAAACTAGGCTTGAGGTTTCTTTTTGCTTGTCATTTATTTGATAGAAAGCATCTTCACAATATGGCTTTCTTCTGTAGGAAGCAAATAATTCTTCAAGAAATGCAGTCAAAAAGCTATAATTTCATTTTCTTGATGGAATTTTAAAATTTTTGAGAACAGAGATTTTTTAGCTGGAAAAATAATAAGGTGGAAAGTATTAAACAATACAATTCTGTCCAAATACAGAACAGTTCATATAATTTATTCCATGCTCTTATAAATCATTAATAAGTACAATACCTAATAATTCTGTGCTGTCTCTTACTTATGTTTTTTTAAATATTAACACATAGATTTTATTATTATCTTTCCAGAAATTTAAGCTAATTTTTTTATAAAACTTTAGGATCTCTATCTGTACTTCTTCCTGTTCTCCCTTTTTTTTAAAAGAAGCTGTATTCTTGCTTTGTAAAAAATAACCTGGAAGTCCTGCTGGATGAGTTAAACATGAGTCAGCAGTGTGTCCTTGCATTAAAGGAGTTCAACCACATATACAGAGATGGGATCATAAATGCAGACTGGAAGGGACCTCACGAATTGTCTAGTCCATCTCCCTGCTCAAAGTAGGGTCAGCTGTGCAGTCAGAGCAGGTTACTCAGGGCTTTATCCAGTTGTGTCTTGAAAACATCCTGAGACAGAGACCACACAGCCTCTGTGGGCAGCCTACTCCGCTGCCCGCCTGTTCTCAGAGTTTCTTTATAACCAGCCTGAATTCACTTTATGCTCGCTGTCTCTCATCTTCCCACCTTGCATCATTGGGAAGAGACCCCTTTCAACTTCTTGGTAATTCTCTCATGGGTACTGGGGTGGTGTTCTTAAGCACCCCTGAGACGATGTCTCCTCCAGGCTGAGTCCTGCCCTTCAATGTATTAACTAGTTCCCCAGTTTGGTGCAATTTCCAAACTTGATTAGAGTCTCCTCCATCACTTCTGGCAGGTCACTGATAAAGATATTGAACAGAACAGGTCCCAGACCAGCACTCTGCAGTACTGCATTTATTACCAGCCTCCACTTAGAGTACAACCCATTAACCACCACTCTCTGAGCCTGACCATACAACCCATTTTTTAACCATTAAGTTGTTCACTGTTATCCACTGTTATGTCCTAACTTGGATAGAAGAACATTACGGGAGATGGCGTTGAAAGCCTTGCAAAGTCATGGTAACTGACTCTACTACAAGGGATTCTACCACTTTGTTTGGATCCTGGAGACTAAAACTGGAATACTGTGCCCTTTTTTGGCACTCCTCTGTACAAAATGGACATTGATGTACTGGATCAAGTCCAGTGGAGGGTCACCAAGATGGTCAGTGTACCAGAAAACATAGTATAGGAGGAGAGACTGAGAGGGCTGGGTTTGTTCATTCATAATAAGAGAAGGCTATTCTTCCCACCCACCAAGTTGGGTGACATGGAGAAGGTGGAATCATATACTTCTTGGAAGTGCACAGTGAGTGCAGAAGAGGAAACAGGCCTAAGCCTCAAAACAGGAAATTTCAATTAGATACAAGGAAAAGCTTTTTCACCGTGAGGTGATCAAATACTGGAGAGGGTGTAGGATCTCCATCTTTGGAGGTGTTTAAGACTCAGCTGGACAACACAGTTTCCAAAGGTCCCTTCCAATCTAAAGTATTCTATGACTCTATGATATGTCTATCCCCTACAATTTCCATAATACAAAATTATGAATGACACTTAAACGATCCTGTAAGTATTTTATAGTAGATCTCAATGGTCAAAGATACCATGTGAGTAATCTCTAACTTATTCTTTCATCTTTGTACCTTTCAAAGTGGATTGCATTTACATTAGCCATCTGCTTATAAATGAACATTTAAAATAAAGCTTAATAATAATAAAAAGCATTCTTGACTACTCTTGAACCATTTCCTACATGTAATGGGGGGACCACACATAATGGGGGGACCAGTCTCAACTTTTCCCTTACTCTAAGCATGCATATCAAATTATTCTTTTGTTATAGTTACTGTACATTATTTGTTGCATTTTGGTTTATGCTTCAACTTTCTGATTCTCTTTTCACAGTTGCACTGTTCTTTAGTTCTCATACTCAGTAATTTGACTTAGTCACTTCTTGTGACATTCTTTCTTCAATTTCTGTTCTTTGAAAATCATATAGATTGGTGAAGTTGATACATCTTTAAACTGACCTTCCCGTCATTTATGATCTTAAAATTACCTCTGTCACTCTCTTGAACTCCTTCTTCCTCTAGCAATGGTGCCCAGTTAATCCTACCTACCGCCCCTCTCAGTTAACTGAAAATTGATTTCTGGAAGTCCATCACCTGGGTTCATGTGGAATTTCTCTTACCCATTCCATGCTACACATTATATGCATTCATACATGTCACAAATACAGGAAATATTTACCTTGAGACTGAATTTAGACATTTCCAATACCCCAGTATCACTGTTGCACTGTACCTATGTTCACAATTACTAAAAAGAAAAAATGCTATTAACTTAGTTGATAATAACCTCCCATATATCACAAATATTTTTTACAAATACTTGTTTTATATAAACACAGACTCACAACATGTTAAAATCTCTTCTAGTCCTCCAAACTGATATGAATTTCATCCTAACTAAAATGTATATTTTGCTAGTATTTTAAAAATATTTCTTTTAATTTCTGAAAGAATTATGAGTAGTACAAAAAAAATAGAAAGCATATATTGAAAATATTCTCCTTTTAAAATGAAGGGTTAAAGTGCAAGTAGGGAACAAGTGCTCTGTCTCATGTATTTAATGTAAAAGTTTTTGAGACTTATAATTATTTCTAGAGTTTAATTTAACATGTAAATAATATGCATAATTTGTTTTCCATTTCCTCAAAAGCCATCCTGAATTTTTTAAAAAACGTGCTAGTTTAAATTACAAAAGGTAATTTTAGTGTGACTAAAAAACTACCTTTCTACCTATGAATGAAAACTTCTCCATTTAATGTGAAAATTTTAACATTCCCTCCATATTTGTTTCTTAAATTAAGAGCTAAAAATCAGTAGTTCACAATTCAGAAATGTGAAAATACAAAATTGATTCTATCAATCAGTGTTAAAAGCTGCTTCCATTTCAGAAGCCAAGCTTATAGCTAAGCATTTAGCAATAGTGAAGTGTTCAATTTTGCTAAAATGTGCTTATACAATGCTTGGGAAATTTTCAGAAATATCCTTTTTTGAGTTCTTAATGTATTAAGACAGTAAAACTGCATACAGTATATAAAGTATATAAAGCTGGGGGAAGAAGAAGGAAGTGGGGGGGGGGGCACTCATTTGAAGTTACAGCGTTTGTCTTCCCAAGTAACTGTTACGTGTGATGGAGCCCTGCTTTTCTGGAGATGGCTGAACACCTGCCTGCTGATGGGAAGCAGTGAATGAGTTCCTTGTTTTGCTTTGTGTGTGTGCAAGGCTTTTGCTCTACCTATTAAACTGTCTTTATCTCAACCTATGAGGTTTTTTCTCACTTTTACTCTTCCAGTTCTCTCCCCCATCCAAACCATGACAATGACATAAGTATACTACTCACGTGTTTCTTATCCACTTTGACATGCAGATTTAGTGGCATGAACGTCTCACCCTATGAGATACTGTTTTGTAGATGTTTGCCATATTAACATTACTGTGGTGTTTGCTTTTACCCTGGTAACCTACCACATGAAGTACATCTGCCTCACCCTCAAATGAAAATCCAATAGCCAGTCCAAAACATTAAGAACGGAGACTATTAGAACACACACTGTGATCTGCTAAGGTATCCTACTAAGATTTTTCACATCTTCTCAGTATGCTTCACTATAATGCTGCCCTGTCATTCAAAAAGTTCTTTTTATGGACAAAAATAATTTCTCAGCATTCAAGGGATAATCTATACACTCAGGTTTTCCCTACCTGAGCTTTGAGCTGTGCTTATCAGTGTGCCAAATTCAGTCAAGTAGTGCAGAGTCTCCACTGAAATATCTCAACATAGTTTATAAAGCTCAGACTTGACTCCATACAACCAGCATTTACACACCTTCTGCGCAAACATGGAAAAAAAAAGTTCAAAGATCCTCAAACTTTCATATTGGTAGGAAATACCTTTCTTATTTTTTTTTCTACAAGTCCTTTTTTATTTTCTTGACCACAAAAGCAAATAGAAATACAGACCGCTCCCAAGTATTACAAATTATATATAGCACAGATTATGAAAATTGACAGAATGTGAATACTAGCATGTATGAATTATAGCTGAAAATGAAAGAGAAAAGTTTATGAAACAATAAGGAACAATTTTTACTCTAGTGAAACGAGCCATAAGTATTCTGGCCAAAGGTCAGAATATATTTTTGTTCACAAAACCATTAAAATCAAACCATCAAATCTTGTCCTTCTGAAAAACGGCTATTAAATATTCAATAAAAGCTACAGTGAGAAACTTGACAGGTAACTGGCCACTATTACGATCAAAGTTGCTTCATAGAGTTCTTTGAGGCACCAGTTAGGGGTTGTGGTTTTTTCTTACATTAGGAAAAGAATGTATATGAATGAAAAATATTGCCTTCTGCAAACAGGTGAGATTTTAAACTAGGAAACGTAGGAAAATGTAGGTTGGAAAGGATTTTTGGAGATCAACGATGCCCTGTTCAAAGCAGAATGAACCTTAAAGTCAAAGAATGTCCCTTAGTGCCATGTCCAGTTGGGCTTCATCTCTAAGGATGAAGATCCCACAGTCTCTGAGCACGTGTGACCGCGTTCATGGTGAAAAACGTGTTGTTTGTGTTGCTTAGAGACACAGGACACATTGCTTATTAACAGGGAAAAGAAAGGGGTTTGAATATTGTTATAAGGGAATGCTTGCATATGAAATCAGACTTCTTGAACAGGATGGTCAGTTACTGTCCAGATGGCCATGGGAGTCCCTGTTACAAAGGTCCTTGCAGCTACACCTTCACATTGCTCAGACGAGACTCCCTGAATCACTATTTTGCTCAGTTCTAATAATCCAGCTGTCTATGGTCCTGCTGACCGCTCTGGCCCATGCATAATTAGTCACTATTTGTTTTCTTAATGACATACAAAAGGTCTCTTAAATATAATATCTACCTATAAAAGACTGTCCAACCTGACCATCTCTGCAGGAAAAGTTTCTACTGACTGTCTGCCACTGTCTAAACTGGATCATTTCTGAAACAGCATCCATGTAGGGGAGTCTGTGGAGGGAGGAGCCAGATTCTCCACCCAGGTTGTTAACCAACACCCTGAAACATAAAAATTGGACTAAGCACAGTGGGAGCTGACAGAGGTGACTTCTTTCTAGAGCTCCTGTTTTATCAGTCAAATACTTAATTGTGAAGGTGACTTGGAGTTCAGTCAAACATCTAGTTTCAAGGTCAGCATGTTCTCTCAAATCAGTTCCTTATCTCATCTACATAGATGAATAATGAGACCATCCATGAAATTATTGATTGACTGCACTGTGTATTCACAGAGGCCCTAATATCTAGTTAGTCCACAATTATAACTTGATTTTCATGTTTATAATTCACCCTTAGCTTACATCCCATAGCACTTACCACACATACACTTAATCAGTTTCCTTTGTGTCTGTTGCTTCCTGTTCTTGCATTGAACTTTAAAAATAGCCCGACACCATCATCTTTACAAACCCCTTGTGGGCAGTGAAAGACTGCGATTAGGTCTCTCCTTTGCCTTACTATCTCTTCTCTAGGCTAAACAAGCAGTTCTTTAACCTCTCTTCATATGTTCAGTGCTCCAGTCTCGTCCTCACCTTTGATTTCTCCTGATTGTCAACATTTGCCTTCCATGGGGGAAACCAAAACTGACTTCGTATTTCAGACATGGTCTCACTAGAGCCAGCTCACTGGGAAGCCACAGGGTTTCATTCTTTTTTGAGGTACTTGATACGCAAGAGATGGTCACACCAGACATTGAAAGAGAACCTGTCCTGTGGTGGTTCACCATTGCACTGAGTCTAGCAGTCCTGAAGTCTCACGTAGCAACTCAAGGCACCCTGAGCACCCTCTTCACACCAGTTGCCACATGAACTCTTCGAACACACTGTGATCACAGTGCTTCTGGTTAGTGGCCTGTGCGGATGCCAGTTAAATAGGAAGCCACATATCAGTCTTTTCTAACCACTGAGATTTTCTTGCTTGGCAGGCAATTGCTTGCACTGCCTTTGGTTTCCAGCTGTGTGTCATTGTCCTTATAAAGGCTACAGCTGGTGTGGCCTTCTTTCAGTGCTCCAAAAAGAAAGCAGAAGCCAAACAAAGCATACTTTTAGTTGAAGGAGGTTCACATTTCCTGTACTTATTGTCAAGGGCCTGAGTGCAAGCCACACCAACACCCCCGACTCTAGGGGTTTGGCTGCCTGATCTTAGGGCCAGTGTTTGGTGCAGCTATGTGGCTTTAAGTCAGTAAAAAGAGACATTTGAGAAAGAGCTGTGAGAAGAGGGCACATAGCCACCTGCAAGCTATGATGAGCACCCTTGGTCCTGTCCTGAGCAACCTTGGAACTATGTCTGTTTCTGGTCATGTAATCCTCTCATCCTGGTGCTTGTCTTACCATCACAGCTTCTCCTGCCAATTGCCAGCACATGGCTGCCTCAGGGTCCTGGCCGTGGCCTGGCCCAGCTTGCCTGGGCTCAGCTTCTTGGGGTGCAGTTGGACTGCATCCTGCCAACAAGGCATGGGAAGGGCCTGTTGGCACCCATGCTGACCCTTGACAAATAAATATTCAGATGTATAATACTCAACTGGTAACTCAGTGTAGTCCAGAACATCTCTCTACCCCACCACCATACCCACAGCATTTATTTCAATTCCATTTTCTTGAGATTATTCAATTGGTGGTTTGGGTACAAGGTTAAAAGTTTTTCCAAAAGTCTTCAAAAAATATAAAGATAAATCTTGGTGTACTCGAAATATACAGTGTTAGAAACTGAAATTGGTCCTGAATGCCCTTCCTTTTTAAGATGATAATAAGTTATGCTTCCAAATCATTTATTTTATAATCTTTCATGCACACCCTGCTAGAAAGAAGATTAAAAAAAAAGCCAATTCATTTTTCATGAAGGAAAATATATTAATTTTTTTTAAACAAGATTTACTGTAAATGTTATAACTATTCAATATTTCACCAGAATATTGTTCTTCCAGTTGTGCTAAAGCATCAGCCTACATCAGGACAGTCAATATTTCATTATATGTATCACAAAACCACAGGAAATAGTGCAGATTTTTTAAGTGTTTAATGAATCATAGCTCCGTTATCTCTTTTTTCCTCCCAGTTAGCAGAAAGAAAAAGATACCTGTATGTGGAAATTGTAAGATATAATCAGTAGTAGAAATAGATCTGAATGTTCTCTGGTGTTCAGCCCTTAGAGAATTCCTGCCAAATTCCTCTACTAAAATAAATCATTTCTTAATCATTTATTAATGAGCAAAAAGTACCATTTTTTAATACTATAACTTGGTTTATAATTATTGGCAGCTTCATCCAATTATTTAAATGTTGACCTTGGGCTTTTTGGCTTTTGTTTCAGAACACTGCAAACCTTCCCAATTACCTCTGAATTTATCAAAATATTTCAATTTTCCTCTTCCTCCTGGCCACAAATAAGTGGAATAACACTTCTTATTGGCATGTCAGAACGCTTTGAGACGTTGAACCCTACATTTTGATTTTATTTAGTTTTGAAAGTGTTTTTTTGTGTCAAGATCACACAACAGAGCTGAGGATAGCCAACAGATTGGGGAAAATTACCTAAAGAATTAAACTTCACTCTCTGTTAGGTTTAGCAGAAGAGAGGCAGTAAATTTAAAGCAATACCTTTCTTCTGATTGTTACACAATTTACCAAAAAAGCTGCTCCTAAGATATATAGTAATCACATTGTCCTTAGAATAAGATGCTTGCTAATTTTATAAGCTGATCAACTCTAACTGCTGTAGCGGAAAAGACAAGGTGCAAAGAAACTGCAAGTAGTAGGTACAGTCCTACTGAGTGGCTCCCCATAGGAATCAATTAAATCCCAACACAAATAGACTGTAATACACTCACCTTATTGGATTAAATCCTGCTTCTTCCACAGCCAGGCAAGGACCACTTAGATGTAGAACTACACGTAGAGAGTGATTTCGAGCATGCCAATATAATTGTCTGTAAATATACCCCGAGGACTGAATCTCTTTGATGAGACAATTTTCATAAAATTACCAGGATCACACTGAGTAGCCAAAAAGGAAGATAACAAAAATGATATCAAGGCCTTGTCCCCAGAATTCATATTTTTCCATTCCCTTAAAAAAAAAACAGAAAGAAAAAAACTGCTGATCCTTAAAAATTAGGAAGCATAATATTAAATCTGCACTAAAAAAATAAAAAAGAAGGAAAGGGAGCTATGAATGTTCAGTAGTCATTGATCTAGTCAAATCAACTACTCCTACACAGAACATCGGTCACATAAATCCTCCTTATTAACACTTCATATTTTTCATGAAGAAAACTTGACTGATAGTGATTCGTATGAATTGTGTATAAATATATGCAGTCTTAGAAACAGACACATTGAAAAAAGCTTCCTGGATGCCTTTGTAAATCAAATCCAATGATATTCAAGTGCAATATATGTCTACCAAATCAGGTGAAATGGCTTAGTTTTCTGTTTCCCACTAGTTTAATTTAGGTAAAATATTTTGACAATTTATTAATCATGAAACCAAACAAAGAAACAAAAAACTCGATTGTACAAGTCATATGGAAAATAGTAGGTTTTAATTTGCTTATGACCTCATAGTATCTTACATTTGCTTTTCTTGTTGTGGTTAGCTGTGGAGTAAAAATGTTTAACTGCATGTCATCTATCACTTTCAAGTCCTTTCTAATCAACGCTTCTTTTTTTCCCCTGCTTTCAATGGGAAGATACTCCTCCGTTTTCCTTACAGTGCTTATTGCTCTATATGTGAAGGAGAGAAACTTTGTTCAATTTTCTCATTTCAATATTGAAGATTACATGATTTTTAGACGTTCTAGATTCTTTTTTTTTTTTCTTTTGATCGTAACATGTTCAATGTCATGGCTAGAGGTTTATTAATCACTTAATGTTTTCTGTTGGTTTCAAACATAAGCAAGATCAAGACTCATATTGCTGTCCAAGGCCTACACCTTATCTGCTTGACCCGTCTACCTGACTTGCACTTACAACTCTGTGCTACAATTTTGAAAACTAATAAGACAGCCCTAAACAAATATCATGCTGAGTTGTTCTTCTGTGATGAAGGTCTAAGTAGATTAATAGCTCACTTTTTGCCTGCATATTTCTTTTATTTCAGCCTACAGGAGGAGCTGGATGATTTATTACTTATTTCTGAGGCTTTCGGAGCCTAATTTTGCTTCCCTTATGCATCAAAAATGAAATTCAGGAGTTGTGAGGCTATACGAACCACAAACACTAATGCCCATTGCATCAGCTGAGTAGAAAGCACTTCCTAGAGCTTCACTTTTTTCGGTAGATAAGTCATGTAAGGATCACATGAATGCAATGGTTTTCTGTGAGTTTCTTGGTTTAGTATTACAATGCTTAATGTCCTAAAGGATATAAAATCAAGTCTGTCTGACAGATTCTATTACAGCTGTGTCACCTGACTGGCCATTTAGTATTACATTTCTCTAGTTGGACTTTTAGAACATGAATTCCAATCTTAAAATGCATTCTCCAAAATTGTCTAAGTTTAATATGTCAATGCAGCGTTTTTTCCCTTCCCTTCTATGAAGAGTAGTGAGGTGAAAGTGACATAGAAATTTGTCAAAGAATGTGCAAGATTAATAATTCATTTATCATAATGATCTAATGATAACGACTAAAAGAAAAATATGCTGCTATATAAATTATTAAAATTTATATGATACTATGATGTAGTATTTACATAGTCATGAGGTTATTTAATTTGACTTTAAGAATTCTGATGTATATTCCAAAAATTCTCATGTGAACACAGAGTACTAAATGGAGACTCTTCCTTCAGAGATATAAATATTTAGTTAAATAGATTGTTCATGCTTGCCTCACGTATTACACTTAGTCGTAAACTCATATGGGAGCAATATTATTTCATCTATCTGAACGCCGTTACCATCTCTTCATTTTCTCTGGCTGTTTTGCATAATGCCCATAAAAGTGTTTAGAAAAAAATACACTGTCCAAGACTTCTACACAAACCACAAGAGTAAAATTTTATCTCTGGATCCCTTTCTGATGTTCTTTTAGCTTCTTTTTTTTTCTTTTTTTTTCTTTTTTTCCTTTTTTTTTCTTTTTTAGGTTGCAAAGAATCTTTCACAATGTCAAAGAATAAAATAGCTATGAACTGCACTTTCTTGGAGATTTATAATGCAAATGTAGCTTGGAGACAGTGCTTGCTTTAAAAAAAATAAATTTCCTATCTAGGATCTTATCATTGCATTTAATGGATGCAAGAATATAAAAATATATAAAGTAATTATTCTCTTCTCTTATACATCCCCTTCAAATGTTAAACACAACTGCTTTAAAAAAGGAATAAAACTGCAGGGGGTTTGGACTGATTTGATGTCGTTTTTAAAATTAACTTGCAAAGATGATCAAATATTTAGTTAATCTTAGAAATAACTGATTTGCATCCTGAAAGCAAAACAAAACACACCTCCACAATACATATACAACTATTCACTCCTATTATACTTCTGATCTTCATCTGCTTTATATTTATATATCTGAATGTCTGTATACAACAATAGGAACATGAATCAGGTTACTTCAGTGTTTAGAGAATACAGCATATAAGGGATGATCCTTTCTCCAGTGCGCTTACAAACTAAACAAATGAGAACTTTTGAGAGGAGTCGAGATGTGACTCTTTTTCCTTTAGAAATAGTAGAGGGGAAAAACAAAACCAAAACCAGATCACACTTGAGCTGTATGCTCACTGTTAAAATGGATGGAGCTAGCAACTTAACCTAGTTACTCAAGTCCCAGTTCAGCTCTTTGACCATGACACTCGTTCTCCTCTTCAGAAGACTATGGCATTTTCACTGGGAGGAGTCTCTCAAGAGGTGAAATCATCAAGTGACTGATGGAGTAAAGAAACCCATTAAAAGAAATTTGCAACAAACAGTTTGGGGAGCCATCTCCCTCTGACACAATATCAAATAGTCATGAATAAGAGCAGGCTACTCAGTGCAGAGCTAATGCTTTTGAATTATTTGTCTTCTGGTGAAAAAGGCTGTTTGTTTCTCTCTGTGTCATATTACAGATGCCTAAGAGAAAAAATAATTCAATGAAAAAACTTTTACTTGATGACTGTAATTCATTTGTTACTGAACAAAAATTTGTCAACCAAAGACATTGTGATCTCATGGCGGACAATATTTTATCCTTTATACTCACTCACAGTCTATTTTCTATTTTGAAACTGTCACTATTATTTGTAATACATTGAATTTCTGAAGGATAGTTCTATCTAGTGTCATTTAAATGAAAGCTTTAACATGTCCCGAACTACTTTCTCATCCTTATTAACTGTTTCATGATTAAAATGTTTCAAATAAAATATTTGTAGCTGCATGACACAAGATTTAAAGTAAATCCAGAGCTGGGAACAAAGGCCCATTAGTCCCATCAGTTGCTTGGTTGAACAACCCTTGCAATATTTCAGTGGACTTCATAAAATGCAATATTTAAATGGCCTTATAGTGGAATCCACTTTTCACAAACATATCCTCTAATAATAACACAAAACTGACATATTGGAAAGTGTTAGCCTGTGTTCATTCCTAGGTCATCAGCGGAGAAGGAAATTCTGAGGAAATACTGTCCCCAGACAAGGCACAATGAGACATGGGGGCACACAATGTGCCTCTTCCCATCAGCTGTTTATGCAGTCTCACTTTAAAGAGTTTCAGGAAGAAACTGGGCAGATCAGGGCAAAGTCCCTTAAACTGATGCACTCTACTTTGATAGTTTTTTCAGGGAGAAGAAGATTAGAAGGAAACAGGATTAAGTAGTAACATTTCATAGACCATCACATGCATCAGAAGGTTCCAACAAGAAGAATTACACTTCATTTGTTTCTTAAAGTTGCACAGGTTCTGTGTAAATCCTGACAACAGGATGCTATTTCTAAAAGTGCTATCATTATTTTAACTTTTAATTTGTTATTCCTCTGTTTGAAAACTGACAGTTCTCCTGAACAGTGAAATAATCAATAACAAACATCAGATGAAACCAATTACGTAGCACAAATAATGGATAAAATATAGTCAAAGTAGACAATTCGCATATACCCCCTAGACTGTAAACTGCTATCTAAGCTATTCAGATTACATTTATGCATAAAAATCACATTTAAAGAATGAAGCTCATTTGATAAACGATTGTCTAACAGAATAAAGAAGGCGTAATTGCTTAGATAATTTATTTTCACAGGAAAACAATTCAAGCAGTTCTAGCGACTATATCATCAACCTCCTAGAGCTTGACAGCCCACTAACTCCCTTGATAGCAATTCTGAAATCAAATGTCTTACCTACCAGTACAAGCATATCTGACTAAAAGCAATATGTTTTATAAAATTAGCAAAATCTTTCTATCTGCCTTATTTTGGGATAATAGACTTTCTTCTTGATTTTGTTTGAAAAAACAAAACCTGTCAACAATCAGAAAAGGCAATTAAGGAAAATGTTCCTGAACTTGTGCTATTATGTCAACAGTATATAACACTTATGAATGAGTTTGTCAGGGGCCATTACACTCCTAAATCAGCAATATGCTTCCCTAAAGTAAACTCACTACTTTTGTCTCTATCACAGCATCTGCAGTGACAACATGTTCTAAACTCTCTACATGTATACCACATAGTCCAATGCTCAAGTAATTAATTGAATATAACCATATGTCCATTCACTGAAGCCATGTTGCTATTACAGCCACTGCAACAGTTGGACAATTTGTAGACCAATTATTACTATAAAGTGTTTTGGACTTTTTTTTAATGTGATAATAATTGGATAACACGGGCATCCCTGTGAATTTTAATGAATCTTAAAAATGGCAATTTTGAAAATATATAAGGCTCATATGTATATTTATATACTTGCAGAAATGCAGGTGAATGCAGCTGTGAACCCTAGTGAGTTACCCTATTATGTTCATTTAAGCTGAGGAACATTTTAACATTTCTTTGAAGAAGATCCATACAACATAAAAAGATGTTCTTCTGTAACAATAAAAATAATTTTAGTTTCTTAAACAGTCCATCTCACTTCTAGATCCTTTTAAAAATTGTAAGTCAATACACAAAACCTACTGTAGCAAAATACTCCTGGCAGCAGATGCAAAATCCAAACCCAAAACAAATTACTGTTAGGTTCCTGAAATGTATAGAATGATATTATCGGAGTAAGCTATTAGCACTCATACTTCTACCAAAGATCCCTAGTCATGCCTTCTAAAAATGCTTGCAGAACAAAAAAGCAAACTACACATTGAGTCCTGAAAGTCAGTAAAACCAGATCTTCCTAGGTCATGGGGTTAGATTAGTTTAAAATATTAAACACTTTTAACAGTGCTCTCTGTAAGCCTTTTTCTGTTTATATCAAAGCAAATTTATGACAAGCATCACAAATGCTTTCATCTTCTACAGAGTAGAAAAAAGAGCTTCAGGAGGTCTAGTGCTCTACATTTATACCCTAGGCATATATCTCTTCCATGCTGATTTTCGCCTTGCTAAAACAAAGATATTAGTATTGAAAGATAATCTAATAATCACAGAAACATTATTTTCTTACAGGAAAAAGACATGATTCAAATTAGAAATATAACTCGGTTCTGAGAAGTTTCAGGAGAATTTTATGAACAGAGAAAAGACTGTGTTACAGCAGAGGATCTGAACTATAATACCAATTAAATGTCCATTAGCTGGCCGCAGTTGAGCAGCTCTAGCAAGTCCCCTTTGCCTGGGAGAAAAATTCTAGGAGGAAGTGTAGTCACTATGCTGGGAGACAGGCCTTTCAAATCACCCTTTGCATTGCTTGCACCTTTCTCTTCCTCATTACCCCCTAGTTAATCAAGAGCAAGAGTGATGTCTACACCCCAGTACTTAATGGTAGAAGTACACTGTGACAGCTGCTAGAAGCAATTCCCACATAGTAATATATTAACAGCACTGCTATTGCTGGCTGTAAAAGCAATCATTAGGTCAGACCTTTTTTTTCCCCTCTTTCAGAAAGGAGATATGAGCTCATTAGGTTCTCAACAGTCACGCAGTACTAAGCAAGATATACACTGCACTCAGCTGCAGCCTTTGTATAGTGCAGGAAGAAATCCTTTTTTTCTACCACATTAATCTAGTTAACATTGGATTAGCAAGATAACTCACGCATGAAAAACAGAAAGAGAGTAGGAGACAAGCTTTTATTTGCTTTTAGATGTGCCCAGGATCAAATCTTTCCTGGATCTGAATAGTGTTTATCCTATTGGTCTTTCTTGGCTCAGGTGTTATAAAGATGGTAACAATCACACATGTATTATAGAACTTTAAGTCTAAAAGATTATAATAAGCTTTATGATCTTAATATCAACACTAATTTAATACCAACACTAATTTTGACAGCATTTAACTGCTTTATGTGGTTTAACCCCAGCTGGCAACTAAGCACCCAGTAGCCGCTCGCTTACTCCCCTCATGACGGGAGGGGGGAGAGAATTTGGAAGAGTGAAAGTGAGAAAACTTGTGGGTTGAGATGAAGACAGTTTAAGAGGTAAAGCAAAAGCCTCGCAAACAAGCAAAGTAAAACAAGGAATTAATTCACCACTTCCCATCGGCAGGCAGGTGTTCAGTCATCTCCAGAAAAGCAGGGCTCCATCACACTTAATGCTTACTTAGGAATACGAACGCCATCACTTCGAACATCTTCCCCTCTTCCTTCTTCTTCCCCCAGCTTTTATTGCTGAGCATGACGTCATATTGTATGGAGTATCCCCTTGGTCAGTTGGGGTCAGCTGTCCCGGCTGTGTCCTTTCCCAACTTTTTGTGCCCTCCCAGCCTGCTCACTGTCAGGGCAGGGTGAGAAGCGGAAAAGACCTTGACTCTATGTGAACACTGCTCAGCAATAACAAAAACATCTCTATATTATCAACTCTGTTTTCAGCACAAATCCAAAACAGAGCCCCATACTAGCTACTATGAAGAAAATTAACTCCATCCCAGCCAGAACCGGCACACTCCTCCACCCCAATAGTTGCCAGATTTAACTGCTTACCATGGGAGGTCTGGCAAAGGGAATTTGCAGGAAGGTTCCAGTAGTACCAGACATTAACGGTTATCTCTTTAATTGTCTGCTAACAGGTTATTACCTGGAAAGAAAGATCATTTCAAACTGTGCTTAAAAAAATAGAAGTCTGTTCTTTCAATAGTTACTAAAAGTTTTTAGGGGCTGTTGAGGGACAGGGATCCAATCTGGTTTTATTTTAGTACGTCTCTTCTTTGATTGAAAGACATAAATCAGGCAAACACCCCTCCCTCACCAACAGAAAACCTGATCAAATTCTAAGCGAGTATGAACTATGATTTTATAAATACTATCTGTTCAAACATTATGCTTGTCTTCATGGCGGCAGTCATACATCTGAGCAGATACGCAACAGTTAAGTACTCACTACTCACTTTCCTCATCCAAAAATCACATCTGTTTCTGCTCTGACAATTCACAGTCATACATCAATGCTTTTTACTTGACTTCTTATCAGTTTTCCATACATTCATTTTTCTATTTGCTTTGAAGAATGATACATATAGACAGAAACAACAGAATTATGCTGCAAATATAAAAGCCACTAAAAACATAGTCTTCCAAATTTTAACCTGATGAACTCTGTCTGGTGCTTAATAAAAAAAACTTTTCTGTGAGATGACTGTTGAATAATAATTTTTATTTATGAATATTTGAGAGATATATTTACACATCCTCCAAATAAATTACAAAAAATAGGCAGGAAAAAAAATTAGAGATGTACTGTAAAGGACACCACAGAGAAAACGACAAGTATTATTTCAGCAAAATAAGTTCCTCTAGCTGTAGTGCTGCATTCACGATATATTTAAAAAAATAATCTTTTCAAATCACTATTTTTTCTGGTTTGTTTCTAACAATAATGCTAAAGAATCAATTTCCCTTTAAACTGGTATGAACTAGCTTGCCAAACCAAGAAGTCAAAACCAAACCCAGAACAAAATTATTTGGTCAACCCAATATAAAACATTGTTTATTTTGTTTAACTCAAAAAAATAAAAAGTGAATCAGTAGTCATTTATGAATAAAATTTAAAAAAAGGCTCACCCCCTTTTTTTTTTTTAAATCTCAATTAAAACTCTGTGTCAAAAATTACATATATTTCTGAAACAGGTCAAAACAAGTCTTCGTAATTTTTTAGAAAAAAATTTGTTGATTAATTCTTTTACTGAGCTCTTGTGGCATGGTTGTAGCAACTGAGGTGAATTTAAGGTTTACTACCTTAGCCCATTATTCTCTGCTTAACGAAAAGCAAGACCCATCAGAAGACCTACTCAACAGGAATCTAAGAAGACACACTGTAGAAAGGTGATTGGTGATGGAAGAGGAATATATCTTAAATTCAAGAATGAATAAGATTTATGTATGTATTTTAAAATTCTGTCATCATTTGTTACTTCCCCACAACCCTGAACTTCCTGTTTCCAACTGAACTAAAAGATATGTTGAAAAACCCAGAAGGGAGGCTGTTCAGAAACTGTATGTTGCTTAAGCAGACACAGGAGACGTGAGTAGTCTCTAGAGAAAAAAAGTTTTTATATGCTGTAGAAAAGGCCTATCTTCTAGAAAGTTTTACCGAAGTGAATAATGTATAGTTTTCTTCTGATGCTTTAGAGGTTAAAATTACAGCAGATTTTGTCTGCTATGACAGTTTTACAGGCTAAATTATAGTATGCCCATGCAATCAGCAACATTCAAGCTTACAAGGAGAATAAAATTAGATACAGTGGGAGGAAACTTTCCAAAACCTAATGAAATTTGCAATATTATTATAATTTCTTTTTTCAGCTCAAATTATTATCATAGAATCTTAATGGCTCAGAGGGAACTGACAGGCCTTATAGGTTCTACCCAGACTCCCCCCATCCATCCCCATGGCCCTGTCCAGCCATCCGGAGGCCGTATCTGACCCTGTTTCCCCTCCCCAGGCTGGATCCGGACACTCATTGGTAGGACCACATCCCAGCCCAGCCTTGGCCCAGCCCCATCCCCCCGCCTGATGTCTGGCCCATGCTGCGCCCTGACACTGAGCAGCAAAAACTCTTGCCAAGTGCATAAATTGCTCTCACAGTTTCTCCCTTGCTTCCTTCCATTTAAAATTTTCTGTTTCATTTTATGAGATTCTTCAAGGCAGTCTTTACTACAGGAAATTAACATACCAAACAACAGCTCATTTAATCAGACTTGAACTTACAGACAAAAAATTAAATGTAGGCATGACCTCCAATGAGGTAGGGATATCAAGACATAAATGAGGAGTTAGTACTCAAAGTTGGGAATAAAATTTACATATAGAATAATTAATAATCATAAACACCTTTATAAAAAAATTAAGCCAAAAGCATATGTGTTAAAGAAAAGACAGAAAAAAAATTCCTTACATGTTTTATCTAAAACTAATATACCTCCAACCTTCAGTCTTTATAGTATTAAGTGAAACTGATTTTGCTTAAGTCCATTTTATTTTAATATCATATTACCTAATCAGATTCTCCATTTCTTGACAGATAACAGAATCTCACCGAAATATTAAATAGCATGTTTTGAAATTTGAAATATTTCATGAAGATATGTCAATTTTGAGTAAATATGACAGTAAAGGCAAATTTGTTTTGATCGTTTTGAAGTCAGCCAGTTCTTATCTAGTAGTGTTCCATTTCCTTTAGTATTACCTCAAATATAAAATAACTCTTCAGGTTAAATGCATAGTAGTGCATGAATGCCAAATGATTAAAAGAATGAATATATAAACAAAAGAGAACCTACTCTCTGCTGGATAAAAAATTTGTCTGGAGGGTTGGGTCCAGAGAGTGGTGGTGAATGGAGTTAAATCCAGTTGGCAGCTGGTCACAAACGGTGTTCCCCAGGGCTCAGTATTCGGGCCAGTTCTCTTTAATATCTTTATCAATGCTCTGGACAAGGGGCCTGAGTGCACCCTCAGTAAGTTTGCAGACAACACCAAGTTAGGTGAGAGTGTCGACCTGCTTGAGGGTAGGAAGGCTCTACAGAGGGATCTGGACAGGCTGGATTGATGGGCTGAGGCCAATGGTATGAAGTTCCACAGGGCCAATTGCCAGGTCCCGCACTTGGGTCACAACAACCCCATGCAGTGATACATGGGGAAGCCTGGGGAAGAGTGTCTGGAAAGCTGCCTGGCAGAAAAGGACCTGAGGGTGTTGGTCGATGGCCAGCTGAATATGAGCCAGCAGTGTGCCCAGGTGACTGTGAAGGCCAATAGCGTCCTGGCTTGTATCAGAAACAGTGTGGACAGCAGGACTAGGGAAGTGATTGCTCCCCTGGACGCTGCACTGATGAGGCCACATCTGGAATACTATGTTCAGTTTTGGGCCCCTCACTACAAGAAAGACACTGAGGTGCTGGAGTGAGTCCAGAGAAGGGCAACAAAGCTGGTGAAGGGTCTAGAGCACAAGTCTTATGAGGAGCGGCTGAGGGAGCTGGGGTTGTTTAGCCTAGAGAAAAGGAGGCTGATGGGAGACCTTATCATTCTTTACAACTACCTGAAAGGAGGTTGTAGTGAGGTGGGGATCTGTGTCTTCTCCCAAGTAATAGGCATAGACATACAGGCGTAGACGGGTAGACATAGTGCTTACAGATATGGTTTAGTGATGGTTTTTGTCAGTTACGTTGATGGTTGGACTAGATGATCTGAAAGGTCCCTTCCAACCTAGGCGATTCTATGATTCTATGATTCTATGAATATATAAACAAGACTGAAAAAAAAATATGAACTGTTCTGATCCTCCTCAGTGATGAGAACCTCTTATTGCTTTTTGATGGTAACTTTGTCTTTAGTGACCCTTTTGACTCATTTTTGCATGGGTACATTTACAGCAGCAAATTGAAAGAGCAAGCTCAAACTGGCTTAGCATATAAAGTATACAATGTACTTCAGTAGAAACCACAAATACTACAGAAATAAAGCTTTTTCTAACCCATGGTATCTTATGAGTCAATATTCTCAAACCAAGGACAGCAGTAAGAAGCAGCATGAATAAATTGTAGTGAAGCACAAACCCTTTTTTCCTGAATAAAAATGCAATTTTTGACACAAGTGTTTTTCTAGTACTATGGTAAAGACTTATTCTCGTATGAGAATGGGCCAGAAACGCATCTTTTTATACCTCAAGGTCAATTGTGTACTTGATTAAAATGTTATTTATTTTAAATTCTGAAGTGCCTTTAAAAACAAAAACTAACTTGAAGATGATCATTGTCTTTAATGAAGTGTCAAAATGAATTAATATCCCCCTGGAGTTTCAACAGTTTTTGTTTGGTAGGAAGCTGAAAAACATGGGATTGATGATCATCTTCCATATGTCATCAGTAGAATCTCCCTCTCCCTGCAAGACTGGCTTTACACATGCATCCAACTACCATATATGCATAATAATTTACAGTAGGCAAGAAGACAACTTTGTTCAAAACCCAGCACACATTTTAAAGAGTGAGGACCTCTGTCTGGAAAGAGGCTCTGCCACTACAAAAGCAATTGAAAGTTTCAGAGGGATTTAACAGCTGACAGGGTGATGATACTAGTGCTGCAGTCTCAGTGGAATTAAATCTGACTTGATCCAATTAACAATACAGAATAGGAACCTTGAAAAGCTAAATAAAAAAAAAAAAAAAGAAAAAGAAAAACCATTCAGAAGTAGTATGGAATTTTTCCATTTTCTAGGATAAACAATCCGACACACTGCAATTAAGATTTAGACCTATCATGGAATGAAGATGATGATACACTGTTGTAAGTCCTCTCTGCCCCTTTTGAAATCCAGAGACTTCTCCTGTTATCACCAATATGGTTGGTGATCATGGAATGGGTAGAAAATTATGAACCTGAAATCAGAGAAGAAAAAGCCGCACTCTTCTTCCATCGTCTCACCATTGTTTAAGTGTGTTTTTAAAAACACTTAAGTTGTTTTAATCAACGTCTTATAATTGAGCCTGTTACATAAAGGAAAGTTGTCTAACGTCTGTTAATATCTATGATCAGGCATTTTAATCCCTCCTATTCTCATGTAAGACAGTTTACACATAGACATCCAAAATACAATGTCTATATGTAAATTTTGGACATCCTATGTCACCTTAAATTTTGTATGTGTTCAGTGCTTGACACATCTTGAATTTCAGTACTGAAAACCACTGTGGATTTTTCATGTCTCTACAGGAAAAGTGTGGACCTTTTAGAGGGATGAAAGCAAATAATAACCATTTCATATGTGTCCTCACCTTGGCATCCTTTCCCATCATTGCACGTAAGCCTGTAATCCCTCTCATCCCCTAAACAGGTAACTTATTATTATACTAGACACTTTTCTGTCCTTTATCTCTCACATTCAGGCTGTTACTAAATCCTGCCATTTTCCTTTTAGAACATCTCCAAAATCTAGCCTTTCTGTTTAATTTGTGTTTTCAGGAAGGAGTAGTCATTCACAAAATAACTGAAGCATATAAAGGGCACTGACATGTCTATCATGTACTTCATTCCTTTCCTTTTAATACTTCAACTACTCCCTCCTATGGCTCTAGTTCACCTTCTTTCCCCACTTGTAATTCCTTACCCCCTGCTCTGAAGGCTTTCTCCTTCTGTGTCCAGTATAAGTCAATTATTATTTAAATATTCAAATCCTTTTAAAAGCACTTTGGTGTCATGTTCTAGGCTTTTCCCTAAACTCAAGACTTCATTTGTGATCCTTTACATAACAACACCTTCTTCTCTTTCAGACAGAACTCCTTATCTTCACAGTACTTTAAACAATGAAAATTAAGTACAATTTTTAAAGGAAGCATGACATTCTTTTTTTTCCTCATCTTTTATCTGTGTTTTTTTTCAGGTCTTTGTTTTGTTCCTGCTGTTTATTAGTCACGAGAACCATTGGCTACTTTAGCAATAAAATTAGGAGCAGAACAATACGATAGATAGGTCTAACATTTATTACATTTTCAACAGTTTCCACGTCAAATCAATCCATCTCATATAACGTTTGTCAGTCTATTTAGGATGTCCTTGGGGTACTAAGATCCTTTTAGTAAGCATTATAAAAAGCATAAAATGTCTCCAGACAATGGGACAAATTACGTTCTTTACTATGTTCACATAGATTTGGAGTAGCTGTACTGACTTCAAAACTTTGCCCTGATCAAAAGAGGAAAACATTTGTATGAATACCTCTGGAATGAAGATCATTCAGTATCATATATTTTGCAGAACTGCTGAGGGGACTGTAAAGACAGCAAAGGTATAGGTGACATCCTGCTGCTGCATCAGTATCCGTACTCTTAAACTGAACCGGATTAAAGAGGATAAAGAAATAAGAAGATTCGTGAAAGCTTTTTGTGTTTGGAATCTGTGATAAACCCTATAAGTGAGAAGTTACATAAACATGCATTTTTTGGTTGAAAAAACGTTCTTATATTGCTGCTCCTTTCTTAATGCTCGAAAAGTAGTTTAGTTAACTTTTGATGCAGTATTGGCTGTGATGAACTGATGAAGCTGGGATAGAACTAACTAAGCAAAATCTTAGATTGAAGTCTTCCGAAAAAGGGAAGAGAAGCAGCTAACACCTGCTATACATTTAAAGCCATGCAAATATGATGACCACAGTTTGATTCTTTTTCTTCCCTTATACAATTACGGGCATATGTTGGTAAAACAAGAATACTTAAAGAACTGCTTCTATGTTGCTTAGGCCCTTGTGCTATATTTTCACAAGGCAAAGGAACCATGAAAAAAAGAGCAATACAGTTACCATTGAACTTTGTTAGAGAAAAAAAAGACAGCACAGATTTTGGTTTTGGGTGTTTGTGTCGCTCTCATGAGGTATCAGATTGACAGCGCCATAATCTGAAGTTATTACCCTTGTAGTACAAGCTTCTTCACCCTGTTTTAGGCAAATATTTCAGCCATAACCAGCAAGACCTACTTCTAGACCTGAAAAATTTAGGTTCAGTGGCATTTGGTTTTTAATCTCTTGACAGGGTATGCCAAACTGATCTTTCTGTTACTGATAGCTTTTTTCATTGCCTATGATCTTTTTTGGAGAAATTTTAGAGAGTGAGAACCCATTTAGAATTCAAAAACACTTTGATCACCTTTTCAGACCAGGTTGGAAGGATAATCCAGTTTTATTCTATTAAAAATATGGAGTTTAAAAATTATTTCTAAACTTCTTTCACTGATTTTATTTTTAGATTCCATCACTGGGGCTTTCATACTTTGCAAAGGTTAGACTTTCTTTAAATAAATTCAGTAGTAATCTAACACATGAAAGCAAACTTCTTTGTCTTCGAGTGGTGTGGTATCCCTGAAAGGCAAAGGAAAATAAAAATAAGAATCATCGTCCTTCTTGCAGAGCCCAACTTCTTCCTGTGAAATGATCTAAATAGCACATTTTATTGACTTAGTTCACATGATAATACTGCTAACACTAATGCCAAGAGGATAAATAATGTGCTTAACATTCTCTGCAGAGGATGGAGGGCAGTGTTTTGTGTGTGAAGAAAATTGAATCACACCTAAATTTCCTTAGCCTGACAAATTACCTCTGCTACATTCTATGTCTCTATTCAATTAAACAAATATTCTGGTGGTCCAGCATTATTTAACGATGATTAAACTCACTTAAAATAAAATTATGATTTTTTCCTCATCAAAGGTTCTTTTAGAAAGAGCAGTACTTTTCAGTTTTCTGCCTTAATTTATTCTTCATTTGTGCCAAAGGAGACAAGTTGGATTCTAACCTTGACCAAATTAGTAACTAAGAATCATTCAGAAGAAAAAGTTTAATCTCAGGGGTAAAAGGTTGATATTAAGATGCTGTCAGAATTTAATGTGATAAAAAGAAAAGCAATTCCATGTTGCTTGAAATGAACAACATACTTGAAACTCTGACAAATGTTCTCTATATTTTGGAACCTAGATAATCACAACATAATGGACTCGTGTCAGCTTTTTTGCCAACAATAGAATTTAATTTTCAGTTTCACTTTTTATGCGCCTAATTAAGTGCATTGGGACAACAAGATAAGGGCATTTATAATTTGGCCTTTTGATCGCATTCAAGTACCTTAACATCTTTTTTAAATTGTGGGCCCCAGAACTGCACACAGTACTCTTGTTGGTCAATGCCTACACATTCTATACAGAACACCTAGCTAGTCTATTTTACAACTTTACAAATCGTCTCAGAGAGAGATAGAGGTGCACACACGCCACATACACACACACACTCCCCACACCCCTACATACACACATTTGGTTGTAAAAATTCTCTTCCAAGAAGCTTGGAAGCTCTCTCTTCCAAGCCTGATTTCAATACCTAGTGGTATGTGAACAGAGAATGAGACACCTCCACACCTCACGTTGACATTTACAAAGCTGTTCACAATTTTTGCTGCTTTGCCAAGGGGCAGCCAGGGTTGAACAGCTTTCTGTGATTTTTTTTTTTTTTCTTTTTTTCATGCAATATATGAATCATGCACTCGAACATTCGAGCAGACCTAGCTAATCATAGCAATCATGCCCCAGGGAGGAGTAAAATTCTGTTCCCCCACTTACAATCATTTCTTCATCTGATGCTTGAGAAGGTACTAGTTGCCATTAGAGACTGGAGATTATGGGAAAAGGCTCATAGACAGAAACTGCTGTCAGAAGGAGACTGCTGTCTGAGCATGCTCTGCAATGGCTCTGGGAGGAAAGACAGCAATCCCAGACAGGTGTAAAGATCAGAGCAATCAAACCAAGAAAGCCTACATAGGAAAAAAAAGGATTCTACTTCAGTCAGTGAGGAGGTGAGAGGAGAGTATCTTGAAAGAAAGAAAATCTACTAAAAAGAGAAAGAAGGCAAGATACAGAAAACATACTGAGATACAAACCCATGCATTTATATTTATATTTGTATTTATATTTTTATTTATATTTATATTTACATTCAGTTATTGTTACAGTGAGATAAGTATGATATTAATTAGGGCTTTTTTTTTTGTAGTGAGCATTATTCTTTTTGTTCTGTAGTAATTTTAATACCTAGAATAATGACCAATGACCAATAGAAAGAGGTCTTATTGTGCAGCTGGCCTTCAGGTTTTATTCCGAATTCCTGAAGCTAATGAATACACAGGCATACAAAATATGTCTTTCTTCCAACATATCCATGTTTATTCAATAGGAAATGAAAGACGGGATAACGAATTTTGCCTATTGCCTACAGACCAGTGAGGTCTGATAATACTAACTCATAACCTGAATAAAACATACTGGAGAAGATGACAGGTATGAAGAAAGTGAGTTAGAGAAATATATTTATGTGTCTTGGTCCTTGAACAAAGTGAGTACAGTGAGATTTGTAGTGACACAAGATGAACAAAGATTCTTTCTTTATCTGTCCACTGATAAGTTGAGCGTCATATGCTATTAGTACTTCCAATTTACAGTTTCTAGGTGACCAGGTAAGGAGTGGTTAACCCCCACATGGGCAACAGCAAAGACAGAGGCTTTTTAAATCCAAGGAAGTCCATTGTTATTTTTTTTCCTTTATTACTTCCATTCTTTCCTGCACGTTCCCAGAGACCGTTACTTAAAATTCACTTTCAGCAACCTGAAGCCAAGCCATCAGTATAATGGAAAAAAAATTTGTCAGAAAAACTTTTGTCATAACAGCACTGAAACTATTGTATTAAGCAAGTACTATCTGTGGATCTTTCTGGTTGTTTTTGTTGGGTGGATTTTTTTGTTTCTTTTTGGGTTGCAGAATTTAAGCAAAGGTGAGGCCTCATTTGGTTTCAGTAGTTTCATCCGCGTTGAAGAAAAAGATCTATAGTATGACTTAATGCACAACAGCAACAGTGTTTTGCGTTGTTTTTTTAACATATGTGGAGAAAGTTTAAAATAGAGAGAAGAAAGATTGTGGCAGACCCTTATTTCTCTGAAAGAGATTTCCTTTATTATTTCTTTTTTTCAGTATTAATGAAATTTGTCTTTTGGAAGAAATTATCTTGAAAAATGTGAACCTTTAGGTATACCTGAAGCTAGCTGCCATTCAGAATAGTTTGTAAAAAGAGTTACTTTTTAAAAACAAAAAAAACCCGGAAACCTAAGCTTTTGGCTGAGGCTTGATGATATAATATTATGACTTGTATTATAGGAATAGGTTTTTGTCATTGAATGGCTATATAATTCTATTACAAAAAATAAATTATAAGTAACACTGATCTTTTGCGCACATTCAATTTGGTGTATTTCTAGAAATCTCAGCAATTTTCCTATTCAGGAACACTTTTTTGTTGTTGTTTTGGTTTTGGTTGGGTTTTGTGTTTGTTTTTTTTTTTTTTTTCTGCAGCGTCCAGAAGTTATTACGTAGAAGCAGGAAATACACCCTCCAAGCCAACAGAAAGTTTCTGGGACTTTCATTTAATTGCAGCTTCATGATCATTTTCCCTTGCAATAAAAATTCCAAACTGTGATAACAAAAAGATGTTGCTTATTGTCCTCTCTCAGGAGCAGACTGCTACCTGAAATTGTTACTGGCTACCTTCAGGCATATCCAACTCTAAAAGAGAGTCATCTGCAGACCAATACCAATGGTTCAGGACACACCAAAACCTGCCAATTTATGCTATATTGTCTTGTGGTACCAAAGTGGAACTGGCTAACTTAGGGTATAGGGAGATGGAGAGGAAGAAAATGAAAGTGAACCATGGCATGCCATCCATATCAGGCACACAAAGTGATAATTTGGATTATATGGATATTGATAGACTCTTCTTGTGGGACTATTTTGGGACTTTCAGGCTCAAAAATATTGTAGTATTTATGCTGCGAAGACAGGAAGACAGAATGCTATTGTTTCTGTGCCTGTTAAATCTGTATGAGAACAGGATAGCCACTAAGCACTTGCAGGGTATCTATTTGATTTTTGTAAGAGTTTTGGGTGAGGCCAATTATGATGGGACTGAACAGTGGATGGTAGCATTTTGAATTTTAATTGCCACTACTAATGCAGTTTATGTAAACTTCCTGGAATCCTGGAAAGTATTTTGATTTGAATTACTGTAATCATTGTTCTGATTCTTTATCTCATTATAAAGAAGCCCTCAGAGACATATTTGGCCCAATGCCTTTGGATTCTACTTCTTTTAAACACAGCCACAAATGTATCTTTCTTGCTCAGTTGGCATTCAACAAGGTTTTGTTTCAGATTGTTGAGATGGTATTCCATCATTTTAACTCAAGTAATGGTCATTTTATTTGTTTCTTTGAAGCAAAAGAAGGTTTAATAGCAGCAATGTGGCCAAGGATTCCTTTGAAGAGGAAAAAAATATATCTTTTAATGGGAAATTAGAATAACAGTAAATTCCAAAATTGATTTTACTGGCAATGGAGCAGAGAAACCAAAGGTAAATGAATGAAAGCATCATGTTAACAATATTCTATTGGAAGACATGATTAAAGGAGTCTCCAAATAGAGATAGCTTACATACATAATTTTATAACTATAATGATAAAAATACCAAGAAAAAATAGACCAATACTATGCATTTTTAACTCCTACTGGATTGTCTTTGTGCTTTTTATTTTCTGTATATTTCATGGTTGCACTGATTATACTGAAGGTGAAGCATCACACACTACCTAAGAACATGGTATCATGTTTTACAGGTTTTTCCCCCTTATAACATGATACTTGTTTTATTTCTCTTGGATGGTTTTTTGGTTTTGTTGTTGTTGACTGTTCTTTTGTATTTATTCATCGGCACATAAATATTCATCAGTATCATGAGAGCAGCTATCCTTGAAGTGCAGATAACAAAAAGACTCATTTTCCTGCCCCTAAATTAACAGTTTCCTTGCAGTATATCAGCAAATCTGTCAGTAACCGACTCCTGGATGCCAGAAAACATCTTGAGATATCTCACCTTAATTGGACTGAAGAGTCTTTTGTTGGCCTTACATATTTTCTAGGGGCTTTGGTTTTTTGTTGATTGGGGTTTTTCTTCCCTGCTTACTAAACACTGTTTTAATGGCAGACTAGTTATTCTAGCATTGTCATTGCAACCTTTTCTACTGTCTTCCTAGATGGACAATAAGCATTTGAACTCTACTGTCTAGCTATTTGTTTTTTCCTATAAGATTTCGTTTAGGTAAATATTACTCTCTCTAGTTACAGATAAGCAATTTAACAGTTGATATGTTGAGTTACGATGAGGTTAATATATCACATTTTGCTAATTTTCAAATGTTCTTTGAATAAAAGTTTTTTCTTAATATCAAGCAGAAATAATGGAAATAACATACTGGGATACAGAAGACACAACATACAGGAACTGTGGTGGGTTGACCCTGGCTACGAGACAGATGCCCGCTCAGCTGCTCTCCACTCCTCCTCCTCAATAGGAGAAGAAAAAAGGGGGGAGAAAATAAGATGGAAAAGCTCATGATTCAAGCTACAGACAGGGAGATCACTTACCAGTTACCATGACAAGCAAAACGGACTTGCCTTGGGGTTGATATATTCCCAATTTGAGTTGGATGGTTAGAAACAAAGACAAAAACTAAACCACTATCTCTCTACGCTCCCCCACCTTCTTCACAGGCTCAACTTCACTCTTTCATTTCCAACTCTTCCACCTCCTTGCTCACCCCAACAATAGCACAGGGGGATGGGAAACAGGGGATTGTGGTCTGTCCATGACTTCATCTCTGCTACTCCTTTCTCCTCACACTTTTCTCCTGCTCCATTGTGAGTCCTTTCCACATGGTGCTGCAGCTTCCTTCAGAGTGTATCTACCTGCTCAGGTGTAGGGTCCTCCACAGGCTGCAGTGTGGATATGTACTCCACAGGTAAAAAGGATGAAAATTAAAAGGCAGAAAATAAGATTCTGAGATAAAACAGTACATCTCCATCATCTTCATTAAATCTGTGATCACTTATACTGGTTTATGTCCTGGCTTGAGAGGATTTAAGTTTTGGATTGTCAGACTTGCTTCTTCTCGAAAGTATACCCTGTCAGGAGTATTTAACTAGTTTAAAGTTTTTGCAATAGAGTGAATTATTGATCCTATAATCTGTGGCAAAGTTAAGAAAAACTACATGAAAGCAGAGTATCTGGAAGTCTTGTGCTGAGAGAAAGAAAATAATTAATCAGGAAAAATATAGCAGTAGTCACAACAAAAAACTGACAAAAGTAAATTCAGACGCAGTCCTAGCACAGAAACAAGGAGGATGCTTCAGGGAATCATAGAATACCATGGTTTGCTAGTTTTTCTGTGAGACTAGACCTGCTCATTTCACATTAAAAACAGGTAGGTATCATAAGGTTTACAATAATTAGGAATCTGACTTCAAGTGACATGCATAAATCCTTACTAAACTACAATAAAACTATCATGAGTATGATGAAAATATTGGAGTCCAAATCCTGACATGCACTGTTGCCTAACCACTGCCAGACCAGCACTGGAATGTCTTTACTGCTCTCAAAAGGCCCGTGAGGAGACACTAATGATAGATCTGTCATTAGTGATCGATAGATCTATGCTGTCTTTGCCTTTGTGTGAGGGGAAGGAAACAAAAGAAACACACAAGCACAAGGCTCCAGTCTTGCATTACACTTCCACAGCCCCTAAAGCCTTCCACTGCATCATTTTGCTAAGAAGCAGATACGTTATACCACCCCAAGTGTTGCTAGTCATCAGGTAACATGCAGGGATGGGAAATTATGAAAAGGCAATGCAGTCATTATTATACGCATCTTCCCAGTCCTTGACAGTGAACTCCCGTTATTAAGACTTGAATCCATAATGAGGAAACACACCGGCATAGTGTTACACGTTATTTAAAGGTAACTGCTACACAGTAACATAAACTACTTTAAGATCTCAACAAACAATAGTGATCATTTTCTAGGTTCTAGTTATATAAAATATTTATCTTCTCTTACTCATGATTTTAGGCATACCAGGACCAAAACAACAACATTTTACGCATTGTTTCTTTACCAAATTTTTCTTGTAATTTCCTCATACTTAGAAATAAAAAGAGTTGTTATTATTTTCTTCCAGAGGACACATACTAGGTAAGATAGGCACAATAACTTACCGAATAATACTACACTTCCATACTGAGCTACTTCTGGAACATATTATCATCTGTAATTTGGGTATTAATGAGCAAACAAAACCTCTTTTGCATGCACATTTCCATTTTGCATTTCTTCTCTTATGAAATTAATTTTTAGATCAAAAAAATGTATTACGTATCATGCTTATCACTGTCTAGCCCAGAAATAATAAGGAGCAGGCGTCTGAGTTTTCTTAATGTAGTCATGTTGCTTGGGAATTACCTTTTGTGACATTTGTTCTCTGAAACCATATTTATCACTTTCTGTCTGGTGAGAGCTGAGGAATGATAGAAGGGAAATATTAAGAGTATTTTGCATGCATATAAGAACATGGCTAGTCTGTTTTTCTGACTGGATCTGTTTTCAAGAGAAAGAGACAGAACTCCCGCTGAAATAGCTGTGTCACTACAAACATATCTGAATCTTTTATACATGTGCTTTGGTGTAGGTAGACAGAGTGGAGGTAGGAGGAATGGAACAAACCTATCAACCAATGAAACCTGACAACAATTTTAAAAGCTTGCAGCATTAAAGGACCAAAATTAAGAATCACATCTCCCAGGTAATTTTTGTTCATTGTACATTTCACCGCCTTTATAAGCTAGAACTTCTTCCCCTTAAAATAGAGGCTGCTGTAATCAGTAACATGTTGGATCCATAATTCACCTCTCAATCAATTAGACACAGTGACTTCAAAAAAGAGACTCCTTCATTTAAGTAGTCATCTATGTTCTCTGTGAAATATGTTTACTCATAAATATGTAACCCACTGGTGTATTGTGCTATGTATCTTTCTCAAGCACCTGGTCCACCGAGATAACCACTTATTTCTGTTGCCATCTGCGATAATTATAACAGTATAGCTCTAGTGGAAGAGATTTATGCTATAAAGCTGAAAGTCCACTGTTCAAATGCAGACAGTGATGACTGAAGAGAGGCATAAATATACTTCCACAAAAAAATAGGAGGTATGTATTTAAATCTGAGAAAGTGCCTCTGAAAACACAGCTGTTAAAAAAATGTAATCAAGATTACAAAAATATAAAATCACAAATATCAGAAACAGGGTCATACTTATTAAATTAATTCTGTCCCATCCTATTATGATGACATGTTTTACTTCACAAAACCTAATAATATTTCTTTCTAAAACATCAGCTTTGAATGTACATGACATCTATGTCATCAAAATGTGAAAACCCCCCACCACCCACATTTTGTTTCTTAAGAAAGATAGTCCTAAAGACAATCCTTGCATTCATTTGGGAGCCTACAGGTTCTTAATTATTCTGTTTAGCAAACAACCAGGTGCTCTTGCAGCCTATCCATTTTACTCTGTGCATGTGTAAGCTTCTCTGACAAATAAACAAATGTACCCAGCTAGTTCTTTTCATACATAGCATACTAATAAGCTATGAGTCAACAGATCTCACTTAAATCAAATTGCAAATGATCAATGGCACCACATTTGTTTTACTTTCAGCATTCAATGCAATTAATGCATTTTTCAGTCATTTATAATACTTCCACAATTTTGCATGTCATAACAATATTTTTGTGGATTTGTTTTCTTTTTAACCATTGCACTTAATTATTTTTAGCTAGATACAATGCTACCCCTGCATCTTCCTACATGTCTATAACTAGATAAGCTAACAGGTGACTACTTACCACATTGAGGGGAAATAGTTTGGAGGAGTTTAATCATTATGCATAAATATAGCTATGTATGTTTCCTTCTGTGAGGTTTATTAAAACATTTCAAAATTGCAGCAAAGTCCATTTAAGAACACAAAATTCACTAAAGTATTGGCAATACTAGTTAAGTCAAACACCTTTCTCTGTGCAGTGTCAAAGACAGAATAGACACAAGCTGCTGTGATGAATTTTTTGGTACATATTAGATTAATCTCATGCTATTTTTTTAAAACATCTTCTTCTTAAGTATTCTAAGCAATTGTTTTGTTTATCATTCCTGTTAATTTTTATAATTCCGAGGATTTGGAGCTGAAAGAGCACATCAAACAGAAAACCTCAAATTTCTTTAAACTAACATTTCAATAATCAGCAGACATGTATGAATGAACCAAAAGCTTTTCAATAAATTCTTGTGATTTTTTTAAACCATTAAAATATACACTTCTGAAAACTCTTTCTACAAAGTCTGGTCCTTGAGGGGCTAGCACAGAGTTTGAGAAATACTGTGGCTTAACCTTCATTCCTCACTATCAGGTTTTTGCAGGATGAATTGTATAATCAACACAACAAATAAACAGACCTGTGTGGATTGTCCCTTACTATGTGTCATCTTTATTTGAAAAAGTACAGGGATCAACAAAAAAAAAAAAAAAAGAAGATGAGAAGATGTACTACCGAGGTTGAAACCCTAAGAATGAAAAATGGCAGAAAATACCCTGAAAAATACTCTCAAAAGTAGCTGCATCCTTAAAGACTCCACAGTGGATGTTAGTCGAGAAGGAAAGAGTGAATGGGGTTTTACATGAAGTGCAGAGTGGAGAGCCACAGCTTCTGACAGACACATTCCTTGTTTGTGAGAAACCAATGTAAAATTTGTAAGATACTACACAGTCAGAAACAACTATCCATATAATTTCCAGTAGGACTACATTTGGGATGTTCCAGTATGGCAATCAATTTTCATCTTTGTGCATGGAGAAGCAGGATGTCGTACCTTCAGAGACCTCATGGAGTACAGGTCCACTCTGTCCCCAGATGAGAGAGGGCATGAGAGAGGGCTGTGTGCTGAGCATCCTGTCAGGTCCTGGGCACATATCTCTCACTCCAGGGGGTTGGGCTCCCTGGGCACAAGACCAACTTAGAAATATCTTTTTAAACAGATGATAAATGTGGATAATCTGTACTGGATCTTCTTGGCTCATTTATCCAGAAGCATAACTTAGTTAGAAAGGATTGATAAAACTATGACATACTTATAGAGGAGTAAAGATAATTGGCTATAATGTCTGTAACATTTGGTTTCTATTTGGCAAAGCACAGACAGTGCTGTCGCCAGACAAATGGCCACAGATGGACAGCTTTTTTTGTGAAAGAAAACATAGTGGTGGGTGGACAAAACAACACTTGTTGGATAAGGAACTGTCTGGATAAGGCACTCCCTTCTAAGTGGCAGGGAGGCTTTGGTTCAAATCCCGCCTCTAAATTACGAAGAGGTTAGATTTTTAACTCTCCTGTGGTGTAAACGATTGCCCTAACCATTGGTTTGGGGGTCTTGAAAGGGGAGGAAAACTACCTTCTTTTAGATTTTGATTTATGAGTAATTCTTCCTTTAAAACACAGGTTTTGTTTCTACATTTTCTGTAACTTAAAAATCATCCCCAAATGGAGCTGATTTAATTTTAAAGCAAATTAAGTATGTCTTGATTCAAACCAAGTAGTTTACTTCAGTGAAAACTATGGAAGAAGTTTGATTTTGAGTTGATGAAAACCTAGTAATTATCTATTTTTCAATTTACTGGTCTTGCCACTGAATTGAGAATATATATGCCTTCTTTATACTCCTTAATCTTTTGAGAAACCTTAAACTGGAATCCAGCCTTGATCAACACTAGATAATCGTTCCTCAAGACTATAGCACACCAGTCTCATATTCTCCTGTTCTTTTCCTTTCAGTGAAAACAAAGCAAAGCACAGTAATTTTCCATCCTAAAATGTTTGTGTATCTGAGAAAAACTTGAGCAGAGAACTCTTGTTACTGACTCTAGGAATCACTGATTGAAGCAAAAATCAGAAAACAGAAACAGGAAAAAGCAGCAGCCATTATTAATAGCATGATTTGTATGTTTAAAAACATTCAAACCTTATACTTTCCATTTTTTATCTTATAGAATCATCGAATCATTTAGGTTAGAAAAGACCTTTAAGATCATCAAGACCAACCATTAATCTAGCACTGCCAAGTCCACCACTAAACCACTAAGCCACGTCCATAAGCATCACATCTACATGTCTTTTAAATACCTCCAGGAATGGTGATTCAGCCACTTCCCTGGGCAGCCTGTGCCAATGCTTGATAACCCTTTCAGTGAAGAATTTTTTCCTAATATCCAATCTAAACCTCCCCTGGTGCAACCTCAGGCCATTTCCTCTTGTGCTATCACTTGTTACTTAACAGAAGACACCAACCCTCCCCTATCTTTCAGGTAGTTGTAGAGAGTGATAAGGTCTCCCATCAGCCTCCTTTTCTCTAGACTAAACAACCCCAGCTCCCTCAGCCGCTCCTTATAAGACTTGTGCTCTAGACCCTTCACCAGCTTTGTTGCCCTTCTCTGGACTCACTCCAGCACCTCAGTGTCTTTCTTGTAGTGAGGGGCCCAAAACTGAACATAGTATTCCAGATGTGGCCTCATCAGTGCAGCGTCCAGGGGAACAATCACTTCCCTAGTCCTGCTGTCCACACTGTTTCTGATACAAGCCAGGACGCTATTGGCCTTCATGGCCACCTGGGCACAATGCGGGTTGATATTCAGCTGGTTACCTACCAACACCCCCAGGTCCTTTTCTGCCAGGCAGCTTTCCAGCCACTCTTCCCCAAGCCTGTAGCGTTGCATGGGGTTGTTGTGACCCAAGAGCAGGATCGGGCACTTGGCAAGGGAAATAAGGAGTGGGTGACGCCCTCTATGTCAATGACCAACTGGAGTGCATGGAGCTCTACCTAGGGATGAATGAGGAGCTGACTGATAGCTTATGGGTCAGGATTAAAAGGAGGGCAGGGACAGGTGACATTATAGTAGGCGTCTGCTACAGGCCACCCAACCAGGAGGACCAAGCAGATGAGGCCCTCTATAGACAGATAGGAGCAGCCTCATGTTCACAAACCCTGGTTCTCATGGGGGACTTCAACCACCTTGATATCTTTTGGAGGGACAACACAGCAGGGCATAAGCAATCCAGGAGGTTCCTGGAAGGTACTGATGATAACTCCAACTGATAGAGGAGCCAACAAGGAGAGGTCCTGGACCTTGTTCTCACCAACAAGGAGGAGCTGGTGGGGAATGTACCTGAAAGGGGCCTACAGGAAAGATGGGGACGGATTCTTTATCAGCGAGTGCAGTGGTACAACAAGGGATAACAGTTTTAAACTGAAAGAGGCAAGATTTAGATTAGAAATTAGAAAGAAATTCTTTACCGTGAGGGCAGTGAGGCACTGGAACAGGTTGCCCAGAGAAGTTGTGGATTCCCCATCCCTGGAAGTGTTCAAGGCCAGGCTGGATGGGGCTTTAAGCAACCTCGTCTAGTGGGTGGTGTCCCTGCCCATGGCAGGGGAGCTGGAACTAGGTGGTCTTTAAGGTCCCTTCCAACCCAAACCATTCTATGATTCTATGATTGCTGCACACAAGCTGGGCATTCTTCTACTAAACAGCCACATGCACATTTTCCCATGGAGTGGCAGGGGGCAGTGACAACTGCAGTGCTTTATAATTGCATTACTATGGATTCAGATAGCTCCTCCAACTTGTGCATTTGGCAAGAGTTAAACCATGAACTGTGATCCTTCCCAAGTATTTTTTGACTTAATGAATATGTATTCATAGCCTAGAAAACAGAATCATTTTAAGTGATAGCACTGACCCACCAAAAACTTTGCACTCTGCCAGAGCATTCACCTTGGAGGAAAAATAAGCCTAAAATTCTCTCAGAAAGAAAATATAACCCACATCTGCCCACTTGGGTCACTACTCTTACATCTGTATTACTGCATTGAAGGAGATGGGAGCATTGCCTTTAATTTCTAAATTATTCTAACAGAAATTCTAATGCTTGCTCGGCTAACTGACAGAGCAGATAACCCATGCAGAGTTGCAGGCCAAAAGGATAACCACCTCTTTCATGAGAAGGTGAGATTCTCTAAGCTCACTCCCCTTCTCATAATTTCTTATTAGCTATAGATATGTACAGGATCCATATTTTCTTAGAAGCAGTTTGTATATATTTCTTTTATAAGGAGAACCTTCTACAAGGAATGGATCAGATAAAACTCTCTACAAGGAGAAGAAAGTGGTACTTCCCTTGGGACACAGACTTGAAAGATAGTACTGTATTAAGCAGACGCAGAAGAGATTGTCATAGCGAGACACTGAGGAGCAGGGAATAGCCAGCTGGGTCTCAAAGGAGACCGAAGCTATGTAGGAACTAAAAGGAGCAGCATAAAGCTTATTGTAACCTTGAAAGCTACTGAGCAGACTGAAACCTTCCTGTAATGTTTTCAGGAGAAAGGGTAGATTTTCTTGCACGAACTGTTTGTATTTCTATTCTCTCTGACCCAGTGGGTGAATTTTCTAGCCTTAAAAAAGTAGACTTGCCTTGTTTATATTCCATTAAAAACTGGCTTTTGTCCAAAATTCTTTTTTTCCAATCTACTTTGAGGAATACACAAGCCTATACAAATCCAGCTCCATGCTCTGGCTGACACTGGCTCCTACCAGACATATCTGTGGTAGCTCCTCACCTAGAATACTGTGATTTTCACTTATGTTCTTATTTTCATGCATTTTTCAGAAGGTCTTGACACCTCATTTGAGGTTGTGGATTTCTCTAGGCAAGAAAGAGAAAATAGGGGATAAACACACCGCTAATGCACAGGAGAACCACCTTACAACTACTGTGGTTTGACTTAAATGAGGCTTAAGTCATAGAGAGAGCAGCCATTGACAAGGAAGCCATATTTTATGGTAAAAAGGTAGGAGAAAGTGACACAAATGAAGCAGATACAGATGTTCCCCTGAGAGCTTTGGTTAATGGACAAGAGTTGCCACTTTTGTTTCTATTATGTAGCTTCTGATACCACAAAAATTCCTGTTGGCTTTGGGGGCTTTCTGTGGATTAAAGGTTACTCAACATGAGCCTGTAAAATGAATGCCCAATTTACAGAATACCATTAATATTTAATAAAATGGATGCCAGAGCCTGTCTGATTGTTACGCAGATGTATAATGGGCAAAAATCCTTCCACTCTTACTATACTTATATAAAATCCACTGAAAGATGCAGCACCTGGCATATGCAATCAATCAACTCATTTTAAGAAAGGGGGGGGCAACAGTAACACCGATTTTTTGACTAGCAAGTTTAAGCTTTGTGTTGCCACCATTACAGTACCATCAGTCCTACACTACCTGCTACTGCTGTATTATTCACAAAGAGGTTTCATTTTGCAATGTAGTTACACAGAGACATTCTGGCAAAATCAGAAACCTGTAACATTTAGAAGATCATTGCCAAGATGAAACAGTTCCTACTGCTGTATCTTAACTGCGGAAAAAAAAAAAGGGCAAAAAAATAAGCTCCCCAAATCCCATCTAGTTAATTTTAAGATCCAGCTCAATGAGTCATAAAAGGGTTAGTATAATGTTGTTGCCTGTGATAGCACAATGCTGAATTTGATGACCCTGGAGGTCTCTTACAGCCCTATGAGCTGATAGAATGAAAAGAGCTGATAAGGCATCAAAAATGTATACATCAGGGAATCTGGCTTCTAAATGTTATATTGTTTTCAGACAAAGAATTATAGTGTATAGTATACTTAATGGAAATGACTGAAAATCCTCTTTGGGATTTTCTGTAAATGTGAAAAGAGAGAAATGGAGATTCGTTTATGTAAGTTTTAATGTTTTTTCAGGCTCAAAATTCAAAGAAGAAAGAGAGAAAGAGAAGTGGGAGTGGAGAGAGAGAAAAAGAAAGAAAATGAAAAAGAATTTCCAAAATGAACCCCTTTGATTGCACAAGTTCAATGACTTTTTAAAAAAATCTTTTTGATTATTTTTTAACTAAGTCTGCACTGCAGAAAAAAATGGAAGAGAAATACATAAATATCAGTTCCATGACAGAGTCCTTGTTCAACTGTAAGAAAAAATCTTTAAAGTAAAATAATATTCCCCTTGGAGACATAGCTGAAATTTTACCCTTTTTAGATTCACACGATGGACACATCTGTTACACTGCTCCAAAATGATCACATCATCAAATCATTTAAAGGTATATATATGTCTGATGCTGTATTGTGTTGTACCTGTTTTGGTTAATCTACACATTGCCAACTGGCTAAAAAACTAACAAATCAGAATAACGCTCATGCAGAGGTTACTTATTGCGTTTAGCTTGGCCACATGAAAATAACCAAACAGGACTTATTCCAAATATTTCAAAACTTCTTAATTTATTGATATTTTAGGTACTCACCCTCAGGCCATTGTCTCAGACATTCATGCATACTTCATGCAAACTGTGACCAAAAAAAAAGGACTTCAGCATTTTGCAGCTGGTTCATATTCAGTGGCCCATGCAATTAATTACTGGAATCAGGCAAGCTGACTTACAGAGGAAGAAAATCTGCACTTGGACACATAATCAATCATTTTCGTGTTCAATTATTGGATCAGCAATTGCAATTGCAATAATTACAAGGGGAACATAGCACATATACATCCTGATTTTTGCATCTCAGGTTTCCAGAAAGCTTAGCAGAAGTTACCAATTAAAGCAGAGATTGTTTGTTTATCCCTTTCCTTCACTCTCAGCGCACAATACTTAGTAACACAAATTTAATGCCTCTAACTGCATAAAGATGTAGTTAGGGGGGAATTGAACACATAAAAACACTGTCAGATACCATTAGAAGTACTGTCTTTATTAAGTGTTATAAATAGATCTTCCTGATACGGACATGTATATGCACTACTGTCTGTCTCTTCAGCCACAGCTTCAGTCTCTTCTTCCAATATGTCAAAACAGCCTACAGAGTTGGACTTTGAAAGGTAGCTCAAGAACTGTCTTTCATTACATATAGGCCATTTTATAGTAAAGAACTGAATGGGTATGAACAGCTGATTTTTCAGGCTGTCTAAGGCTATATGATATTTTTATGTTCATCTAGAAATTCAAAGAATGTTCAAAAATACCATGCAGACTGCAGTCACCAGGAGATATCAGAACAACATTGAAAGTAGATATTTCAAGGCTTATTCTCACATTTAGAAGATTTTGAGAAGTACAGATCAGTGTTAGGGACTACTTTTATTTCTCAGAATTTCTTATAATACAGAATCAATTCAATACAAATGGGACTGACATTATGGATTTCTGCATGCGTGGGCCTCGGTGGACCTTGCTTTCAGGTTTTTTTTTTACCTTTTTTTAAACAGAAATTGGGAATTTCAACATATTAAATGTTCTAAGAAAATATTTTCATGAAATCTAGAGGTAGTCTATTCTCCTTAAGCGGATGATTTAAGATTTTAACTTTAAAAATAATTTATATTTCTATCAATTTTTCTAACTTTTATTTGCACTAATACTTTATTACAGTGATTTTTTAACCCACTTCAATTGATTATTTGAAACTTTTTTTCCATGAAAATGAGTGCTTAACAATTTATAAATGACACCACAAACTTAATACACTTGCATTTTTTACTTTAAAGAGGTAAGTGACTAAGGCTCAATGCAGATTATTTTCCTGTTACAAAGGAGGTTTAAGGTTATGTAAATTATAAATTCAGGTTTTTATTCAGCAAATTTAAGTTGCTGGAGACAGGACAAGCAACAGATTTTTTTTTTTTTCCACAGCTGACTATTGGTCACATCTTATGAAGATAGAATGGAAAACACAAAGTACTACAGAAATTTTCCATGTTGCTCTTGTAAGAGTGGACGTCCTCCTTGCATTAGTATGAATGACCACACAAAATGCAAAGCAAGAGTGAATTTAGATCCTTGTCTGGACAGGTCAATTACCCATGAAAAATCCCATCAAAACAATCTCTGATAGTGGTCTTAGAGATGACTAAGCACCTTAGAGAGGACTAAACACTAATAATAACAGAAAAAGAATGCTTTAGCATATGTAGAAGGATTAAGATACAAACAGGGACAATAAAGACAGAAAGACTCATTGAGTGAGTGGAAGGAAATGGAAGGGACTTGCAATAACAGGAGAGACTGGCAGAGAAGATGAAAATATGGGGCTATGGGGAATGGGTTATGGGAAAATATGACAAAGAGCCAGCACCTCTCTGTGGTCACAAGTAAAAAGTATCAGACAAACAGTGAGCCATTAGGCTGAGAGGGAAAGACTGAAAGAGGTCTAAGGTATAAAAAAAAAAAAAAAAACCACCCATGAAGAGATATTGTCAAAGTTTTGAGACTTCTTTCAAGATAAGTGTTTTCCTGAACTCAGTCATATTCATATTGGAAAAAAACTGTGATTTCATGCAATTAACTTAAAATTCAGAAATATTAATTACCCAACTAAATGGCCTTAACAAAAAAGCAGAATTTTCGATGGGATAATGTAATGCTTTCAGATCGTAAAAATACTCACCTGCTTGTAAGATGTCAACATATTTATTTTTCTCAGCAAGAAGTCCTAGACAGAGATCCAAGACTGTATTTCAGATCTCTGTTCATAGTAGTCCTACACTAGGGTGAGGTTGTTTGAAAACTGTCTGAATGGCCGGGCCCAGAGGGTGGCAATCAGTGGTACAAAACCTAATTGGAGGCCAGTAACTAGGCGGTGTACCCCAGGGGTGTGTACTGGATCCAGTCCTGTTTAATATCTTCATTCATGGTCTGGATGATGGGGCAAATTGTACCCTCAGCAAGTTTGCTGATGACACAAAACTGGGAGGAGTGACTGATGTGCCAGAAGGTTGTGCTGCCATACAGAGAGACCTCAAGAGGCTGGAGAAATGAGCCAACAGGAAACTCATAAATTCAATAAGGAGAAGTACAAAGTCCTGCACCTTGGGAGGAACAGCCTCATGCACCAATATGTGCTGGGGGCCACACAGCTGGGAAGCAGCTTGGCAGAAAAGGGCTCATTGAGAATAAACCAAGATTCATTTCAATAGAGCTTAGTGATGTGCTGTGTAAGAAGACTGAAGAAAAAAACAATTAAAATTAGACATCAGATTTAGTGCTTTCATTTCAGTCTCTTACATTGACCAACATAAAAAGGATGTTTTAAAAAGAAACAGCATAGAAAAAGAAAAAAGTACATCTATGTTCCCGTTTAATACAGCATGTATATAAAAAAGCATCTGCATACGGAATGATATCAGCAAGTTTGAATAGCAGTAAAAACACTGTTAATGGCTGTTTGTTTGTTATAAATAGAAGGTTTTAATAAAAATCCAGATTTGTTACAGGGAAGTTGTGTGGTCTCCTTTTATGCAAAGGCCTTGCATACCATAATGAATAAGGAGGTTTACATGTTAGTTATGAATGAGAAAATATAAGCTCTATCGAAGAAACAAACTGTTTGTTGAGATTTTTAGGAGTCCACAACCAAATCACTCAGTTTATAGAGCAGCACCTTCAACAAGAGTTAGATAGTGAAATACCGTTGAAACCAAGACACCTATTCTCCATTGCTTTCATTTCTATTCTGTTAAAAATAATGTGACAACATACATAGGCTTTCAGCAAACCTTGAATTGGTCAGTCTGTAATACTTTTAAAAATGGAATAAAATCTTGCCTTAATGCATGTCAATAATTTCAAATCTATTTTTTCTTTATATAATATAACACAAAATTGCTGAGGGTGCTTTTGGAGCACTGTGTAATTCTGCTCTCTGTGCTGTAAAAAATGACATCATTATGGTAGAGACAGAAGCAATGAAAGTGCTGAAAGGTTTAGAAAACATGACCTCTGAAGAGAGGTTAAGAGCACTGAACTTGTACAGCCTACAGAGAAGACCAGCAAGAGGTGATAAATTAAATATCTCTAAGTACCTTCCAGGAATTACCAAAAGAAAAAAAGAGCAATTTTAGTTTAATTTGTCATTGTAGGTAAAAGAAGAAGTAATAGCTTGAAATTAAGAAAATGGAGGCCAAAAAGTAAAAAAGCACTGTATAACAATGAGGTCAATTAGATCATGGAATAACCTGCCAAAGCAGCTATTATCACTGAAAATATCCAAGGCATACCACAGAGAGAAATAGTGGGGGAACCCATAAAAAAATTGTAAATGCAATCCTACTACTATACAAAGATGGGTCAGATGACGCAACAGGTCATTCATAACCCTAATATCTATGATTTAAGGATAATACAAGATGATAAATCACCAGCATTATAAATAGCAATGCACACAGGTAGGATTTATTTGCCCTTCATAAGAAACACTTTTATACATAAGTTGCAGGTTCTTAAAAGAAAATGGTTACAATAAATTTAGAGTTATTTCCCCCATATCAATACCCTCAGGGTTTGGGATACTTGGGAGAATTTTATTATTTTTTTTTTCAATCTAAATAAATGTCTCAAAAATACATTTATAGTGATTAGCTAGTGACATACACAGATTAATAAATTGTTAGGCTGAAGTTGTTTAAAAGTGCCATGGCATCAAATATTCTTGCAAATTTTAAGAGGTTTAATGTTGTGCAAAATGATCTATTAGCTCCATGTTCAAGCCTATATTGCTTTTAATCTGAACTCAAGCAATTTTTCAGTTTGATGTACAATACCAGTAAGTACTTAAAAATCCTCATTTTAAAAAGTTCACGTATTAATATTCTGAGAACAATGACTTCCTAAAGCATGAGAACTTTTCCATTAATTTTAGTATCTTCTTCCCTTCCCTTCCCTTCCCTTCCCTTCCCTTCCCTTCCCTTCCCTTCCCTTCCCTTCCCTTCCCTTCCCTTCCCTTCCCTTCCCGTTCCGATTTCCCTTTTTTCCTTTTCTTTTTCCCTCTTTTTGAACCTTTCTCAGACTATAAAATCAAGAAACCTCTCTCTGTTTTCAGAAAGCATGTTGAAAGACAACTTGACGGGGTTAAAGACAGTTTATTTTAAAAGTAATGCAAGTATGGATTCTATTAATGGGAAACCTATGCTCTAGCAATGCATAATTTCCATGCAAATCACAAAGAATTATTGGCATGCTCCTTCACTATTCTTAAGAGAAATTTAAAAGTGTGCCTTAGCTTTAGTTACTTGGAATACAAAAGTTAAAAAAAAAACCACCACCACCAAAAAAACCCCTCATTTAATTAAATTCACACAAAATGCAGAACAGGACGTGCAAAAAGGGCCCTGTGACGCATCAGATCATAATTCAGTATTATGTTTTCCCTTTCTGCTGATCATTAAATATGATGACAGTAGCATACACTTACCATGAAGAAGTTATGAGTTCAACTCATAAAATCAAAGAGAAAAGGAAAAAAAAGCCAGCTTGAAATTTATAAAAGGTCTGTCATAGGTTCTCTTTTGTTCAAAAGTTTTAGCATTTTGGGAGATTAGCTTTTAGCATTTTTGTGCAACCCTGAAAGGTTCAAAGTTTTTTGGAAGAAACATGGAAGTTAAGACATTTCTGTACATGAGATGAATACAAAACTAGGGGTGGTTTTTGGCTGTCATTTTTTTTAAAAAAATATTAATCTCACCTCTTCAACACAAGGTGTGGTGTTTGACAATCTCATTCCTTTGAGATTGATTCAGAAATTTTTCCTTAAATTATAGCATAGCAGAACCAGTATACTTTATTTATATGTCTTCATGATAATTTCAGTTTCAATTGAGATATTACACAACATACTTTCTCATAATTTCCACTGCCCCACGTCATGAAGAAAAAAAATGCCAGTCACATAATAAATTTAGATCCAATTATATTGTCATGATATATTTTTGTAAAATAAGTTGATACCGATAGATGTATACTTAAAGAACACCAGGGACTCATCATTTTAGATCCACAGAACAGCCTGATGTGATAGGCTGACAGAAAATGTACAACAGTTCTTTCTCCCATAGTATATCCATTTGTTTTATACTGGTAAGTATTCTGCTAGATAGTTCAATCATTTTCAAGATGAATGTTTTAGAAAAGGAATACTTTATAAAGGTCCCGAAGGTCTTTTTCTATGATTGTCTCTGGCAATCCAAATCAAAAACAGACAAGTAAAAAAACGACCAAAAAAAAAGCACTCTCAAAAAGGCAGAATATAATAAATTGAGCCAGGAGAAGATGTATCAATGGAAGAATTTATGTCAACAAAACTATAAGAAATCGTGTCATAACAATAATGAAGGATCTGAATGGAAATCTTACCTAGTGACCAGATCTTACAATTTCATAGAATCATAGAATGGTTTGGGTTGGAAGAGACATTAAAGATCATGTAGTTACAACCCCCCTGCCATGGGCAGGGACACCTCCCACTAGACCAGGTTGCCCAAAGCCCCATCCATTCTGGCCCTGAACATCTCCAGGGATGGGGCACCCACAACTTCTCTGGGCAACCTGTTCCAGTGTCTCACCATCCTCACAGTAAAGAATTTTTTCCTAATATCTAATCTAAATCTATCCTCTTTCAGTTTAAAACTGTTATCCCTTGTCGTACCACTGCACTCCCTGATAAAGAATCTCTCCCCATCTTTCCTGTAGGCCCCCTTTAATTACTGAAAGGCTGCTATAAGGTCTCCCTAGAGCCTTCTCCAGGCTGAACAACTCCAACTCTCTCAGCCTGTCTTCATAGGTGATGTGCTCCAGCTCTCTGATCATCTTCATGACCCTCCTCTGGACTCGCTCCAACAGATCCATCTCCTTCTTATGTTGGGGGCCCCAGAGCTGGGTGCAGCACTGCAGGTGGAGTCTCATGAGAGCAAATTAGAGAGGCAAAGTCGCCTCCCTTGACCTGCTGGCCACACTTCTTTTAATGCAGCCCAGGATGTGGTTGGCTTTCTGGGCTGCAAGCACGCATTTCTGGCTCATGTTGAGCTTCTCATCAACCAACACTCCCAAGTCCTTCTTCTCAGGGCTGCTCTCAACCTGTTCTCCACCCAGCTAGTATTTGTGCTTGGGATTGCCGCAACCCAGGTGCAGGACCTTGCACTTGGCCTTGTTGAACCTCATGAGGCTGGTGTGGGCCCGCCTCTCAAGCCTGTCCAGGTCCTTCAGTGTGTTGACTTCTCCACACAGCTTGGTGTTATTGGTGAGCTTGCTGGGGGTGCACTCAATCCCATTGTCCATGTTGCCGATAAAGATGTTAAACAGCACCGGTCAGAGTACCAACCCCCGAGGAACACCATTTGTCACTGATCTCCCCTTGGACATTGATCTGTTGACTGCAACCATTTGAGTGAGGCCATCCATCAAATTCCTTATCCACTGAGTGGTCCATGCATCAAATCCACGTGTGTCCAATTTAGACACAAGGATGTCATGTGGTACAGTGTCAAATGCTTTGCATAGGTCCAGGTGTTCACATTTCCAGTTCTAGCAAGACTTGTCTTGGTTTTAGCGCTGCTATTTAGAATTTAAACTTGTGTCTGAGACCAAAACTTAGCCCACAGCAAACTTAACATTCTAGAAAAATTCAGACTTTTTAGAGAAATTCTTATTTTGTGTGGCAGAGCTGAGGAATAGAATTGACTTCTTCTTGAGCCCATGAACAAGACGCAAGGAGACAGTGTAGTTCTCTAGAGCTAACATAGGAACTCAGTCTGTATCTTGACTACCTTCAATTTGGACCAAAAGTTCATGTGCTTTGGACTCACAGCTTGTACATAAATCTCTAAGCATGTTTCACTGTTGTATTGATTAATGACATTGATTCACATTTTTAAAAAAATTCTGTATTTCAGAGTGCATTTTCCATCTGAAAATTTGTCCACAGTGGTAAGGTGTTTGGACCAACTGGTCTTGATTATAGAATTCTTACTGCATTTATACAGTGTCAGAATTGAATCCTTTTTTTTAAATTCACTGGGCTAAAAGTTCTTTCTTATATAAAGAAAGTTCAGGAAGGAAAAGGCTTTCCTGAAAAAAATAATTTATATTTTTATTTCATGCTAGTCTGAATAGATTCAGTAGTTCAGCATCCCTATATACATAAAAGAAAAGTGAGGCAGGGAGAGATGAATTGACAGACTCAAATTAACAAAGCAGCAGACTAGATTAGTATTGAGCTATTTTCTTGTACGAATGTGGCTTTGTTCCCCTTCACTTTGCATTGCTTAAGGGAGAGCATGAGGGTCTATTTTACCTTGCAGATTTGAGAAAACATATCCATTTCCTTAAAATGCAATTTCTGTCACTGTACTATTACTCTCGTTTCTGTTTCATGTACTGATTGCTTTATCTCACCAACTGTTGATAAAAAGGCACCACAAATACCTATTTTGGAGAAGAAAATACTTTCATTGTTTGCTGTGGAGGATGGAAAATATGTTTGAATGTGTGTCTCAAACGTGTCCACCCGTGTATATTTTAGTCATCTGCTCCTGCATTCCTTTGTATTTTACAATGCATTACTGCTAGGAGTTAAGTGTAAAGAAACTGTTAAGGACTAATACAATGTTAAATTAAACAAACACTGATTGGATTCCTTAGGAAGCAATGGTAAAGTTTCTGGTTTGGGATGTCTCTAGCTTCCTCCGACTGGTTAGTGAAGGATACCTAGAGTGCTGCTTGGCGAATGCTGATACTAAACCTACAAAAAGACTCATGGATAAGAACAAATAGGCTGTTTTTATCTACTTGTAGGTAGAGATTGATACAGCCAGAGAAAGTGAAATTATCCTGAGGTAAGGAAATATGTAGTGAGATGTCTGGCTGTGCTAACTTATTTTCCTTGATGATGTGTTGTGGGTTGGTTTGGGTTTTTTCCCCCCAGTAATTACATTCAGTTTTGTATTAAAGGCTGCTCCAGAGTCATCTTAATCAGGGCCTCAAAGTGGAAGGGCTAACAAATACTGGATTGATATGGTCGGGAAATAGGGATTCTGGAGCTCAGAGAATCAATCAGTTTGTTGGAGAGTCCTTTACCTAGAGAAGAACAGTTTGCCAGGTGTTGTATTCTAGAGGTGTATTACAAAAGAATTTCAAAGACGTTATACTGCATTGACCTGCTAAACATGCTATTTATAGGAACAAAAAATATATTAAAACATAATTAAAAATTAAAATGGAGGCTTTCCTTCATGAAAAGACATTGAAGCAAGCTAACATAAAATAGCAATAATCCCTGCTATGCTCATGTATTTGTCTTTTTTCTATACAGCCACTTATTATGAGTAGATTTATGAAACAGAAGACAGAAGGAGGCAACTGGCAATTACTGTAAGTCGCTTGCCAATTATAAGCCTCCAGGAACTATATGGTGCTATTGAAGTTCTCTGCAGTTTCTACACTAACAGAGACTGTTTTTCTACCCAACAGCTTTCTTACCTGACTAATCATAGTTTCTGAATTACAGAAAGGCAGAGAGGTCAAAATCTGTCTTTACTCACACAAAGTTAATTTCAGTGAACTCCATTAAATGAACAGAGATGTTTCATTTCCAGTGGGGTAAATGAAGGAGAATTTGTCCTCTTGCGTTTTGTTTTCCCCTGTGGAAATCACTGGAAAGATTAAATTAACCAGAAAGCATGATTTGTGGACATTCCTTTGGCATAAATGTGATGAGTATTATTTGAAATATAAGAGGAAGCATTTGATCGTGACACTTCAAAACACTAGTGTTTAATAACTTAATTTTATTGATCTCACGGTCTTAACAGCCGTTGCAAATCCAATTGTTGCCAAAGGGATTAAGCCTATTAGGCCCCTGCCTCCAATAGCAGTACATTAGGAGACTAGAATATGTGTAAATTCTATTTACACTGGATATTGATGGCTCATGGCACAGCCTTAAATCAGCAGTTTTCAGAATTTAAATTTATTTCCAATAAATTTAAATAATTTTGAAACATTTTTATTCATTAAGAAAATAACTGACAGAAATGTGTAAGTGCTACTTGTAGGCAAAATTGTAAATCTCTGAAACTCAGAAGCCAGTTTTTTATTTGTATCCTTCCTCCTCTCCCCCAAAATTAAGAATGAAGTATAAATTGAACCTCAAAATGCCAAAGAAAGAATACTAAAGAGGAATCACGACTCTTTCAGTACTGTAGTTACATGGGTAAATTCTGTGCATTATTTCAGAAGTAGTAGCAATAAACTGCACTGAGATTTTTTTCTAGAAATGTTTTACATTCTTAAAATACAAACAATTAGATATTTCAAAATAATTAGTTACATGTAAAAAATGGCTACAGGACACTCAGTTTGTCAGTGACTTTCTTTGTATACATACTCTCATTACATATAGGCACAGTAATAGTCTTCATTTAGCAAGTTCATTAGAAATATGGATCATTTAATCTTGAAATGAGGTATAATTGGGATTTTTTTTTAAAAAAAAAGTACGTCTTCTTTTCATGAAAATCATGCTAAGTAAAGATTATGAAGTGCGGATCACATATGAACCAGTGTACCAATGGCATTGTTCACAAGTAAAATCAGCCAAGCTTGTACTTATAAAATCAGGCATCTGTCCCATGTATTATTACAAAGTTCTTAAAGCACAGACTTTCTTACTGTGATCAGGAAGTAATGAACTTCCTCTATTTGAATTTCTTTTCTTATCTGAGAGTAGAAAATGGTTGCCACTAGGGTACTTTTGTCCCTACATTTTCTTAAATAATTATACTTTCAGTTACAATAAAAAAAAAAAAAGAAACCTTAGAAACAAACATCCTCAAGTTCCCAACACTCATAGTTGAGAGATAAAAGATATTAATCTGATATAATCCAGAGTTAAATATAGGTACATAAGTAGTAAGGGAATTAAGATAAGCCCTGTGAGAAATCTTGCGTAAATTCAGATCTTTGTTAACATTTCCTTTTACCTCAGTGGAGCAGAGATTCAGTCTCTTCATTATTTTTTTCATCTTATGATTTTGGGGTCAACCTCCTCATTTTTAAGACTAACTCACTGTCTTGATACTTCTTTCTAGCAATATTTATGCCACTGCTTCTACAAATGCAAGGATATCATGCCTTCTTTTATCGTTCAGTGTATTTGACAATCAAAATTAAAAATGACTGAATGTAGTTAAAATAAAAATCATTATTGAATCCTTCATGTTCATATCTCAGCAGTTATACCTTTGGCATGAAATTATACCTTGGATGTGTAGTACTGTTAGGGCACTTTGCTTAACTAATAACTGTTTCGTTGAAGTCTAAGTGGAAGAATTATATTGGATCTAATAAGCCAGGAACTAATGACTTGCAACACTTATATTAAAATACCACACATGTCTTTGCAATTGTGGATTTCCTTATTCTTCCAGAAACATTTTCTTCTCTAGAGCATATTAAATAGTATCATATAACTAATGTGAATAAATGCATATGATGGACTTTTATGAGGGCTTTTTTATTATTATGAGGTCTTTTTTATTGCTTCCCCCCCCCCCCCCCCCCCCCTTTTAACTGCAGTCTATTTGCCAGCTTCAGGTAAAGAATTTTATGCAACACTTAGACAGTGCAGCGTTACTATGAATTCTGATTAACCAAAGGGGTCAACTTTCATTAGAAACTGCATAAAACCCAGTCCATTAAATTGTCCATTTCAAGCTTGCAGTAATGGCTTATGGTTTTGATTATATGAATTAGTGCACCTACTGAATTGCCAAACTAAATGCTTATTTTAAAGAACATAGAGGCTTCTTCTTCTTCTGGCATAGAACTAGTTTATAGGGAAGAAACAGTAGAGGAGATGGTAGACCTAAAATTTAATAGATTAAAAAAATAAAGTCATAATGACAGATAAATTATTTTTTCAAAGAAGTTAGCATATTATATCAACTACAGTTAAAAAAAAATCCTAAATTATTACTTTTTACATCTTCATTTTTAAATTGGCAACATCTTATTTTACTGCCTTTGGTTACACAAGTCAATTTAACTGTTCATAACACGAAGCCCAAAAGAATATGCTAATATCATCAATGACTCCACTAAATATCCAGAAAGTAACTGGTTTTCTAAGCCCTGCTCTAGTCTAAAATTGCTCTGATTCCACTTCAGCAACTGATAGTAGGAAACATACAGCAGACCCAGCTGTTGATCTATCCGGCTTGATATCCTACACAAAATGATAAATACTCATATTTTGGAGAATATCTAAAAGATTCTCTATATTCCTCATACTCAGCCAGTCAAGGCTCAAATCAGATCAAGAGAAGGGTAGAAGTAGCAAATCTTCATGATCTGAGAAGTCATACAGAAAAATCTCAAGACAGCCTCAGCTGCTACAAATAAGCCATTCTGGGGCACCAGAACTGCAAGAGTATTGCGCTTACAGGCCTGTATTCACTGATAAGGGAGCAACTACTTTCTGCTTAGTGCTGTGAAGGACGTTACACATGCTCCTGCATCAGGTAACATGATCACAGCTAGTCCTTTGATGAGGGCTGAGTCAGCTCCTGTGGGAGAAGGGACTCTAATTCATTCCTAGCATTCATTCCTAGAAACCCAGCCAGCAACCTATTTCAATGATTAATCTGCACATTAATAGTGAACTACCTCTCAGCAGACACTAGGAGCCAGTTTTCCCAAAAGGAAAAAAAAAAAGGTGAATTTTTTGGTGAGAACAGCACCAATCTCACCAGATGAGAGGCTAAACATTCGTCAGTCAGAGGCACAAAGTTGGGCTCACCTCCCTTCTAGAAAGGGGCAAGAATTCGGCAGCCACAAGTTGAATGAACCAATGGTACTAATATTGGCAGTAATATATCTGACACTAACTGACCTCTGTTATTTCTGGGCCTCCCATGTCTCTTTCCTCAGCTAAGAAACATCAGCTTACCATGTCTCCGTCAAAGACCTGCAACTTTCAGCTATCCACAGAGCTCATCCTTCCTTCCCTGTCCTTTAAGGTTCTTGGTATGACTTCCTGTCCTTGCTAAGGAGGTGAAGGTCCACACATCAATGCTTAAGAGACATGCCAGTGAAATAACATGCCTCTCCACCTTTCCTACCTGTGAACAATAGCTCCCCTTCCTCCATCAGTGAAAAACATTCAGATAATGTTGCGCCTTAGGTCAGGTGGCTAGTTACCAAGAATCCCTACATAATCCATAGGGACAGAAACTCTTTCGGGGTCTGGTTCAGAGCAGATGTTAGCCTGAGTATTCTGTTCTCTCTTTGTAAAAGCCTAACCCTCTCTGAATATGTGGCAACATGGCCTCCTACATCGCCACTCTTTTTTCGCCTGCTTTTCCCTTCATTCTTTAGTTAACACAACCAGTAAGTCATGTCTTGAGTGAGTGGGAGTGAGTGGGAGGATGACACTACTGATGGTTTTGTAACACCACTCTTACAGAAAAACCAAACCAAACAAACCTGAACAAAAAATAACAACCCTAGAAACAGATCTCCTTTCTCTTTAAAGAGAGTATGAATTCATACATCATTTTGCATCACTGCCTGGTATAACATCAAAGTTTATAACATACTTTTTTTTTTCTGTCCTACTGATTTCTGATTGCATCTGCCCCTGGCAAAAAGTTGCCAAATGATCAGCACAGGACTGATACAGGCAACAGTAGCGCAATCTTTCTGTGCAGTGTCCCAGAGCAGCACTTGCAATGTCTAAAACATCCAGGGCTGGAAAAAAGAATGAGAAAAAAGAGAATCTATATAGCTGCACAGCTGGGCTACCATAACCTGACCACACTACACTGAGCAGGATCATAAGTGCTCCACAATACGTGAGGATGTTTAGTCCTCAGAACTGAAGAGGATAGATCTCTCTATTCCTAGCTATTCCTACCCTACCTCTTTGACAGTAAATTCCTGACAGAGAGTAGTGGGTGGGTTTTTAAAATTCCTTCAATATCGGTCTCTGTGTTCAAAGTAGTCATAAAGATATTGTTTGAGAGACAGCAATTCCCGGTCCAAAAATGTGCACTGTCTTTCAAAACGTTGTTCTTATTATACACATTGTTGCTAGAAGCTTGCTCTGACTACAGGAGTATATCAGAAATAGTTTAGCTTTTGTTTTTTGTCAAGTTGGAAATAATGATATAAATCTAACATGTTTGGATAGACCTAATTAAAATACATTGATTTTGTGAAGACATAAGAAGAGGAGTTTAAATTACAGCCTATCAATCAGTCTTACCAGCTTTTCTCAAAATTGCAGTTTTGATACTTTTTTTTTAGAATCAATAACTTTGATCTAGGTAAGTAGAGTAAACAGATTTTTAAAAAGTTAAACAGGGTTTGAAAGTCCTAAAGAACATTTTGTATTATACAGAGAACAAATATCTATAATTACATCTCAGGCAAAACAGCCTAGGAGTTCTGGATTGTTGAAAAGGCAACAGCTCTTGCTAGAAAAAATTAAAATTGGGTGAAAAATTGTCAGCATGACAGTTTTAAAAATACAGTTTTGAATTAATTTAAATTTTTCATCAATTTTGACAACATTTTCATAAAATTGTGAGAGAATATTTCACTTTGGCAAGATAGAATAAAAAAGAAAAAACAAAAGCCTCTTATTATAAAGTTACATATTAGGGAGGCTTACTGATTTTAACATACTCATACACCAATGGGCCATATTTAATATACCAATACATTAGGAAAAAAACCAACCCAACATTGACATTAGAGCAGAATGTTACAAACCAAAATAGTGTTTAACTTTATCCAACCAAATAACTGTACATTATACAAAATAACTGAATACAAGGTAATTTATTTCCTTGTTCTTCTTCACCAATTTTTTTTTTTTTAAAAGGTATTTATTTCTATTTAAGATTAAACAAAACCAACTGTTAGAATTACCCAGAGAATGGACATTAAGTTAGCTGGTTTCAAGTTAGATGTTATCAAATATTATAGAAAGCAAGTGTACTTTTCTCTGCACTACGGAAATACAGATAGGTTCTATTTGATTTGTTGCCAGAAGGCTTACTACAACATTGAAGCTGATGTTCCTTTTTATGAAATTCTGAGAGTGAAAATCTCTCACTCTGTAAAGTGATCCAACTTCAGTAAAATCAAAGGATTGTTGCCCACCTGCATTTGTAATAGCAAAAAATATGATGTTCAGACTTTTTGTATGTTCCTATAATGTGGACACTTGGAAAGATTTACAGGCATATAGCAAATAAAGCCAGAAAGAGTCCTTGTTCTTGTTAAAGCTAGGGCTGTTGCTGCTGGTTTTTTTGTGGAAGGTATTTGTACAGTCATTAGTAGAGGTGATATAAGCATTATAGCAATTACATCAAGAGCCTTCTTTGATATCATTTCTCAAAGGCAGTTTTATGTTGATGTCAAGAATTCATGGAGGTCTGTCAAATTTCAAACACGTCAGTATTCAGTATGACTAGCAATACAATCAAAGTCAGATATATACCGTCTTTCCAAGTTACGTTTCACAGAGCATTTTGAAGATTTCATGTGTTGATAGAACATAAAACACAGGATGTATGTCCTATCCTGATGACATCTCAGTTTTTATTCTGGAAGAAAACCTCTATTCTGACCTATAAAAATGTCCCTTATTTATTACTCTTGAGGTATGAAAGAAACAAAAGGCTGCCTTTCATGGTAGTGATGATACCAAGAACTATAGCAGGTTGTCGTGGTTTTGGCCAGATTGGCCAGTCAGAATGACAGATAGCCCTCCCCCCACTCTCTCCTCAGAGAGGAGAGGAAGAGATAAGGAGATTTATGAGTTTAGAAAAAAACCTAAACTACTTTAATGAAAATATTAATAAATAAGGAAATAAGAAATAATAATAAAATTTTAAAAAAAGTATACAATATATACAAAACTGTATCCAGCTCCCAGGATGACGATCGCATCACCAGCAGACACAGGGAAAGTCCCAGACTGGAGTCAACGATGGAGAGGAGCTGAATTCCAGAACTAGAGTCAGGAGTGCTCAGATCGGGATCAAAGGCAGACGAATAGACAGGGTCCTCCTCAGACGTCAGCCATTGAAGAAAGAGACTTGACCTTTTGATCCCTCAACTTTTATACTGAGTGTGATGCAGATGGGGTGGAATACCCTGTTGGTCAGTTTTGGGTCACCTGTCCTGTCTGCTCCTCCCTGCAGGTGGGACCCCTCTATGCTTCTCCACTTCTGACCCTATAACAGGGCAAACAGCAAAGTTAGCTGACCTTGGTTGTTATAGCAATAAGTATAAGCAAGAGCCCCTCTGCATACCGTTCCTTGGTATAATCAGGTCTCATCACTCTGAGAGTGAACAGTTTCTGACCAATATGCTGTTAATTTCAGAGTTCAGTCAGTTAGAAGAGGCCCAGCTAAAAAGTAAAATTACAAAACAGAAAATTGGTTCTGTTTTACCTCAAACCAGGACACAGGTTTATCCCATCTATGTGAACCGATGCAGGCAGGACACAGGAACAACCACAAAACCGCGGATGAAAGGCAAAGAACAAGTTTAATCTCAATACCTCACAGACAGGGGAATCCCCAATGCAACGCACACAAGCAGGGACCGCGAGGACCGCGGAGTGAGAGAGAGTCCTTGTTAGCAAGAGTCCTTGGAAGCGAGAGAGTCCTTGTGAGCAACAGCGCGCACAGACTCCCTGTTCTCGCTGGTATTTAGAGGGTTCAAACAGGCATAGTTTTCCCACTGTGCTTTGATCTTCTTCAACAACAGCCCAGGATTCTCAAGCAGCTAGATAAGGTGTCCCTGAGTCCATTGCAGACTTATGTTATCTAAGTGCAAGTGTTTTTCTTGCAAACACATGAGACTGAATAACAATTAATTAGTGTGATATATGTCTTTTCCAGTACCTCAGGTGTGAGTCACTTGAGCGTATTTACAATCCTCCTCGACGATCTTCCATCACTTTTCCACACCACCACAATAGTAAATCAAGTGGGAATAGACGTTTGGATTAAAAGGAATGAGGTTTTCCCTTTTCACTCACATGCACAAGAATATTAACAATATTATTCTTGAATTTTGCCTCTGATTTTACATGTTCACAACTTGATCACTTATAGCTTCAAGCAAAAAGCAATAATTTTCAGTGAGAAATCAAAATCAGTTGTTCAGACCACATTTCAAAACAACTTTGACTTTATACTTTTCTCAGCTTAACGAGTGTCTGATAAGTGAAAGTTAGTGAAGTTAGTTTTTTAAAAAAAGTAAGTCTGATATTAAAACTATCATTCTTGTGTAGTTCCAACAGAGTCGAGCTCAGTATTTGCTTTTATCAGATACGGATGTGAAACGAATAACCAAATTTATTTTAAATTTTTTTTCAGTCTTCATTCTAAAAGTATTTGCATATATTCTGAGTGAAATGGCTATGTATACATATGTATATATAATTTCATGCATATGTGTATTTCTTTAGATGAAATAAAAGATTACATACCATGTCTGAATGGGGTCAGAACCCATCTAAACAGTTCACCAACAAAAGCAAATGCTCAGAATGCCTTATACACACAGTACAACTATTTCATTACTTTTACATATGCAAAAAACCTACACTCATATGCAATAGTCCGTGCTCTACTCTGACAGTGAAAATAAATTACAGAAATGCAAGAGGAAAAACCAGATGTATTTAAATGACAAACAGCCATTCTCTCTGAAATTCTAAGGACTGTGAAATGGAGAAGTCACATCAAATTGAAAAACAAATGGGAACCAGAAATTCAGATTGCCATCGAAGAGAAGAAAGCTCTAAGAGAGGTGTTCTCATGTGCTCTTTTAAAATCTTGATACCCTTTGCTTCACAGCAGATAGAAGAATTGCAAGGGCCGACATCTTCTGGAACAGTGCAGCAAGGAATAGACAAAATGGGATTGTCACTGTGCCCCAAGGACAGGGGGTTGAAGACAGCTGCCATATTAGTAATGTTTAAATGCCACTACTTGTAAGGCTGGAGTCATGGGCAAAAGCCCTGGCTTCCTTCTGTTTCACTTTTGAAAAGTAAAGGCCACCTCTGAATTATTTGTGCATCTGAATATAATCAGTTCACTGTAGCTACAACACACTTTTTGCCATCTTTGGCCACAAAACAGTCTGGCTGTACACTTTTATTCTAACCTCTGGATCCATGCTATACTTCCAAATATCAGTGGATTGAAAACTGCATGGACATCACGTAAGTATTTCATTCAAATGGTATTTGAGGGGATACAGAATAACAGCAAGTTAAGACAAGGCCTTGTTTTTAAGCAGAACAGCTGAATCCTCAGCTGAACACCTTTTAGGGTTAGCTGGGAGGAGCCAGCTCACTAGCTTGTTGTAGGGAAACAATACAATGCTGAGTTGAGAAGCCCTGCCATGAGTGCCCTGAAACCTTCATTATGGTAGCTACCATTATGGAAGAATAAATTACACAGTAGCAGTACCAAGAGAAAAATAAAGCAAGCAACCAGCAAGTGGATCAAGTTGCCATAGAGTTTTTCCAAAGCAGTCTTGGAAATCTTTTCAAAGTTTGAAAGCCTATCATAAATTTTATGTAACTTTTTCATCAGAGATTTGCTAAATTGTTCTCTAAGAGATAACTAATGGACAGCAGTGGATTGTCATAATAGTCTTGGAGGATTAATCATATCAGTGCAAATTAGCCTTCCTTAGCTACTTATTCAGAACTGACCTTTAACCACCATAATGACATTCCTAAACCCAGTGGTGAATATTTCATAATCTGGTGAATTCCACTAAACCGCTAACACTCTCTAAGTACATCAAACTCAACCTTTAGTTTAGTATGCCTTCAAATGTTGCTCCTGGAACTTCTTGCTTTATAACAAACATGGCCAAAATTTGCCATAAAAACTAGTGCTTATTTACCCAAACATAATAATTCACTTTTCTTTTTTCCTTTGACATACTGTACTTTTCTTCTGACATTTGTTTCTAGCCTCCTTCTCAGCCCCTTTCACCACCTGCCTTGCTAATGTATGGCTAACAGCCAGAAATAAGACCACTTTGAATGTCCCTCTCTATTTCGGCTGTCTGAATGGTTTCCAAACAATAGTTTTAATGTAGCAGCAGAAAAGGAGATGTGGGTGTTAGGTTGTGTGACTAAAGGAGAGGAGAAGCACAGTGCCAGGCAGGGGAACCCCAATAACACCTCTGAGATATGAACGCTGGGTTTTCCCACAGCTGTCCCAGGAGAGTGTCAGCCCCCACGGCAAGGTGGGACACCCACCAGCACGAGCCAATGCAGTGGCTCTGAAGATCACCTTTTCAACGGTGGGGGATCACTGCTCAAGAGTATGGGGCACATTATGGAATGCAGAGTAAGAGCTTTTTGGGATTTCACAGGACATTATACAATGTTTAGGGAGGAACCTAATGTGGAAAAAGGGAGGGTCAGGGTGGTTTGGGGAGGAATAAGCATGGAAAAATAGAGGAATAAAAGGATAAAAGGAGCTGGTGACACGTAGGCAGGTGGCTGATCAGTACACATCTGGCCATACCATGGACTCAATACAGTGTTCCCTGTCCTGTTATTAAATGCCATTTCTGACTCATGCATGTTTATGGGGGTCTGAGTGCCAGCAACAGGAGTGAGTGCTGGTGTGGAAGTGAGTGTGAGGTGTCTGTACCAGCAGCTGAAGGGGGGTTGTGGCCTCAGGGGCTCATTTGTCCAGGTGCCAGCAAAGGGGAAGATTTGGATCCACGGGCAACCAAAGGGCAGGCGAAGTGTCTAAGCCCAGCTGTGGGAGGGATCCACATTACGTATGCATAGGTACATGCACGCGCGCTTGTGCATGTGTCTTTCCCATGACTGGACTTTCCTCATGATCAGCCATTGAAGGAGGTAGGATGAGGCCATTGGTGCCATGGGAGCTAGTGTTAGTGCTGGGTGTATCTGTGACACACATGTATGTCTGATCCGTGTGTCCAGGCGTGTTTATATGCTTGTGTTTGAATATGTGCTTTGCTGCTGCTTGGACCAGGAGCAGGGAGTTGCAGCAGCCTCGCCTCTGTCAGGCTATGAGATTCAGTAGCTCGCTAACATCGGGGGTCGTGGTATATGTTAGCAGAATCATTAGGAGAGGTGCACATAGGAATTTAGATAGGTGGCCACAGAGGCAAACTGAGAAAAACATTTCTAAAATGGAATACCCAATCACTTTCTATCATAGTATGCCAGACTTCTAGGTCATACTCTTCCAAATGTTTCATTTCCTCATACCAACAATTCAAAGATGAGTATATGTAAGCCGGGTGGCCTAAGACCTAAAAGAAAACAGAAGTTTATTCTGGAAATCTATAGAAGAAAACCCAAAACTCTGTGACATTCGGTGTAAAGAAAGGGATTTGAGTGAAAGAGACTTTGGGGCGAGCTACCATCCTAATCAGATGTGTCAGCCTGCAGATTTAGGACACTAAAGTCCCAGGTAAAGAAAATGCCACTTGTGAAATCTGTAGATAGCAGACCGTGTGGGGTCCAGTGTTCCGTGATATTCTCTGAGAAGCGGAAAAGTCACTGAAAAATGCCCTGCTTCCAGCCAGCAGGAAGGAACGGGGCAGTCAGCGCGGGACTGGCTGAAGCCTGGCTATTGCACAGAGGAGAGGGGAGGCAGGAGGTGCCCAGGATTGCCACTGGCAAGCAAGGAGTCGAGCACTGCTGCAAGAGGAAGGCACATTCCTGCTGCTCAACAATTTCCTCACAATAAAAGAAGAAAGAAGAAATTGAATTCATGTCATTTGGGAAAAGAGATACTATTAGATCCTACATTTTCCCTCCCCTCTCTCCTTTTCATTTCTGCCTCAACAACAGGGTCTTTGTTTCTTGATTCACTGTTTGTGAGGAGGCAGCAAAGGTCATTGAGCAATCAATTTGGTATAGTTTTCCCAGATTTTGGGATAGAACTCAGGCCAGTGTTTAATTATGGCACTTTGAAATTGAAGCTGGCTCCTGTTGCTTATCAGAGCATGGTAAATGGACTATACATATACATGAATAACATCTGCATATGTGCACATATATATCTAATTCAGGACAGATAACTACCCTTACAAAGAAAGACACGTTACATACACAAACTGTGTATATACACATATATAAATATATACAAAATAAATGGCTTCTGTTTGATTAAGTTCTCAGCTTGAAAATAACATATTAATTCAAAAAGATAGTTACTTATGAAAGACCCATGACAATACTTCAAATTCTGTTTTCAGAACATACAATATTTGCTTGTGTCTCAGATATCCCCGAACACCTAATTAAGTTAATATTTCCTTTTTGCTCAGAATGGAAATCTTTCTACTAGAAGTGAAGAGGTATTCTACCTCTAAGGCAACTGGTCTTTTCAAAGAAACAGTGAAAATAGCAGCCGTTTATTACTGACTGGATTTTAAAAATGTCTTAATCGACCAGTTATTCTGTGTATACTATGAAGTGAGTAATTGAAATGCTGAATTTCTATTCTGCAAGAAATTCTAGAATTTTGAAAACATTTTAATTTGCAAGAAAAACTGTAAGTGACAGAATTCCTTGTGGAAGGAAAACTTCTTTCAGGGGAAAAAAAGCCATATGCAGTCTGGTTTAGCTTTTCTAAAAATTAAACAAAGCGTGACCTAGCTAGGACCCAGTAGTCTGCCTCTAGCTGTGGTAAAAGCCTGGCAAAGTATTGAAAAAGAAACATAAGAATGTTCATATTCTTAAGAACATTGTTTCATGATATTAAAACTGAGGTTCCTTTGTACTGGATCATACCACAGGGACACCAGGTTTAATATTCAACTGCCAACAGCTGGCATCTGCTGCTTTAGAGAAACAGGAACAAATATAATTCTCCTAATTATCCGAATCATTATTCTTCTTACTTCATAAACTACATATGCCTCCTGGGTCTGTTTTATACTGATCTCACTCTCTACCAGTTGCCTGCAAATCATTACCAAAATCTTGTCCTTTTCTTCAGGCCTTGTTCCTTCTCTTTATTTGAGAACCAAATATAACAGGTGAGCATATTTAATGCTGCAGCTATGCCAGATTTATATGTATTCATCAACAAACACATCCCTGTGGATCTCTGCCAGTAATGCTTAGATATTCCTTTAAACCTCTGCCTTTCATGCCTTTCTATCAGAAGTCTCATATTTTTTCTACTTATTGCTTCATTTGCTTACAAGTTTCAGACTGCAAGCATCAACTCTCTGCTGTATTGTGGAATATTACTAATCCTAGAATATCCTTGTTAAAAAACAGACAACCCTACCTTGGTGTCATAGATATATCTGAAGTTTTTAGTTTTCCCTTAATGTAAGGGCTTGCATGAATCAAACGTCTTACTTCCTTGCTGTCACCACTACTGCTGCAGCATTACTTGTCTAATCACGCATTAAGACTACACAGCTCCTGGAGAGTATTCTGTGTGCTTTCTGAGGAGTGAAGCAATGTCTGCTACACTTATGGGTGTCATAAAATCATTCATGTTAGCATGCAACAAAGTCTTTATGTCCTCAGACTGTACTTAAAGTTGATCATGAAAAACTTCCAACAAAACCAGACTTGGAATGGAAGCTTTTTGAGTAAGGTCAGCCTGTTAATATGAGTTTGTGCAGTGACTGGCATAGTATAAGTGGTCCTGCCAATCCAAAGGTCCAGCTGTACTCAACATGACTGATGCCGATTTAAAAAAAAATCAAGCGCAAAATTTAAAATGGTATTTTTCCATTGCAGTGATCAATCTGTTCCTAAGCAATTAGACACTAGATTATTCTCTTCGTCTACGCCTTTAGTCCCCTGTCATGCACTCTGAAAAGTGATACAGGTTAGGGGGAATTTCTGGATGAAAAATAGGACATTAGCTGTATCTGACGTAAATGAATTTAAGAATATTTTTTAAGCAAAATCTCAACACATCTCAGGATCTCAAACACATTGTAAGAACCGGCAGGGGTTTCAGTAAATAAAAGTATTAATATGAATTTTCTACAATATCACTGAAATTATAAGGGGGGAAATAAAATATTTTGCAAAACCTACAGAAAAATGCCAGGAAACCAAGAAGGATTTGGCCAAACAAGCAGAGCAGGAGGAATACTGACTAATTTAAAATTTGGGAACTGAACACTGAATAATAACTAATAAGAGTACCTGCTGGGCCTATTTTGAATTGGCAGAGATACAAAGTGTTTTGCAGATTAGCTACTTTTCCCTGGAACAGGTATAAAATTTTAGATACAAAGCCTATATTATTAAAATACTGTGAGAAGAGTCCCTCAGTTTGAATAGAAAATTATCATAATCTGAAGTGGGTTTGAATTACACTGTGGATATTGCTGTCAATGAAAAAATACAGTACTTAAAATGGCTGCACATGTGGTTACTTTAATAATTATAGTGAATTCTTCTGAAGTCGTTGTTACTGGTAGCATTAGAAGTGGTAGCTTAGACTTTTCATAGACTTTCATTGACCCCTGAATAAAGTCCAAAGGAATCCTTCAAGTAAGTCATCAGGCTATCTATTAGATGGGCAAATTTAGCAACAAACTGAAAATTCCTCACCAGAATGAAAAAAACATACTTGTTCAGCAAGTGTCTTGGAAAAAACAAAAAGGCCATGCTTCATTCTTTCCAATAGGATCGCTCAGGGCAGTAGAAGGCCCTCATCCCACTCCTGGTTACTGCCAAACACAGACTTTCCAGGCGGAGGTCATAGGGTTGTGGAGCCACTTTTCTTCCCCAGCGGGACACAGTAAACATGGTGTGTGCCAACATGGGATTCTGCAGCAATCATGTAGACTCCTTCCAACTGCATCTGACTTGTGTGCTATGAAAATTATATAAGATTCAGAATTATTTTAGTCTGCCAAGAGTTAAATTCAGTTCCACATTGCACTTACTTCATTTAACTAGTTTTCAAGGTGTTCCAGGCCCTTTCTTCTCCTTCAGTCAGGTAGCTTTGCTCTCGAGTTATTTGCTGGTACTTATGGCAGACCAGAAGCAAGGTGTTTGCTTAAAATCTTTCATATCTATTCTGGCCATTTTAAGTAAACAGACTTGTTTTCCTCAACCAGGACTGTGTCTAAATTCATGTGCTTTACATTTCAATATCTGTGAAAGAATAGTGCTTTGTTGGATAACATCTTGAACCAGGTTTTAAATAGATTCAAGTATGTAATGTTTGAGAAAGGTGAGTACTGGGGTCATCAGGAAGTACCAAAACCAAAATTAAATATTTAAGTCTTATTAATTTAATTGGGAATTTAGTTTTGAAATCCTATTGAGAAAATAACTATCTTTTAATGAAAATATTGTGGTGATTATCATCTAGAAATTTCCCTACAAATGTTTTTTGGAAATATTTTATCTGAACATCTATACGTGGTTTCCAACAAAAATAAAGGATTTTCTTCCCCATCACCTTTTTAAATGAACAATGACAACTCAGAGGATTATTTTCGTTTGTTACCTCAGTATTTGGTACTGATGGCATTTCTGTTGCTTCAAGTCACAATAAAGGTTTGCTCCTTAACTTATATAATTTTATATCATCTGAGGAGGTTCAGGTCAGAAATGATAGATTCTTTATTCTTCATTCCAGTCTTTGTTTTACTGATGTGAACTACCTCCAACACTGCTTAAAAATTACTGCTATAGTTCCAGGACTCAGCTTTATTCTGCTCTGGATAACAAAGAATAGGATACAACATATAACAGCTTTGAAAAAGACTTATCTTGCAATTAACATCACAGAAAGTGGGCTCTCTTATTGGTCATACCATTCCAAACCTTACATTTTTTAAATTATTTAAGTATTTTCATAAATAATATAGTGAGACTACAAATTCGGCTGTATAACTGTGCTGGAAACACTGGGTGAAACATGCAAAATTGATTTCCAAAGTATAGCAAAGATTTTGCTCATGAATGCATTTGCTCCTCAGAGGATGAAAAGGAAGGAGAGAAAAACCTGGTTCATTAAGTTGTCTTGCAACAAAAAGCTGAAATATCTGCCAAAATCATGAGTGACCTGATGGTTAGACACAGCAAGGGAATGAAGAATTAGGCGTGCATTTCACTTTGTCTTATAAGAAAAATATTGTTTCAAAGAATATTCTTAATGCATGCCTTTGATCTGACAATATAGGCAAGAGAAGGTATTTTATAGGTCATTCATAATATGTACTGCTAAATAGATATTTATTAATCTACTTTCTGTTTACATTTGATGGTTTGCTATAACAACGTGGAGAAAGTTCTTTGAAGGCAAGAAACAAAATATAAAAGCATACCCTTCGTCACTTTTAGCATGTTTAGCAACACAAACTGTATGTACACATACACACATACACTGTCAGATTTGACTGTCTTTCAGATCTGATGCTGAGGATATGAAAAGAAAGTGTGAATATATAACTAGAAGACATATTGTTACCTATTTTCCATTAACTCCCACATTTTCTGGTTTGCATTATTGTTTGTTCATGAGGACTGAAAATTCAGCTTACACATTTACTATCCCACTGAAAAATACATTTCAGGGGTCATGATAGAGTACCATAATCATGGCTGAAATGGTACATAGAATTTTAGATGGAATTTTGGCAAGCAAATATGTGACTTTGCATAAACCCATTTGATCATATAACTTGAATTTAGTGGGTTTGACTCCTCTGCTTTTGTTGCTCCTGGATTACAACACCACAGCAGTGTGATTACTTAACGACTGTGAAGTCGGTTCAAATGAATCTATTTCCTACAGATTCTTCAATGCCTTGAGGATTTATCTAGGGAAACAGAGCCTCATGTGAACAAACTGGGAAGGGAATACTAGGAGAAAGAAAATTGCAAAATATTTAAAAGGCTTGTTTTCTTTCTGGAGAGTATTTGCTACTTTTGAGTATTTTTAATTACGGTTTTGTAATTTGTAACAGGCCCTTACTCACGAGATCATTGAGCTAGAGCTGACTCAGCCTTCACCTTATCGTAAATTCCCAAACTCAGAAAGATTTCACACCACACACCCCACAAAGACAGAAAAAAAAAAAAAAAAGAAAAGCTTTTGCCTACATTAAAGGCCAATTATCTTTTTATGAAACTTCAAAATAGCTAGGTTGGAACAGAAATAAGAAGATTTTGTATGCATTTTTTCTATTGTAACCATGCAAAGCAGGTTCCTGCTCTTAGGCTTAGTCTCAATTAACCCAGTGTCTCTCTAAATTACAGAAAATCTCTTGCAAACTCTTATTCTTACTTAAGATGTTTTGCTTTCTACCATTTCAGTGACTTGATGGTCTCAGCCTCACTTCAAACAACTGCCCAATCTACCCTTCAACTCCTTGTTTCACACCCTCCAGGATACGTGCTATTCCTCCCCAACGTGATCAACTGGATGCAAAGCAAGGCATCAATGTGTCACAGAATTAATTATGCTCAAACTACTCCTTCTTTTTACAGAAATGTAAAGAAACTGCAACCAAACAAATCAACTATACAGTTAATCACCTCATTGTATTAATATTTGAAAATTCTTCCCCATCCCTACTTAACTATAACTGAACTCTTCAGCACACAAGTCAAGTTTGTTCTGCAGCTGTGGTTAAAGTTTCACCATAGCCCTGTCTTAATCCCAGTGATGTTCTGTACATGGCCATTTGTTATATCCCATGCCACGGTTTAAGGATTATTCCAAGTTTCACTGGCATTAATGACCACCTGCAATGAAATGCGGTTGTGGCTCATCCTACAAAGTAAACATTGTGACTGTATATTTTTCTTCTGTCAACTCTCTTTACCTCTGCTGAACCAGGATCAGCAAATTTAGAGGGGCTGAAGTCTCAGCATCAATTTTACTTTGAGGAAAGCACCTTTTCTTCATGACATTGTTTCCTGAGGCAATTAAATCCATGTGGTAGCCAGACTGTGCTAGCAATGTGCTCCCAGCACTCTGTTATTCCAGAGGTGTTAACTGAGATAGGTCTGGGCTTGAAAGAATTATTTAGCCAGGTAGTTTTTTAAGAACCAAAGAAAAAAAAAGTTGAAAAAGTAATACAAATCTGTTTTTATCATAGGTATGTGAAAAGAGTCTCAAACATAAAATAAGAGTAACCAAGTCCCCTTAATTTATTTAAGTATTTAACATAATAATGGAAGAGCTTTTAAAAAGATGCATGTAAACATGAGATAAAATGGCAATTTTTTTTTTCTGAGGGACAGAGTCAAAAGCGAAAAGGAATTTTCTATTAGAGATGCAAACTGTGAAATGTTCAGTTTAAACAGTTCTCCCCTGTCAAAAGAAAAACAAACAAGAACGTAAAATTGATTTTAAAATATAAATAAATAAGTACTCAAGTGAGCTGGACAGAGAAAACAGGTAGCTTTACAAAAAATAAAAAGGGCTTCTCAAATTAGGAGAGAACTGGTGCTGCCCCACACCATTAAGCAGTGATCTCTGCTTACAGACCAAAGAGGTGCAGATCTTTGCAGCTTCTCCCCTGGGACTAGGGCTCTGCTGTGTCTTCTTGTATTGGGCCCAGGAGTCCACCAGGGCTCGGGGGAAGGACGGGACAGCTGCCAGATGGTGGAAACGTGCAGTGGTGTGTGAAGTGCTGTGCACCCAAGAGCCAAAAGAATGAGATACTGAGAGAACCAAGAAATAAACCAGGTACAGGACCATGTGGTGGCACTGCATCGAACCTTCACCGTGATTCTGTTCTGACATTTTTCTCCTCATGGTATGAAGAAATTCAAGTGACTTTAGCCAGCCATGCAGACAACTCCTCCTCCACTTCCTGTTCAGCTGTTGTGGGGGGAGAGAGAGGAACCATGACTGTAGCTTCTCTTTTTCTTGCCGATTTGTTCTCCAACAGGAGTGGGTGAAGAAGAAGTGGTCTGGGCAGTGCAGCTCTTTCCTTGCCCATGAACTGTGACAGCAAAAGCCTGTGCAAAAAGTAAGGTAAATTCCACTTATCCCTCTGTGTATGTGTAAGACTGAAAACTTACAGTTTTCTTTTGGAGGGAAAAAAACCCACTGGAAAGAACAATAAAAAGAGGCTGAGTCACTAAACAAAAAGGGAATAGGACAGGTTGTGAAAATGCTGTCCTCTGAAGGACATAGGTGCTTAATGTCTGGGTATTTTCTTTTTAAATGAGAGGAGAACAATGACAGTACTTACGTAGCTAGCTCACTACAGGAGTGGAAATGGATTGTTGCTTATCAGCAACAATAAACTGTGATGATCAACTCTTTAAATTACAAGGTGAAAGTAATCTTTGCAGAACACATTATTGGTCACATTTTGAGCAGCTCTGGAACTGAGAATGGTATTTTGTACTGTAAAAAAACTAAACCTGAATGTAAACAGAAAATCAAGTGAAAAAAATCCTAACTGCTATTAAGGGTGTGTGTGGTTTTCTTGGGTTTTGGGATGAGTTTTGATACATCTTTCTTCAAAATGCCATATCTGAAATCTGAGCTTTCCTTGACTCTTTGCTCACTTGTTCTGACAATCTCCATGCTGTCACGTCCCACAGAGCTGCTCACCTGTGTTACTTTCTGAGGCCCCCCTTGGTGTGGATGAAAGTTTTTGGAAGAGCCTCAAAGAATTCAGTCTTTTTTTCTGTGGATTTTGCTTTACAATAAAGTTGACTGCAAGGAAAACAGCTCATGCTTGTGAGCATCCTGGGCAAAGCACCAATCTTGACATAACAAGGACATTTTTCAAACATAAAAGAATTGTGTTCAATTTTTTTTATTATTTATTTATTTTAGGTATAAATAGTCTTGTTTCACAGCAGGCATACATGGGGTTTAGTTTTGGGAGCACTTCTGTTATTATTTTATTTCACAAACAAAAGAATTTATTGTAATAAATGTTAAAAATGCTTCCCTTTCATTAATTTTGTTTTATTTATAAGAATTATAGAATCATAGTGTCACAGAATCATATAATGGTTTGGGTTGGAAGGGACTTTCAAAGATCATCTAGGTCGCTAGACTAGGTTACTCAAAGCCCCCTCCAGCCTGGCCTTGAACACTTTCCATGATCCACAACGTCTCCGGGCAACCTGTTCCAGGGTTTCACCATTCTCATCATAAAAATTTTCTTCCTTACATCCAATCTAAATCTATTCTTTTTATAGTTTAAAACTGTTGCCCCTTGTCCTGTCACTATGGACCTTGGTAAGAAATCTTGCTCCACCTTTCTGATAGCCCCCTTTGTGTGTTGAAAGGACACAATAATGTGTTTGTGAAGCCTTCTCTTCTCCAGGCTGAACAACTCCAACTCTCTAAACCTTTCTTCATAAGAGAGGTGTTCCAGCCCTCTGGTTATTTTCGAGGACCTCCTCTGGACCCACTCTGACAGGTCCATGTCTTTCTTGCACTGGAGACCTCAAAGCTGGACACAGTACTCCAGGTGGGGTCTCACAGAGCAGAGTAGAGGGGGAGAATCACCTCCCTCATCCTGCTGGCCATGCTTCTTTTTACGTGCTCTGAGTTGCAAGTGCAAATGACAAGCATATATTTGTGCTCCACTGATACACAGGTTTTTTCAGATATCCCTTCTGATACTCCAGAGGAGCTTAATGTTGACCATTTTAAGTTATTGTTTTAAACCAATGTTGCTTTTCCAACAAAGCAAAAGAATTTGGGAATCATCATTAAATGCAAAGATACAGTAGCCTAAGACATAGAAAAACAACCTTTTGCATATTAAAAGTAGAAGATAAGGGAGTGCATGTAGCTCAGGTTTTTAAAAGGTTTGGGAAAAGCATCTGTGTCAGAACCGCATCAATAGTGATCAAAATATTTTTCAGTTGGAGTATAATTTGTTTCTTCGGACTGCATCGGTTTACTCTGTAATGGAAAATGAAGAAAGGAAGGCAGGGAAGGTGATTACAGAATTTTAAGTTGGTTTCAGCTATAGCATGTACTTCTAAAAAACAAAAATAATAAAAAAATTACCAGTGCTTTTACCTTGGACAAATAGGGTGAGTTTAAGTTAAGAATCACTGCGTTGTAAAGTCCACTGTCCTCACACTTCACATCAGTTTCTATCTGATACGACAGATATATTTTTCCCTAATTTTTATTCAAAAGGTCTGTACAGGGTGGCTATAAGTTACCAACTTTACCATAGGCCTGTACTCAAAGTTGATCAGGATTCATCTCGGTTTTGGAATGAGTTTAGCAATAGGGTAATGCTACTTCCAAATCTCAGGAATGTGGGTTTACCTGAAGCTGATAGTCAAAACCTTTGCTCCACTGAACATACAAGTAAGTGTCATTGTGCTGCTTTGAGGAAATAATGAGTCTGATTATTATTAAGTTTTTTAAGAGAGGATGTTTGGAGAACATGCAAGGTCATCAATGGTAAAAATGACTGGTTTGTGCATTTGGAAGTTTTAAATCCTATACCAAAGCATTCCTGGCTACAGCGAAGAAAACTTATTTTCACTCTTCTTGATCAGAAAACTTAATATGGTAGCTGACAAATTGGCAAGCCGAATCTCTAAAAACAAAAAGCTTTTTTTTAATGTAACGGGATTTCAGTTTCCTGTCAAGTCAGAGAAATAACTCACAGTGCATAAAGCTAAACCTGTGCATGTCCCTGCAGGATTTGGGCCTAACATTATGAGAGAAGGAAGAGATAGTACAATACTAAGGAGCTCTTCTTGCTCCTCTGACATGCTGTAAAGTTTCTGTTTTGATCAAAAAACGGGGAAATGCCTGGAGAATGTGCTTCTGTGTTTTATTAATGTACAATTTGAGCTCACAGCAATTTTGGAGAACGTGGGAAATAGCGTCATTCTCAACATTTTGACAGGACTTTTTTAGCTCATTTCTTCACATTTTGGAAAGGAAAATTATGCTTTCATTTCAATATTGCCTTTATGACAGCTTCCATGACCGACATCTACTGCCAGTGTTTCTCCATATGTTTAGCAGTACTATAGCAGAACCACATTCCATGTGGTTTGATATTTCCATGATTATCCAGGTCCTAAAAGCTATCTAGATGAGGCTATCCCAGGTCTGTGTATAGCTGAATTAGCAATTATTCATGCTCTACTTTTGTTTTTTGTTTTTTTTTTGTTTGTTTTGTTTTGTTTTTATAAATTTCTATAATTCACTGTTATAGTTTAAATGCCCTAATTTTAGCATCTGAAATATGCTTCCAATAAACAGTAATGTAAATGGTGTAGTAAGAAACCACCACACTAATGTGTCAAATTGCTTCACAGTATTTTGACATTTTTATTTTATTGGTCTATTCTTCTGTTAACATATACATAATTAATTAGAGCTCTTTCCATACAGTGTAGCTGCCCTTATAATTATAGGCAAGGCCACTTGTACAACAAAATATTATTTTGCGACAAAGTGAAAATCATTTCCAGGGCACTCAGTTAATGATACTGTACTGAAGGAAACAATCATTCATATTATATTTAACTGGTCACAGCATCCTTTAATAGTATATGCAAACTCCAGAAGCTAGTAATGAAAAAATACCAGTTCTCTGCTTGCTTAGATCCAGTTTATGCTCTCGAGTCTCATATTCAGATTTCTTCATGGTGGAAGGACTGATTAACATAGTCTGTACAAACAACTCAAAGAATACTGATTTCAAGTGATCAGGAGCTGGGATTTCTGATCCATGGGAAACTTTAACTCGTCAATGTGTTTGATCTGACATTTTCTTCTATTCATCTGATGACCATGAAGCTAAGACATCAATTAACTACTTTCAAATAGGCTTTACCCTGACAAATTTTATTACGCATGCATGTGACAGGTTGGTATTTTTGCACGAATAATGAGAAAGAGGAAAGTAAGTAAAAGAAAGGTAAAAAAGACAAAGGTGTTAGAAAAGAAGAAAGTGGAGTGTAGTGAGTCAGAGAAGAAACAATTGAAAACTGAACAAAAACATGTAACTGCCTCACAGAAACACACTATAGAAACATATAGGTGATTAGTCATACAGCTACTATGGCCAGTTAAACATTGTTACATCTGACATGTAACATTGACGTCAAACATTGATACATTTGAAACAAAGAAAACAGACACGCAGGGATCACGGAATACACCTTTGGCCAGCACCGGTCGATTAGGGAATATATTATAAATTCATATGGTCATTACTTTTGCCATCTCTCTATCATCATGTCCCCATAGGCTCCACTTCACAGATGTGAACCTCAGAAGCTGAGTGACTCCCTGAGGTCAGACCTGCAATCTTCCAGGGAGAGCTGCAGGCAGGCCACCTGGACCAGGGGTGAAAGCACTACAGAAGTGACATCCCCGGTGATTGTAAATGGTCATTGCTCAACTGACTTTAAGCTGTGATTTCGCCTTTACATGCTTTGACTTTTGCTACATTTAGAGAAACTGATTTGGTATGATTTTAGGAGGGTAAGAAATATTAAGGAAATAACTGCTTTAGAATAATAGACTGTCAGTCCCTGGGACATCTCTCTAAACAGGAAAGAGGGAAAATCTGATTGTTGAAAGCCAAGGTCATAAAATTAAATGTTTTGAAAACTGGCTGAAACAAGCACTAGTCCAATGGTCACTGTAATATTCAGTGCAGAGAAGCCAGACTTCACCTGGGAACCTAATCTGTCAGCAATGCAAAAATAAATATTGAAGATAAAATATAGGGGTTGTGTGTGTGTGTGTGTGTGTGTGAGGATTGGTTTGGTTTGGGTTGGGTTTTTTGTGGGTTTTTTTGTTTGTTTGTTGGTGTGTTTTTTTCAATAAGCAGTAGGTAGAAGTAGAGCAGTAAAAGTTGGATAAGAAATTAAATAACTCAACCTACTATGCTTTGTATTTGTAAGTATAATGATTTTCTTCCAATGAAATTCCAGAAAATTATATGGCATAGGATAACCACTTTACGCTCACTGCCATAAAATAATTCTTAAAATACTATGTTGTTTCACCCGAACATTATTGCAACTATTAATTAGAAATGTGTCTCAATAAATGCATTGGAAGCCTCTTAAGGAATAACTCTATGTTGCTTAGAAGACTTACAAGTCTCTCTGCAGGATGTCGGGTATCCTCCTGTTAGTAAAGAAAACGGACTAGTTTGAACCATCCATTTTCATTTGAAAGGTAACAAAACAGATTTTTCTTGTAACACAATACTTGTCAGATTTGTCAAATGTGTAAATAAAAATGAGAAATTGTTAATCAAGCCTACGATATTTCCTTTTTATTCTGTAGCATACACCTGAAATCTGTCAGTTCTAATATCCTTGTCAGTGATTATGAAGGCCCTCAAGGCTATTTGTTAGACGCTACATGATATGTTTCACACAATAGCAGCTTTTGGGGATATTCATATTTTGGTATGGAAAGGTAATTATTTGGTTTGGAAAGGTAATTATTAGTTTTGCATAGTCTCATAACAGATCCTGTATGGGAGTCCTTCATTTACGCAAGGAGATAAAGAATGAAAGCTAAGAAGTAAATAATTTCTTCTTTGCACTGCTGCACTTGAAGAAAACAGCTAGGTTGAAAGTTGAGGTCTATTCTGAGTCTGCTTAATGTTTAGAATTTCATTAAAATTTTATTGAACACTTCCTTATGCTTTAAATTACATCTAGGAAATTTATAGTGCATTAGGTTATTTTATGCATGGCCTATGTTGCGCATAAGTGGCAATATTGTCCAGTTTTAGTGTTAATACAGAAGGAAAATGCAGTCTTCTTTCATTACACATACTGGGCGAAGGCCAAGTAAAAGCTATGCTGACATTGCAATTGAGAGTGGCAACACTACAAATGTAGCACAACTGAGCTACCCCGAGAATCTGCATTCTAGGAAAGTTCTATTATTAAAAACTTAATTCTTTTGCTCTGTTTTCTGGTAACCATTTTGAAGCTGTGTGGTGGACACCAATAAGGGCAACAGAGAAAGAGCAAATGGGACTTGCCAAAGATGAATTTCAGAGAATGCTGTAGATCAGTGGATTGTGTCTCTGCAAGGAACTGAAAATCACAGCAATGATTAATCCATCCCCTTTCACCATGTTCTTTTCCTCCCTAGGCAGAGAGATAACCTTGAACAGCAATGTACGTACAAATAGACGTGACTCTGAGTCATTATTTGCTTTCTAGCTGCCACTGCGTGACATGGATTTCAGTCTTTGTTTATTAGGAGAGTTCTCGAATTTCTGGACCAAACCAACAAATTCATGAAATTACTGGTTTTTGGAACCATATCTGACACAATGATTGTACTAAATGCAGCATATTTTCAGCCTTAGCAGTCTGTCAATGAACTTGTGGCTGGTATTTTCTGTACCTATTCCCTACCTGTCTTCCTCCTGCAATTCTCTTTCAGACAATTAAATCAATTATAAATTTTATTTTAAAATGGAACTCATGGCTACTCAGTGGCCATGGATGATGGATCTTCAAACTCAGACAGTTTACTTCCCTGTTCCAAGAAATGCTGCCCAAACCAAGGACTATGATCAGGCATGTGCCTTAATTTAAACTAACTTATGTCGGGGCCAAGTCCTTATTACACTGAAGTGAGATAAAACACACTCTCTGATGTTGGTAGGGGACAGTGGAGGGAAGCAAATCTTAACTATTCTGAGTACTAAAAGTATTTTTGCAAACTCTACCTTTGTATCATTAGACTAAATGAAAGCAAATTTTACTTTGATACACTAATTTGAAAAGGTTAAAAAATTAGGCAGGTACACGGTTCCAGTTTTCAAAAACAGATGCTTTGGTGACTTCAAAGATCCTGAGGTACTCTCAGAAATCAAGTGAAAGAAAAAATAACATTTAGCTTGAAAAATATTCTTGGGTTTAGTTTGCAACACCAAAAATTACATGGTTGATCTTAGATCACAGTCCTGTGTGCTTTAGGTTTTCTCTTATAAGAGTATCCTTAACTCATAGAAATATTATTGGAAAACACATTAATAATTCTACTGTGATGGATATACTATTGAAGTTGATAAACATATGTCTGTATGGAAATGGAAATAAGGTTGGAAATTAGGATGGAATAATACAGCTATGCTGTGATATCTACCCATATGGACACTTTTATGTTGCAGTAAATACAGAGTAGCCTTTTTCCTCAATAAATATGACTAAATTACTATGACAAAAAGTATGAATTTAAGATCAGCTATTTTACTGTACAGTAGCTTTGTTTATCAGTGTCATGATAAGTAGTTTGCTGAACATGTCTTGAAAAAAATCTGGCCTGTGATTTCTTTAGTAGGAGAAATACCCTTCATCCTCATGGTGTCATACGAATCTCTTACAGTTATACAAAGACAAGAAGAGGCTGCCTGGAGAGGTGGTGGAGTCTCCATCTCTGGAGACATTCAAAACCCTCCTGGATGCGTTCCCATGCAACCTGCTCTAGGTGACCCTGCTCTGGCAGGGGGGTTGGACTAGATGATCTCCAGAGGTCCCTTCTAACCCTATGATTCTATGATTGATTCTATATATAAGAGAGAGTTTCACAGATTGTAAGAGCTGTATTTGGGAGAAAATTGTATCTCTCTTAAATGAAAATGTTGAAATGATCAGAGAGAATACTCAGCCTCCACAATGTATTCTGAAGTTAGGAAAGAAGGATACATTATGGGATGAAGACGATAGAATTAAATGACCACTTGGAAAAGAACATACTTTTTCTACAAAGCAAAGAAAAATGTAAGCATCATTTAAATAAACTTGAACTAATCAGAAGCATATTGCATAACTCTCAAAATAAAATTTTAATTTTCTGTACTATGTACTGAGGGTAATAGCAGCAATTTGCTGCTGCTGCTGTTTGCAGTTTTACAAATCTACAGTAACATGTTACATTAATTTTTATTTAAGGAGCAGGGGATCATCAGAAAAAGCATTTCAATTTCATTTATGATCTTCCATCAAATTGCATTACTCTTTGGCAAAGTCACCTTCCTGTATGTGAACTCAAAGTGTAATTGTGCAAGTCAGTTCACTGTTAGGATATGAGGGGGAAAGAAAAATAGAGAGAGGGAGAGAGAGAAGGAAGAAGAGATTGAAGCATAAAGGGGGAAGGGAGAAAAAGAGAGAATTAATTTCATTTACTAAACAGATTAAAAAGTACTCAGCAACAAATTAATACAAACAAATGTAATTAATAGCTTCAGATCTGAAATGTGATTACTTATTCCTACAAAATCTCATATCAAATTGCCCAGGAGATATTACTAGAAAAACTTCTTTATCAGTATACAGTAGACTCTTGTTGATGAACCAACATCTACTTGAAGAATACAGCTAAAGTTATGCATTTAGCATTATCTTCATGCATGTTTAAGGGAGTCTATTATACTCCAGACTTAAAAATAGCATGACAAAAACAGATAAAAAGGCTTGACATTTGTACGGTATATGCTCATAGGAATAATTTCAAGTGTCAAGTAAAGATTTTATCAGTGGTAGGGGAAATATTCTTGAATACTAGATTGTAAGGGAAAAAAAAGTATATTCTCTATCTGTCATAAAGGTATAAAGGTGTTATTTTTATGTTAATCTGAAGATGCTGAATCAAAGTACCATCAGCCTCATTTTCCAATGTAATCACTGCTGTTGTCTTTCTATTTTCCTGTAGCTTGAACTTGAAGTAGAAATATGCTTTGTTTATGTATAGGAGCTTGTATGAATTCATCTATAGTTAACACACCATGATGCTTTTCAATATTAGCCTGAATTTATAACATTGAAGCTCTTCCACAATGTTCACCTGAGTTGAAGTATCTATGACTTGACAATTAGTTGACGATGAAGGCTTTCAGGAAACACAAAAATTTCACTCCTTTATAAAATCATTCTTCAGAGCTGTTTAATATGAATCTAAGTGTAAATTTAACATTGAGCATAGCATGCTTATTGTTGAAATTTTTAATGAAAAAATGTTTTATGCAATAAGTGTCTTTTAGTTTAGATATCAAGAATATATCTTCAGGAAATTCAGGTCCACAGTGGAACACTTTTAACATTTGTAACCATGACATTAAATGTTCTGAATTCGGAAGTTTTAAAGGTACTACAATACCCACCATATGTATCAACCCTTTTGCTGAAAAAAATAGATTAATTGAAGTAAGGGACCTACAGAAGAGCAATTTTTTGTTCATCTCATTAATGGCTCATTATTTAGCAATGGCAATATTTTTTATCAAATGATCTTGGGAATAATTTCAAAGTATCCTGGTTCCCAAATCTAGGAGATTCTCAAATCATGTCCTGTTTCTACAGAGACAACATCCAGCTTTACATCGTCCTCCTGTAACATCAGAAATTATTGGCAGGCTTGTGTGCTCCTGAGCACGCAGCCTGTGCCAGTCAGCTATCTGATCCGAATGACCAGATGTCCACAGTGACCAGGGTGGACTGTGGCATGTACCTGTCCCATGATTTAGATGCAATCTTAAAGTATCAGAATGCATAAGATTGTTATAAATTAATATTTCTGTAATTTATGATAGGAAATTATTATTAAAAATAACAGTGACAAAAAGAGAATACTAAAATGTGAAGCTATACTCTGACATGCAGAAACAAATTATGTTAATTTAGTATGTGGAATATTACCTGCACCATACAATCTTGTCTTTTCATAAAATTATTGTGATTAGTGCCTCAAAAAACAAAATACCATGTTTGAGGGGGGAAAACATGGCATGGTAGCAGGAGGAACTTTCTCAAGGGCTTAATATTGGCCAATAAAAAAGTTTAAATAAAAAATATCATGAGTTTTTGTTGAACTGTTTGAATTACATCTATGGAAATTTGATGTTAGCTGAAAAGAAAATTATTAGTATACTAATGAAGGGACAACAGATAAAGAATATGAGAAAAACAAAAATTCTAATGAAAGTATGAAAAGTGCTAAAGTCTATCATGATTAAAATTCATTAGAATTTTAATAAAATACGTAGGATTAATTTGTACATATAGAAGTATAAAGCAAAACTTAATGCTGTGTATATTCCACGTTTGGACTAAACTTGGGATATATGAGATATACAAGACAGGGTTATTTAGGTTTTCAAACCTTGTTACCTTATTTGCCTGATATTTGAATTCTTAACTGTACAACCTTAATGTCACTTTAGAAGAATTAAAAAGAAAATAAAAACATTAAGAGTTGTTTCACTGCAGAGAGAAAGAGATCTTACGCAAGTAAGACTAGTAGCACTTATTCCAAAGTGCAAGTTTGTCCTCTTCTAAATTAAAATTTTGCAGTTTTATTGTTTTGCATATTAATTTACAACTCAAGAACTAAAGTGATTTATATATTTGATATCTATTTTAGATTACATAGAAATTGCTTACAATGTTTGTAATAAGGAGTATACCTTTTTCATCTGTTATCCAGTCCTGGGTTTGCTTTAATATCTGCTTGGCAATTAATGTAATGAATTTAGTGAGAGAGACTGGGAGGATAGAGTTCTTTTTGAACAGACACCTGGCATACATCAGTTGCTATGGTGATTACCCAGATGTGCAAACAAGTAGAGGAAAAAATAATGATTCAATATTCCCATGATAAAAGAAACAGAATTGCTAATTGATAAACAGCAAAGCAATAGGAGGCAGAGACTGGCTTTTGAAACCACAAGGAAAAATGTAACAAGAAGCACTAGAAGGGAACTGCAGGAGTTTCAGTTTATGTTGGAGGAGTGAATAATCCACATCATCTAGCGCACTGGATTAGGAGATGATGCCCTGCTGTGCCAGTGCCATTTTCTGCTCAGATTTGTAAGGGAGAAAGGTCCTCTGAGAACACAGCTGAGGAAGAAAATATGCAATTTATCTCTCCTTCTCTACCCCACATTCTCAGCCGTGGTCTTATTATGACTGGGGTAGAACAAGGAAAGCGAAAATGGAGAGGGGAGAGTTTTACTATTTCTCCTGCTCTGAAAAGACTATGTATCACAGTTATGATTTCATGTATGGCCAGATTTTTAATGTATGTGTTCCAGCAGCAGGTTGAACAAAAATCATTATTACACTGCAGTACCGCTTCTGTTCATGGTTCTCAGAGGCATGTTTTGCTGCTCCTGTGCTCAAATCTACAACTGTCTCATGAACTGTTACATCACTTCTACAAACATGCAGAGAAGAAGAAAAGGTCTTGAATGTGAAATGAGATTTCCAAATCTTACTGTTTAAGTATTTCACACTGCATCAGGGCCTATTCCAACAGTATACTTCTTGAGATTAATCCAGGTTTGCCACAACGAAAGGCAATTTAACGTTTTGTAAAGCAGTCATTGGAGCTAATTGGAATCTAATGATGTATAGTGAAAATAATTGCTTGCAAAATAAATTTTGTAAAGAAGACTATTGTATTAAATGACATAGAAAGAATAGGTCTAGCATTCTTTCTCCCTAGTGATTTTGAGACAAAGAAGGTGTGCATGCAAAAACAACATTAATTGTACCACAGAGAAGAGTGCAGAGCCAGATGGGTATCCCTACGTTGAGCAATGCCAGAAGCCACCAGGGAAAGGAAGAACGGCAAATTGAATGACTATAGTTGAAAGCCTGTAGCTCCAAAACATCAAAACACCTCATTAACATTCCTTCCCCTGAACTCTATATATCACTTTTATTTTCTCTCACTTTTTTCCCACAGTAGCTGAAAGATCTATCCTTGATTCTCATATTTACTTTTAATAATATAGCCTGAAGAGACTCAACAAAAATATGTGTCCCACAATATTGCATAGCCGTAATCTCGTACATGATACTTATTGTTAAAGCCACTTGTAATCGTTAATAAATGCTTCAAGAGAGAAGGAACTGTCTATTAACAGCATGAACACTTACCTTACTGATGATCTTCTGTTATTATCTAAGTCACACATGAACTCATATTGGTTCCAGCCTACCTCTTTAAACAATCTAAAGGCCAGTGGTTAAAAAAATAAAAATAAAAATAATCCTCTGGAGTGGAAAATACAAGTTAGTTGAGTGAACGAGATTAAAAGACATGCCCCTCCCAGAGGAGATGAGGGCATCTACTTGCAAACAAGGTTAAGCAAAATGAGACTTGAGATACACTTGGGTCCATCCAAGGTCTACTTTTACTCAGTAGTGTATTTTATTTTTTTTTCAGGTCATGAAAGAAAGGAAGGAGGAAACTAAGGAAAGGAGGTAGTAGAGTAGGGAAGATGGAAGGAAGGAAGGGTTCAGCAGACTTTGTCTCCAAAGTATCTGAGAATTCTCTTCTGAACACCTTCCCTTGAAACTTCACTTCATAAATCCCACTTCCAACAGCCAAAATAGAAGGGAATTCAGGTTGAATAGGTTTCTGACCTACAGCTTCTGTTCGTCATCCAAATCTTAAATTCAAGGTTTTTCAAAACCAGGAACTAGAGCAAACACTCCGTTGTAGTTAAAGTACGTAGTAACAAAATTATTATTTTTTTAAAGTTAGCAATACGACTGAGAATTTTTAATGTTGTCTCTCCACACAGGTAAAGACTGTTAAAGGTTCTTAGAAAAAATTACTGGAATGATGGACGCAGCTGTTTATGCACAACTCTGAAAAGCAGGAATTCAGAGTGAAAGGAAGGGTTAACTTAAGGGACATTGCAGTGACATTGACATGTTATTTTATGCTTGTCACCATTGTGACAGTTAAAGAAGTGCCTTCATTTTTTGAAAAACTGTAAATGACCAATTATAGATAATGGGAGACCGTAACTTTTATCTTAATCCTCAATTATTGTATGTATCAGAAGGACACCATTGAGTGCCTATATGCTGTTAAATTTGATCTGGATCTTATCCCCTCAATGTATGTAATTGGTTTCTGTGCCCATTTTAAATGACTCTTACTCCGTGAATCTTCTCCCGCAAGAATAGCAATTATGCATCTGATTTTAGTAACTGGTATAGACCCATAAGTCTCCAGGTACTTACAAATGGTTATACAGGATTTCTAACTCCATGTATGTAGGCTAAAGGAAGTATTTGAAAATCATTACTGCTCAGGGACACAATCTCATGCATTTTCTGTCCTCAAAGGAGTAAGAAACAGCCAGGGGCAAACCTCACTTCTTTCACTGGCAGCAGAATCTGGATGCAGATAAGCTATCAGGTACACAGTGAGGACATGAACTCTCTAGTGTGGTGTTGAGATTCACCACTCTTCAAGGGCTGTCTGCTTGCAAAGAGCAAGAAGTTCATGGCAGTGGCTAAGGCAAAGCCAACGAGAGTGCTGCATGAATCCTCAAATCCCGCTCTCCCCCTGCAGGTGTTTGGAATGCTACTTCAATCATGGAGCATCAGAAGCAAAAGTAGCTCTACCACTTAACACAGAGAATATGATATTTTCTCTTTCTCTTTCTTTGTGCGGAGGAGGGGCTATCTCACATTCAGCTTCAGAAAATCCAGAAGGTTTCGCAGCACAGGACGGCACAGACCAAAGTAGAAGCAGATTTATGTCTCACTATCAGAGAAGGTTTGCATTGGTTTCAAGCTTAAAAGCTGCTAGCCAGAATCTAATTCAAAGTAGTTGTTCTCAAGAAAGGCTCAGGGCCAGTATTGAATTAGGAATAGCCAGTGCTATCCCACTGTATAACTGCTTTGAGGGGAAATGGTTTGGCTTCAGTGCAGACTTTTTATTTGAGGTATAACAAGGGTTAACACTTTCTTTCTGCACAATGGACTATATTAATACATCAGTCTTTCACTTGTGAGCTTAGTAATAAATAAATAAATAAAATACAAAGTGCTACATCCTGTGAGGTCAAATTTCCTGCAGCTTGGTAGGTCATGGAAAGAGAAAACGAAGGAGAAAACAACTGAAGAGATTGGATAAAGGAGCACAATATGCAGGGAGATGGAGTCTTCTGTAAGAAATGTAGGGGAAAACAGAAAAAGAAAAAAATGGGAGAAAAATAAAGCAGAAGGCAAACAAGGAGTAGGGAAAGAATCAATGAAGAGTGGAGAAAAGAACTTGACCACTTAGGAATCAAAAAGGCAAACCATCTAGGACAACATAATACAGAAGCAAGTACCGAATGCTTTACTCCTCTTTTAGGTATGCTATTCTGCTTGATCTCTTAACAGAAGTCCTCACTTTGGCTGTCTTAATAGAGCATCCAGTTTTCCAACTTGTTGGTTTATTTATTAAATTTTCTTTTTTTAAAAAAAAGAACACCAGGAGCAAAGAGACATATCACAATAGAAACCCTGCTTGTGAATCAGATTTGGAGCTAGGATGACGTATACATCACTATTTGCCTATGGTGTTAGGCAACATGCAATCCCCTTTCTTTTTAATTGATGAAAGAATTCTTTCCCTAGGCAAAAGTGGAGAAGTCTCCTCCCCCTCCCACCAAATTTCCATCACTAGAAGTTATTTGTGTTGTAAAGAAGTCAACTGAATTATCTCTCATTTCATCCAGGGGTTTGTAACTTTTAAAATTGGAAATTACTCTGGTGATCTTCTTCCTTTGTGACGTCCCAGTCAAAAACAGAATCTTCATATGACATCAGATCTGCACAAAGAAAAGCTGTGCAAAGTATCATCTTTTTTGCATAGCTCTGCCTGTATCTTAGTTGTACACATAGCTCTGTAGAATATATATTTTTCTTAAGGCCATGAATTTTCCTTTGAATCCTTTTTTTTTGTTGTTATTTTAAGCACCGCTGGGTACCCCTAATTTTAAGAATGAAGTTGTTGTCTTCATGTTGAACTTACCTGACAGGAATCATCTTCAGTTTTGGAAACCCATTCCTCTTAATTTGCTTCTCTGACTTGAACCCCACTTGTGCTAATTTGCTTGATAGTCAAACTAGCCCCTTGGGTTGTTCAGCAACTTAATTATCCTATGTTTCTAGTTTTCTCTATATTTTTTCCCCTACCTTTTTTTTTGGCTTTTTGCCTTTGGCTTTTTTACTTCAATTTTATTTTTTCTTTGAACCTTTGATTTTTTTTACTCTTTTTCGTACCATCAAATGTTTTTTATGTGTCTTTACACAAGCATAAGGCATTACTTTTCACTAAAAATAATCGTTGAAGGTCTCACAGAAATAACTTTAACAGTTTTCACTATAATCAGCTGAGTTTCAAAATATTTCCTCATTATTAATAACCTTTTCTGGTTATGTTCCTTGCCATGCCTTTAAAGTGATATTCATTTCAATATGATGAAAGAAAGCTTACATCCAGAGGCCTCATATGCTACAGTACTTTTAGTATGAATTTGTATGTCCAAAGGACATAAATGTATTTATTCCAGTTTTAGAATAAATTAGTTAATGACAGAGGAGATTACCAATAGCCTTGATATTAACCAATGTACTGTATGACTTCCTAAAAAGTTGTTGAAACACAGCATTTAAAATTTGCATGTCAGCATCTCAAAATGTTTATGTGCAATATTTGGAAAATATTTAATATCTTTTGACATGAATTTTGCAAGAAAGAGCAGGAATTCTTTGGTTTAAAATTGTCATAGGCTAGTATTTTTACCTTTTAACAATGATCTATCTGGAAGCCCATATTAATTTATGCTCTCTTTAACTGGTATATATTTACTTCTGTTTAAGGAATCAGTACTTCCCTAAAATGACTCATACTACATGAATTGAACTAACATTACTGAATATACCTCTTTAGAAATTAAACTTCTGATGACGCGGAGAATTCTTTATTTCAGCCAATTTTATTCCCTCATCTGTTCTTTTTAAGAGAACCCTTCCCTTCCTTTAAAAGGCTCACATGAAGATATAAAACTCCCGGTTACAATCAGTGCTGACCACCGACAGGACCCTGAGAGACAGAAATACTTCTCTACTGTATCTCATAAACTCTCTCCTTTAGCATTTTGTTACAATAATGTCTAAAAATGGTTACAAATCCTAACTCGTCTCTCCTTAGTCAATATTTTTGAATACTGTATCATACCAAAGAGGAAGTGAAACACAACTAAATTGAGATTTTCCACTCAGCTGCCACAGGCATGAAGCAACAGATAACAAAGATCTGCAAGCCTACCATCTTGCTGCTTCGCCTCTGCAAGCATACTTTAAAACTCCTAAATGCCTTAAGGATTAGTACTCTGCACTTCATGTACTTATAAGAAAAAAAAAGTCATATTGCCTTATTCAAGAGTTTAGTTATTTAACACTTTTGAAATATCATACAGTATTTACTTGGCAGGAGGGAAGAGGTAGGAGCAAAAAAACTCATCTTACAATATGTTTCATACACTTTCATTTGACTGCTTTGACCACAGGTTCACTATTTTATGATATTTTCTTTCTGTAGTGCTATGGTTTTTATTTTGGCCCTTCAGCCTTTTGAGGAGAGAATATCACTTTTTTCAGTGGGTGGCATTTTTATTCTTTCCATTATTTCCTCCCAAAAAAACCCAAAACCCAACACTCTCCATATAACACATCTCTAAGAAAGTCAAGACTACTTTCCTCAATTATTTCCTTTAAACTGGAGGAAAACACTAACACATATATTCTCTCTACCTAATCAACAGTATTTACAAAAACCCCACAATGCGGATACCTTAGCAATATTTTTCCTAGTGCTCCGGTGCTCTTGTCTATAATCTCCCTTCTGTAATGCATCAGAACATTGGCCTAATTTTTATGCCATCAGTGAACACTTTGCTTTTAACTTTCACTTTCTTTTCTTTTTTTAACTGAAAACCTGAATCGAGCCTTTTAATACTTCCTACTTTGTTTCCTTAAATAAAAACAAATGTTAGAAGTGATGCATCAGTGGCATGCATTAATCATGACTAAAAGCTGTGGCCATGGCTACATGAATAAAACAAATATTTTAAGGGCTTCTTTGATGCCAGTTTTCCTTCTTCTTCCTATGGACTGGATGACTGACTTTTTTTTCCTTACTTATTCTAAAGAGGTCACTTGGGGATCAATTATGGTGAAGGCTTCAGTGTTTCTTACAACATATACCTCAACCCATTCTTTCTTTGGCTCAGCTTCCACCAAAAAGAGGTATTTTTCTCTCCTGTGTCACAGATATGAGTTGTAATAGAAAATCCTTGAATTAGTGACAAAAATAAGCCAGGAGGGAGAAATAATCAGTAGTATATCACACCACTGCCCCGTGATAAAGTTGTAAGTGATGGTATTTCAGTACATACAGTTAACTGCAGCATACCTGTGGGAAGTTGAGTCCGTTCTACATTCCTGAGCTAGCATATTGTGCTACATTATTTCAGTGAGGTGAAGAAAGGCCTTTCCTAATGATTAAAGAGCATAGAAGTGTATCCTTGCTTTTCCTCCGATATGGAAATTAGAATAAGTCTGTCTTGCATTATCCCTCCCAACACTTCTACTCAATCATCTGTACATGCAGGAGCAAATAAGATTTGGATAAGTTTAGCACTGTGGCAAGAAGGACATTGCTTATATTTAATACAGAAATCATTTAGGTTTGCCAGAACCAGGAACACAGTTTGAGAACCAGGAACAGAGTCTGAAAAGTATTGCAAAGTTTTGACGTGTAGCTTTGTTTCCCAACAATCAAATTCAATCCTACCAAAGAGATGTGGGACATAAAGGCATGCAATGTCTCACCTCAAAACAATCAAAGCATGGGCATAAAAGGTATTTTCCAGGCCTCTGAGTTACACTTAAGTAGGAAAATGAACCTAAATTTCCTCATATCTGGGGAATATCATAAGTTTCTTAGTGGAAAACACTAAAATTTAGCTACCATATTGTGGGGAATAATAATGCTCAAAAAAGACTGCCTTTCCAGCTCAATCTTAGGGAGGTAAGACCTGACAGTTTCTGACTCTTCCTAACCTAATAATCAGTATGGCTGAGTGTCCTATTCATCCAACTGGTGGAGCAGCCTTTCTTGAACAGAAATTCCCAAATATGAGGTCAATGACAGTGAAATGCCTGCAAATAATTTTTGTCGTAGTGAATTAACATTACCTGAGAGAAAAAAACCCCACAAAACATTGCCAGAATATTCTGTCCAGCCAGCTCCACAGATCCTCCCTATAATACTGCCCACACAGTTCTTACCCTTGACAACAGGGTCAGAATAGGCCTGACTGGAAAGTATAAACAAGGACAGTACACTGGGTCGACTGAAGCAACACCACTTTGCTGTAATTTTAAAATCCATTGGACTACCTAGAAGTGCATAATTACTAATTGACTGGAGGGATGAAGACAGTCCTAATTTTGCTGAATTAATCTGTTAATTTACTGTTTGCGTATGTGCCTTGACAGAACTGGAGACTAAAGTCTCCTGCTAAGATACAAAATGCTATTAAATAGGCACTAAACTTAATTGGGTATTAGGCTAGATGGGCTAGCCAAAAGAAGGAAATGTGGTACACTTACATTTGCACCTACTCTTTAGACCTACTCTAATAAAGGCTTTGCCACTATGAGTGCTGAGTAGTTCAAATTCACTGTAACAGGTTTGCCATATGGACTCTTGCCTACAATTAACTTGAATCAGACTGTCAACAAAGCAACTTTTTGCTTGCAGAAAAGAGCTTGATGGAATTATAGATCTCCATCAAGTTTGACAGATTTGAATTACTGACCTAGAAAGGAAAACATTCATATTCTTTTACCAATACCCAAATCCATCCTATTATTTTTTTTACTACAATTTTAATTAAATGTGATGGGAAAAGGGTTTCAAGATTTGGTTCACAGCACTCCACTATGTACATTTTTGCCTTCTTAAGCATGGCTGTTTTTAGACTTACAGTGTAGCAAAGATTGCCTATATTTGTAAGGGCAGACACAACATGAAAGACATATGAACATGTGCTGCAACAAAAGATATCCCAACAGAAATGAGGAGAACTAGAATAGCAACATATAACAGAAGACAAAAGAAATTAAGTATCAGTCCAGAAAATTTAGAATGCAGGTATAATCTGAACCTCCCAAGGTGAATTCTACTGGAGTCAGCTGATGCCTACTTCTTCTTATTAAGTTCATCACAGATGACATCCATCTAGACCAGCTTTCTAGCGGTCAGTGAAGCTAATTAATTCTTCATAATTTTGTTTAACTTTGTAATATTAAATATCTTGCTCTCTTCCCTCATATTTCTGCAAACTATTAAAAAATCAGCTAAGCTTTTGGAAAGTGGGTAAAACTTTGGCGAAGATCCGTCTCTGGAAATTTTTTACAGTTTGTATTTTACTATTTTAAAGTAAATATCAAAGCAAGGTTTGAAAAAGGTATCGTATAGTCAAGAATACTTAAATTGGGCAAGGTCTTGAAGAATGGGTTCTAAAATGGGCAAATTGTCTTGAAAATGCATAACTAGGAGGTGAGGAAAATGGAGAACAAAAGGGTACTATTAAGAAAAACAAAATAGCAATGGTCTTAGATAATACACAACCATATTAATTAACTAGAACTAAACAAATTGTTACTTTTTTTTAAAATTCAAACTTTAGTAGTAGGTTAAAAATTATGAAAAAACTTTGTTTAGTAACATTGCAATTATATGGCCAATCTGCCAATTGTAATAGTTTTTATAGTTCACCAAAGGTGTTACAAATCACCTTACTAAAGATCTAGCATCTAGGAATTAGTTGTCTCCAAGCACATCCAGACTTCATCACTGTTTTGTTTCATGTAGATAATAATGTTACTGATTTGTAAGAAAACATTTCAATTTTACCCAGCTTCCCCTTTTCATCTCCAGTTGTATTAAAAACATCATTTTTCTGATTATGACCACATAAATATAGGATGTACACACTTTATGAATAAATACATAAAATAGAAAAGCCATTCCCATTGTACTGTAAATGTTATATAATAGACAATCCCATTGCACTGTACAACTATCCATATATGTGTTCCAAATACAGATCCAGATATGTCACCCTTCAACACTCTGGATATTCTCCCAGCAGTGCTTAGAATTATTCTACCATGCCATCTGCTGTTGCTGCTGAATGCAGGTAGTTGCTGCAAGATTCTGCGTTTGTGGGAATTCTCAACATTTATTTTTTTGCCATTGAATCTTGGCACGTAAGAAATTTCTGTGTTCTAGGAAATTCCACTGATGGAAAATATTTCCACATTTAATCAGACTATTTTTTAGCGGAAATATATTTTTCATCTTAAAACATGGCAGGTCATACTGGTTTGTTACCTTATTTTGTCATGCTTGATTGTTTAAAAATAAAACCAAACTGATTTGGAAATGAAGTCTTGAAATTCCTTGTTTTCAAACCTTCAGGTCAAAACATTCAGACCTCAAAATACTTCTTCCAAAAAAGTTTAAACTGAACAATACAATCAGCCCCAAGCCACAAGGATGGCATTCTAAAAGGTGCCTAAACTCTCTTCTGTAATGATGGAAAAGAGAGAGGCACCTCCATTCATTGTTGTCTGAAACAGGAGGGATAATTTACCTCAGTATAGGTTGAATCAGGCTTCATTGATTATAGACAGAGTCATGATACCTGCCTGGATAGTTGCTGAACTTGTAGACAATTAAGAATGAAGGTCTCAAACCTGCCTTTTTCTGACAAATACGTTTGATACATCCTCATTCATGTTATCGGTAAACTGACTTGATTTTATGTCCTCAAATTAATTTTATTTCTCCAAACAGTCCAGGACAGTTAATTGATTGTGCAATGGATAGTATCTCATTCTCAGTTTGTATGTTATGATGTTTGTGTACATTATTTCCTCATTCATTTGAAAAGTTGTCTGTGGTGGATGGAGCACTCCTGTAAAGGGAGAGATTGCTCCTTCTCTGGGAGCAGCCGAGCATAAGCCAAAGTAAAGGCATCCACACCAGTAGCTCCGGCAAAGGCATCAGAGAACAAACAGTCTCGGGGCACCTGCCACTTCTTGTCTTGGTATATCAGTGGTATTACTGACTCCCATCTCTGAGGCAGGCCACAGAGATGACAGAAAGAGAAACTCTTCAGAGGCCACAAAAGGGACCTCATAGAGTCTGCTCCAACTCAGAGCCACTGACCTGATAAAGCAAACTTGTAAGTAGGAATCAGCCTGCAAGGCTGCAGTGGGAGAATATTTTATAATTCTTATAATTTCTGTTCACTTGCAGCTTTCGTCATTTGAAAGTTCTGAAAAAGTTTTTAATTTACTTTTTTTTTTTTCTAATTTTAATCTTTTGGAGAGCTGTCTCTACAGAAAAGGTCTGGGCAAACTCGTTTGACTGACTCAGTTCCACCACAATATACATCCACACAATAATTGCATTGCATTTCCTTCAAGAATTAAAGCTCTATGTATGCTAAAGATCCTCTGTTATCAACGTCCTAATGTTTTCATGAATGAGAAGAAACAAAAAAACCCCGCATGATAGTCCAGGGGCAGTATTTTATTAGCTTTGGTTTTTTCATTGTCATTTTGGGAACAGGAAAAAGAAAGTTGTGAAAAAGATATAAGTTAATACTCATTCACTACAGTGGAAAGGGTACATGAATGGTTTCTCAATTTGATCATAACCTTAGCAAAAGTGACTTGAAGGAAGAAATAAAGTCACATTTATATCTGATTAGATTTTACAATTATTGTTAGACTCAGTTATGGGAAACACAAAAGAGGAAAACAGGAAATAAGTAAAGATTAAAAATGACGAAGGAGCTTAAGTAGGGTCAATATAATGCCCAGTAAGTGAATTCAGGATGACTCTACCAGCAATATTCTGCAATGACTTAAGAGGAACAAGGCTGCTGTAAGCAAGGCTTAGAGAACAGATGTTGTCATAGTTAATGTAGGCAATAATAAAAGCTTGCACAAATGTTTTGACTGTGTGCACAGTTGGACTGACAAGGTTTGAGAGAAACCCAGTGAAAGCATCCCCCTAGAGACAGCATGAGTTTAAGCTTTGACATCAGTGAAGTAATTTGGAGAACAGTGGTGTTGCTGCCTGAGATGGAAAATGAATTACTGAAACATTTTGAAAGATAAGATCAAGAGATTAATTTTGGCCATAATGGATTTTAAATAACAACTGGACACAGCTATTTGTGAAAAACAGGCCAAGATCTTTGACTGGATGAAAGGAGAAAGATCTTCAACAGAAAAACTGATTTTCAAGTAATTTAAATATCTTCCCGATACTGTTTGAAAGTCACGCTTGGAAACAGGCAAACTACACTTTTGCTATAGCCTGGAGGCCGAAATAACAGAGAAGAGGTCATGAACACCACCAAAAAAAAAAAGAAAAAAAAATAATTCAAGGTGTTGTTAAAATAAGGAAGTCAGTGCTACCAATAAAGGTAAATATATCACTTCTGAAACATTTATTTACACCCAGTTTGAATTAAATTTAAAAGGTTCACTACTTAACTTCCCCCCCAGAACGTCCAGCTATAGCCTGCAATACATTAAATATTACACTTTAAACTTTTACAAGGTTACAGATCTAAAAGGTCTGTGTCTTTGCTGTAAAAGAAGCCTTTCTCTGTTTTATTTTTTTTTTCCTCCTTCTCCCTCCCACTTCCACACTTTACTGGGAGGCAGTTTATCTGTTGAAATATATTGAAAGTTTGTATCTAAAATAAATATTCATAATGTAAGATTTTAATAAACTGCGACAGACATTTTTATGCTGCCACTAACAAAACAACTGAATTTAATTAAAAAAGAAGATGAAAGAGTGTGAAATGACATGAGCTTGTTTCACACAGAGTGCCATAATAGATTCAAGAGCCACCAGAGATCAAGAAAAAGGGAGGGATGAGAACGGAAAGGAATTTTGCTGGAGGGGATCTCGCTTGCTGGAATTGTAGCTCATAGGGAGAAAAACAAAAATAATAATAAGAAAAGGTACAGGAGCCTCTGTTGTAGATAAACCTTATAGATAAGCTCCATAAATTTGCAACCATCTCCAGTTTCTTATATTTAACGTTTGCTTTTAAATCCACATAAAACTGTAGAATCCTCCCATGGTTCATGGCTTTTCTATCTTTCTCTTTTCCTTCTCTCTTACATAGAGAAAAGAGCCGAGCATCTGGTTTTGCAATTTGGAGTTGTGCCCTTGGCTCTCAATAAATTAACATATGATCAAACCCATTTGCACCTGTGGAAACTGGTAGTCCCTAGCCAACATTATTTATTTTTTTCACTTGATTCTGCTAGATTTTACTAAACTTTGAAAAGTCAAGTCCAAAAATAGAGCAAAACCAAGCAGTCTAAATATTGACTCATAGTATGTTTATTGAATGTATTTCAATCAATTACTTTTTTTGTATCTATTTGCATTTTTTGCAAACTGAAAATTTTCATAAAAGAACATTGCATGTTGATAATACAGTCCTGTTTTCACAACCAAAAGATGTGAACATTGAGGGTATTAACCTCTCAAACACTGAAGAGAGAACTTCTGTAAGAAATAGTTAAATAAGACTCACAAAGCCGTTAACCTTCTAAACTTCTTCATATATTTTCATATCACCACTGATAAACACCACACCTTTGTCATACACTTCACAAATCTATAAAAATATGACTCTATGACCAAAAGAATATTTTCTTTAATGCTAAAGTAATGCCACACAAAAACACTTTTTTGCTTGAAATTAAAGACCAGCAGGTGAGTTGGATATCCCAAGGCAAAGTTAAGGATCATTAACAATGATAAAACAAAAAGGTTACTGTTATCCTGACTGTACATCAGGAAGGTTATGGCTGTTGCAAACTGCACTCAGATTTTTCTTTTGGGTGTTTCTTGAAAAGATTACGTTATATAAAAGATCCACTTCTCTCGCTTTAGTTTTTCAACCAAATTGAATGTTTATCTTTGTATCAGAAGAAAGCAAATTTATTTTGAAGTTAAAGAATTAGGTTTGATGACACTTAGGAGGAGGGATGCAAATTTCAGGCTGATATATGTAACTGGATCCATAATACAAGTTTTAACAGAGATTAAACCTTGTAACATGGATTAAATAACAGAGATTATATTAGAACTAAATCGTAAGCAATTATATGTCTAATATTCCAGTTTCTGTTTGACAGATTGAACTTCATCAAAGCAAACAGAGCAAGACCAAGAACAAGGAGTAAGGAGAAAAAAACCTCAAAACATTTTTCAAAGATAGGATGGATGTGAGTGGTAATAATCTGGTTTTAGATCAGCCCATATAGTTGGAGAAAACATAAAAAAATTATATCATGCCCAAGGCCTTTAGGCTTTTTCCCCTTAATTTTATTAACTGTGTAATTTATTAACAATAAAAGATACTGCATTTCCCTGGGTTTTTTCCTGTTACATCTTTAGACCTATTATAGCTGTAATAGTACAAGCTGTCTGCAGAATTATTACATGTTTTTGTCCACGAACATTAACGCAAATAGATTTTTATGCAACCCAAAAGTTGTGATGTGTCCTTAGGGAAATGCCTGGGTTTGCATATGAATATTGATATGATATCTGAGCTTCAAATTTTCTTTCCTAGTAAAGCTGCAGTCATTCAATAGAGAGCAGTTGAAATGTGAAATGGTAGGGGTCTTTCACAGACTGTGAATAATGAACTTCAGATAGTTGAAGGCATCTTCAAAGTGAACACATCAAACAACTTCTAACTTGCCATATGTTTGTATCTAGTCTTCAGTTAACAATTGCAAAATAATAATAACAATCTGAAGCTGCTTACATATAATTTACAAGAATAAAGGGCTAAATAGTTTGCCAACTTAAGATACGAAGAAAGTTCTGATGGACAAAAAGGTAGTCCTTTTATAGTAAAGATTTCACTGACACAGTCAGTGAATAGTTCAGAGATTTTTGGGGGGATCTGGTAAGATAAAATTACTGCAGCTATTTCCTTTAAGACTACTAGTACTTTTAGAAAGTGTCATGGTTTCAGCTGGGATAGAGTTAATTTTCTTCCTAGTAGCTGCTGTGTTTTGGATTTCTTATGAGAATAATGTTAATAACACATATTGTTTTAGTTGTTGCCAAGTAATGCTTATATTAAGTCAAGGGCTTTTCCAGCTTCACTTAGAAGATGAGAATAGACAGGAAAAGCTGGCCAAAGGAGTATTCCATACCATAGACGCCATGCTCAGTATCTAAATGGGGATTGGCTGGGGGCCAGGAATCAGTGATCACTGCTCAGGATGGGCTGGGCAATTGATCACCAGGTGGCAAGCAACTGCATTGTGCATCACTTGGTTTGAATATTCTTTCATCATTATTATTGTTATTATTTTCTCTTCCCTCACTGTCCTATTAAACTGTCTTTATCTCAACCCACAATTTTGCTGTTTTTTCCTGATTCTTTCCCCCATCCCACTGGGTGAACTGCATGGTGTTTGGCTGCCTGCTGGGTTAAACCGTGATAGAAAGTAATAATAAAAATAAAATAAAATAATTCAAAAACATAGCCCTATTTACACTAATAAATTGCTTACTTTTCTTTCTCAGGATATTCATTTTATGTAAGCAGAATCTATATTTGTCAAATAAAGGATGCTCATTATAGAATAACTTCATAGCACAATGCATTGCAGTGAAATCGTTCTGTAACGTGGTGTGTCCTTCATGATTTTATTTGCCTTACGACCACATTTCTGTGTCTTTACCTCTCACACCCTTGTAAATCTTGCAGTTCCTCTCCAGTAGCTTACTCCACAGCTGCCCCAGATGGACGAGTGACAGCATAGGCTGTGGCTGTGTGCAGGCTGTGTGTGCTCCTGCAGCCAGCCACTGTGTGCGGGCTGATAGGCTTAACAGCTGGCCACACAAAACTGATAATTGCTGATCTCATGAAACTTGCTGGATTTTAATTATCTTTGTGACCTTTAATCCTCTGTAAATTTGGCTCAAACCGATAAATACATCAAAAACTTCTTGGAGAAAGACAGACCATATGATTGCAGTACTGCCTTGTTTCTAAAAGAAATCCTAAGAAATATTTCTGAAGTGACCTCAATCTGATGACAGCAGGTCAGAAAATTAAGGATCAAGGTCACAATAGTTTTTGAGTCAAGAGATGGACATTAGCATTAACATTCAGTCCAAGATACAAGTCAAATCTTGGAGGATAACAGATTTTATTTTAGGCTTTTACTGAGACTGAATTATTTTCTGGAATCTGATTACATAGCTATCAAAAGAACAACTGCAGAAAAAAAAATGAGTTAAACATAAACAAGTGCATGGAAAGATATGTCAAAATGCAAACTATTTCAGTATGAGATTAGGACTCACAATCAGTGACTGGTATACTCAAATTTCAGGTTAACTTAGTCCATCACTGTGTCTGCTGAAATCCAAATGTTTGAGAAATAATGCATGACTGGGAAATGTAATGAGCAGGAGGCAAAAGGAGAAGCAGAAAGCAGCAGATAACTGATCTTTACTTCATAGGAATTTTTATAGCAAAGAAAATTTTGCAAAGTCAAGTGCTCTATGGTAAGTACTTTTGGTGGCTTTTGGGTTACACTGTGGAAAAATAAGTCAGCAAGCATGTATTAAATCACAGTAAAATGCTACCTAACTCAACTAGCAAAAAAAAAAAAAAGGTTGGAATGTGTACATAAACTGTATGTCAAATAGTACTGAATAATGAACACGTTTGTAAAAATCAAAGATCAGGAGAAAATTTATAATGAAAAAGTGGGTTATAGCTGTTGAAAAAGTCCCATAAGAATAGTTCATCCATCTATAAGACTGAAAAGACAGAAAATCATATTCATATTCATAGTCAAAACATTTTAAATGCATAGTATTACTGAAAGATAATTTTTAAAGAAGGTGAAAATCAACACATGACAGTTTTATTGAAGGTAGCTTGGCGGCACCTTTTATACTAACTCTGAATCTACTACACTGAAAGCAACAGTCACCTCAAAGCCCTTAGAATGTCAAGATTTCCCTACTATTTCTGCCATTTTCAATCTTTGTGACACATTCTGTTACATGTTTTGGTTCTCCAGATTCAGAGTTATGCTTCCCAAAAATCAATGCAAGAGGAATCTCTACCCCTTTTTCATTAATCCTCACAAGATTTGTTGGTAGGAACTTGTCTCTTCATGGTCTATGTTGGTCTTACCCCCTTGGGAGAAAAGCAATCATGATCGCCTGGAATCAGGGACATAAAAATACAGCAAAGATGTACTTCTTTGATCATTTAATGTGGCTCAGAAGGAGGTGCTCTTTCACACTGTCTAATAAATATCAAAGTACACTTGGATGGAACACATTTTTCAGTAGCAGACAAATGAAAGGTATGCTCTGGCTGAGACAAGCACCATACTTTATTATGTCTCCGTACTTCTCTTGCCTCCTCAAAAGAATGGGTAAATACATAGGCTATTCAAAGAGCTTCCATGAGAGGATTTTAACTACAATACTGCTCACAGAACTGTTTAAATGTAGGACCAAGAGGAAAAAAAGAAAAAAAAAAAGCCTTGTCCCATTGTTAAGTTCAAAGATTCTCCCTGAAGAGCATTCATGATGTCAGAGAAAATAATCAAATATATAAAATAGGGTAAACGAATACAGTAAGTTAGATATAATTCCAAGTCAGCTTGAACACTACATATTTAGGAACATAGACATTTGAAATACTCCAGGACTGTGAACATTGGGATCAGAAATACTACAACAAGGCTGTGAAATGTAGGAAGGTTAAACACGTATGCACGTTTCTTCCTCTTATAACTCATCAGAAGGTTCTGAAGTGTTGCTAATGAAGTCAACTTCAGGTCAGTATCAATATACCATGTGTTTATGTACTTACTAAATTAAGGATTCTAAAAAAGAAAGATATAGCTAAAGGTGAAAAACAATAAACTGTATTTTTACTTTTAGGGAAATCTTATAAGAAGATGTGCATATTTAGTAGAAGCCACTGAAGATGGCAACGCAATTTTTCTTATAGGCCAGGAATCTGTATTTCCATCTTGCAAAAAACCAAGAAGAAAATGAGAAAAGTGAATATAACAAATACAAATACAAAATCAAACCAACAAGGTTGACATAGCTATAAACTAAAGTATAAAATCGCTTTAATATTCTGGAAGAATATCATTCCTATATATAAGAAAGTCCAAACAAATTCAGTGAAAACAAGTCCTCTTTAGCCACTTAAATCTTCTAGATTTTCATCTTTGAACTAAATTTTTCTGGGGTACAAAGTAAGTCCAAGACTTTATTTTGTGTCATGTTAGCTAAATCTGTAATGGACATTCTAAACCTACACTCTGGGTGTTTGTTTTAATCTGAAATGTGAAAAGACTGTGTACCATTTCTCCACTGTAAGAACAACTGGGGCAGTGCAACCAAGAAGTAGAGAGTACATTTTCTCTGTGTTTCAGCATTTTAAAGGCTATGCAGAAACAAGACAGCTTTGTTTTCTTGTATTCCGTATCAGATCTGAATGAGGCAAAATGACTATGTTCCCTTTGGCTGTCTTTATGAAGAATCATTTCTTGTCACTTTATATTCATGAGGTAATTCAATTTAATGCATGTTTTTATCAGATGTCTAAGAGGCGCTGGGAAGTGGATGACTGTCTGGGTCATTTGTGTAAGAAGCACCTTAAAGTACAGAACTGTTAACTTGAGGATAAAATAAAATATTCATAATTTCAAAGCTAGATCTAAATTAAACAGTCTTTTTATTGCTGTTGTTTACCACACAACACAACAAAACAAAACTTGAAGAGGAACTTGAAAACACTATAGAAGTTCTTCTAACTTTTGCTAAATTCTCGGTCATGAAGAATTTTTCATTCATGAATGGAACCCTGCACCTAAGCTCTTCGGAAAGAAAATGCTAACAAGTTAATATTCATGACCAAAAGGGAAAGATCCCATACAAATTTGCACTAGGTGAGGTCCTGAAATTCTTCTCTAATACTGTTGCTATCAGAAGGAGATACAAGCCTCCTCAGGCTTTATCTCCCATGAGCCTCTCCTTTTTAGTCTGTTCCTCTCAGGCCTTTCTATGACTTTCATTCTTTTTATAGTTTGCAATCAATTACACCATGTTGGTGGAACAAACATGTTATAATATTCTAATTGGGATGTGTTTTGCCCTTTTTTTGCTGATGGCGATGATAACCAAAAAAATTCTATCTGCCTCACTTTGTTTACATAATATGTAAGTAGCACTAGTTATAGTAAAAGGGGTATTAACGTTTTAAAGTGCATTAAGGAAATTCAATGTAAGGTTCCCCATAAGTATAATAATGATCACCTACATATTATAGACCATATCTATATACCTATATTTACTTTTTCTTCTCTGTTTTATGATTTCTAATTGACTCTTGAAAGGAATCAAATTGAACAGAATTTAAAACTCATTGAAATCGAGTTATCTCATTGAACTGTAAGAAGATTGCTATTAATCCATTGGGAAACTCAAGATCTCTATCTAAAATGTAAGTCAGAACACTCTGTGTTATATCCCATTTTTGGGAAAAAAATAAACAAAACCAAAAAGTCCAACACAATGCTAAAATAGCTGCAGAAAGTGGCCACTCACTTTTCTGTGTCAGGGTGTCTGAGCAGCACAGCACCTTTTCATTAAGAAATAGACATTTTCAGTGCTCTTGGGCCTTTAACCTTCATAATCTACTACCTTTATCGTCATGTCTGTGGAAAGCAGCATTAAAGTATCTCATTATCAGAAAGCTGCAGTTGGGAGAAGGTACATCAGAAGACATAGTCAGGTGGTACATTTTTGAGAGTACCAGTTCATTCTGGTTGCATTTTTGACTTAGTAATTGTAACTTTCGTGGAAAATACATACAAAATGTATTCAAATTTGGACCATTTAAAAATGAAATATTATGGCAATTTCAACTTACTGATTTAGTGCAAATTTTAGCCTCACAAAATCCAGATGTATTAAAAATGCTATGAACAAAAGACAATTCAGGTGCCCAAATAACATAATATGTTATTATGATGCAATATTCATATTTTTTTTTTCCATTACAGAAATCCAGTATTACATATAGGTGTTAACACTAGTATCCTCTAGAAATCAAACACAAGATGTAAAATTTTCATTAATTTTTGCTTCCTCCCTTTCCATTCTAAGCACCAACATTACACAAATACCACGTGAACTGCATCATTTACTTACAAAAGACCATTTCAGTATTGCTTGCATTCTATTCGGCAAGCAGACTTTAGCTTGATCTGTCTATACACAGGATTAGCTGGCAGCTGTACAGTATAGTTCATGATGCGCTGAACTCAAGGTAGCAGTGTTAAGCCTGCCTCTCATTTACATTTATTAGTTTCTGCTTGCTGCTGCGATAACTAGTTTTCATGAAGGTACCTTTCAACCCGGACTGCAGTCAGAGCCAGCTTGTGGCCTTTTTTTGCAAAACACTGCATAGACAGTACTCTAAGCCACATGTTAGGGGCAGCAAACAAAAACACCCAAACCCTGTAACTCCTTGTGATCTGGAGGTTTCGAAGCTAAAGAGGAAATAATCAGAAATCCTACTGCCTTATTTTCAGTATCTCACTAATTTAAACTAATTCATAATTATCTGAAGCTTTTCTTGTAAGTCCAAGGCTGGTCAGCCAGTATGTGCTTATCTCTAAGTTTTATGTTTTGCGTAAAAAAACATTAATGAGATAAACATCTTAGCAAAATAAGCATTGTAATACCAGACTTAGTCGAGGTTGTTAAACAGTAACAGAATCATTCCATTAAAAAAGTGAAAATCATTTAAACATTATTTCTAAAATGTATTACTTAACCTAGCTTGAAAAAATAGGGAGCCCAGTAGCAGAATCCTGAATATCCTCTGCTTAAGGTGTTGTATTTTTAAAATTCTTAAAAATGGTGTCAGTTGCTCATTTTTTCAAAACCCAAGAGGCAGTTCACCAGCCAACTGAAATCATTCCACCAAAGCCTGTTCTGACTTCTTGTAAAAATTTGTCAGAAGAGGCATGAATCTGTTTTGAAGATATGCTTCCAGGTCTTCAAGATGAAAAGGCTTTCAGAGATAGGAAATGGAAGCTTAAATGATGGCTCCTAGAAGATAGGAGGAAAATGACTTTTTTTCTCAGATACCTATTCTATGGTAATAGATTATGGTTTAGTACATAATTTATTCATGTCTAAGTTTACCCATATGTCACTGTGCATAGAGAGATTTGAGCAGGTGCAGTTCAGTGCCGTGCCATTTCTAGCCTTAGAATCAGTAGGTGCGCTGACAGGAAGTCAGACAAGTACAAAAATGTCATCAGTTATATTATCTGTGGTTCCAGAACTAGCATGGTTCCTGCCAGCTTCACAGTTATCCTGTCTACTCTACTGTATGCTATGGACATGTCCTTAGAAGTCTATGTATGTCAGTTGCTAAGATGTTAAACATAAGTCTCATAACAACTGCTGTTTTTCTGGAAGATCCTGAGGCGAGAATTCGAAGCCCACATTAAAATCTCAGCTTGCATATTAAAAATTATGCTTGTAATTCCTCAAGTCATGGAAAAAAGCTTTGAAATTTCACAGGAAATATACCCTGAAGGACAAGAAAGCTGAGGGAAATACAAATGTAGACCCCCAAATCTTTCGCCCCCCCCCCTTTAATTAGTGTAATGTTTAAAGATTATAAAATCTTGAGATGATTTTGGTTTTCAGGTACTGAAAAAAGTCTTAAAAAAGAGAGGAAAAAACAGTCAGGATAGAAGCAACATCGTGGATATGCTTCTTTCACATACGACATAACTAAGGAACAACCCAGAATCTTTTTGGAAATATGCAGCTCCCAAAGGACAAACTACCTTTACTGCACCAAATATAGCTACTGGTGTGTGCCATGTGTGCCTTTATTACTCCGTACCTCTTAGAAAGTCAATAATAAATCTAAATGTCGCTGTTTCCACAGCACAGATCTACGTTTCGGCAAACTACTTTTAGCATCCATTACACCTGTTATATCTGGTACCATAACATCGTATTCTTAACTTGTCTCTTTAATATACATTTCATTAAACCAACCATTTGTTTAGCATATGGTTATGCCAAAGATGAATCATGAAAACAATACTTCTAGCAAATACTACTAGCAAATAATACTTTTAGCAGTAAAAATTTTTATCAAGAGCTCGATTATTTAAAGACTCTGAGCACATCCTCAGAGGTATTGAGTGCTCTTGATTTTGCTAAATTCATTGGAAGTTGAGGATGCTTATCACTTTCTATGATGTTCTTAGCACTCAGCAGGAGTGGAAACATGGCAAACACAGTTTTTTGACTGGTTATAAGGTGTTATGTCCATACTCTTAACAATAGTACTATCAAGGCTTCACTTCATATAAAGTCAAAAAACCATCACAGTCAAGTAGTCTAGCAGAATAATAGCAAGCAGTATGAAAATAAAGAGAAATAAAAAGTATATTGGTAGTGCCCATCCCCACAGCCTGAGCTCTTTGCTGTTTTTTGGCACCTCTTAAGTGCCCATTATTATAAGAAGTTGTCATAGGGGAAAAGGCAACACCAGAACCATGACACTGCTAAGTTCAACTTACTGAGCAGACCAAATAAGAGAGAGGCAGTGTCAGGAAAAGCTGACCCTCATGAGCGCACACACAATTACTCGAGACCTGCCCCAGTTATCATTGCAGTGACCAGCACAGTTCAGCCATGGGAACACAACGTTCGCTCAGGGCAGCCTCAATGTCTGGTTCCAGGCAGCGGCTCAGCATCAACATGTAACTTCCATCTTGGGTGCTCTGCTTCTTGAAGGCATTGGATGTCCATGAAACAACATTTCCCCCAGTCCTTGTTACTGGTGGGGTTAGATAGTAAGATCACATATAATTAAATCATTATCACAGTGCACCTTTGCACCTTCCCAGCAGTTTCAGGTATTGTTCTGTCACTTCTTGATCTGTACCAAGGCTCATCACACTCAATCTTTGTTTTCATTATCCTGTCATTCACATATCATTATGTTCATTTACTCAACTCTTGATCAAAGCAAGGTCATGATGCTCTTGTGTCAGGTGTAAAGGAAACATTCTTTCTTTTAGCATGCTCATTTATAATTAAATTAAGAAATTTCCTGAAGAATCATTGTGCACATTTTCTCTCCTTTTAGGGAAGAAAATGAATAACCTTACTTGATAGGCCAGATGTTTAGGTGACGTAAATCTTGGCAGCATGACTGACTCTAAATACGTCTAGTTCTGAGAAGGATGTACTCTCATTTCTCATTATACCTGAGTTTTTCCCACCCCACCACCTCTTGTGAATTTCATATCAGTTTGGCATATAGCATTCATCAAACATTAATGGTGATTTAATGTGAAATTAAACACTATTAGAACAACCAAATACCTTATCCTTGTTCAGAATTACTTGTCTGTTCCATCTATCATTTTACTTCTCAAGTCCCTTAATGTACTCTGCTGTCATAGCATCAGCTGATTTCCTCTGAAATGTAAAAATCTTTACAGTAATCTTTAAAAGCTTTCTTATAATTTCCTCTGTTTGGATAAGCAATTTATACTTATTAATCCCTAGCAGACACTGTCATATTCTGACAGGCCTATTCAGATAGTACTGAGAAGCTAAAATTACATCTTCCTTATTTCCTTTCTTGGGCCAGATTCTGCTCTCACTAATAATGTGAGTGTTCCAGACAAATAATGTTGCTTTAACCTCCCCTTTCAGGATTTTCATGTGGAGAAGGACTCAGGGGTACTGGTGGATGAAAAGTTGAACATGAGCCAACAATGTGCACCCGCAGACCAGAAAGCCAACCGCATCCTGGGCTGCATCATAAGAAGCGTGGCCAGCAGGTCAAGGGAGGTGATTCTGCCCCTCTACTCTGCTCTGGTGAGACCCCACCTGGAGTACTGTGTCCAGCTCTGGAGCCCTCAGCACAAGAAGGACATGGACCTGTTGGAGCGAGTCCAGAGGAGGGACAGAAAAATTACCAGCGGGATGGAGCACCTCTCCTATGAAGAGAGGCTGAGAGAGTTGAGCTTGTTCAGCCTGGTGAAGAGAGGCTCCAAGGACACCATATTGCAGCCTTTCAGTACTTAAACGGGGCCTACAGGAAAGAAGGGGACAAACTTTTTAGCAGGACCTGTTGTGATAACAGGGGGAAATGATTTTAAACAAAAGAGGGTAGATTTAGACTAGATAAAAGGAAGAAGGTTTTTACAATAAGAGTGGTGAAACACTGGAACAGGCTCTCCAGAGAGGTGGTAGATGCCCCATCCCTGGAAACATTTAAGGTCAGGTTGGAGGAGGCTCCGAGCAACCTGATCTAGTTGAAGGTGTCCTTGCTTATTGCAGGGAGGTTAGACTATATAACCTTTAAAAGTCCCCTCCAACCTAAACCACTCTATGATTCTATGATTTTCAGAAAAAAATCCCCACATTTTTGTGGAAACATTTTTGTACGTCGGGTGCTGCAATGTAGCTAAGCAATTCTTTGGGATTTTCTTGTATTGCTTATGCTTTTTAAAAATGCATTGCATTAAAATAATTAGAATTAGTTTATTTCTTTATGCATTTACACAAAGTAAAAACCTAAGTTGAGTAGTACAGGACCTTTGCCTTGCTCTTTTCATTACCAGAATGATGCTCCATATGGTGACCCTTCCTCATGCTCAACACGGCTGGAGAAAATTACAGCAGAACACATGATTCCAGCCCAGTATGTTTCCAGAGAAGAGGAATCTTAAAATGGACATTAAAGTTATTTGTTTTGGAGGAGGTATCCAAATGTCATGCTGGTGGGCAGCAATATGAAAAAGCAAGATGGGCAGAATGCAAATTTTACGTTTTCCAATGAATATATAATAATTTCTATTGATGACATAAATTTAAATAAGTCATTGTAAAATTAGTTAATATGTCTTGAAAACAACAGAACATATAAGAATTAATAAATTATTCATAATTAATATTTTTAACAGATGGATTTTTCCCTCTTGTCCTGCAGCCAGTTCTCCTATTGGACTTCTCATTATTTTTAATGTAGCAAGGATTTCTCATTTTCATGTTTATAGTGCCAGACAACTATCTTGTTTTTGACAGCATGAGTGAGGGCTGATTGTTCCTAACCTTCTCACCTTTACAATTTTAAAAATCAACCCAGAACCATCCTTTCCTTCTGGAGACTCTTTAAAGCATTCTGATTTTTAGTAGGCAAATGTTAAATCCTTTTTTGAAAATCAGGCTCTGTAAGAGATACCACAAAATTAGGCCTCCAGAAACAAAAGAACCCCAAACCACTTCTCATTTTTCAAAATGTAGGCTGCAACTCATGGGAAATGTCATTAAAAGAAGCTATTCATACAGAGTCTATAAAATCAATGTGTAAAAAATGGAAAGTCTTGTTCTGTTCAAGAATAAAAAAACTGTAATACATTAAACTGTTAAACTTCCCTTCTGTATCCTGTGGTGTGAGATGGTTTCTTATCTTTATCTGAGGGCCATCTGATACATGCTGTTTTGTACTGGGACTTTGAGAAAAGCATGAGTTGAATGCAAGAGGTGTCAGTCTGACAAAGAATAAAGACATACTTCTGAATGCATTGAACATGACTTACACCATGTTTTTACCTTAAAAGAAGTAAAAGTTCACAAGTGACAAATATTTCTTTTTATATATTTATATGAACATCCCTAAGCTGTCCAACATCCAATTATTTTTAGTGCTATATCTGTAAAGCAAAGTGCTCTGTTCACAAAAGAATTATGCCCCAGTGCAAGGCTGAATTTAGTCTGCTTTTTCCTTTTTTTTTTCTAAGTGTGCACTTAAATGGAATTGGCATTCTGAAACATGGCTTAGTCATCCTGGGACTCTTCTGCCACGCAAGGATAGTAGGCAAATGCAAGAGGGAAGGGAGCTAATTAGACATTATATAGAATTGCCTACAAACTAATAAGAAATATGATTTATAATCTAAAAAAAGTTGACATTTCAAAAATTTGGGTGTATTGAGAATGAAGGCCAGAGGAATTTAAAGCTTACAGTATTTGCATATAACTAATGCCGCAGTTCTTTGTGGCATCATTGTTGTGTTATTTTTTCACTCCTCATGTCTATTTCATGTATGTTTAAAACCAAATAACTGAGAAACCGCACAATGGGACCATAAAAGGTAATTAAGACCCTTGGTATGGAAAGAAGACAGAAATACATACACAGCTGCCACAATTATTGGGTTTTTTTAAGAGCACAGAAATGTTGAAAAACTGTTTAGGTTTCATCAGCGTGGGACCCCTTGCAAAAACAAACAAACAAAAACACAAGAGAGGATGTTGAGGACAGTTGGTACATCCTGGTATCAACATTTCATGTTTCTCCTCTGCAAACCCAGAAGAATAAACTGGTGCTTGGTCATTTTCTTATCCTGAGGCAAAAGGAAGGCAACTGTAATACCACTATCCTGACCTCTCAAGATAGTAAGAAATTACTCCAGTTACCTTTTCTTATGAGTTGACTCAACTGCTCTTTCCAGCTATCAACAGAGAGATGATCAGGACAATTTTTCTCAGAGAGAGTTCTAGCCCTTGAATCTGCTCAAATAACCTATCAAAAGGCCAAACTGAAATCAGATTATAGTAGTTTATAATCCGAGAATAATTTACTAGGCTAGACACAAAACTTTATATAATTACTCAGACGTCTACTTAAACTTCAGAAATCATATGTTTCAGGTGTGATTAATACCAGCCTACTCCTCTTCCAATTCTCCTCAGTAAGCTCTGAAGCAGCCCTTTGCTCTCCCCCTATTTTAATTTTGTATGTGCCCATTTTGTAAGATTCTAGGTAGCCAAGTAATGCACAGTATGTAGGGCCCATACTTCTAGATAAACATAAAAATCTGGATTTTGTAAACCCTTCCTTTAGTGATGATACTACATTTTCATTAGCAGGCAAAGTTAGCTCTTGAAAACATACCACAGTGGTTTATCTATCAGGTAGACTTATCTTGTTCCAAGTACATACTGATAACGAGAACAAATACTTTCATTATCATTAACACAACGAAAACTTCATTATCATGTTTTACTCTAATTCCCTCCGTGTTCCTTTTCTATTACTAAAACACATACAATTCAAGACATGTGGGTGAATTTACATCTTTATTACATTGTGTCTTTCAAGGCAGTAGTCATGGGTAAGTTTCTTTGGTTTTCAGTAAAAGGAGCTGGACATTTTCCGTAACATTTAGCTTTCTTCATCTGCAGATCAGAGTCCCACAGACTTAAGCGTAAGAACTGTCCAGCTTAGGTGGCTGATTGTTGGTTTTTTTCAGAGAACAAAAAGTGACCCAAGGACACAGGTACGCTAAAACAGAACAATAAGTTTGACCACATACATAAAAAGAATCGCACAATCACAGAACTGTGAGTCCAGAAGGGATCTCTGGAGATCTTTTAGCCCAAGCCCTTGCTCAAAGCAGAGCATGTTGCTCAGGGCTGTATCCAAACAGATCTCTCTAACTTGGAGAATGAGGACTCCACAAACTCTTTGGGTTCCTGCTCCAGTGCTTGACCACCCCCAGAGTGGAAAAGTTTTTCATTATATTTAATTGGAATTTCTCATGTCGCAACTCATGTTTTTCCTTCAACCCTGTTGTTTAACCAGATCTGTTAAAAGCTTATCTATGTCCATACATATGGACATAAATAAACATCTCTATGTCTATACATCAGGTAATGGTGACATATTGCTCAGTGTAGTGGTATACATCCTATTTCATGCTTGGATGGATAGCGGTTTTGCTTGGTGGTTGTTGTGTGGTTTTTTGGGGAGGCAGGAGGGTTTGTTCTTGGTTTTCTGTTTTTTTTTTTAAGGAAGGGGCACCGCACTTCGTTTTTTCCTCTAATTTCTTGAGGGTTGGTCCACACTGCTGTGGAGCTTTTTTTCAAATATATGCAGAACAATGTTTATACTGATTTTAAATTGTTTACAAGTATGTTAAAAAAGATTTAATTGATCTTTTACTGAGTAAAGGAGATGCAGCTCTATTTGAAATGCTTAATCATAGGCAGATGTGAGACAGGAAATAATGCAAAATATGAATAACAAGCAAAAGCCATTATTCTTTATAAGAAAAAAGGAGAGGTTTCCTAGCATGGCTAAATATATTCAAGCACTGTATTCATTCAGTGTATTTATGTAAATAAAGTAATATTCATCTGCTATCATATTTCAATTGCCAATCACAACAAAAAAAAATGTTAAAGAGAAGCATGGGTAATCACTGATAAGAAATTATGTAATAATAAGGAACTAATTATCCCTTTCCAGATTTGAGCTTACAGCTTCACTTACTGACATAATATTGATAATGATTCAGAGGAACTGTACTCCATTTCATGGGGTCTCTAGCATTATTATCTTTTGTGGTAAAATTCTGTCTGGAACAGATTTATTTTTTTTTAAAGAGATTTGTAAGTGCTAATGGGTTCAGAGAAATGTAATTTTGTCACGTATTTTTCATAATGAATAGTATTTTCAAAAAATTAGATTTCAAAGACTCACAAAGACCTACATACAACTTAGCCTGAATCCAGTTTCATGGAATAATGTTCTGATGGCAAATTCCTCTACCCCAAGAGAGGACAGTTTTAGGCCTTGCATTCGGTACTGCTGCAAAGGAAGACAGACTGACAGCATAAACCAAGACCTCTTCATAACATACCTACACAACACCGCACGGATAAATAGGAGGGCTAAGAGTAAAATGCCCATCTTTTCTCTCCCGTAGCAATAAAATCTTAGCAGCTGGTAAACTTCCTCCTTTCTGAAGTCTCCTCCTTGCCTTGAAAGTCTCACAGGGATCAAACTAGCCCATCTCTTCAGAAAGATCCAGCAGTGAGCACAGATACATTTCCTCTGGCTAATGGATTGAATTTGTAAGGACTAGAGGAATGATTAGATTTTAAGGATTTGACAGATGAGCTCCTGTGAAGGGCACATTGGCTATTTGCTTTAATAACAGGTGCAGTTAATCTTTGGCTTTAAGAGGAGATGCATTTTTTTTTATAGATTTTGGTTATTATATTTTATTGTCTCTTGAATTTGATAAAGTGTGTTTCAGTTGACCTAGCAAAATAGCTTGAAAGCTCTGTCCAGCAGTAAGTGCCTGGACCTGAATTACATGGCATCCCATTTAGATGGTCCTTTTCACAAAAAGCATTGCTAACCAGGGTATTAATTGTGAAGAAGGGTCATTTTGCTTCCTTCATTTTAGAGGCAGCTTTGTACAAGGTATTTGCAATGCCATAAAATGAATACAGCAAAATTTTTGCAGGAATATTCATCAAAGCAATGATTCATAAATATGGCACTTGTTTTTATGGAGTCATTTTTCAGAACAGAATTTTATTGCATACTGTTAAAGAGAGCTCAAGGACTGTGATCTACTAATTAAGCTAGAGTGAAGATTTGACTGTTATTTGTATTGATACCCTGTTTGAACTTAGACAAATCACTTAGAATCTTTGTCATTCAGAGGATTCACTTTGAAGATATGTATAACAATTCATAGCTGCTCTAAAAAGGCTTTTTAATTCATGTTTGTAAAGCAGTTTGGTGTCATTGCAAGAGAAATCACTGTAATAATTGTAAAAGTGCAAAGTATTTTTAGCTAAAGTACACACATTTTCACAGGACATACCTTCATAAAAAGTGAGCTTGATGAAATGAATACTAACCATTGACATTCAATAAATCAGGAAGTGTATATGAATATTTAGTGACAAAAATGTACTAGCAAAGAGAAATCTTAGAAGCTGTCAATCTATCACTGTGCAGAGAATATCCAGCCAAGTTTAAAATCAACAAATAATCAACATGATAGAAGATGTACCTTAGTAAAATGACACTTCTCTTTTGGGGGAAGAAAAGAGCCAGAATTGATTAAGTATTTTTCAGTACATTCTTTTTAATATACCCACATACTTTGCAATCATATTAACTAAAGCTGAAATTAAAAGTATAGCTGCAATGGAGCAAATTATGTAAGGGAAGATGACTTCTAAGTCATTAGCATAAAATCAGTCAGTTTAATGAAAGGAGGCCAGATAATTCAATATTATTCTCTTTATTACTTCTTAACCTTGTTAGCTTTTCTAAGGATAAAATACGCTGAACTTTTGGAAACCAGCTACTCAATTTCAGAAGATCCTAAGATTTCCTTTTGGCAGTCATTATAAGTCAGACTGCCAGCAGTAAAATCTAAATAAGCTCAGGAATTTTAAGGGCGTTACAAGATGTCAAGCATTCTACACTTAATTGAGCTCAAATCCTTTCTAAAACTTAGACCAGCAATGTATCTCAAACAGTAAAATATATCCCAATACTTAATTAAGCCTGGATTTAATTAAGCAAATCCACTACAAAAAAAAAAAAAAAAATCAATAATTTGACCACTGTGGCCTCAAAAGTATTTGATTAATTAGATTTTTATTTTTTTTTCTTGTGTAACATGGTCTTTAACTCAAGCCTGAATAATATTTCAGGCTCTCTATCTTTTTTTTCAGAAGCCCAAAAGAGCCTGTACCTGTCTCAGATACAGCCGAATTGTATCTTTAAAGATTTTCCGAATGACAAACTTTTGCAGAGTTAGTGACACATCCTCAGACAAATACAAAAGAGAAGTGACTTCTGCCAGAGAAAAGCAATGTTAAGATGACGATGATCAGGAGAGGGGCTGTGATACTTCTGTGGTAAAGGTGAAAGGAAGAGTGTTTGGCTGAAAGTCAACAGCATTGGCCAAGGAAAGAGAATTGCTTTTTTACATCTTTCCTTCTGTAATTGAGTTTGGGCTTGTAATGTCGTCTAACCACTTCTGACAACCTGCCAAAATGGAGATGGCAAGGTCTTATAATAAATTGCTACAGAAATCATCCTTCATCTACTCAGTTCAATGCCACAGCAACTTTCAGTATGCAGAACATACCCCTGTTATTTTTCAAGTTTTCCTAAACAGCTGAGATAGCCTTGATCATTTCCACAAATAAATAAATAAATAAATAAGCCAAGGAAAAGCCAAGAAAAAAAAAACATGGCTTTTTCACACCAGGAATAGGTATGGAATCGAAAGCTACAGGCAAGCCACTGCTTATGACCCTCAATTTTGCCTTCATGTTCTACGAGAGCACAAAACACTCGTGAATCCTGTTATTCATGCTACAACAAAAGACTGATATTCATGTTACAACATGCCATAGGCTGCCCAAATAAAAGAAGTCGTGGCTGGAGAACTGTGTTTGGAATTACCATCCAGTAATCAAGTAATTGCAGTGTCTACTACAGAAACAATCTCCAGAAGCAATTCTCATCAGTAAGCATCTCAAAATTCTCTCAGTCAGGCTCCGGTCCAAAGCGTGGAAGTAGGGCTGATTTTTCTTGTTTGTTGTTCACTGGTAAGGGAAATGCACCCATTTTTATCCCTGATTTTGATACTGTTGCTCATCCAGTACTACCCTATCTACAGGAAACAACAATGATGAGAAGAAACGCCTTCCAGTGATTTGGATTACTCTTCTCAGACTGGATAAATTTTGCATTAAGCAAAAATGCTCCTTTCAATCCATAAGTCTTATTTAAAAGAGCTTTTTTTACACTTTCAATCATGATTCTTGAAGCTGAAGTATTTTCTTTACTACTTTGTCTCATAGCAGAGAACTTTCCTAGTTGCTACTCATCATTCCATGCCTATTCTTTGCTTGAAGTTTTTAAAGCCTGCTCACTGATACACAGACTCACACTAAGATGCTGGAAAAATAGGTTGGATCACAGGGCACATGCTACAGTCCTGATTTTTAAGGATCACAATCCCCAAAGATACCTGTTGTTACTTGGTCTTCTTGACAATATATGTGATTCAAATTGCGTTACCATAATACAAATAAATTTAGCTATTTATGAGTTCTAAAATAAACAACACAATTAATGAACCCTGGAAGAGATTAAGGTGAGAATATTTATTTACAAAATGACTACATATGAAATGTATGCTTCTTTGTTCCTCCTTCTGTAGTTATTCAATCAGCTATGGACACTAACTTAAAAACTGTGGTTAGGAACTTTTATCATCCTGCATGCTTCTCAGAGTTTTGATTCATAACTAGCCGTTATCGCCTTTTTCTTCCTCTTGAATTCTCTCATTCTCTTCTCTGTACTCAACTTAGTGTTTATTAACTCAAGCAAGGGGAGAACAAGTGCTTCTCTCGTAGCCAAGTGAAAGATAGTTTCCATGTCTGTTGATTCACTGCATAAATTGCAGCATAAAATGTACCTTTCAACCTTTATACTCACCTGTATTTTGGGCATGTGTTTATTGAAACGCAGTGAGTGGGGCTGGAGGAGGTACAGAAGGACAATTAAAACAATGAAAGGGACGGAGCAATTGCCTTACAGGGAGACACTGAAAAGGTTCAGACTCTTCAATCAGAAGGCTGAGGGGAGATTGAGGCTGACAAAATCATAAGCGCAATGGAAAAAGAGAGTGCAATTGGTTTAAAACAGATAGCAGGAAGATTTTCTTGAAGCAGTGAGTAGCTTTGCATTAGCAACTGGTTGCCACAGGAAATAGAAGAAGCAGATAGTACTACCAGGTTTAAAAAAAATGTAAGACAAATTAATGCACAACAGGTCCATTAAAAAGTACTAAGCAGAATAGGCAGCTACCCGAATTCAACAATTGTGGATCCCAGGGAACACTGCTCTGTTCATGTGGTTTAAACCAAATGAGAATCAAAGTCGTTCATTGATTTACTCATGATATGTAATTAACCAGCAATCACTGAACTCTACAGTCAAGATCAATCACAGCAATACAACAGATAAGCCACAACACTAGGTACCTATGAAATGTATTTACGTTCCATACTTCAGACACTAGGACTAGCTGTAAGATTCTACTTCTTTTTAGCAGAAGAGGCAACTGACTAAAGAAAATTCACAGCTTAATGCTCTAACTTGATTCTTTAAATATTCTGTATTAAGGAATCTGCACTGTTATAAGCACTTTTTCATCTTGGCATACCAAAGGTGCATATTGAAGCTTAGGGATCCATCTGAAAAATTCAGTAATGTTTTGAGATCTATTTTAGGTTAGGCATTCAGCTCTTCTTACCATGAAATATCTTTAAAACTGTAAATGATAACACTTAAAAATTATTTCAACAAAAAGCCTTAAAGGAATAGATTTAGCTTATAAAATCTAAGCATTAAAGGCATTAAAAAGGTAAAGCAGTTATACATGGTAACAGAAAATGTTTATCTTCAGGATGCAGCAAAAATACATGCAAGAGCTAATGCATACGGCATGAATTGAAAAGTTCCATAACTTCAAATATATTGATCCTATCTTCTTCTGAAATTTTTTTCTTTGTCTACGTGAATAGATAAAAAAAATTCATTTGTAATTTACAGCACTAGCTGCTTTGGTTTATGCACAATATGAAAATGCAGCAAGACAGAAAATTCTGTCAGCCTTTGTATCCCAAAAACAGGTAACTAAATTCTCAGATTTTTATAAAACAAAAATCCACCAAAATGAGCCATAAACCATGGAAAAAGGCTAGGAACTGCAAAAGGAAATACACGTTGGAAAATTTTGATCAACTGAGAAAGCAATTGCATTGTGGTGTGATGAAAGTTAGAACTCACAGGAAACAATGTCTCTGATTTCAAATCCATTAAAATCAATGTCATTGCTCCCAATGAAATCAATCAGTACATGGCAGGGCTATGTAATGAAACAACATTCTAGGTGTAAAAAAAGCACCATAATCCCAAACTCCTGTATGAGGCTTGTAATCATATTTCATTTTTATGACTGATACTGCAAGTAAGAAAATCACTGCTTCATAACACTACCAATATGGAAAGAATATAAATTCCAGATTGCATTTTCATATTTTTAATGAAAGAAATATGTTTCATAACTCTTATGAAAATTGAGGTTTAGACTAAAAGAGCCCATTAGCTTGGAGAAAAGATGCATAAATTGAGAACTTGCTCTACAGGCAGCTCTTCCCAAGTTTTCCCAGCCCTGCTATTGATTACAAGCTCATTATAAAGATCTGTCAGGCCTGGAAGTCTTTGTGTTTCAGGCACTTGCAAATAATAAAATGATGTAAAACTGCTTTTGTCTCTTGATACTTAATTATTTATTTGGCCAACTCATCTTCCCTTCCCTCTATACAATTTTTGCATTAGATACAGACAAAAAAGTTATTTTAAAGGAAAATGAGACTGCCCATAACACACTGGTTACAAAAGAGCACATACATATAGTTTGCTCTGTTTCAAAGCATCATTTACCCTCCAAAACTAAAGTACTTCCCAAGCCTAGGTCATTGCAGCGTTTTGAAAATTTCACTAGAGCTGGAGCTTCTCAAAAAATTAAAGCTAAGAAATGTCAAAATTGCTTTAAGATAGTCAGAAAAAGTTCATTTTTTCAGCTTAGCCTGATCTGCTTATTTTATGTATTAATTGCAACTTTACTTTATGCAGAATCCCCAAATCTGAAAATGCTTAAAAATTTATATCATTATGCATAACTGACCATCTTAACTGAAGTTAAAGGGACTGCAATTTCCAAATGTTAGGTGGCCACATATATTAATATACTATTTGTCTTTATGATTTTTTAAAATATAAATCATTCAAATAAACAAGATTTTCAAAGCAAAGCAACAAGAACGTTGTAACAGCATGTAACCCAGATTCCAAAAAAATTTCCTATCTTGAATAGGCAATCGGAAAAACAGACATGGGTGGTTGATATCAGATATATATAAAGTATTAATTACAGATACTCATGTCTTTATGTTCCATCCTTTGATTGAAAGTTAGTTTCAAAGTGAAGTAATCAGAGGGAAGTAAATTGAAAGTGAAGATACCCTTTAACAATTATATCACAACACAAATACATAACTGCATGTGTGATCCCGTACTATCTTCCACAGTGCCTTTGCTCTATTTAACTTATATCATTGATGATACTTTCTGGTTGTTTTCTTTTTCCCCCTCACTGCTGCAGGTATATCTGCAGGTCTTATTACTCCATCTTACTGAAACTGTGCTGCAAGGGCAGCTCATAAAATTCCTCAGAGCAACCATCTCATTCCTATCAGCTCCCTTGTGCTCAGAACAGCCTCAGTCCTTCTCACAACTTCCTTTGGCCTCATGTCTCAGTTCTAGCTTACTTAACTCTGTGTAGAGTGGACACGCAGAGCTACATCAAAGTGAATCTGTATTTTAGTTTTGCCCGTCACTTGTCCTTATCAGTCCACTTTACCTGAGACTTACCTGAACACTCTAATCTAAAGCTACTAGAATAGCTTCCCTCTTTTAAAATAATCCAGAAATTAATTTTAAAAATTGCCTCATTTTCTTCTGTGAATGTTTAGAATCTCACTCCCTTCAAAGGCAAATCTGTCCTGTGTTCAAGAAGAACCTGATTTGTTTCTATATAAATCTTTGGTTTATTGTTAATGGAATGCAAATGTTAAAGTTTTTTTTATCATGCATTTGCTATACTACAAAAGGGAATCTAACACCTCTGAAACAAGAAAGATTTTGGCTTCTCAGTGGTATAGGCAGTAACTGCTTCAAGGCCCCAGAAAACATTGAAACCCTGTAATTAAAAAATGAAAAAGTAGATCTGACCTCTTCTTTTTCTTTTATATAGCACAGCGTAGATATTTGTAATACATGTATGTCTACTAGCAATTTTATTTTCTTAATGTCAGAAATAGCCTGAATGATGTTGAAGTTTAATTGTGAGAGGCTGGATTTACTTTAAAATACTGAATCTTTAAATGTAAGTGATACACTTACATGTGTGTATTTATTGTTCATTATAACATATAGGTAGAAAGCACATCATTCCAAGACTTTGATGATTACATTGGATACGAACTTTCATTTTGAAATTAAAGTTGCTATAAACAGAGAAGAACTTTATCCTTTTGTTAATTTATACTTTTGCTTATAGTGGACTGCCTATTGGATGAGGCTACACAAGTTACTCCCCTAGGAGCAGGGAGAAGTGTTGTCGGACTGGGCTAGGTAACAGTGAGGGTCATGCAAAAGAGCAAGTTTTTCTCCCATCAGCCCAGCTGAAGTTCATATTCTTCAAAGAACTGATAACTACAGAGTACTGGGAGTCAGATACAGAACAATAAAGCGTAACCACAGATCGTGCTGCTATTGACTCAAAGATCCAAATCCACAAGGAATCCTGGAAGGTACAGGCTTGGGAAAAGCTACCAGACTACACAAGGCTGCTGAAGTCACCCAGTAAATGCTTGGACACTGTGTTACTGAGCTTATACTGATCCACAAGAGAAGAAAAGGCACAAATAAGTAAGTCAAAACACTCTGCAAAGCAAAGTGCAAAAAACTTCAAAGAAAAAAAAGTTCATGATATATTGAAAGGTCACACAAATGCAAGAAGGACACACATTTGGAAAGCCCTGTAACAACTGCGAAAAAAAATACCTACTTTGAAAGACCTGATAAGTGGGAGCAGTAGAAGGAAAAGTGACTAACTCTGATGTATTACAAGAGAAAAAAGGGGGGAAAATCATCAAGAGAAATACTTTGTAAATTGCCAGCAAAAGCAAAAACAAAGGAATGGACGTTTCTTTGGAGACCAGAAGAAGTTGTATACAAATGTTTGGACACTGGTACCCAGGCAAACATTGCCTCTGAAGATTCTGCAAAAAATGTGAGAAAGAAACAAGACACAGGGGAAAGCTGATTTAAATTATGAATATATAATATTGAACTAATTCCTATTAAAAAACCAGTATGATCTTGAAAGTTAAGAATAAAATGGAATTAGTTAGGTTTGTTATAGCTGATTGGAAAGAAGCAACACTGAATTTTAAAACAAGTTAATGTTTACTTCAGAGGATCCCTGCTTCACAGGGGAGTAGAAGACAGAAAAGGAAAGCCTGTGGCCACAAATGAATATAAAAATAAAAAAAAGCAAACCCATGCAAAAAACACCCCATGAAACTCATAAAAAATAATATCTAGACAAATGGAAGAACTATACTGATACTGTTGGTGTCTGGACATTTCTGTCTTCTACTGTACAAGAGGAACTTGCTCTTCCCAAAGTGGGAGATGGTGGTCAGCAAATGGTTAATGCTCAGGAGATTGATGGCTGGCAAGCTATGAAAAACTGCATCTCTCTCTGCAGCTACCAGTCCCATAGACAGTGATTTATCACAGAAGGAGAGAGAGCGAGGAAAAACATACAGGAGTAGCAACTGGGTGCTTCAGCATCCCACCAAAGTCAAGCATCCGTCTGCAAGAAAGTGTGGTGATCCCAGAGTCCAGGCTCCTTCCCTTCACTGCTCCAGGCCCCAGAGAGGGTCTTCCAAGATAAGGCAGAGAAAAGCCTGAGCTCACAGCTGGTCTCTCAGGCTCTCTCTGCTGAGCTCTAGACTAAACATTAAACAGGCTGACACACCGGAAGGCTGTGCCATCATACAGAGAGACCTGGACAGGTTGGACAGTAGAGCAGAGAGGAACCTTATGAAATTCAACAAGGGCAAGTGTAGGTGCTGCACCTGGGGAGGAATAACCCCATGCACCAGTACAGGTTGGGGGCTGACCTGCTGGAGAGCAGCTCGGTGGAAAGAGACCTGGGAGTCCTGGTGGACAACAGGATGACCATGAGGCATCAATGTGCCCTCGTGGCCAAAAAGGCCAATGGCATTCTGGGGTGCAGCAAGAATAGTGTGGCTGGCAGCTCGAGGGAGGTCATCCTCCCCCTCTACTCTGCCTTGGTGAGGCCGCACCTGGAGTACTGTGTCCAGTTCTGGGCTCCCTGGTTCAAGAAGGACAGGGAACTGCTGGAAAGGGTGCAGCAGAGGGCTACCAAGATGATTAGGGGACTGGCACACCTCTCTTATGAAGAAAGGCTGCGGGATTTGGGTCTCTTCAGTCTGGAAAAAAGACAGCTGAGGGGGGACCTTATCAACACTTATAAATACTTAAAGGGCAGGTGTCAGGAAGATGGGGCCAGGCTCTTTTCAGTGGTGCCCATTGACAGGACAAGAGGTAATGGGCACAAACTTGAGCATAGGAAGTTCCACCTAAACATAAGGAGGAACTTCTTTCCTTTGAGGGTAGCAGAGCACTGGCACAGGCTGCCCAGAGAGGTGGCAGAGTCTCCAACTCTGGAGACATTCAACACCCGCCTGGACGTGTTCCTGTGCAACCTGCTCTAGGTGACCCTGCTCTGGCAGGGGGGTTGGACTAGATGATCTCCAGAGAGTCCCTTCCAACCCTTGATTCTATGATTCTATGAAAGGAAAGCAAATACCACCTTGCACACAACCAAACTTGTTTCCCCTGGGTGGTACATATCACTCCAGTGACATGTATTTTGAGGAATACATTTTCTCTGCTATTTCCCTTAGCCTAGCTGGTGGTCTGACTGCTAAACGTTGCTGTCAACATTCTCAGCACTTCCCAGCTCCCCCACACCACACTGCAGCATAAACAAAAAAACCTTCCCTACCTCCTGGGAAGCTACTTACAGGAATCCCAGCTGCCTTCCCAGGGTATCCAGGTGGGACCTTCATTGCAAGCACCTGAAGGGCAATTTGCACAGGTGCAGCCCCACCTGATTTCTTGAGCAAATCCATTGGCCCTTGCATGACATGAGTCATTTTGCTCTTTCCACAGGACAGAATTTATTCATGTTGTGAGTCTCTGTCTGAAGAGACTCAGATTTCAGCCAAAATGGGCATTGGGCAAGATACTCTGACATAGGTTACTTGTTTTGGGAAAAATCTGTGGTAAATTGAAGTGGACAATTTTGGGGAAAGTTGAGATAACTTAGCGGGGGAAATGAGCTGGCTTTGAGGGAAAAGCTGAGGTCACCTAGAGGGGACAGAGGTGATGTTTTAAGGGGGAAAGCCTGGGTAACTCAGATGACAAAATGAAGCATTTCTTGAGGAAAAAAGCTGATGGAATTTAGGGGAGAGAGAGGTGGTCTTTTGGGGTGAAAAGCTGAAGTAACATAGAAGGGATTTAGGTGACTTTTGGGGGAAAATCTGTGGTTAATTAGAGGGGACACTGAGGTAAATTAGAGGAGACAAAATGACTCTTTTTTGGGAAAAAGCTGAGGTAACTTACAGGGGACAGGTATAAAGTTTTGAGGGAAGCTGTGATAACTCCGATGTGGCAAAATGAAACATTTATTGAGGGAAAAGCTGAGGAAATTTAGAGGGCATAAGATGATGTCTCAGGGGTGGAAAAAATAAGGTACTGGAGGTGACAAAATGGGCTTTTTTGGGGGGCAATTCTGAGGTAATGGGAGAGAGTGAGCGGATTTTATGGAAAGCCTGAGGTATTGTATAGAGACAGAGAATATGTTTTGGAGGGGCAAGCTGAGGTAACCTGGAGAGAACAGTTTTTAAGGAAGATATGTGGTACCTCAGAGAGTACAGGGTAAGCATTTTGGAAAGACAGGCTGAGGCTTCTTAAGGGAGAAATCACCATTTTGGAGGAGAAAGTTTGAGGTAACTGAGGAGAATGAGCAAGGACTAAGGGACACCTCTGTCACTGATGGGAGTAGGGTGATGTTGAGGTTACTTAGGATAGGGTGAGCATTTTTAAGGGTGAAATCTGACATACGTGAGGGGAATACGTTAGCAATGATGTTGCAAGATGTGGAAAGGATGAAGCTTTAAGGAGGCCATGCTGAGCAAGCTCTCTTTGTGAGGCTGTTCTGGCTCTAGGCATTAAGGTGCAGGAGAGATGAGCAGAGGGTCATGAAATGGGATTTCAGTGCAGGGGGGAAATCCTTGTAGGGACTGATGAATTTAACAAAGCTATGGCATTTCACTTAATTTACAGTTCTAAAGCCCAGGTTCAAGAGAAAATCATGGACACGTTGTCTACAGAAGAAGGCAGAAAAGAATCACCAGAACTTCCTAGTGAGTTGAGGAAGAGGTTCTCATGCAGTGAAGGGCTAAAGGGTAGGGAGCAAGAGTGACATTGGCAAAAAAGATGAGGAGGATGCCAGGATGGAAAATTACATTTGAAACATGCTGCAGGGAAGACACGGGCCTGACTGACAGAATGGTCCTCCAAAAATCAGTACTTCCTGGGTGTAGTGGTAAGGAGTTGGCGCTTGTCAGTTCTAACTGTGTCCTTGTTCTTTGGCAGAAGCTGATGGAGAAGAATGAAGAGGCATCATGTGGACCTGCGAGGCAAGAGTGAGCCATAAGAAGAGCAGAGGCCTGAGGAGAGGGCAAAAAAAAAGGCACCCTGGGCAAAGGGACCTCCCTGCCTACAGGCCTGGGCTCACCAAAGAGCACCACTGGCACCTTTGGTGTCCTGTCTTGCTTTGCGCTGGGTCACTCGCCTGTATCCAGGGTTTGGGTCTCTGCTTGTGTTGGCCCTTTGCTGTGTTGGTCCTTTGGCTAGCTGGGGAACGTGACAGCCCTGTAAGGAGGGTCACTGAGAGGCACTGTCGCCGCACCCAAGGGGGAAATGGAGCTCTCTGGACCCCAAGCCCACCCTGTAAGCAGAGGAGGGCCATTTGCCTGCCCCGCTCCTCCCCCAGTCACAGCAGTGGCAGCTTTCTGGCTGCTGTTGGCCTAGCCAGGCTGACGCCCTGTAGTCATGTGCATTACGGCCTTTGCCCACCCGTGAACCTCCATGGTGTGTTGAGTGCTCTGGCCTCCATGCTCCCTGGGGAGGCAGGTTTAAGGCTCTCCTTTCCAGCCTGTGGCTAGGGCTTGTTCCCCAGAGGCTGGCTGCGCAGTTCTCTTTCTCCTCTGGAAAGTCATGTTTGTCCCTATTGTTGTTTATATCTTTGTCCTTGTTGGGGTGAGCGAGTGAGAGAGTTTGTCCTTTAGGCCTCTTAAACTTGCTGCAGCTCAGCTTGAACTTCCCAGGACAGCAAGGGCTCTGGGCAGCAACAGTGGGCGTCCCCTCTCAGCCAGTGAGTGAAGGGAGAGTCCAGGCTTGACCCTTCTTTCTCTGGATGGAGCAAAGCCACTTGGTCGTAGTGCAGTCAAGAGTCAGGGCCTGGGTCCTTGCCTGCATGGCTGCCTGTCCTGCTGACAAGCTGCCTGCAGGACAGCCCCATACCTAGAGTGTGTCCCCCCAGCCACGGAGCCCTCTGTCCCCAGGACCTGCCCGCCCTCCCTGTAAGCAAGGCTGGGGAAGCTGCAGCCGTCTGCTTTAGCCAGGTAGCAGGAGTGAGCCCCCCCGGCCCTTTAGAGGGTACAGGTTGAGGACATGCTGTGTCGGAGGGAGGGTGGGTGCAGCCCTCCCTTTGACACGGGTTTTGGCTGGGGTGACCTCCCTGCAGCTGGGGTTGAGGTGGGTCCTGGGGCTCCTGAAGAGAGCTCCAGCACTGACTGGAGCTCTGCAGTACTGAGTGATGGGTAAGGAAAGCTGAGCTCAGAGGTTTTTATTAGGGGTGAGGGGGCGTTGGGTAGGGGTTTGGCTGGTGTCCATTAGTTGTGTGAGGAGCTCTCTTCCAGGGGTGTCTGGTGTGCCTCTGACTGTCAGGCAGAGGAGTTGGCACTTGCCCATTATAAGTTGGCACTTGCCCTTCTGTGGCAGCAACCAGTGGAGAAGAAAGAGGAGGCATCATGTGGAACTATGAGGCAAGAGTGAGCCAGAAGAGTTACTGACAGGTACTCAATAAAATGCATTTTCAGACTGTGTTCCATATATAGCAGCTTTCCTACTGTACTTGGCTGTAGCTCCTGCCTATCAAATCACACTGCACGTGTTATTTTACCCTTGCAACAACCATTGCAGTTCTTGCACTGGTGAGACAGTTGTTTTGTTTGACCTAAGGGCTACCATATGGAAGCTCATGGATCAAGGTTTTGTTGTCCCCAAACTCCTGCCTGCAGTCCGGATAAGGGTTTGGTGACATTGCGGTATTACAGAGGAGGTCTTGTGGTAGGTAGATGCCTGGTTGTATTGAGTGCTCCTGTGGAGGGAAGGAGAGAGGGAGGGTTTTTTTCCAGTCCAAGTTTGGCAACATTGCACTCTGCTAGTCATGGCTTCAAAAAGAGAAGTCAGGATGTGGGTCTGTAGGTGGGTTTGACTCTGTGGGGCCAAAGGCAGGGGGGTGTTGGGAGCTGGGCAGGGACACACAGCCCCATGGGGCCGAAATGGGGGTCTGAACTGCAGGCAGGGGCTTAAATTGGGTGCCGTATCGTGAGGCCAGCATGAAAAGTTACAGATATCCCCATGCAAGATGCTGTTGCAGGTGTTTCCAAGCAAATAGAGAATGCATTCTTAGGAATGGAGCCAGGATATTTAAAAGCTGATTGGCAAGAATTATAGAATCTAGAATAATTCCATTTTTACCTCTGAATCTGCAATCAGCATCTACTAAACATTAACCAACACCACATGAATATAACTAGAAATTTCAGTTTCTGAATTGAGTCAGAACTTCAATAGGGAAAAGAGAAGTGATCTGAATGCCTGTCAAAACTTGTGAAAACTTGGAAAAAAAAGGAAGAGTAGGTTAACAAAACCTGAAGACAAAAGTTTACATGAATGAAGGCCTTTGTGAGCTCAGACTTTTACACTTGTGTCACTAGTTGCTGCTTTTATATACCACATGCAACCCATTACAGGAGGCAGCTGCAGCTTATTACCTCAAAAGGGAATTAGCGATGCAACTTGCAAAGGTAATAACTTGGTGTACTTTGGAAATACAGGGCTTTGCATGCCTACAACAATGACGAGATAGCAGCAGCCGTGGCAGAGAATGGAGTAGTTCTTCAGAAGTCAATATGAATATCAAAATCTATACCACACCTTGCTCTATATAGAATGGATAAAAGAGTTTATGAAGTTGAATGTGATTTAGCACTATAAAAAAAGCTGTTACTCTTCTCTGTTGTCAATATCTAATTAACAAACAAACAAAAAAAGCCTAGTGTTTTCTGCAATTAGAATAGTCCTCTCTTTTTTTTTTTTATGTTCTGTTTTCATCTTGTGCCTCCTAAAATAAGTCTGAAAATGAGCTTTTAGATGTAATGAAAGAAAAAAAGAGATTGAAAACTACCTGATTATTTAATAACAACTCAAACTCAGGGCTACCAATAAGAGAAAGGCAGTAAGTTGGTTCACACCAAATTTGTTCAGGAACAATTTAACGTCTGTCGTGCCTCAGGAGAAAAATCTGAGACTATATTTACCCTGAGTTTTAAGTCAAACAGAAGTAAATTAATTTTTAATATAAAACTAATATTGCTGTTTCTAATGAGGCACTCCTAGAAATCCACTGCACAAAAGATTATCAAGCTGACTTTCTCTAAAATACTCCTGAGTACGTGTACAGAGTATCCTTTATTCGTGCAGAAATTAAGTAGAAAATAAGCAGCAAGAACTTTAGCATAATAATTTGCGCAGAAAGGGAGTCAGCAGGAAAACAGCTTTTGTTTGCAATTTTGGCACTCTTTCCTCCTCCTGCACAACATTTTGTTCCCGAACAAATCATCATGTAGGAAACATCTGCAGCTGGGGTTGTTCTGCCATTTATGCTGGGGCCTCCTGTGTCAAAACCTGTCCACGTTGGGGTGACCAACAGGCCCAAAGCCCATCTGGAGGGCAGCAGGTGCCAAAGTAGGGTCCCAACACCTGGGGAAAGAAGAGTGGGGCCACCCTCCAGCACATTCCTGCCACTCTTGCTGGCCTCACGGAGGCCTCTCCATGATATTTGCACACACCTTTCTGTTACCTCAGTGGCTCTTAGGACACTAGTACCACTTAAGAAACAAATGTATTATTAATGCTGCCTAGTAGCACTCACATGTTCAGGAGAGGCAACAACGTGGTGGTGCTAAGGCTGGGCTGGCGTTGCGGGGCGGGACTGGGGCTCAGAGGCAGCCCTTGCTGAAGGCTGTACCTGCTCCATCTCAGCCAACATCTTCTACCTCAGCCTTGGGTCCACGTGGTGTTCCCTTTATGCATTGTCTCAGCAGTCTGCTTCCTGTTTTGTTTTGGGGTTTGTTTTGTTGGTTTTTTTCCCACTGGTTCCCAGCTGAAGTTTGACTGTGCTCACCCATTAGCTGTTACTTAAAGATACAGTTCCCCCTGGCCCCAATAACTAATGGGAACAGAAAGGGATACTCTTTGTTATGCAGCGATGACTGAGCTCCAAGCTCAGGGACAAACAGGCTGCCTGATATTTGTGTGGTCTCTAGAAAGCAATTTTTACCACAGCTAAAACCAGCCCAAGTTGAGCCAAGCCTGGGCATGTCCCAAGGCCCCAGACCAGTGGCAGGTTGCTGGCAGTGAAAAATGGTACTGGGCTATGCTTCCTTGACCATATACCTTTCAAAACCTATTCATTATATGAGACCTTAAAAATACACTGTTGATATGTCCTGACAGCAGTGCTGTTACTCGTCAGCTTTTTTTTTGCTGCAGGGCCTGGGAGTCTGTTTAAGCAGTGTCATCAAGGTGCTCAGGCATGGTCCAAAGACCATATCAGACAGTCCCTATGTGAAAGAAACTCATATTTGAGTAGGCGTGCCAAAGGAAACCAGGGACGGAGATGGATACTCATGAAAGGCATAGGAAACTCTCTCCACCTTTACCAAGCAAATGGCAATAAAAAAAAGGGACTGAGTCTCTTAATTTCCAGTAGACAGCCAAAACTCTACTAATCCTTTCTTTCCCCTTTCTAGTACCTCTTCCACACGCAGTATTTTATTATGTAAATGTATGTATGTAGTATTTTATTTATATTAGTATTATATATATTATGTCTCTCCTCTTCCACACGCAGTACTTTATTTTTAATGCAGTACTTCCATGGTTTGGCAAGGGCTCTGAAAAAAGTAGGAATAGTGTGTTAAAAATGAAGTTACATTGTGCCAGGGCAGAATTGTACAGCAGCAGTGATAGTGTGTCTTACTACAGTAGCTTTTTAAGAGCACTAGTAGAAGAAGAGGATTGTCAGTAAGGATGATTTTAGGATTTGAAGTCCATCTGAATAATGGTTGCCATAATTGTAACTTTAACCACAGACCTTATAGCATTGCTAGCATCACTCTGTTGTCCTCTTTGTTGTTGTTCTGACTAATCTTTAATTTCAATTGCAATAGCTCTCAGGGGCCCAACTATGAGAATCCCTTATACAAAGCATGCACAGACTTGCAAAATTAAATAGCCTGTGTCCTGAGGTATTGAGACATGGCAGTAAAAGTTCCTTTTTAGGAAACAATTACATAAGTTCTGCAATAGACTGCAGACAGGCAAAAAACTGTTCAAAAGTTATAGAAAAATACAGTATTTTTAAAAATCATTAGAAATTCATAACGTTCTGGGCTAAGAATAAACTTTTTTAATGGATTACATGCTTGTACATATATACGTCTATTAAACACACATACTTACCTGCCCTTATTCAAGTCCTTTTTCTCCTTTTTGATTTTTTCTTGTCAATAGTGCTATAAGAGGTTGGTTGTTTTTTTTCAAAATTATCTTTATACACCTGTTATTTCCTTTATCACGCATGAATTATGCAGTTTTTTTCAAACTCCAAATTAAATTATAGTCTACTACAATGTGTTGGATAGTGCCATGTGGGTAGAGCAAATTAGATAATCCATCCCCTTGAGTCTGAATCACTTTGGTCACTTTGAAAATGTGTCTTGAAAACACAGGAAAGGCTGTACAGTTTGATGTCCTTTCCAAAAACTTTTGTAAACTGTAAAATGAAAAGTTTTACATTATGTGGAATTGATGGTATGGAAGTTTCCAGTTCCTTAAAGCCAAACCTCTTCTTGAAAGTATTTTTCACTGATTTTTGGCTCACTTTGCCCCCACTTTCAGTAGTTTTATGCTCCAGGGATCTATAAAGAAGACATTTCTGCTTATGTATGGAGAGAAAGAGATTTTTATGAATATCAAACAAGCATAATTTATGCAGAAACTCTATTAACAACTCCGTTTGGCACTTTTACTTGCATTAGTAATATGAGAACTCCATTAAAATGAATTTTCCAAAAATGTGTTGGACCCCAATTCTCTCAACTCATTCCCATAGTCAATCTTAGATTTCATTGCCCAAGGACGGCTAATATATTAGTATTAACAATATCCTCTTTATTACCTTGCATAGAGCTTCTTATACATTCTCTTGTGTGAATATATTTACATTTATTTATACACATATGTATTTGCAAACGCATTGGATGAAATCCTGGGCCCTCTGAAATCAATTGTGAAAATCCTACCTACTACAGCAAGAATCAGAATCTTATTCTGTGGTTCCTGTATTTTAGCCTCAGTACTTTTAGCCTCAGAACAGCAGATTAACCTCTTATAGGCTTATAGGTAGCCTTTACGCACTTGGGGTCCTCTCCTTGCATATGACCATGCTAACTAGAATTTAGCCAGATTGGTTCAATTTATTTTTATTCACTCATCCCTATTTATTCTGCATTTCCGTTTGTTTACTACTATGTTGCATACATTATACTACTATGTGTCCTGGTTTGAAGTAAAACAGAACCAATTTTCTTTGCAGCAATTTTACCTTTCAGTTAAGCCTCTTCTAACTCTCTGAAATTAACGGCATGTTTTTCAGGCAGTGACTGCTTCCAGATTCTTAAGGCTTGATGTTTATATTTAATACCAAGGAATGGTATGCAGAGAGACTCCTGCTTATACTTATTGTTATAACAACAAAGGTCAGCTAACTTTGCTATTTGCCCTGTTGGAGGGTCGGAAGCAGAAAACCATAGAAGGGTCCCACCTGCAGGGAGGAGTGGACAGGATAGACCCAAAACTGACCAACAGGGTATTCCACCCCATCTGCATCATGCTCAGTATAAAAGCTGAGGGATCAAAGGGTCAGCCCTCTTTCTTCAATGGATGGTGTCCGAGGAGACTGTGTCTTTTTGTCTGCCTTGGATCCCGATCTGCAAGTTCCTGAATCCAGATCCAGAATCCAGTTACCACCATTGCTGAGTCCAGTCTGGGACTTTCACATTGCCTGCTGGTGATGTGTTGGTCATCCTGGGATCTTGATTCAGGTTGTATATATTGTATATATTTCATTATTTTCTTATTAATGTTATTTTTTCTTTTTATTATTTTTAATCAATATTTCATTAAAGTAGTTCAGTTTCTTTTTCAGTCCCTGAGTGTCTCTCTCTCTCTCTCATTCTTCTGTCCCTTGGGAGCGAAGTTAAAGACAGCATCTGTCATTCATTTTAGTGGCCAGTCCAGCCAAACCCAAGACACTATGTTAAATAGTCTTCATTGGCTTTAATCACAGAAATCATACTTTAATTTTTATTGGTTGTTCACATTTTTCCTGTTCTGGACAGGCACGTAAAAGAAGCTTTTGTGTGTTTTTAGCCTACACAAACTGTTGCTAACAAGCTTCTAGAATGATTTAGGAAGCTACACTAACTGATTAAATTCCAGAGCTGCTCCTTATTGAAAATAATTAAAGACTGTCAGTGTATTTTACTACCGTATAAAGCAAGATTTATTATCTTATCTTATCTTATGCCTTAACAGCAGCTTGATCTTGCCAATTATCCTATTATCCATAATTTCAGATGCATTACTGAGCTATTTGAGTTCCTATCATTTAAATCTATTACCAAAAAATGCTTAAACCAAAAAGGAATCAAAGTACATGAAGCGGTAAAGGTCACTTCAGATTAGTATGTGGAAACCTTGGAGTAATTTAAGGACGGATTTAGGAAATAACCTATACAGATCTGGTTAGATAGTGAACAATACCCATAGTGTATGATTCATAACTCAGAGGAAGCAGATGAAGCAGATGCTGAACTGAATTATGTCCTCTATTACCTCCCTACTGTTTACTAGTGCAAGTTAGGAACGCGGTTTATCTTTGTGACAATTCTAGTCCTGATACTAGTCTGTATCTTCAGCTTCTCAAGCCTAGAAGATTTCCTTATCTACTTTTATAAGGAAATTATAAAATTATTATTCACAAATTAATTACATACTAATTATGATTATAATTATGCATTAAATAATCAGCTTACTGTATTGGTTGCTACATTTATTTGTAGTCAAAGCATTTAGTTTGAAACACATACTTCAGGGTATGTTCAATACCAAAAAGACAAAATTTCTTTTAGTTTTCTCTTAGTCCCCTGCTTGTTGAGCCAAACGTTTTTTTTCTTGGGTAAACAAAGTCTTTTTCAGAATAGTCACTGTATTACTCACTGACTTATTTATTATGAAATGTACAAACAATGGAATAAACAGAAAGAAAAAAGGGATGTTTTCTGCTAAGTAATGAATTATTCAAGCAGTTAATGATGGAAACAATGGCTTCATTGAAGCTACAGCTCTCTAAGGCAACACTATGAAAAAACATGCACTGAAACAGAGCCATCCTTTAAGTTAAGAATCAGAGCAGGTGCAGGCCTGTTGTCTGAGGGCTGTCACTACCAGTTGAATGGACTGTGTCTCAGCTTTGACTGGCATGAGTAGGCAAAACTATTCATTCACACCCCAGAAAAAGGCAACGGTGAAATGAGTTAATCCACATATCACAAAGCCTGGGAGCTGGATTTGGTTCTGCTGATACAACCATAGGCAACGGAATGCCAAAGCATGCATGTGGAATCATTTCTAAAACACTCACGTGAAAGCCTGTCCACAGTGAAAGTCACGCAAAAGAGAATCTACACAGCTTTTAAAACACTATTCTTAGTATTCATATGAAGCCAGATCCAGTATGATGCTGATGTTATGGGGAGAACCGAGTGATGTGCGTAGATACTAGTTCTTCCTTACGAATTATTTTTAAGTAGGAGAAACATGCACCCATGAATCCTTTTAATTCTTTTTGCAAAGTGGTATAGCTTCATCAAGGAAAGTATCCCAGGACAGCCAAACAGCCAGTTGCTTAGGGCAATTCTCTGATAGATGAGACACGTAATTTTGTCCCATGTTGACAATTGCTCTAAACTGAACTCTCCTGTGTTGTGAGTAAGTGCTCTAATACCTAGGCTGTAGCCTCAAATAACTGTTGCCCAGTTTTCAAGAAGAAATATTTAGGCACTTAGCTTCAGATGAAGGTGACAACACAGAATCCTTTCCTGACAGAGATGCACTTAGAGCCCTGGGGATCATATCTCAAGAGCAGCAGTATTTAATTGCCATCCTATTAGCTAATTTAGTCTAGTCCTGTTGTGAATCCTGGTCTGAACTCATCAAGTGAGAGTGTTTACATCACCTAACTGTGGAATTTTAACTTAGTCAATGTAAATCGGACGCACTCAAGGCAGAGAGCTAACTCCTTCACAGAGTGATTAGGAGCTCCAAAATTTTCTTCTTGTTTTCTTTACTGTGTTTCAGAGAAGCATGTCCCTTGCACTTGACAATATATAAGAAGCCTAACTTAGTGACCTAATTATGTGATTACTGCCTTAGCATTTTCCATACAGGAAAATAATGTATCTGGTTTAGACTCTGTGTTTTGTTTCAGGAGTGTGAAAGTTAGGCACTGCAATGATGAGTATCACAACTGGCATAACTCTGTATGGATCGATTGTTTGATGCCAAACATTGAGTCCCATCTTGATATTACTTTTGACTCCTGATTTTTTAATGATAAGCAAATTAAACCACAGTATTCTTGCCAAGAAATCCTACCTCAGCCAGACACACAGATCTTTTTTTATCTATTTGTAGAACCTAGCTATACATTCTTAAGACTTGTACCCTGGAGTTGTCCCAGAAGTTTGCTTCAGTACATCAACTTCATTTTGTACAGAATTCAACGGCTCTGGTACCCTGTAAATGCAACCTGTATAAACACTGAATTGACACTAAAACTGGAACGCTGCCTCATGTCAACCGCTGAACTGATTTAAAGATGCTTGCAGTGTACAGGCTTATAAAATTGAAATGGTTGTGCCCTACACATTGAGCTATTGATTGTAATACCTGTTACATTTACTGGTGGTGTCACGGCTAAAGCTTCTGAGTATCCTCATAGAATGAATACAGTCATTTACAAGAACTGGTAAAAGATCTTCTTGGAGCCCAAAGCTTTCTCTTTTCCAAAATGCAGAAAAGTTGAAATTCTAAGGAGATTTCAGTTGTTATTAGTAGCTGCATTAAATCTAGTTTGTGTTACTCTTGTGGTTTAAAGCAGCCCCAGAGCTGCTAGAGTATTCTCCAGTGAGACAGGGCTGAATAATTTTTTGTCACCCTGTTGTATAGAGGTTACACTCTCCCCTGCACTGTGATGGTCCCAGCTTGTGCTGGGAGTCCCTCAGGGAAATAAACACCTAGAAGAAACATATATACAGCAAGTTCTGTGCTTTTTCAACATTTGCTGGAGTTCTTAACCAGTGCACCTTACTAAATAAGACTGCGCTTACTGATTATCCTGGCATCCCCATGCTACAAAATTTCAAACTTTATTCTTTAGCTTAAGGTAGGATGAGGGGCTACTTATTTGGGTGACCTCTTGTACTGGGTCAGTATATACTGGCAGCAGCCAGCATGGTGCTATGTTTTGCATTTGTGACTAAAGCAGTGTTGAAAACACAAAGTTTTGGCTATTGCTGAACAATGTTTGCATAGCATGGAAGCCTTTCTCTTTTTCCAACTCTGCCTCCCCAGTGAGCACCTTGGTGGTGCATGGGAGGGGACACAACCAAGACAGCTGATTCGAGCTCAGCAAAATGATATCCCATGCTATATAACATCATGCTCAGCAACAAAAAAAAAGCAGAGGGTTTTTATTTTTGGGGGGTAGCCATTGCTCAGAGACTAGCTGGGAGGTGGTGAGTGATTGCCTTTGTATAACTTGCTCTGGGTTTTGTCTTTTTTTCTGTCTTTTTACTCTTTCCTTTGCTTATTAAACTATTTTTGTCACAACCCATGAGTTTTCTTGCTTTTGCTCTTCCTATTCTCTCCTCCAACCCACTGGGGTATGGGGGAGAGTGAGTGAGCAACTGCATGGTAAGTAGCTGTGGGCTAACCCACAGCACCTCTACAAAATTAGCCATTTACAAAAGACCAGTTGGAGATTCAACAACCAGCATAGCTCCCTCTGAAGCAGAATAGGAGGACTGTACTAAAGAAAAAAAATCTACATATGCGGAACGTTTCTAACATTTTTCTGTAGTTTCCCTATGGGAAGTAGAAAATGTTCCATTGATTAGGACATTTAAAACCAGACTGACTTTAACAAGAAAATATCACTGCAGTGAAATCTTTGGCAATTTGACAATATGATTTTATATTTGTGTTTCTGTGACAGTTCTGATTCTGGAGTTCTACTGAATCATTGACAGCCATGGCAACATGATGGGAAAGGAGACAGGAGCACTGTGCTATTGGAGCCGTGAAGCAGAGAGACTGTTGCTGCTTGAGTTGATTATAGCTGGTAAGAAAAATGTTGTCACAGTAAAAATATGCTGACAACCAGAAACAAACCATCTTTTTAATCCCTTTGGGCCAATTGGTTACATTGCTCATGATTAAAACACACTGACCATCTTGAAGGGAGCAGCACTGTTAACTTGAGTGTTTGGGACAAATTCTAACCAGTTTTGTTATTTTCTTGCTCCTTAATAACTGCTTCTGAAATTTCATTTGGATGCCTTATCTTTTTTTTCCATTTTAAACTGCCTCTGTCTTCATGATGATTGAGGTCTTCACTTTACATTATGTTGGATTATGTTTGTAATATATTTCACAATCCTCCAAAATGAGAAATGTTACAGGATACCTATTGTTTATCCCTGTCTTAATGGCTGTACTATTATTAAAAAAAAAACCAAAAAACAACAAACCAAAAAAAGCCCCCATACTCTGGGTGTTTTATTGGAATAAACAGTGTAAAATTAAAAGAAAAAAAGATCAAGCAGCTGTTTCTTAACTGTACTGTGTGTATTTGTTTTTTGTATAATCCTCTTTTATGATTTTCATTGATTATAATATAGTTACTAGTAATTAATTCTTAAAGTTGTTTGTTTTTGTTTTTTTATAATAAACTTCCTCTGCAGTTTGGTCTTTTCCAAGATTCATATGTTCCATATGCTTTGTTTTGAACCTGAATGTATTCTGCTTAGCACTGGTAGCTACTATATAGAGTTCAAAAAAACCCAACAAAACAGAAACAAAACCAAGCAACCAAAAAAATCAACCCACTTTCAGAAAACTCAGAATCTCAGCATATGCATATACTAAGATTCTTCTAAACCTGTCTTTCTCACTGTAAGTTATCATAGATTCTGCTACTGATAGAATATCAATCTATTGTTGAAAAACAGCATTCCCAACATCCCATGAGAATTTGTGGGGTTTATTGTTCTAGGATTTTTTTTTCTCCTCTTTGATAGACAAGAGGGTGTTTCTTTTAGATCTATCTATCTCTTCTCAGACTTATTTTTTTTGTGTGTGTATATACTTTGTCTTCAGGGCTAGCTACTGAATCTATCATATGTATTCTTTCAACTGACAAGTGCTTCTTTTTTTTCCTGCATCATATCCAGTATCATAAGGTTACCCGCAAACACTAATTTAAACTATGTACATGCATCTACCTAAAAATCTGTCTATGTCACTCAAATCTATAGGAAATTAAGAAGTCTGTAAACTCCTGCAAGAAGACAGCAACTTTTCAGATAGTTTCATGCTCCAGAATAATATTCTACAAAACATTAAAATTGGCTAAAATGATTTCGGGGCTATGATCTTCAACATAGAATAGTTAAATCTAATTGAGACCTCTATTCTGAGAATATGGAGCAGGTGTTAAATACAATATCAGATAAATTCTTAAAACCAGCAAGAACAAGTACTCTGTTTAAATTTGATTTGAAATTTGTTCAGAGTTCTGACAATGCTCAGATGTTGTGTCCATCAACGTGAGCATGGGCTCATGGCATAAGTAATAAAATCATCAGGAATGCTCTGTTATGTATCTCCTGCACTCTTCACGAATGCCTTTCCAGCAGAACATTAATTCTACTGGAACGTACAGATTTCTGTTGTACCTGTTATATATGCTTAATTGTATAAATTTGAAAAATAGAGTATATAGAGCTCAATAAGTATGAATTTTATGCTAAAAAGTAAGAGTGGGTGAAAAGACACCAGAAGCAGATTAGAGGTTTACATGGCTGAGCAACAGGTTAGAAATAGTTTCATCTCTGTTGCACGTTGGATAGCCTGGAGGAATGGTATACAGTCAGAACAGAAAATGGTCGAGCGTGTAAAAAAGACAAATGCACGTTCCAGGTTTTTTACAGTGTGAAACTGATGTAAGACATGGGATTTCAAAACATTACTAAGAATGAAATAATGAGGTCTGGGAAAGCTTAGGGAAGGAACAGCAGAAAGCAAAAAATAACCACTATTGTGAGGTGAATGACAGGGTGACTGCTTAGTTGTGTGAGACGATAGAAGAGTGTCAAAGAAGATTTTGGAAGAAAGATTCAAGACAAAAGAACAGACTAGCAGCAGGATTTCCCTGAGGATATATCATAGGCAGGGAGAAACAGGATACTGGGCAGACTAGATGGTGAGAGCTAAGGAAGTATAATTAAGAAACTCTAACAGGGACGGAACCCTTCAGTCAACACCCTGAGCAAAGGTGAATGGGAAGAGGATCCCCAGAAGATGTAATCAAAGGGATAATCATCAAAACAGGACATAAATGACACAGTAGAATTCAAATGAGAGAAGCTCTCCAGAGAAAGCGTATTGAAAAAGATAAAGATCAAGAGTCAGTGTCTGTGTCTAGAGAAACAGACTCTTAAAGTTTTAAACAAAGACATGATTAGCAACCCTTATAGGGACAATGTCACTGATGTATCTGTTTCAGGCTGGAGTGAGTAGTACAGAAAATCAGAGTGAAAAAAGACATCTCCAAAATATAACATGCCCTATAAGAAAGAATATATGCAGCTAAAACATTTACTGACTAGGCCGATAAAAAATCAATAGAGCAGGTGGTCATTTCAGGATGAGAAGTTGCAACCCATCTGACTTTAATGCCTGTATTTAGCAAGAAGAGTTCACTTGAGTACATAGAAAAAAATAGAAGTCCCACTTACTAGTAGGTTTTCTTCTAAAAAAAGTCTTGCAGCCACAATGAGGATATTTATAGACATCTCCGGATCAACAGAGTACGAGGAGGTCCTTGTAACAGTGTCAAGAGTGTGGAAATGAAAAGCAAAGGTAATTTGAATAAACCATGTGAATAGAGTGAGCTAGATCTGACCCACCCTGACAAAGCAAAATGCAGTGAGCTGCTGTACTAAGCAAGAGGAAAAGTGGGGGAAAGTCAGCTCTGATGCTTAAAAAACATTCAAAGAGAACAAGGCAGGAGGGTGGGAGAGTGGGGCGGGGAGAAAACCAAACGGTTTTCAAAATTAAAAAAACTGCAATGTTTAAAAGAGAACAAGAAAATCACAGAGAATCAGAACACCCCCTACCCCCAGTCAGTTAAGGAAAAGAGAAAGAAAATGAACTGGTAACAAAATTGGCCTACAAGGATTAGGTACGCTTACTTTTAAGTACAGTCTTAAATATAAACTAGGTTAAAATCCACATCCTAATGATGTATTTGGTTGGGTCACCTAAAAAATATGGGTGCCCATGTTTGATATAATTTTTTTATCTCTGAAATGTTACTTCTTTTGCACATGACATACCAGTATGAGCCGTAAAAACACAGGAAAACACATCCTTTGTCAGGGGAGGTGATATATGTCATCATTACATTCAGATGTAGCATAACCCTAAGCAAGAAATCTTTACTGCTTATTATCTATGATACAAATTTTGATGCCTACCACCAGCCTTTCTCTTCCCTGGGCTGCAATAAACAGCTTTTGCCCTCTGTGAGGCTTTGTACACTCTGAAGGCATAGGCAAGGTAAATCTTTAGCTTCTGTGTTTTGGTTCTCAGTCAAATGCAGCCAGGATCTGAAAGAGAACTTTTTATAGGATAATAACCTAATGAAATCTGTGCCACAAGAGGTCTAGATGTACAGTGGATCGGAATTCAGGGACTGTTTTCTGCTTCATAATAGTGGTGTTGTCTAGCTTTTGGGAATTATTTTCTTTTAACTTTTATTTTATCTCACTTCGTTTTCTGCATATTCCATCTTGCCTGTTTATACAACAAATAGCTTGGGGAAGGGCCTCTTTTATTATATGTTTGTACAGATCCTAATAAAATGGGTCCCTAATATCACCGAGTATCTGGGTTCTACTTTGTCACCAGTAACCGCTATGAGAACTGCTGATGAGATTCTGACATTGTAAAATGTGAATATGAATTCTGATTCAATACCAATGTCAAACCTTAACTGCTGTTCACTGTGGATATTTTGACACTATTTCTGCCCTTCCTTACCCTGAGTAGGATCTTCAAATAGAAACAGATGCAAAATATATGCAATTAATTTTATTAGATTTTTTCTTTTTCTACTATACTGAAGGAGCTTTAATAAAAAAAATACATAAGTGTATAGATAATGCACTGCTCTTAAGCTCTCATGGTTCTCTGTTCAATTTTAAAACTCTTAAAGATGAAAACTTAACTAGGTAGTTGTTTCTGCCTCCGCCCATAGTAATATCTGTAAGAAAAAGAAAGGGTCACCCCAAACCCTTAGAGCCTCACAAATAGAGCTTTAGATGTCTGTTTTACTAGCCTGTTGTCTGATTATAATCAACTAGATCCTTGCTTATAAACTGAGCATACATAAGGAGGGTATTTCTATATAATTCAGTAAAACCATATTTTCGTGGTTATAATACAAAACAATCTATGCCTGCCCTCAGACCTTTTATGTTTCTTCCACTGTGCTGAGCGGAGTGGTAATGATTTTTTGATTCATTCTTGGGAGCATTGTGTTGTGGGATCAAATTGGTTTGGGTTGTGGCTTTTCGGTGATCAAAACACTTGGTCTGTGTACTGAAACTGATGCCTCTGATAGTCTTCAGCTTAACCTGTCATGGTGACAAATGTCTACCTAGGCTAACCTGGGGTGATTTTTTTTTCCCTTACAAAAAGCATATTTGACAAAATGTTAGTTTCTGTCTTCCAAAAAACCTCTTAATTTGGGTCAAATATAAGAAATTAATCTGAAAAAACAAAGGATATAAAGGAAGTGTTGTTGTCATTGACAAAGCTGAAATGTTGACTTTTCGCTTCAAGCACAGTCTTTACTCTTAAATTGCCCTGATATGTAAATGGAAAATAAAAATGCAGGAAAGCAATTTAGCAAAAATATTTCTTTTAATTAATCTAAGAAAACTATGCCATACATACCCCCCCCCCACTACTATTCATACACCACTGTTGTGATAATAACCATACACAAGCTATTTGTTTATGATTAGGTCTGATTTTAGATAAAAATAGCTCTGTAACTCATAAACAGAGTTATGTCATGTTATGTTGTTATGTTATGATGTTATGTTATGTCATGTTATGTTATGTTATGTTATGTCATGTTATGTTATTATGTTATGTTAAAAAAATACAAAAAAAAAGAGTACAACTTTAACTGAGGTACCCTGTAAAGCCTCTGTAGAGCTAGGCAAACTCACACCCTGAGGACACAACGATGTGTTCAGACATCCGCAAGTTCAGAAACTCTTTTGGTGTGGCCTGCACACCTGTACGTGTCCCTGAACGTGTTTCTTACCATGTGGGTATTTATTCCCCTTTCTAGTGGGAACGGGGGAGCCTGTGGCTTGGTGGGATGTTGGGTAGCAACAGACACGTTATGACTGCTGGGTGCTGGGAAGGTCCACTGGTGGCTGGGCCAGGAGCATGCGGAGTGTCCCTGTTGGACTGGCAGCGGGGTGCCACCAGGCAGCAGGGGCTGGCGGGGGGGTGCCTCAGCACTGCTGTGAACGATGGCCAGGTGCCTGGGACAGGCATGTGGAAGGTTGCCAGCCTCCATTAGGAAATTTACCCCTCCCCTCCCACAGTGGTGCCACCATTACATGATTCCTTTACACATATTTAACAAACGAGCTAAGAGTGAGTGCTAATTTGCAGGGGGGACTCCAAGAGGAGTATTTCCCTTGGCACTGCTTTTTCACCTGCTCGCCATCCACTTGCTCGGGTACTGAGGGTTTTCTATTCACCCATGAGAAAAGAAATGCCTTTACCCCCTCATCTGCTGCCAGCCATTGAGGTAGTGTCCAGATAATAAAACTGGTGGACCATGCTTGACAAGATCCAGTGAACTAATTGCTAATTTAATGCTTTAGCATTATTCACATTTCTTTAACCATAGTCGGAGCATAATAATACATCTCCATTGCTGTCTTGTTGATGGATGAAAAGAGGCCAGAAGAAAATGCATAAATGAATAAGACTTTTAGAGGAAAGTCTCATGGAGAATACTGAAGCATAACATAAGTATGGGCTGACAAGAGGACTGACTAAATAAAACCCCATAATCCTACCTTATACCAAAGTGGTCTAAAAGCACATTTTAACTTTCATATATTCTCTTCATTATTAAGAAACAGGAAAGAAAAATCTTTCTCTGATGTGTATGCTTTTAGTTATTACAAAGGCTCTGCTCTGTTTCTAATTTAGTTTGGAAGGTCGTCTGTACTTTTTTAAATACTTTTAGCCTGAAAAATTGTATGATTAATTGAAGAACTTCCATTTAAAAATCTCAAAAAACAGATACAGAAGAAACATCCATTTAAAAGCCTCAAGAAACGGGTACAGATGCAACATCTAAATTGCTATACCTGTAGCATTTTCAGTTAAAATTCCTCTTTCTGAAACACATGGAAGAGTTAAACAGATTTATCCAGTATTCTTAAGGAAATCTTCTTTATAGAATTGTCTTAAACTAAAATGCTGTATTACTTTAATTTTGTTGGGTGAGTTTTGTGGTAGTTTCTAATGATAGTGATTTTTTTTCTGACTAAGTTATTATAATTTAAATTATGCAATTGCAGTCAGTACATTTATTTAAGAGACAAAAAAGGAATTAGTAAGTGAGCAGTATGTAAGGAACAATCAGTTGCCAACAATCAGGTTTTGTGTGTGTATATAGCATTTTATCCAAAAGGCTAGGAAATGATGATGATGATGATGATGATGACGATGATGATGATAACGACAGTAATAATAATAAAAAATAATAATAATTACTACTAATAATGAAACAACTACATAAAAAACCTTAGAATTGCCACCGACTATAGTTGATTCTGCACTGGTTCAAGATTTATCAGTAACTTTCAGCTAAGGAAACTGTATTCGAATTCATTTAATTAAATAGCTTTCTGTGTTTCACAAAAGGCAATTTTTTCCACTTGATCTTATGTCCATCAGAATGTAGGTTAAACTCAATGTTCTATATTATCAGCTGATAAACTGAATATTAACTGATACTGAATATTAACCAGTATACGAGAATATCAATTTATCAGATTGCTAACATGTATAGTTAATAGTAAGAAAACTGTTTAACTGTTTTATCAGCTCTCCTTGTGTTCTGTAGAGATGGCCCACCGTAGCAAACCTTTGGTGTAAATCGCTTTCTCCAAGGGTTGCCAAAGGTTTCTCTGTGGCCATTTAATTTGATTTGACTAATGCATCCCACTCAAAATCTATAAATGTGTTTGTAGAGATAGTGAGGCTGACCTCACTTCCTGACTCCAAGCCTATATAAAACTTGGCGTGAAAAAAGCAGCAGTCTTGCTGCAGCCCATCCCTGGTGCCCTAGCTACAGTTGTACAGATTGTGAGATTTTTATCTGCCCAAGACTTAATGGAACAAGTTACATTAAAAAAAAAAGAAAAAAAGAAAAAGGTGTTTTCATAGAATTGCCTCTTGTCCTATCACTGTGTACCACTGAAAAGCGCCTGGCTCTGTCCTCTTTGCACCCTCCCTTTGGGAATTTATATACATTGATAAGATTCTCCCCTTCAGCTTTCTCTAGGCTGAACAGTCTCAGCTCTCTCAGCCTTTCCTCATCTCTGAGGTGTTCCAGTCCCTTCATCATCCTTGTGACACTTTGTTGAAATCTCTCTGGTATTCCCATGTCATTCTTGTACTGAGGAGCCCCAAACTGGGCACAGTACTGCAGGTGTGGCCTCACCAGTGCTGAATAAAGGTGAAGGAACACCTCCCTTGACCTGCAGGCAATATTTTGCCTAACGTAGCCCAGGATACCAGTATTTGCAGCATAGGCACTTTGCTGTCTCATGTTCAACCTGGTGTCCACCACCGAGGTCCCTTTCTGCCAAGCTGGGTAGCCCCCAGCATATACTGGTGCATGGTGGTGTTCTTCCCCAGGTGGAACAATACCTCTCTTTTTGAGGTTCCTGTCAGCCCATTTCTTCAGTCTCTCAAGGTCCATCTGGATGGCAGCACAACCCTGAGTGCATCAGCCACTCCTCCTAGTTTGGTGTTGTCTGCAAACTTGCTGAGGGTACACTCTGACACAACGTCCAGATCATTAATGAAGAAGTTAAACAGGACTGGACCTGATATCGATCCCTGGTACACTCCTAGTCACTGGTCCCCAACTAGACTTTTTTTACTGCTGTTTTTCACTAAGCAGACCCTTTCTTTTGCCCCTTGGAGACTCTTATGTATTTATTAGCTTCTTCTGAAGGAATAAAATTGAGTTTACACTAAGAACAATGTAAAGGAATAAAAAAAAACAGATGTTCACTAATTATGAAGCCCAGGTATACCACCTTCTTGTGGTACAATATAGTAGCAATAATGCATGTCAGCGACAAGAAGTAATTGGCTTAATGGCGCAATGCCAGACCCAAGCTGATTGTAACTCTATTCTGTACTTACGGACAGCCCGCGCAGCTGAACTCAAATGGCTTTCACACAGTGTTTGCTCTGGGCCTCAGGTCTCCAGCTTTGACATGTCTTTTGCTCTGGAATTATGTGATTCTTTTTTTGGCATAGATTCTGAACTGTAGCCATCTAAAGCATTGGCAATCATAGGCAGCCACCAAACGTTCTCCAAGAAAGGTGCTGCTGCTTTAGAAAACTATTTAATTTACAGTTTTGGATACTTTTGGCTGGCAGCCCTATAAACAGACAAGGATGTGAAGATATTACATCTATGTAAATATAAACATGAAAGTGCCCTCTTCTTTAAATTAAAAAAAGCTAGTGATAATCTAGTGACAGTGAAGGGCCAAGACAACTTTTCCTGAATGGCAGAAGGAAAGTGGGAAGTTGTTACAATGTGTTTTGTGTTTTTGTAAACTGAATCTTCACAGAAGGGTATCCAAAGTAGTGACTTTAGGTGAAGTCAGTCATTACAAATGAAAGAAAAAAGAAAAAAAATGCTTTTACAGCAATTTGGGTAATGAAAATGTACTTAGAATAGAGAATGGAAAAATTAAAGGAAAGTACCTAAAACTTCCATTTGGAACAGGAGTTTTGTATGTTGCTGTGTTTCCTCCCTCCCCATTGCATTGCTATATCAAAATTACTATTTTGTATGATTCCAATTATCAAATGGATGTTCATGACATGGAGTTGATAACAAATGAGTGGTTAAAGGTAAAAAAGTCCATGTATCGCTGTGTAAAATACAAAATGGCAACTTCTAATTCGGATACTGGTTCCATTGTAGCTTATTTGTCTAGAAAGAAATGATGGATTTTTTCCCCCTACAGCATTTCATGAAAACAAATGTGTTTATTTTTCTATCACAGAAGCAATTTACCATGAAAAAATTCAGAGTTCAAAAGTGAATTGTTTCTCAGGGATATACAGTGGAGCACACAGACACCACTTCTTATCCTCTTGAGGCAGAAACTGTAAATTAGATTTTAACAAGCCAGATGCAGGCAATATAAATTTGTATAACAAGCTTTAGCAATAAAAAAGAAAAAAAAATGGATCATATGTAGTGTGGAAATAGTGGTAGTTAATACTGAAATAAATTCAGATTTGTTGTGGTCATTTATGGAAAAACGCTGTTGCATGACTTGTACTGTATGTACAAATTTGAGATTATTAAATAATAAATTAATAATAATGATTATTGAAATAATGCTCTCTGGAGATTAAGAATCACACAGTCGCACATGAAGTCTTCAACAAAGGAAAGAGCTGTCTGTCACACTAAGAAGAATATGATGCACTTTCAAAAAACATTTACACATGAAATTTCCGCCCTGGAGCCACTGACACGAGATGTCACTCAGAGTACGTTTCTGCAGATATGTGTCAGGGTGCAACAAGAGCCAGCTGTTCCCAAAGGGACTGGGAGCTGTGAGCCAATGGTGACCCCAGGCCTGGCAGTGCTCTCACTACGGGCACTATTCCTCACTTTCTGACCATGGTGGGCAGAGCCGGGTGCTGTAATGGGGTCTGTCGACAGTCCCAGGTAGTCAAGTGACAAACTGATGTCAGAATCCATCCAGCAGAAGGAGAAGGGGACTGGAATAGGGCTGGAGACATGGCTACAAGCACGATACGGAGGTCCTTTCTGGGGAGAGGGCCAGAGACCAGCACTCCTATGGGGCTGGGGACAGAAGGCCCCAGTCGAAGCTGAAGTGGGGCTCCTAGGTCCATGTGCAGGGCTTGGAGGAGTTCCCAGAGGAGGGTGGGTACGGCCAGCAAGGAGTGGTAGTGCCCTCAGAGCCATGACAATATGTAACTCTATTTTCTTAAGTGCAACAGCTAATGACAATAACATTTTAAGAACCATTATTTACCACCTACATTAATTGGTACATTAATTAATTAATCAAGGGAGATGACTGGTGGTGATTAAACTCCTCTGAACTGTCTTACTCATTCCAGGTGTTTTGCAACTTGTTTTCATTTTTAGGGCTGTCTACTGAAATAGAAAAGGGACTAAGAAATAAATCAATCAATCAACAATACCCTCAACAACTAAAAAGAAAACAAAAAAACTCATGCCCATGATTATGAAATGCCAAAAAGTAGCTTTGCAGATGTCATGCAGATATGTAAGTCACTATGGCATATACATAGCTTAACTGTTAGAAAACGTAAGAGAAGTAGGTAGCAGGCTTCCTTTGCTCCAGTCAGAAAGAAGCCCTTCCTCAAACCTAGATAGCACAAAGTTGCCAAGGGCAGAAGTGCCCGTGTCCCTGCTGATTTTACTGTTTACTACCTTTTACTGTTACATTTAGGGATTTTCCAAATTGATGTTCTCTAAGCCTTTCTGTATGTACAAATGGATTCAGACTTTTCAATCCATTAAGGTCTATTTTTCAATATTGAAATTTTTCAGTATCTGAAAATCAGGTCTCTCTCATGAGTGTAAATATCTTTATAGGAAAGTTAGCAATGTAGAAGCATTGTAGGGTTTCTTTCAACTCTGCTCCCAGTGTAACAGTAGTGTGTCTGACAAAAAGAAGAATGGTCTATCTAGCCCCCAGCAATGAAGAAGGAGCTTATGGAAGCTTGTAGCTACTCTGACTTGCCCCAGGAGAACTAAACTACTGTGGTCTCCTTCGATTGGGAGGCACAACATGTCTTGAAGTAGAGGGAATTATAAGGGTTGTGTGTTCTTTAAGAAATCTGTAGTATTTCTGGCTGTTAAAGGAAATAATATTTTCTTCCGTCATTCTGTCCTCACTTTGCAAACTTGCTGAGGTATGGATGTGATGGAATGACAAGCTGATACAGGGATGCATGAAAGCAGCTGCACAGTATTATAATAATTTCAAAAGCTTTGCTGTTTTTTTTTCTATTTTATTTTAATGCTTTATCACTAGTAACCATCATGCTGTTACTACATATGGATACAATCTTTGCATCATATGGAAGGACACTGAAGATCCTGAGTAATAGTCAAATATGTCTTATGGTGCTCATTACTCTGCAGTAGTAAAATCACCAGCCAGCAATCGAGAGAGAGAAATGATCGCATCAAGAATAAAGTATCCCAGGGAGCGAATTAATGTCACAATAATTACATGGTTCACAGTGGAGGATGTGTGGTTATTAGGAGTTCTAGAGAAGCTAATTAAGCAAGTCAAAATTCTTTTTAAACCAGTTTAATCAAGAGAAAAGGTATTCCCTTGGCTCTGTACAGCTAACTACCATACAAGGACTGAGAATTCATGGGTACATCAAAAAGAATGGAAAGCTGGTAATTGTACTGTACTGAGCTGAGCTACACACAATTAAAAAAGTGCTAGCTAATGGAAATAGAATTCATCAAATGGTTCTCTTCAGCAAAACACAGCAAAGCAAGACTAACTTTCATTAAACCTCAGTGCTCTCCGATATAGTGCGTGCATATTTCTTTATCGTGATTGACTGCCTTGTGCTTTTCCATCATATCAACAAAGTTATTTTGAGGCAAACTCCCAGCCTTGCCTGATTCACTCAGAGATCTCAAACTAAAGCATGGGACAATCTGTCATGGAATGGAGAGAAAAACCAGTCACCAGAACTAAATTCAAAATGAATCATGTTGAAGTAAACAAAACCTTCTGAAATATTTGCAGAATGTTGTGTAGTGTCATGTTGTCCCTAGCCCCCTCCCCCCTCCAACATACTGTGGTTTGCTATTGGGACCAGAAGAACACTGGCTGGCTCATGAATATCTGTCTGAGTGCCAGCATTGACTGTGCTTCATTGTAATTCAGGAGTTATATGGAGTAACTGGATTTTCCTTTCACCCTAGCCCCTTGGCACACACAGAGACTGTGCCTCTGGAGACAGTATGGTTCTCAGCTATCTTGCTCTGTTTATTGTGAAACCATAATCTGTCTGGAATCATAACTTTAATTTCTGTCTTTTAAAACGTGGGCAGTGGTTTGCCTAACATGCAAGTTTGCTGTTAGATTCCATTTAAACAACCTTGTGATCATAGTGTTGTACAATACAATAAATCCAGTATTGTAATAAATTATATTCTAGTATGTGATATACACAGGACTCAGAATTTTTGTTATTCTGCTCTGATAATGTCAGACAGTGTCTCATTATAGGTTATAACAATTCAGTTCTGAAATTCGTCACAAAAATCTTTGCACTTCTGATGCCTGAAATGATTTTTCAAAGTGGAATTATGGGTACTGTCTTTACTGAATCTCAAAACCCTGCAAATGAAAACTGATCATTGATAAAGAATAAAAACTAAAGGAGCTTAACGCATCAAGAATATCTTTAAGATTATGCACTTTGTCAATTCAAGAATCATATACAGTGAAATTTAACTGATACAATATATTTCAAGAATTTATGTCTCCTTACATATAGTTTCAAATGCATGAAATTTTCAGAATATTACACAAAATCAGTAAATCTTCCTGTGCTTAGCAATAAAGAAAAATGATAAATCAGAAAAATGAGTTTGAAACTAGATAGGCTTTTGTATACCGGTGAAATAAGAATAGTGGGTGTGGAGGAATGATGAAATGCAAAATGACATGAAGTTTCAAAGATGTTACTAGGCAGCAGGTGGATAATACATATCTATAAACAAAGATCAGACACAGAAGGAATATATGACAGAACTTTCTGTGCTGCAGATGAGCCACATGCGTGTGCAATGGAGTTGTGTCAGTACTTAACAGGGATGCTTATATTATTAAGCTACATAAGACAATACCTATTCACCAAGGTGTCTACAGTGGGCTCATGTTATCTGGCTTTAGTCATCTGAAAACTAATAGCCTAGTCTAATGAAGTTTTTCAAGTTCTGTCTAAAATCAGTGGAGAAACAATAATGACTCATTGCATTCTATCACAGGTTTACATTCTTCAGGAAACCCATCTCTTTATTGACCACGGAGGAAGCTAATGGCTCTGCCAAGTGGCTCAAGTTAAGTGACATGTAAACTACTCAAATAAAAAAAAAAATGAAATGAGAAAAGGCTTTAAAAAGGAAAATAAAAGGAGGAAAACAAAGACCAGAAATGAGGTGATACCCCAATCTACATAATAAAAAAATGAATAAAAAATTACGTAGACTGATGTAATTCTATAAAATATTACAATTATTTTTAGCATGACTTTTTAAAGTGAATATTCAAACCAAGCGTCTCAGAAATGTGTAACTACATGTCTTACTGTGAACCTTGCAGAATGGTGTTGCTGGTCCATGCATGGTTTCAGTTATTAGACTTCCAATGCATTCATACATATCTGAATACGTATTTTATGCTGTACATTTTTGTACTGGCACGCAACTAATTCTCTCAAGTATGTTATTCTGTTTCCTTTCTTTTTGTCCTTGTTCTACAAGGGCCTGATCTGGCCTACTAAAGTTAAAAGGAATTTTTCCATTTAATTCAAAACAATTTGGATCAATGCCATACATCTGATCTGTCTTAGAAAAATGAATTTGATTCACCAAAAACTTGCACCTGTATAGCCACTATATAGTCAGTTGCTTAAGAAATATCAAAATAAACCTTCTGCTATATATTGCAGAGGCATATTCTAGTAAAATTTATGTCAAAAAGTCATTGAGGAATAAGTTACTGATGAAATTGTTCCTGCAGTGTAAGGACCAACTGATAAAATAGGTAATGTTCAGTTAACCAGTTTACTTAGACTTTTTAGATGCTTATACCATACGTTTTTTAGGAGTTTGGTTTTGTAATTAGTTATCAAACTATATTGCTAATGTAGTTTATGGTAGCCACCAAAAATTAGATTTGCCTGGCAATGAGATAGCTAACCTACTCATCTATTTCTTTATTCTGTAGAAGAATGTGTCACCATAAAAGTATCAGCAAAAAAAGAGTCCGTATTTTTGTCTCATTTTTTTGAAAGATGCATGTATGATTCTTATAAATCCTGAAAATAGGACTTTCTATTAGCCAAACATATTTAAAGCATATATATTGATACTGGTGTATCAATGCTTTTAAAGTGTATTACGGAACAATGAGAACATATCTGCATGTTTTTTTTCTGGTGGGCTTTTTTGGCTTTTTTTTTTTTTCTAGTTTTGGTAAATGAAATATATCAACTGACTGTTGCATTCTTTAGAAGCCTGTCAGCAGTTAAAGGCAGGTGCATATGTTCTTATTTAGGCAGGAATATCTCCTTCTTTAGAACAAGGGACCCTTGGTGTCCTGAGAGTTCTTTCTTAGTACAGAATACTTATAGCTTTTGATTCTCTGCAAAGAGCCTGGAAACCTGGAGTCACCGAATCTTAGATACAAATAGGAATGCTTCTCAAGAGTTAGAAAGTCTGGAAAGCTACATTACTCTCAATGTTCTTATATTGATTAGTACCAAGTTTCAAAAAAATATTTGTTTACATGAAGCAGTACTTTTGTATAAGGAAAAGTTTTATAAGGAAGTCCATTTTAGTACCTTAAGGAATTTGTAGGCTAAAAAGACTGAGGGTTTAAAGTTGGATTCTGGATTATAGTGTGCTAAACAGCAGGTGACCATTTTCAGCCATAAGTGCACAGGATTTAGGATGAATTGCCATGTGAAATAAAATGTCAAAGGACTTAAAGTGTTTAACAAAATCTTAAGTGAAACTTGGGAGATTAGAAAAGTTACTTTATTTCTGTTTAACAGAAATGTGTAAAATTCAATAGTCATCCAGAAATTAAATTTGAAAATTGAAGATATTTTGGATATTATAAGATCACTTTGGTTTTATTATTCTTATAAAAGGTCATTCAAAATAATACAGTAACAGAACAATAACAAAATCTCAACTTTTTCATAACTCCTTTAGCACTTGAATGTATTAATTTAAGGTAAATGAATTTAAGGTAAAAACTAATGGACTAAGATATTTAACAAGAGCTTCTTTTCGTGTTGTTTAAATCATAAATAAATTTCACACCACAAGAACATTACACAGCACTCTCAGACCAAAATAGATTCCAAAGGGGCCAATGTTTGTCCATGATTAATGTATTGGTGTTATAAGCAATTTTTAGCTTTACAATAAATTTTGATAATGAAATAATTTTCTCCCTCCATCATCTTCATCTTGATCCTACCACACATCTATAAAAAGTAACTGTGTTGTCACTGTGTATAATCAACTCTTAAGGGAAATTCATGAAAGAAATGGGATGTTCTAAAAACCTCTGAAGATTATTCTGATTAGTCTTGAACCAACAATCTGAACTTTCATGGCATGTTTCACTGTGGGTTGTTGTTTAGAGGTTTATGTAAACTGATTAACTTTTTTGCAAACAACATGTTATTATAATATTTTAATTATATTGTAATTTAATATGTTGATTATATGCAATTAATGTCTATAATTATTTAATTATATTTAGTTAATATATTTATAATTATTATTATAATTGTAGGGTGATGATCCCTCATCATTTAGTCAGTTGTTTATAGACAAAGAAATTCACCATCCGTTTCACATACTTCCTTACTCTTTCTGTATAGACCAGCAGCGTTTCAAGATGCTTGCTCTTTATTAGTCTTTTAAACAACAGAAGACAAGAGCAAACAATACACTGAGAAGAAAAACAAAACAAAGCAAACCCCCAAAAAATGCTGAACTGGAGGAGATAGCAACTTTTCTACTTTATTTCTGAAACCTTTTCCGGTAAAAGCTAATCCTACTGTGCTTGGGAAAAATCTTAAGAGAAAAAGAAGATATATGATTCTAAAAGACTCTCTCTCCTATCCCTGTATTGATGGATAACAAGCTGGATAATAAGTGAACTGTGTTATAGAAGTCTGTCAAAAGAGTCCATTAAAGTTATTGCAATTTAACTGATAAACTCTTGGAAAGGGGAATGAATAATAGAGAGGATGAGACCTGTTCTGACCGGAGCATGTAGCAAACTTACTGCTTTGATACTTATTTTATTCTGATCTCTGACTGGGATGCAGAGGAAAGAAGAAAATCCCTTTGCTTGCAGCGGAAAACCTGTGGCCTGCAGACACAAATCTCTTTGCGTTTGTCAATACAGCATATCCTTTATTTGCAAATAAATTCCTCAAGCTAAGAGCTACCACACAAAGCAGACAGGAATTTCTCATCAAAGGAACATGCAGTCATCCTCGAGCAAATAACTTTACAATGCAAAACACAGAGTGGGAGAAAGAGAAGACAAATACACACAAAAGATTTCAGTCACTCAGTGAACAGTGAGGCATGGCTTAGACTGTTTAGAAATGTTGAACATATTTGATTGAGTAGAGAAGAGTGAAAACTGAAATAAATAAATAAATAAAAAAAACAGAACGAAGGAGGGGGGAAAAATACACAAAAAAAGCCGCAATGAAGGAAGCATGACCAAAGAAGTGTTGTGGTTTAGACTTGAATAACTAAAGGTGTTTTTAAAGAGACAACTGAATTTGCACTTTTGAAAGGGAAGGGGACAATGACATTATGAAAGCAGAAGGCTACTCTGTGACCTATTAGCTATTAGTTGAAAGAAAACCAGCATACTGTCTTTCTGTTGACAACATTGTCATGCTTGAATGTGCAAGGCCTGGTAGGAAGAAGCTTTTGAGTTGTTCTGAGTATAAAGAATAGCTAAGGGATATAGTTGATACTTCATTAGGCTTTAATCATGAACATTTTATTACTACTAATGAGGGTTCTCAAGATGAAAGAAGCTGAGGGGGAGTGAAAGTAAGGTTGTGGGCAAGGCTTTCAGCTGGGACGTAGAAGATCTATGGTCAGTTTCTAAGTGCCATATACCCCCTCTGGGTCTGCCAATGTTCTTTGCCTCTGCAGTACAAAGGTAAGAAGGAGTATATAGCTCCAGGATATTATAATGACAAATGCAATAATGTTTGTAAGATTTTTATGCAGTGTATTAGATCCTGTAAGAGTATAAAGACGTCAGGTTTATATTTATGAAATAAAAATGAAGAGATTTATTTTAAATGGTGATGAGGCAAATGTTCCTTTTTAGGAAGTATCAAGTAGCAAGCATCTTGACTGCTTCTGTGAGGATTTCTGCCCTACCTCTCTCCTTCCCTTCTTTTCTTCTTTCACATTACTTCCATAATATGAAAATATCCTTAAGTCTTTTCAAATTTAGGAAAGACAACTTTGTAGAAGTTATAGGAACTGGTCTCCACACTAAACCATAATTCAGAAAATCTTGTCAAATTGAATAAATACTTGTTAGAAATCTTTCTTGTGTTATATGCAATGAAACTTTGGAATATTTTACTCAGGAGTTTATGGGATCCCATTTCATGGAGTTTTTGAAAGGCAGATTAGACAGCTTTCTCTCAGGAATGATTGAGTTGTATTCAATTTTATCTTTAGCTTGGGCTAAATGATTTTTCAAGATTATCTAACAGGTGTGGGGTTTGTTTATTTGTTTGTTTGATATCTAGTATAGACAGGCAAAAATTAATTGAAGTAAATAGAGATAATGAAGTGCTGACAAAGGAATCACTTCTCATTGTTTTTGTCTGCATATTTGCAGATACAGTTGTATTGCATTGTAGATACAGTTTCATTTACCATTTACCAGAAGGGAAAGATTCTGCACACCTTTCAAAATAATCTACAATAGCATAAGAGAAAGTGATATGGCAGAGACAGAGATAAGCAAAGATGGTTTTGTAATATTTTCCGATAGTATGAGTAAGCTGAAAGAGTTTGTAAGTAAAGAAAAAAATAATCCGCTTATGCTCATAGTTACTATACCTCCTTTGCCAACCTAATCAAAGAAATGTAAAGGACTGCAAAGTGCTAATCTAACCATGGAAGGGAGAAAGAAATGCACTTGCTAAAAATAATTGGATGAATAATACAAATATCAGATTAGTATTACCAAATTTTCTCCATGAATAATAGCAACAACTTTTTTTAAGATATGAATCATTCGAGGTATCCAAAGACTACACAAAGTCCTATGACAGAGAACAAAGAAGTGTCTACTGGGGAAGTGGAAGGGTGATATCTCAATTCCAGTAACTAAGAAAGAAACAATTTCAGGACGAATGTGGTTTCAGTAATTCAGAGAATGCCATCTTTCAGCTTTATAATGAATTGAGTTGCTATTTGGAGACTGCATCAAAGTTAGAAAACAGAAGACACATGAGCTGATGAAATGCAGATTGACAAAGTTATATTGAATACGTATATATGAAGACACGATGAAGAACAATTCAGTCTTAATATTGAACAAAAATACAACTACAGACAAATAACTACAAAAAGGCTAAATAGATTAAGAAAAAAGTGATCTTCTCTGCTTTTTGCAAATTCTTTTCAGAAGAAGAGGGGGGAACAAGTAGAAGGTGAACAATCTGAAAAGTGACCTTTTACAGTTCAATGGAGAAGTCAGGGCCTCCTATTGATTACTTAATGGGAGATAATATAGAATACATGGGTATTAAAACTGAACACTTCATGGGATGGTGTGTTGAGTCTGGCTGAGATGGAGTTAATTTTTCCCACAGCAGCCCTCATAGTGCTGTGATTTGTATTGGTAGCTAGAAAAGTGTTGATAACAGACCAGGGTTTTGGCTACTGCTGAGCAGTGCTCGCACAGCATCCAGGCTGTCTCTCCAACTTCCTCACCACCACCACCACCAGTAGGCTGGTGGTGGGCAAGATCCTGGCAGGGGACATAGCCAGGACAGCTGACCCCAACTGACCAAAGGGATATTCCACACTGTATGACGTCTACTCAGCAATAGAAGCTAAGAGAGAGGAGGAGGAGCAGAGCGGCATTCATTATTATGACATTAGTCTTCCAGAGCAACTGCTACGTGTACTGAAGCCCTGCTTTCCGGGAAGTGGCTGGACATTTCCTGCTGATAGGAAGTGGAGCATAAATCTTTTGCTTTCCTTTGCTTCCACATGCAGCCTTTGCTTTTGTTTTATTAAGCTGCCTTTATCTTGACCCACCAGTTCTTTTCCATCTTATTTTCTCCCTTCCCACCCTGCTGAGGAGGAGAAGTGATAGAGTGGCTTGGTCAGCACCTGGCATCCATATTGTCTATTATAAACAAATTCATTGACTTGACTTCCCTTCCCTTCCCTTCCCTTCCCTTCCCTTCCCTTCCCTTCCCTTCCCTTCCCTTCCCTTCCCTTCCCTTCCCTTCCCTTCCCTTCCCTTCCCTTCCCTTCCCTCCCCTTCCCCTCCCCTTTTTATTTAGAACTGATCAGAACTTATCACAAATCTCTGTTGGTAACCCATGTTGAAGATGTGCATGATCACAGCTAGTTCAGATTGAATGAGTCTGCCTCCTCACTTATCACAGAAAGCATCAGCAAAAAGGAAACTTGCTTAACAAGCTTAACAGGACAAAAGGGAATTTTGGCTATTCAAGGTGATTACTTCCTTCACAATCTACAAAAGATCCCCACAGGTCAACACAGATTAGTGTAAACAAGACACTGTTTATATCCTGTCTTGCCAGTAGAGTTTTGACCTCAGGAACTTTGAAACGTGTTATAAAGTAAAAATAACATTTTTAATCAAAACTAAAAGGGAGAAGGGCTTTTATTCATTCACTATTATTTTTAATCTTTTCTATAACAGTTTTCTCTAATAGTTTAATCATGCAAACTAATCCAGTTGTCCTATTACAACAGTCCTTTTTTATCATACTTCATTCTGGCTTTCATAAATGCAATATTGACTCATTTATTCCTGTAGGAGCAAGTGTCCTTTGGATGACTGCAATGTCAGGTATGGTGCAGTTATTCCTGAGGAGAGTGTCATGGTGGTCCCTGGTGGGTCAACAGTGCTGTGGAATTTAGCTCTATTCCAGGTACTCCCAAAAGATCTATGAAATTCTTGTTTGCCCCAAACTTTAGAAACACAAGAAAGAAAAATTATTAAATATTCTCTTCATCTAGGACATGGAAGTTTCCCTGACTCCTCTGACTGATGGCAGCATGACAGTGGAAGAGCAGGACAGTCTTGTTTTAACACGTGTGTAAGATCATGTGACCATCATCTCATGAATTAATTTATTTTTTTAGTTGGTTTGGGTTTTGTTGGTTTTGTTTGTTTGTTTGTTTTTCCTTAGCTCGCATTTTGATAAAGATAGGACAAAGAGATTGTTCTCTTACTTTTGCCATTCCTTCTGTCACTGATGACATAAACTGTTTCATTAAAGACATGGATTAGTCATAATTTTTGACTTGGTGTCCTTTGTAGTGCTCAAGAATATCCAGAATGCTGCTGCACAATTTATTCTTGTAGCTTGTTCCCATTTTGACATCAGCCTTTATTTTCTCCCTCTTTTCTGATTCCTTTTCTTCTGTCACATCAAATATAAGCTAGTAGTCTTTCCTGTCTCTGAGCATGATGCCAGCCAAAAAAAGCCAACAACAAAAAAGCACTTGACAGTCATTATCATGCTGTTGTGATAAGTCTACTGCTTCGCACACTGGCAATATTAGCTCATCAATTTCTTTTACGCTCTCTCAGTTTGCTTATATCCATCTAGTTGTCTTTTGCCCTGCACTTAATTTGAAAGCACTTTGGAGCCATTTGAAGATCAGTAAAGTTCAGCTATGGGCATTACAGCAATGAAATTAATAACAATTAATATTAATCTGTAGAATCAGATAGATAGCATGAGACTATGAGAGAAGCTTTTAGATCTAGATGGAATTACAACACTTCTAATACTACTGCTAAATCAGTATTGATTGTATAAAAGCTGTGAAGGCTGCACAGATTTTATAGAAATGTATATAAAAATAAAACTAATTCCAGTCTTCTTTCCCTTTTTCTGGACTTATGGCAGTAATAGCATTGTAAATGAAAAGTAATCTTGAAATTAAAGCACTTACCCATTTGCCAGACTTCAGAGTCCTGCTAAAATTGTGCTGAAATCATCTATAACTAAGCACGTGCTTAAGCAGGTTCCCTGTGCAACCATGAGATGTAACCACAGTGAGAACTATTCAAGCACACAGAAGTACACACATGCACAGTAAGTAGGATTTCTTTCATTAAAACTAATGTCAGAAAGTCCTCTGTTTCAAGATATTTATTAACATTGATACATTTACTTAAAATATATCAAAACAACATGTGGATTTTCATAGGCATGTGGTTGAAATTTAGAAATCTGTGTAGGCAAGGTTACATTCCAAAACTGCTGAGGCTACTTTTTAACATCTTTTAGCACCTTTGTGAGTCTGGCCTCAGAGAGGTAATGATCTTTACAATGAAAATATGCAGTCTTAGCATATTTGATGAAAAATATTTACTCATCTGAAAGTCATATTTTACATGTTTTGTGCCTGGGACTGGGTACAGCCTTTTTTCTATTTGTGGCTTCTTTATAAGACTAATTAGCATTACAAAGGAAGGAACTATTCAGTCATCAAGCTGTTCCTCAAAAGTGTTTTCATTTCATAGGGATAACAGTTCCCTTCTGAAAAGAATTCTTCAATGATACTTCAATTAAGTTGAATACTGTAACTGGGAAAAGTTTCATTTTTATACAAGAAGACCGAATTGCAATTTAGACTGCTTCATTATTGATTATAATGTGTTATCTGGAGAGTTTGTTCTGTGACGCTTAAGAGTGTACCAATATTAATTTTTTCTACTTGTTTCCATGGCTGACACAATGTCATTGTGGTTCAAAAAGCTGCACTCCATCTTCCTTGAATACATCTTTAAAAAATGCTCGAAGATTTGAAATGGATTTGGTATTATATACTATCTTATCTGCCAAAAGCTCATGTACTGGTGAAAATGTATTTTAATGACGATACAGAGCTGATTTCATTTGATTTTTAATATTTGGGTAGAGCAAAAGACAAAGGAAGAGTATTTTCATGCTTTCCAGTCAATGAACTGGGCATTAAAAGAATGCAGAATATTCTCAACACCCACTGAAGACACTGAGAGATAAGACTGCTTAACCCCATAGGAAGAACAGACAATCATCCACTGGATTCTCTGTTCTCATCCCTTTCTTTTTTTTCCTTCCCAAGTTACTGCTCAATGAACACCTGATCTTCTTTTGGCATTTCTTAACCCACCTCTTCAAAATATTTTAGAATAAAATCTCTCCTATTTCCTCAGAATAATGTAGACCAAGCAAATTTTCATTAAAAGAAACAACTACATTCTGATTAAAGAAACTAAAAAAAATCTTCATTTCTCATCCTTATAAATTCAGATAATGATTGTTCCCTGCATTTATAGGAGGTTCAAACTTCATATAGGCCTTGAATGAATTGTTTGAAATATTTTTCTCGCTGTTCTGCTTTATTTCTTTTCACTGCTGTTTCACCTAGCCTAGTATTTTCAGTATAGTCCATGACCTTTCTAGACATTTTTTTTCTTGATAGGAAAAAAAATAATAATTACGTAACAAAACATTTGCAGTGGGCTGTATAATCTTTATGAGGAACTGCATAGGTTTCAGAAACTTTCTCTTTCCTGATTATATGACATTGTGCTGTATTTTTTCTGTTTACAGACAGGAATAATGAAAGATAACAGTTGTTATCCCCAGCTTTATTAAAAAGAATGATTTTTTTTTCCTTAAATGGGAAGAGAGTGGATTAATCTAATCGTCATTGGGATTTGATAATCCTAAAATTGTTGAGAACAAAGTAATTTGTTTTCCTTTCCTGTTTCTATTAATTTCTTATTTATATTGCAAATTTACATATCAGTTTCTAAGATGATGAGAGTATAGCGTGTAAAGAGAGAATGCAGGTTCAGCAGAGTGCTCATTTGGGAAAAAATAAACAAAAGAGGGTATTTTATCATGAGGAGGGAGTATCATTGTTCCAAAGTCTAGCACAGTTAGCCTGTAACAAGTACATTTTAAAGATATCTGATTTTCTGACAAGAAAAAAAGTGAACAGTAATGGTGATTTTTCAAGAAGTGTAACTGAAAAATCTAACCATAAACTATTTTGCCATACATTTACGAATCAATTCATAATTAAATTGATCAAAACATACTTTCTGAGTAGAATAACATAAATCAGTGTAAGAGAACTGAACACGAAAATCGGATATCAAATGAGATTAAAAAAAATAATGAGACAACCTAGTAGTAAGTTCTCCAGAGCAATTTTAAGACAGCAGGGAGTATACCCTTTGGATTCTTTATGGAAACCATTTCCCTCATGTTGTTTGTAAAACTGCTGCTAATTACCTGAGAAAATTTAATGTAACAAAGCCTGACTTAATAATCAGGACTATTAGCTTTATGCCATTTCAGGAGTCTTGAGAATAACAAATGCACCTGAAAATCAATTTGTTCTCCTCTAGTTTGTCTCAAAACATATTAAAACATATGTATACCCTGTTCTTATATATCAGAGAAAAATATTGCCTTTTCTATATCATTGGCACTGAGAATATTGTTTAACTGACCAAATAGTAACATTAATAAATTTTCCCGATTCCAAAGGTCTAAATACAGATGTTGAAAAATGAAACATTTGGCATAGCAGCCTTATTTTAAGAGTTCATCAGGCTATGAAAAAATCAATCTGAATGCTTTCAAGTACTAGCTAAGGAAATAAGAAGGGGAAAAGAATCCTAAAAAACCTACACTCATTTACATGTTCCTCCCACTGAAGAAAACACTGGTCTGCATATGTGGTGTGCTTCCTGTGAAGTGTCTTTGACATTGCAAAAATACCTCTTCAAAAAGCTGTCATGAAACATAGTGATAATTCTGGAACTATACATAAACACTGAGAAAAAAATAAACTTGTCATCCCCTAAGAAGACCCTAAGTTATTGATGTGCTACAATTAATACGCTACAATTACACCTAAGGAAAAATGAAGCATTACCCATTCCATTTTGCAAATATACTACACAGGTTTTATTCACTTGATCCAGAATGCAGCATCCAATCACTAAATCACCTGAATGTATACATTAAACTAGCTTTTTTTTTTTTTTAAAACAAAGAAGATAATTATTTATGTAACAAGAAAGGGAATATATATCTATATCCCTTTACAATACTTTTAGTCTTTTTATCAGGTCTAGATATCTTTAGCTTCCTCGAACACATAGTCTAATTTAGGCACGATGAAGAACAATTCAGTCTTAATATTGAACAAAAATACAACTACAGACAAATAACTACAAAAAGGCTAAATAGGTTAAGAAAAAAGTGATCTTCTCTGCTTTTTGCAAATTCTTTTCAGAAGAAGAGGGGGGAACAAGTAGAAGGTGAACAATCTGAAAAGTGACCTTTTACAGTTCAATGGAGAAGTCAGGGCCTCCTATTGATTACTCAATGGGAGATAATATAGAATACATGGGTATTAAAACTGAACACTTCATGGGATGGTGTGTTGAATCTGGCTGAGATGGAGTTAATTTTTCCCACAACAGCCCTCATAGTGCTGTGATTTGTATTGGTAGCTAGAAAAGTGTTGATAACAGACCAGGGTTTTGGCTACTGCTGCGCAGTGCTCGCACAGCATCCAGGCTGTCTCTCCAACTTCCTCACCACCACCACCACCACCAGTAGGCTGGTGGTGGGCAAGATCCTGGCAGGGGACATAGTCAGGACAGCTGACCCCAACTGACCAAAGGGATATTCCACACTGTATGACGTCTACTCAGCAATAGAAGCTAAGAGAGAGGAGGAGGAGCAGAGCGGCATTCATTATTATGACATTAGTCTTCCAGAGCAACTGCTACGTGTACTGAAGCCCTGCTTTCCGGGAAGTGGCTGGACATTGCCTGCTGATAGGAAGTGGAGCATAAATCTTTTGCTTTCCTTTGCTTCCACATGCAGCCTTTGCTTTTGCTTTATTAAGCTGCCTTTATCTTGACCCCCTTCCCACCCTGCTGAGGAGGAGAAGTGATAGAGTGGCTTGGTGGGGACCTGGCATCCAGCCAAGGTCAAGCCAGCATGCCATCCCACTTGGTTTTCCCTGCTTTTTACCGACCATTCCCAGAATCACTTGCCACTAGAATTTCCACAGAATTTCTGAAGATTTTTGGCCTTCAGTTCTAGATACTGATTCCAAATGAAGTAACTCAAGCCTATGTTAGCAGTCTCGAAGAGTAAATGTAGAAGAGATCCATTTCCTCCTTTTCAACAACAACACAGTAAAATTAAGCTTTTTGACACTATGTGAACTCCTTGGGTCTGTATCTGAATCAATACTTGTTTTCTCTTCAGCACCAGAAGATTATTAATTATACTTGTCAATAGGTGTGGGAATCAGGGAAATATTATCTCCCTGAATGCTTGTCACTGTGGATATTAGGTCATGTCAAGACACACTACAAGACAAAAAATGCAGAATTTCCATCTGTGAGGAAGGGTATTCCACCAGAGCTCAAAGTGCATCACTGGCCGCAGGAATGTTTTTTTTTTCCTCATAGCTGCAAAGCTCTGCACCTTCACTGAGACGTATGTGGAGTTTAAGTTTTTTTGATAATCTGTGTTCCTTCAGAAGAGTATAAGATCCAACACCACAGCACCGATTCATGTAGGATGCTGTTCAAAAACATCCACGTTATAAAGCTATTCACACAAATATTATTTAGGCTAAAAATACCAACTGACTTGAGGGAGCACATCTGCAGAATGAAAAGGTAGATTTAGATTAGGTAACATAAAGATATCTAAGTATATCTAATGTATCTAAGGTAGATTAGCTGTTTCCTAATTCACATTTTTCAGGTTATCATCCTAATTACATTTCATCTATCCTTTTCTCTCATCTCACCTTAGTGAGAGGAATCTTACACACAAATACAAGTTAAATTATCATTTCTTACCAGCTTTTCAGACAGGTATCTATGTATGCATGAACATACACACACACACACATGCATATATATATATCTATCTATCTATCTCAAGATAATTTCCCCACCCAGTCAAGAAGCCTCTATAGCCATCTTCAGATCCTCATTATAATTCCTCAGAACCCAATTAAAATTCTGTTTTTTCATACCGTCTTCAAAGCATCTGACAATCGTTAAACTCACCGAGTTTTAAAACCTCTGCCTAATATTGTCTCTGGGCTTTATTTTACCACCCCCAGCCTCCAACCATCTGTCTCACTCCATCTGTTGTCTCGTCTTCTACTTAGTTTGAAAATTCTTTGGATGGGGATTGTCTTCTTGGCTCACATTTGTGCGTAAAGATCCTGGCCTCTAATAGACTTCTAAGTATTATGGTAATATAAATAATAGTAAGCAACAACTTCAGTTATCAGTCAAGGAAGTATATTGCAATACAGTTTGACCAAACAGAAGGCAACAGAACATTTACAGTATCTGAAAGGCTTTATTCATGGGAAAAAATTTTATGTCTTACATTCATCATATTTCCTTAACAGTATTTTTCAAATGTCTGTATATAAACAATAGGCATTATTATAACTGACAGCGCTGAAAATGTAATTTAGTTAGTGGGGCAATGTAAATTAAAACTCCACCAGTTTTCTGAGATTGTAAGGGTTTATTTGCTTTTTTAAGTTTAGAGCTGCTGCTTCTTCTGGAAATTCTGCTTGTATGAGTATTGATAGTGCAGTCTGTAGGAATACACTACACTATTAGATAATAACTGGAAAAAAAAATCTGGACTGAAGTTTGCTTTATATTTACCTTACTCTACATACTTATACTAACTGTTTATAAATGTGTTTTATTTTGGTAAAAAACCCTATTAATCATTAAGAAAATAGTACTGTATCCCTTCACAATTAAAGCCTGGTCAGATATCTCCATTACCATTTCCTCCAGAGAGAGGTTGTCAGATTTCACTTTAATTCCAAGAGTTCTATGAAAGATCACCTTAATTATAGGATTCTTGGCTTGGCATTTATATTGCCATTCAACTTGATTGATGCATATTGCTGAATTGCCAGTCTAAAAAGGTACTAAATTTATTTTCAAAATGTATTTTCATTAACTATTTACTTGTTATGTAACTGGAAAATAAAATATGCCTTTAAAAAAACTTTCTTAAAAATAACTACATTTTTCATTACAGATTTCGAGCTTGGCTTTCACTGAGAACCTCTCTATGTCAAAAAGCTGAACCTAAGGAAATTGCTGCAAATTTATTCTTAGGTTTAGCCTCACAACCAGTGCATACATTCCTATCTCAGCCTTCAAAAACAGGAACCACAAGCTACATGAAAATTATACGAAAATAAATAGAGTGCATTATTTTCTGAAGTATATTTTTATGTTCTAGCTTATTAGAAAGTATAAACCTTTGGTATAGGGTAAGATGTTTCCCTTGACCATATGACACTACTATTTCGGAAGAGTGTTACACAGATCTGCATATGAAAGTAACAGCATTCAAAGTCTATAATAATTGATGAAAAGAAAGTAAATAATGAAAAAATGCAAACAAATAGCATTTTGGGTGGAAAAAAATTACATACCTATTGCTGCATTCTGGTGATGGATTCAGATGATATTATGATGATCTTTGCTGTTATCATGCAACTGCAAAAATGTACATTTCAGTTTCTTTCCTGCAAGAGATATTAATGTATAGAACCAGGTAAAAAAAATCCTATAGACTATTACTGTTGGAAAGAAATAAAAAAGAAAGGAAAGATACGGAGCTAATATATACTTATATAAATATAAAATATATTTTCAATAGAAAATGTGTTGAAATAACACATCCCAAGCCAGCAGCTTTTCTGTTTAAGTAACCAAAGTAGACTAGGCCATTGTCTTTCTGAAAAATTTCCATCCCCTTCAAAAGCTGTGCTAAACCTGTGACCTGCAATAATATGCTGTTGGTGAAATGCTTACCATCTCATGAGTTGAACATTTGACTCACGTGATTGCCTCCTGCTCTTTCAGAAACCCGGTGCAATGATAAAGATAGCAGTGAATACAAGCAAATAGAATTTACTTAGTCCTGTTTTCAAATAAACCAGTGAGCTTGTGGCTACTTCACCTCTAATTCTCTGTGGTAAAGGAGGGAAGGCCAAAGACTAAAGAATTAAAAATTATTGGCAATATAGTGAAATGCTAGCCACAGTTGAGTGTAAAACAACTATGTAAACATTATGAATGAGTGCCACCGTATTGGCTTTGTTATCTTTCAATTCACAGCAGTGCATCCGATTTTTTCTTTCTGTTTTCCTTGCTTTAATAAATGCCATGTCAAAACACTTTAGTAGACAGTAAAAAATATTTACCGACTTCTGAGTGCCAACAATATTACTGTAATTATCATTCAAGTGATGTACAGCATTAAAAAAACATTCTTAAATAAGAATTTATTATTTAAATAGTGCAGTTGAAAGGCACGATCTAGTAACAGCATAACACAGTCAAGGGATGCAGAGGACTCCGCTTCATTGTGTAGGACAGTTAATTTATCTTCTTCACTCTGGAATCCTGCGTGTCACATAAAACTGTGAGGACAGGGCTGAAGCTCAGTAACATTAGGCATATTAAAAAGTAAAAAACATTTCAACCTCACTTTTAAAGTGGTAAAATACAAATTAATTAGGATACTGCCAAATGAATTATGCAGCTTATGTTTCAGAAGTGCTCAACAATTTTATGTGGACTGAGATTTAGGTGCCCAGCCTGAAGCAAACATGCAGTTGACAGTTATTATTTGTAAAGAAACGGCACATGAGTTCAGTCACAACACAGAACAAAATGAAGAGCTTGCACCCAAAGGGCATATATTTTAAGTCCCCCACACACACATCCCCCACACATCCCCCCACACACCCTATATGCTGAGCATCTTAAACATTCAGACGCAAAGTACTGGATCACTTGTTCTAACTTCAGGTAGTGTAGTGTATATACAAGTCATTCATTGTGACTTCCTTTGCAGGCAGTGGAGGAAACCAAGTATCTTTAGAGTGAGCCTCCTCAACCTAAGAGACATGGGATAGATCATGTTATTTCTCCACAACAAGTGGAAAGACAACCTAATTGCCTACTCTGATGTGACCTCTAGAGTGATCTCACCCCAAATATTTCAAAACACGACACCCCAAGATAATTCATAAAAGATGAGCAAATATTCATGAAAATCCTTGTAATAAGATCATTTATCTTTAAAATGTAATTTCAATTATCAGCTGCAGTAGTATATCATCAATTAAATTATACTATTAAAAAGAACTTGCAAGCTAGTCAAAAGATTGACTTGAACTTTTTGATTTTTTTTGCCAGTTTTAAAGGGAGAAGCAATGCAAAAAAGCCCCGTTTCTTTGTAACTTAATATTTAAGTTAAATTCCCTTGTTGTACAAATACATATTATAAAATATAAATCTTCAGTGACAATGATCTTCTGCTTTTGAGGCAAGATTAAATGAAGTCTCATATTTATTCTTCTAATTACACATTCCCAAAAAATTTAGAGGTATAGACAAGTTTGTATACAAGCTTTTGACAATTTTTCCCCTTAGATAATATGCTGTCAGTTTTCATTGATATGTATGTCAGCCTTCAACCTGTCCTCTAAATACGTTTCTGTTAGATTTATTTTAATCTCTGTTGATGACTACATTGTTTAGAATTACCTATTACTAAAGAGCAGATATCGTCCTTTTTCCTAATGGATGAGGGATTTTAAAAAAAAAAAAAAAAAGGGGAAATGAAAAACCTTTCTATGATGTTCATTGCCCCTGTGTTCTGGAAAGTAAGAGAGTGGTTGCACTGCAAAATGTAATAAAAAATGTTCTTTCATTTTAAATAAAATTTCCAAGTAGAGTTAATTGATTACCAAACCATGTTATTGAGTGATACATAAAGAACAGAAGTCCTTTGCGTAAGAACATACAGGGGACTGATGGAGGGAGGAGCTGCAGATCTGTTAGCTTCTAATGTCCACCTGCAAACCCATGGCTTTAGATGCAGAGCTCTTCTTTGACCCAGAAATACAGTTGGGGAATGTTTAAAACAAAAGCTTCTGAGAGGTTCAACTGCTCTGTTCCTCTCCAATTCAGAAGAGCCATGAGACATAGAGGCATGACAGTTTACTCATTTTGAACTTTCCACTTCTTTAAGAATGGAAAACACCTAACAATTATTTTTCACATTATAGGTAAATATTTTCTCTGTTAGTTTATCTAACTCATGTTTAGTTTATGATAGAAGATATTTTTAGAAGGCAGAGCCTGTAAACTTGTGGGTTGTATTTTTTTGTTTGTTTTTTTTTCCTCAAAAAAAAAATCTTAGTTTAGAGTTTCATTTTGGTATTCATTCCTTCCCGGATCCCCTGAGCTGGCACCTTGTTGCTGTAAATCATGGTAAGGAAGAAACATGCCAGAAGAGATTTTACAAGGACAGTGTATCTGTTTGATGATAGTGTGCAAGTGCAGAATCCTGAAGTTTAATAGATGCACCATGCTTCTCAGAGTCATCCTGGTGCCTCATCCACTGTGAATACAGCTGTTTATCTTGATATGATGTTGGGGCTCCCTGCATTCAGGAGAGTGAATAATGTAGTGGGTAGGATTGTGATCTGAAGTGCACCAGTGTGATTATGACATATTTGTATTCCAGATTTTACACGAAATTTTGATATTAATTGTGATCTAATTATGTAGGTATGACAGAATTTTTTAAAAAGAAGGAATTGAATGTTCCTGCTGGGCATAGTTTCTTCATAATTTTTCATCCATTTCCTTGGCTGCTAAGAGCCCAAAATGCACATCAAATGATGTTTTTGGGAATTGAAATGAATCAGAGACCTTCATTCTCTTATCTTTTTCCAGTCATTTATAATTAACAGCTAAAATTGATAACTTTATTTCTAAGTCTCCCAGCTTCTCCAGCTAAAAAAACAGTTTCAAAACTAAATGTTGTAATTGGTAGATCTTAGCTTTCCCGGACCACTTAATTTTTCTTTAAGCAACAATCATATGATGAGAATCTCTTTGCATCAAACTATTTCCCCCCAATTTCGGCATCATAAAATCATTTATGTTCTAATCTCTGCTATTTCTGAGTCAATTGTTAATTTATTCTGTTAGTTATAGCACTTCTTATTAATCTGGAAAATTCTATGTCTATTTAGAATGCAGGGTGAGCTAAGATTCATTTGACAAAGAAATCTAAATCTTTGCTTAAAGTTTAAATCCTGAATTTGCAAATAGAATATTAGGTTATGCAAAGTATTGAAATGGCAGTTCATACTATAATATGACAACTTGTTGTGATGTGCTGTGGTTGCATTAAATAAAAGTTTTAGTGGAGGTAAAAGTGCACTGGGGGAGACACGGGAAAGTTCTGGACAGGCAACAGAGAGAAATATTCAAAAGACTGGGCCTCCACTTAATATAATTGAAATACAGAAAACAATTATTATTATTATTAAAAATTGAGATACTAAAAAATAGAACAAATAAAGAGAGTTTGGGTTATCAAAATGCACAAACTTTGGAATTTACTGTTACAAGACGTTAGACTAGTAATGCTTACAATCCTGATAAAACAAGACTTTTAAACTATAAGATTCTGTAACATCCTAGTTGATAGCAACCCAAGGAAAATACCATATCAGAAGAAATTTCCACAGTGTTTACAAGGAAAAACTAAAGCACACAGTGGTGAAAGAAAAGAACTGTTACAGTATATTTTCATAGTTCAGACTTCAGGTAAGAAGAGATGACATGAATGCTTACAATGAAGTTCACTGTAACTGAGCTTTTTTTCCTTTGATTATATTTGAATAGTCACTTTTTTATGTAACAGAAAAGGGAAAATGAGTATTTTGCCAAAGTCAGTTGGACTTTTGTCATTGGCTCTAGTGGGGGCAGAATTTCACGTTCCTTGCTTTTACTGGAAGCTTTCATGGAAGTTAAACCATAATGGTAATGAAAGACTAAAAATATAATAAGAAGAAAGGGATTATTTTCTATTTTACATATATTATTTAGCTGTTAGACTTTAATTAGAATGTTTTGGTTTGTCTGTTTGACATGTTTATGTACTTATTAACTTTAAAAAAGGAGGAAAGATTATTACATTTCAGTAATATTTAAGATTGCCTGCTGCTTAAATTTTATTTTTATATTAAGATCAAATCTATCATATATGATTATATTAAATATCATATAATCATGCCACATAGTACTCAGCTAGCATCATTCAACCAAAAGTAGATGATATACTTTTTCATCTTGTTAGATACCTGATGTTAGGCTTCATTTTTTTCCACACAGTTTAAATACTATCTATCGTATTTCATTCCAGTGACTTCTTTCTACATGAATATTACTTTATTTTCCTAAAGAAGTGAAAGTTTTTCATAAACAGATCTTTTCTACACAGGGGATGAAAGTATCAATCATATGTTTGCTCTTTTTTCTTTTTTTTTTTTTTTATTAACCTTTATAGTACAAGAACTCCAGAATTTAAAACCACTTTTTAAAGATAACTGTGTATAGTGCTAATAAGTAAGGAAAATAACAATCAACTAGTACATAAATTAGGTGTATTGAACAAGTTCATGAAGTCAAACAACCTGGAATGAGATTCCAGGTTTCAGGAACATAGAGTAATCTGTTTGATTACTCCAGCATATAACTCATCTTTAATTTTACTTCTGATATATAAATAGCAAATCTATAGTAAATTTAAAACAGTGAAAAATTATCTGAATTAATTTGGAAATTAAGAAAGTATTTTGTCAAATGTCTTTGCAGGGTGAAAGAAAAAATAAATTAATTTTCTTACAGAATTCTTTTTTACTTGTTTCTGGATAGCAAATAATTTTAAAAGTTACAGTTTAAATTTCATAGATTTTCTCCTTTGATATATTTACAGTAATACAAAGCCCAGTTATTTTTTAAATTTTAGAGAGGGTTGTCCACTTAAAGCTGTTCTAATAACATGAAGTGTCTGGGAGTCTTTTAAATGCAGGTAGGACAAGGCTTCATCTACCATTGCTGTCTAAGAGACCATATAAATTTGATTCTATGTTCTCAGTTTTTCCCAAATTAAACTTATCCATCAGTTATTGGGCTTGACTGCACATCCAGTGAAGTCATAGGTAATTACCTTCAAAAAGCCCTTATTTTTTTAATTGCTTTTGGCTGTATTTGTTGAGCACCTGCCAAGATACTGACATAGATCCCAGTCAAACAAAGGGTTTAAGTCTGTGCTTAACTCTAAGCACATAGTTTTATCTAATTAAAATTCTGGATGGATGTGGCTGATGTCCAGCCTTCAGTCTGAATACAGTTGGAACTCACAATTGGATCAGAAGGAATTATGCTTTCAATAACAAAAATATCAGTCTTGAGGGATAGAGGTTTGATGTTATCCTAGTAACAAAGAAAAAGAAAGTCTTAACCACACCATAAAAATATATTTTACTCCAGCAAAAAAACTTTTCTGTAATACGAGAAAGTCCAATCATGTATTCTGAAATCCTGTCTATGTTGCACTCCATGATCCTTTGACAACTTCAGTGAAACAATGTCATTCTTTTTGTAATAAGAATCTGTTACAGAATGATTCTAGTATAGGGCTGTTACATACTACAGAATACATAAACCCCAAAGTTTCACTAAAACGGGAGAAATAGGTGCTTATCATTCTCTCTCACATCAGTACTTCCAAAGACCACTGAGAAGATTCTCAGAAGGTTCTTTGTTTCTTAGTGATTCCCTTGCATAGCTTTTATTTTTCTTTCAGGGAATATGTATGTTATTTTTCACATTGAATTCTGATTACTTTATAGTTGACTAAGAGATAATGCATATTCTTATCTTTTACAATCACCAATAAAAGTGGGAATAATATTTTTCAGATGAGCTAGGATTTAGGTTACCCTTACATGCTAGATCAGCTATCCTTAACACACCATCTGAAATGGGACTCTGTCATGAAAAATCCGCTGAATAGCAAAGCAGACATCAAGACTTTCTCAGTTTTACTCTGCTCTGATGCTGGTGTTCTTGTAAGCCTGGATAATCCATCTGCATATTCAGGCCTTCCTGTAAAAAGTTAGAGGCATAATTTATTCACAAGGGTTGAGTTATAACAGTGTTTTACAAAATACTACATGAGCAGAAATGTCTGTTTTAAATTTACGCACTCCAAAGTGTTGTATATGCAAAACATTAAATAAGAGTTGAGCTGGCAGCCAGCACTGCTGTATGGCTTTATCCTAAATTCCCATGGGTATGCCACAACTGGGTACATGTGTTTTATTTCTGTTATAAGAATTATTAAAGGAGGCTTTTGGTCAATAAACAGTAAAGTAGCAGAGTCACCCAGCAGACACCTTTAATGAAATTTCATTTGGTGCTGGGCAGCAGGTAGAATTACTTACAATAAATATCTTACAACTTTCTTTCTCTCTGTCCTTTTAATGACATTCACCTAATAAAGATAACACCAAGTATTGATATCTATTTAGTAGAATAATATCTCAGAAGGTGCTCACTGCAGAAAGTAAAAGCCTGATATAAACTTCAATGAGAAGAACCTGTTTAGAAGGCTGGATCAGCATTACAGTTGTAAGAAAACACTGCCTTATTCTGGAATAGTAGAATTTTCGATCCTGAAGGTTGAGGAAACAGCCTCTTCTAAATGTAATTAATTTTTTAAAGGTTTTCTGCAGGTTCAATGTGGATTTAAGATGAAGAATTTCAAGTCTGCATGGACATAAATAACATATGTTCTTCAATGTTTGATCCAAGAATATTTTTTGTTGTCAGCAGAAAATAATTTATCAAGATTCAAAGAGAGTAAAATGACTGATATGTTCAAATTAGTCTTCATTCAAATCATACTGTTTTATCACAAGTCAGAGTATTTACTGTATTTCTGTACCACCTTTTATCTAACACCAATTAAGAAGTTGCATTTATAAATTTTGCTTGGAATTTGCTTTTTAGAGGTAGGCTTCCTTAAACGGTTGTAATTTAAATGTTTCACTTTTCAAGCTCTTATTTTTCTTTTAAGCTTTCAAAATTTAATTATTTGAAATGAGCTGTTGAGGCATAGCATAAAATTTAACTCTACCTAATCGAGTACAAACATACAAACTTAACAAGGAAATGAAATAAGAACACTTACTAGTTGAGAAAAAAATTTGGCCAAAGATTTAAAGTCAGCCTCTGGAACTGGACAGGAACAGAAAATCCCACACGGTGTTGCCAATCTATAAATAAGCAATTAAATTTATTGGCTATAGAAGAACAACTTTCATGTTTACATGTTCACTTGTGTGAATACAGGCTACACAGTTTGTCCCTGAGTGAATACTTCGGAATAAAGAATCCAATAACATAAAGCAGTATTGATGTACAAGCTAAAAAGAGCTAAACCTTAAATGAATTTCAAGGATTCTTTTTTTTTTTCCTGGTGTCTGTTTCATACTACTTACGCATTAAAAAAAAAAAAGAAAGAAAAGAAAGAAAAAAAAGTAGAAAATGTTTTTGGTGAAGAAGATTATAATGGAAAGAAAACTTTTCTTCTATACAGTATTATTTTTAACAGTTATTTTGAAATCCACCCCCTCTTGCCCCATTCAATCTTTGACCTTGTCAGGTTTAATAGATTTTAACTTTTATTCAGCTGTCATATTCTCGTCTCTCATTTTCCCTGCTAAAAAATTACCATCTGTCTGAATCAACAATATTTTCATTCTTGAGGCATCTTCTCCCACAACATATGTCTTCAATTTCTAATGTGAATCAGAATACTTGAAGAATGTTGTCAATGATCATGCCACCAAACTGATTGAGTCAGCCTTGACATTTTGCCAATTAAACTGTACACTTTAAAGAAAAATATAAATAGCATTGCCTTATTGCAAAATTCAGTAAGGCTCACTGGGATAATGAAATTCCCTATATTTTTGGGGAGATTCTTGGAATAATAGGAAATTAAATGTTATGGTACACTTATTAAATTACTTTAGTAGTACCAGCTTTTTTAAAAATTAAATATATCTTGAGGGTTTTTTTTACATCAAGTGAATTAAACCAATAAAACATACCTTTGCATAACTCTGGAAGCATGTCACAGTATAAAAAATGTTCAGGCCATGGAATTTATGTCAAATTATATTATTGTCTACTTGCATTCTAAAGCTGATTCTAAAGCCTATGCAATCTTTCATTACTTTCACAGATGCATTAATTTCACATTTTTTCAGCACTAACAGAATTCGTAAAATATATTTTGCCATTAGAAAATAAGAACTTTTAAGGATTTGAAACGAAGTAGAAAAGAATAGGAAGTTCAAATGTGGATGGAAAGAGTTTTTAATGAGATTTATTTTTGAGTGTATGTTCTAAGGAAAACTGGTTTCAGTTGGAAGAAATGAGGAGCCTTTGGAGCCTTCAGTATTACTGCATATACACAGAATATTCTGCACTGTCTTTTTTTCATAGACCTTTGAACAGTTTTGTCCTGCAAGGTACTATATGTCTTGTCTTTTCCATGTTCAAAGGCTTTTGGTAAGGCTGGTTGAAAGTTTTCCATCAGAGTTATTCTGCAGTGCAAAATTATGTTGTGACCACACAGATTTCTTCCTAAGAAAAAGCCTGCTTTCAGAATGTTTCTTTGGGGTTTTTTTTGTCCTTAAAAGCTAGATGTTTTAGCCTTGATAAATCCCAAGTGTCAAAGAGAAGAGAAATTATGATTGCCTAACAACTGTTTGTGGCAGTTTTCACGTATAGACATCATATATAGACATTGGTGAGGCACTGGAACAGGTTGCCCAGGGAAGTTTTGGAGGCCCCATCCCTGGAAGTGTTCAAGGCCAGGCTGGATGGGGCTTTGAGCAGCCTGGTCTAGTGGGAGGTGCCCCTGCCCATGGCAGGGGGGTTGGAACCAGATGATCTTTAAGATCTCTTTCAACCTAAACCATTCTATGATTCTGTGATCACATATGGATATGCAACAGGATGCCAGATTCAATGTGCACACCTCAGTATGCAGAAAGAAGTATAAAAGGGCCTTACCCACACTAAAAGCCTGAATTTCTGTGTGTGAAGTGTTGATTGTTGACAAAGACTAATGGAATCTTCTCCACCCAGAGTGGGAAGGAAGAACAATTGCTCTAGGCAGCTGATAATTTCTCTGCAAAACCTTCCTACCAGCTGAACAGCAGAACAGGGATAACTGACTTGATGAAGCTATTTTTCTTCTTAAAACCTAACTCTGTTTTCCTCCCAGTTTATAAGCTGCTTTGGACTGCTCCATTACTTATTCTTTATATTTCCATAAGGAATATGTGAAGCCTTCTGATTTAGCTTGTAAAAAAAGCTATTTGCCTTCAGAAAGGGTAAATGTCATTGAATGTACAGCAAAGATCCTATGTACACCCCCTGTGAAAGAACTTACATCTTGCAAAATATTTGCATATATATTTGCTGTAGGGAAGTCTTGACTAGAGCTGTGGAAAAACAACACAAACACAAGTTATCTTATATTATTTGAGACAACAAATGCATTTGTGTTACTGAGTCATAGTCCGTTTCATGAGACAGTGCAGTAGACCTGAGCCATGTATCACACACAGCCTCAATTTATCTAAAAGCTGTAATTTTCTTACATTACTAGAAGCCTTGTACAATGCCCTGAGCACTGAAGTAGTGTTGTATTCAATAATAGCTGAAGGATGATTATAATACTTCTGCATATACACAAAAAGGCTTTCTATAAATGTAAACAGGTAAAACTGAAAGAAAAAGGAAAAAAAATCACAAATACACAGGCAAAAGAAGTCAGACTTAGCAGATGGAGCAAAAGATGACAGAAAATATATTTTTATTTCCATTTGATAGGGACAAATTGGCCTTTGATTTCTGTATTTGGGACATAGAATATCTGTATTTCATGAGAAAGTAAAAGCTTTTGTCCATGACCAGTGTAATGAGTATTTGTTAAGGTCTCACATTCTTTAAATCTGAATCTCATCTATTCTAAGATTGTACTAATTTTGGCACAACTATCAAACATGGACACATAATTTCAAAGAACATTTTTAAATCTCAAGAGCAGTTTAAGTGAGAAAACCTTTATTTCTTGTGTCATTATTTACCCAAATTGAGATTATCACCAGTCTTTATTATGTTCTTTCTTATGGTTTAAGACAGATACTAAAAAAAAAAAAAATACAGCAGATTATGATAAGATACTTTATCCCATGGTGAGAATAACAACCAAGATGAGACTTATGTAGAATGAAATTTGCATTCCAGTCAATGTTCGCGTGTATAATCAAGTACTGTGTGCAGTTAAATGAGTCTGTTGTCTTGCTATAATGAATATCTACATCCATCCTAACAGTTAATGAGGAATAAATGACTTATTATCAATGAATGGCAGTATCTAAATAGCTCTGCAACAAAAACAGAATATTAATATGTGTAGCTAAAATAGATCTTAAATGATAATGAACTTATTCAGACTATTAATTATTTTAAAAGCCTCTAGTAAGGTTTACTGCTTCTAGATGGAATTGAAGCTCAGCTGGTTCACTTGCCCTTATACGTTTGCAGACAGAGTTAACAAATGACCCTTTAAAACTGTATCTCAGAACTGAACGGAAAACGGCTTTTGTGAAATACAAGGGTTTCCATGAAAGATCAGACCACAGATCCCTCTAGTTCAGCATTTTATTCCGACCAGAAATTAGGCCTTCTCACTTCAGTGGGAAGAGAAAGAACTGTCTCTATAGCTGATTGTGCATTAACAGACTCACTTCCTAATCAGGTGAGGGTGAGCCTGTGCCCTGAGGCACAAAGGCTTACACCTTTTACTTTCTTTTTTAAAAAAAAAATTAGTTTCTAGTACAATGGAAATATCTCATTGCCACATGAATATCAAATTAATTTCTGAGTATTTCTAAGCTCTTAGTCTCAGTGATACCATGTTCAAGCCATGAAATTGCAACTCTTGCAGAAATTTGGCTTGTTGTTCAAGAATTCCTAGCAGTGCAATGACAGTATGACTGCTTATCTACATGGACTAACAAATTTTGGATGAAGAATTAGTTGTGGACTTTCATTTAATTCTTCCTAGCTTTAGGCAGGTTCTCAACTATTATTTACATCTAGGAAGCTATTCACAGAGCTTTGCTTGATTCAGGAAAATTAAATTTCACGGAATTTTCATGGAATTTTTCGGAGTTGGAAGGGACCTCTAGAGATCATCTAGTCCAACTCCCCTGACAAAGCAGGATTGCCTAGAGCACATTACTCAGGACTGTATCCAGGCGGGTCTTGAAAGTCTCCAGAGAAGGGGACTCCACAACGTCCCTGGGCAGCCTGTTCCAGTGCTCTGTCACCCTCACCGTAAAGAAGTTTTTTCTCATATTTGTTCGGAACTTCCTGTGTTCCAGCTTGTGCCCGTTACCCCTCACCCTGTTACTGGGAACCACTGAAAAGAGTCTGGCTCCATCCTCCTTAAACCCACCTTTTAGATACTTGTAAACGTTAATAAGGTCTCCCCTCAGCCTTCTCTTCTCCAGGCTAAAGAGTCCCAGCTCTCTCAGCCTTTCCTCATAAGGGAGATGCTCCAATCCCTCAGTCATCTTTGTTGCCCTATGCTGGACTCTCTCCAGTAGTTCCCTGTCTCTCTTGAACTGGGGAGCCCAGAGCTGGACACAGTATTCCAGTTGTGGCCTCCCCAGTGCAGAGTAGAGGGGGAGAATGACCTCCCTTGGCCTGCTGGCCACACTCTTCCCTATGCAGCCCAGAATTCCCTTGGTCTTCTTGGCAACAAGGGCACATTGCTGGCTCATGGATAATTTACTGTCTACCAAGACCCCCAGATCCTTTTCTTCAGAGCTGCTTTCCAGCAGGTCCATGTTGCGTGAAGAGGGGCAAAGTGGTTTTGGCAGAAAATAAACCCCCTTGCATTCTAACACTCCTCAGCGAGGTGGGAGGCTAGGTGCGGCTAGGTTTAAATTCTGAGTGATGCCCAATTCATCACTATCAGTCCAATCGCGTTTAATATGTATTAAACTATTACGATTTGGGTACACTAATAGTGGACTGCACCTTCAGTCTAGTCGTGCTCATGAACTAGCACGGCCACTCTCGAGTCTTTGGTTGCCTTCAGTGAGAAACCAAAATGACTACCTACTTAAAAAAGTTCAGTTTATTTAAACAACAGATATGCAGGTTCTTAGGATTGCTGGTGATAAATACACTGTCTGCAAAGCACGTGCAAATGAAAGTATTGTTACATATACAAAACGCGCGACGAAGTTATAAAGATACAGCCTGGCTCTAAACGTAGAAAAGAGAGTCTCTAGAGAAATTTCTAAGTTTCCTGAGGAAGCACTCGGTATAATCGAAGTCTTACCCAAAGGCGTCCCTATGGGGGGGAAGAGAGGCTCAGCCCGTCGACTGATCCCAGAAGTCAGTGATGTAATTCTTTGCGATGGTGTCTTCCCTGGGTATCCCCCCCTCTCTCGGGCTATTTTTATACTATTTGTTATCTTCAAGGTGGAGTTTGAGTGACTTTAGTCATACGTACTTTTATCATGATTGGTGTTAATTTTTCTCGCTTCACAATTAAAGGTATAGCTTACAAGAAATTCAGGGCGCAGACTCAAGGAGGAGTGGTCGCACCTTGGAGGCGGGTAGCCTTCGGGATGGAGGTGTGTTTTGGTATTATAATGACATTATAATGAGAAAAGTTCACACAAAGGACAGCATTTCATCAAAATTTGACAAAATGTTGGCTCCGAGTATCATGCGGGCAGCTAATTGGCAGCTTATCTGTTTCATGGTATCATCCCATTCCCGTATCTGCTATACATCATAAGGTAAAGCCGCAGAATAGTTGCATCCTGTCCCATACCTCATGTAGCTTATCAGGGAACCACAGGTGTTGTATCCTTCATGCCAGCTGCGTCTATCTTTTACCTCAGAAGCCTCTTGATTTTATACTTTTCGTTAATGTGTGAACAATGCTGTACTTTTGTATTTTTAGCCAATTTAGTATTTATTCCACAGTCCACCCCTAACCTATATTGGTGCCTGACATTCTTCCTCCCCAGGTGCAGGACCCCACACTTGTCCTTGTTGAACCTCAGTCGGTTCTTCTCTGCCCGGCTGTCCAGCCTGTCTAGGTCACGCTGGATGGCAGCATGGCCCTCTGGGGTGTCAGCCACCCCACCCAGTTTGGTATCATCAGCGAACCTGCTGAGCATACACTCTGTCCCCTTGTCCAGGTGCTTGATGAATACTTTAAACAATACTGGTCCAAGTATTGACCCCTGGGGGACACCACTGGTCACAGGCCTCCAACTCGACCCTGCTCCATTAATCACAACCCTCTGAGTCCTGTCACACAACCAGCTCTCAATCCACCTCACTGTCCCCTCGCCCAGTCCACACTTCCTCAGTTTCCTAAGGAGGATGTTATGAGAGACAGTGTCAAAAGCTTTGCTGAAGTCAAGGTACATGACATCTGCTGCTCTGCCTTCATCTAGCCAACCACTTATAACGTCAGAGAAGGCTATGAGATTTGTGAAGCATGATTTACCCTTGGTAAATCCATGTTGACCACTTCCAACAGCTTCCTGCTCTTGAATGTGCTTGGATATGACATCCAGAACAAGTCGCTCCATTACCTTCCCAGGGACGGAGGAGAGACTAACCGGTCTGTAGTTCCCTGGGTCCTCCTTCCTGCCCTTTTTGAAGACTGGAGCGATATTGGCCTTCCTCCAGTCCTCAGGCACCTCTCCTGTCCTCCATGACCTTTCAAAGATGATGGAGAGTGGCCAAGCAATAACATCTGCCAGCTGTCTCAGCACTCGCGGGTGCATCTCATCAGGGCCCATGGACTTATGGATGTCCAGATTGGCAAAGTGGTCTCTAAACTGATCTTCCTCTACTGGGGAAAACTCTTCCTCTCTCCAGACCTTCCCCCTTGCCTCCAGGGCCTGGGATTCATGAGGGACAGCTTTAGCAGTGAAGACTGAAGAAAAGAAGGTGTTCAGTAGCTCTGCCTTCTCTGTGTGTTACACTAGGGCGCCCATCTCATTCATTAGTGGGCCTACATTTTCCCTAGTCTTCCTTTTTCTGTTGATATACTGAAAGAACCTCTTTTTGTTATCTTTAACCGTGGTGGCCAAGACAAGTTCTGCTTGAGCTTTGGCCCTTCTAATTTTCGCCCTGCATAGCTTCACTACATCTTGGTATTTTTCGTAAGTAGCCAACCCCCTTTTCCAAAGATCATAAACTTTCTTTTTTTTCCTGAGGTCCAGCCAAAGGTCTCTATTTAGCCAGGCTAGTCTTCTTCCCTGTCTGCTCATTTTTTGGGACTTGGGGATGGCCTTCTCCGGAGCTATTAAGAGTTCCTCCTTGAAGTCAGACCAGCCTTCCTGGGCACCTTTGCCCTTCAGGACTGTCCCGCAAGGGACACTCTCAACCATGCTCCTAAGCAGGCTAAAGTTTGCCTTTCGGAAATCTAAGGTGGCAGTTCTGCTGGCTCCCCGCCTTGCTTCACCAAGAATCGAAAATTCTATCGTTTCTTGGTCACTCTGCCCAAGACGACCTCCAATCTTTACATCCCCTACAAGACCTTCTCTGTTAACCAGCAACAGGTCCAGTAGGGCACTTTCCCTAGTTGGCTCCTTCACCAGCTGTGTTAGGAAGTTGTCTTCCACACACTCCAGGAACCTCTGGGACTGTTCCCTCTCTGCTGTGTTATATTTCCAGCAGAAAGAACAAGGGCAAGTGATCGTGAGACCTCTTCCAGCTGCTTATAGAATATTTCATCAGCCTCTACATCCTGGTTGGGGGGTCTATAACAAACTGCCACCACGATGTCCAGCTTATTGGCCTTCCCCTTGATTCTCATCCATAAACACTTGACAATGTCATCATGCACATTGTTAAGTTCTTGGCATTCAAAACTGCCTCTGACATAGAGGGCCACCCCACCACCTCTCCTTCCTTGCCTATCCCTTCTGAAGAGTCAGTAGCCGTCAACGACCGCACTCCAGTTGCATGTGTCTTCCCACCACGTTTCTGTGATGGCAACTATGTTATAGTTTCCCTGCTGCAGAATGGCCTCCAGCTCTTCCTGTTTGTTGCCCATGTTGCGTGCATTCATGTAGATGCACTTCAGCTGGGCTAATTGCCTTGTCACTTCATTGGGGGAACAAGCCCTTATTCCCACCTGTCCGCGCTCAGACATTTCTGTTGTTGCCAACCCATCACTACTCCTCACGTCTTTGCTAGCACATGGGTCATCTTCTTCCACCTCCACACAACAACAGGCTGCAAGACCTTGCTAGCGCTTTTACCCACCAGCACTGGCATACTGCTCCCAGGCACCTCTTTAGTCACTCTGGTTACATCCCCATCCCCCTTCAAACCTAGTTTAAAGCCCTTTCAATGAGTCCTGCTAATCCTGTCCCAGAATCCTTCTTCCTCTTTTGGTTAGGCTTTCTCACATAGCCTTAGTAAAACAGTAGTACACTAAGCAAGTTTTGATTTCACTACACGATGCCACAAATTTCACATAAAACTTTGTATTTCATAATCTCCAGGACACAATTCTAGGCATTCTTATTGTCATACGCTTCCACTAAGCACAGGAAATGAATGGAGGAAAATAATTTAAAAGAGGAATAAATTTGGGGTGGGAAACATTTTTATAGGTATTTTTAGTGGAATTTCCCTTTTCCCTTAGATACTGTGAGAGCAATATATATTAAAATTGTTGTGTTTCTAGAAGAAAAGACAGGTTGCACTCTGATGATGTAAGTGAAATTTTATACAATACAGCAGCACAAGAAAAAAATTAAACTTTACTGTAAATTCATATAAGTGCAGGTCAACAAGACTGTGTTGTGAAGTAAATTGTTATATAACAAACAGCACTCTGATCTAAACACACAATAATATGTTTCTATGCAGCTAATTAATGTGTAACATTTTGTTCTACTGGATGTGAAAGAATCAGTACCTGAATTTCAGATAATGAATGTTGACAAATCTAACTAGTTGCCATGACAGATTTTCATACCATTTACAGAATAAATTTTTGTTATATTTCTTTTTCTGATTCAGAGAAACTCTCAAACAAAAGTAAACGTTGAAAAGAATTAGAAATCTGTTTCCCTCTGTGTATTCTTTCATGCTTTCATTTCACCTTAAATTCAATCTTCTTAACACTATGTAGTTTTAAAATAGGCTTTCTTACAGATACTATACAGACAAATCACAAAGACTAACCTGAAACCTAAACCAAGGTCATTTAAGTCTGTGTCTGTTAACTACAGCTTTAGCTCAGCTCTGTGTTCATTCTGGTTTGTGTTCCAGAGCAAAAAGCATCTCTGTTATTGATTTTCTATGATCTCTTCAAAGATTCTGCATTTCTATGACACATTTTGGCAACTAGGCTGACAAATACACTCTCACTTTTGCATATTTCACTTTTGCATTTTCTCCTTAACTGAGCTAAACCAAACTGGCATTTCTACTTCAAAGTATTTCATGACTTAAATACCATTAAGAAACCAGTAAGGTGAATTTAAAGGCATCTAGACACTTGGTGTCAAGATATTTGAATAGTTTCTGTTACACCCAAAAGCTCCTTATAGGTCAAAAGGAAATACCTGGTGTGTAGAGCCACTAATTTATTAGCATAATTGAAATCTTAAAAGTCTAGTCAAAGACTTAGTTTAGAACTTATTATTACAAAAATGGAAAGGTAAATAAGAAATTAAGATACATGTATTCATAGAGTCATAGAGCCATAGAATCATAGAATCATAGGTTGGGTGGGACCTTTCAGATCATCTAGTCCAACCATCAATCTAACTCCAATAAAAAAAGTCACTAAAGCATATCTCTAAGCACTATGTCTACCCGTCTTTTAAATACCTCCAGGGATGGTGACTCAACCACTTCCCTGGGCAGCCTGTTCCAATGTTTAGTAGCCCTTTCAGTGTAAAAGTCTTTCCTAATATCCAGTCCTGGTGCATAAACCTCCCCTGGTGCATGTTGAGACCGTTTTTTCTTGTCCTGTTGCCCGTGACTTGGGAGAAGAGACCAATCCCCGCCTCTCTACAACCTCCTTTCAGGTAGTTGTAGAGAACAATAAGGTCTCCCTTCAGCCTCTTTTTCTCTAGGCTAAACAACCCCAAATCCCTCAGCCGCTCTTCATAAGACTTGTAAGTCTATTCATTTATTTCTGTTCTTTTATATATTCATATATTATATATCATATATTATACACATAATTTATATAATATACTCATTTATTTATACACTATAAAAAAAAGTCTTAAAAGCCAGTAATACAGTTGAAAATAACATACTACTGGACCAAGGGCTTTATTTCTCCAGATTTAAGATGGTACACTTTGCTCCAGGGCGCTCAGACACTAAATCTTTTCTAAGAAATATCAGCAACATACGCTTCATGCCTTCTTCCTTACATGTTTTTTTAAAGTTAGAAATGAAATCCAAATTACAGAGACAATGTACAAATGACTCAAGTTTATACAATAGATCAGTCAAAGACTAACCAAGTTCTGATTAAGCAGAAACACTCAATTCAGTAAGAATGCCATTTCCTCAGATGTGTCACTGCTACACTGGTACTTGTGCAAGGTTTTCTTTGAAATATCAAGGACTGAAGCATTTGTTATTATAGAAAAAGGGAATCCAAATATATTTCATGAGAAGAGGAGGAATTCCCAAGATTTGAGGATTTTCTGAGAAGAATGCTTAAGCTGTTCAGAAGGTATTTTGCACCCAAGAAAATTTCACCTTAAATAAAATGTCGCTTTATAAACGTGAGTACTTAATTCAAGCAAAAGAGTTTCTGTCTTCAATAAAGAATTTGAATTGATCTCTGGACAGTGTGTGTGAACAAAGACAACAGAGGAACTGGAATAGTCAAAATCCCAATTTTCTACCAAATCTTTTCTTACCATCAAAAACATGTGATAAAACTTTTGCAATGAGGAGGCCAAAGTTTGTTCAGTTACATGCACTACACACTGAATGCTTTCTTAAAATGATGGGCTACTTTTTCATGAATAGCATGACAAAACTCCTTCAAACATACCAAAAAGGCTTCGCCTTTGACCTGTGCAAAAAATATGAGAATTTTCAAGATAAAACAAGCAGTAGAAGCATTCTTGAGGGAAGGACAGGCAGTTTGGTTGATACTAAGAAATAAAAAATATGAGTAGATACTAGAATGGTGGCAACAGCCCTTAGTGTAGGAAGCCTTGGTTATGCTGTAAGAAATACAATTCAAATTTTGAAATGTATTGGTTTGATGTTAGGAGTGAACAAACTGAAAACGTTTGATATCGATGTTTTCAAAATTTCCCACATCATAAATTGTCTTTACACCTAGTGTATATTAGATTGAAAGGGTGTATTATCATGCTAGCAAGGGAAAATGTCACGGTCAAAACAAACTGCAAGCGCAGCAGTGCTTTGACTATAACCTGAAAGCAATTTTCAAGGAAGTGTTAAAGTATATTATATAAAAGTGATTTAAGTGTAAAAATACACCTTTATGTTCATTTAAGTAAGAGGAATAATATGCAGAGTTGGTTTTGGTATATAAAGTGTTCAAGATGCTGTGTCCATTTGTTAGTTGTAGGTGAATTAGACTACTAGAAGTTCCTGGATAAAGTCACCTTGATGTTGCTGAAACAGGGAGAAAACGCTTGGTACGATAATAGCTTTGTTCAATCCTAACTTTGCTATGTAAGATTAACAAGCTTATTTTATTTATGATTTATAGTAGCACTAGGGAATCTAACTGGATTCCTTAAGTAAAGACATAGATGTCCTTTCCTTTTTTTTTTTTTTTATGATGAAATCAATTTTAAAGTTTCATTTTAGTATCTGGTTGTCAGTTACTATCCGTCAGTTATTTTTTTCTACTTTATTCTAAAAAGGTTTTCCCTGGTACACTCTATTTCGTAGCTCTTTCAAAGAAATCACATGAAAAGTGTGAAAGCATTCAATGAGCCATACATGCCTACATAAAGTTAAATATACTTTTTATCTCAGTTGCATATTTATTTTATGCAGTATGTCGCTTGATTTCCAGTGAGTTGAAAACTTGAGTGTTGCTTTTCATATCAACTCACACATTAAAATATTTTATCTCATAGCTAGAACTAGTCTACTGTGACTGAAGCCATCCTCGGCCCCTTTAATTTTGCATGCCTCTGCCGTGGGCAGCAGTACTCAGGTACACCGTGCATATACAGACCAATGGATTTGGCATCAATACAGTTATTCACACCTTCTGTAGCAAACCAGAACCCACCATTATTTCATTTATGTTTCATTGATAGAGGTCATTCATTTTCTAAATTGTTGCAGGTCTGTGCACTATCATTAAGATTGTCAAACGATATCTTACTTGTATGAAACTCTGAAGCCATTAAGATCTTTTTTGAGCAAGAATCTTGGTGAGCTGGTATATATTTGTTTACAGAAGTACAGTCAGTTCTGTCCTTTACAGGCAGGTGGATGGTAACCTGCTGGTCAAATCCTCTCAATCATATTGATGACAAAATTGCTACCAATACACAGCATAAGATTTACTGGATTATACTGTGTAATTCTGAGTCTTTCATAATAGTCGTAGAGAGGACATTGACTTTACTGAAGGCTAAGGAAACATGAGGGACACATTACTGTATGGGAAGAGAAAAAAACTTTAAAAAGGCTTTGTTTTTTAATGGAAGACAATGAAAGCTATACTCTTAAGAGTAAATTTCCTAAAGGACTTAATTGAAGTAGGAAATTAAACTAATGATTGCCAGTCAAGCAAACTTTAGAGTGAGTGAACTGCTTTCAAAAAATGGATTTACATTTATTTGACAAAATGTTCCCATGTTAAAAGTGTTGAAATATTTGACAAATGGCAAAAGCTATCTCAAATAAAGTAAAAAGCTGCTTCTGAAATCTATAAGCAGCAAAATAATATTAGCAACGTGTCTGGAGTCAGGATTCCAGCACAATCTTCTTTACTCTTTCCTTGCATATCTTTCACTACATCACAAAAAGCAAGAGCAAAAATGTTCATTCCAAAAATACTTTTGATTCTCGCAAACTGGAACATTGTGAAAATCTGATGTTTAACCAGGCATTCCAGAGGCCATTGATTCTGATATATAGTTTTCCATGAGACATCTAGCTTCCAGCAAAATTAAATAGGAGCTTCTTCCAAGTAGCTGTATCCTCATGGAAAGATATGGATAGCTACTCCTTACGGCACTCGGGATCAAGAAGCCGATCAATCTGAAACAATCTGTTTTTCTTTAATTTTTAATGTGTGTAAATATAGTCTTGAACTCTTTCTTTGAAATGAAAATAAAAGTATTTCATTTGGAGTTAAATATTTTGATTTTCAAATTTTCTTCTTTTCAGGACAGTTTGACAAAAAGTTAGAGTATCAGTTGTATTTTTTCATAAATAACTATTCAAAACACTTCCAAATGCATTTTAATTTTTATTTAGACTAAGGCAGTTCATCACAACTTGGTGATGTAAGTCGATGTTTATAAAAACATATCATATTTATAAGTCAGGAAATCATGTCCAGGTGGGTTTTTTTACTTTATTTCTGAATCAGAAAAAGTGTTAAATGCATCCGTGATGAGGCCTTGAATCAGCCAGATCTTCTAGGTAAGTCTAGCATTGCTGTTTTGCTTAAAGCGAATGTAGCAGCAGCCACATGAAAAGCTTACAGCTCTAAAGATAGAGTTTAATAAAAGACAGAATTAAAACTGGAATTTTTTTTAACTGGAGCAGCCCTGCTACGGTGGGTGATAGGAATGTAAATAAAAAGGTTTCTTAAAGAAACCTCCCCAGTCTTTTCTGTCCTTAGAGCAACAATTCTCTTCTCCAGCCTGGCTCTCGATGTAGAACTCAGAACTCGGTGCCTATGACAAGGATCTTCCTACCGCCTTCGAGTCCTGCCCACATATCTGCTTCTTGCTTGTTATCAGAAGGATCATAGGAGTTTTTGCTGCTCATTTGCATTTCTTACTTTGTTAGTCTCTCCTGTGCTGCTTATCCAGCAGCAGCCTTATTCGGCTGACTATGCTCCGTTGCTCTCTGGGAAGGAATAACACGTCTCACACAGCCCTAGACTATCGGCAGAAAATAACACAGGGTACTTAACAATGGACACTATTGATCATACTCTGTCACTATATATATATATATATAAAAATATATATAGCAATGGAATTTTCTTTCAGGATGATTGCTTTCAAAATTAAACCTAATGTCCATACTGCAAAAGGAAGAAAATAAGCGATGGTTAAAGTAGTCATAGATGTTTAGCTTTTTCAGCCTCATGGATTTTCCATGACAGAATAATCTGACTATGTAGTGAAACTTGTTTTGCGAACTCCCTATTTACAATTTTACTCTTTACCCCATACTCTGTCAGATCATTGGGTCTACCTACTACATGAAATGACCCGGTTCATTGTTCATTGTATTGGCAAATATGTATATTACCAAGTCTTCTGCTCAGTTACTAGGTACTAATATGTTAAATATCAACATCTAATTTCACCAGTCATTATAAATTCACCAGAGCCGTTATATATGTATAACACACCCTCTAGTCATCCACAAGTGTTACCTCTACATTTCTGTTGATGTTTTTCATTTAAAAAAAAACAAACCCAAAACACAAGCCAAATCGCAGCAGTAAAGTCAGGTTTGTTGTAAAAGTTAAGAGTTTTCATAAGTACATCAATACTATATAACCTAACATGTAAGACAGGGGCCCACAGGAAGGATGGGGAGGGACTCTTTATCAGGGAGTGTAATGATAGGACATGGGGTAACGGTTTCAAGCTGAAAGAGGGTAGACTTAGATTGGATATCAGGAAGAAATTCTTTACTGTGAGGGTGGTGAGGCACTGGAACAGGTTGCCCAGAGAAGCTGTGGATGCCCCATCCCTGGCAGTGTTCAAGGCCAGGCTGGATGGGGCTTTGGGCAACCTGATCTAGTGGGAGGTGTCCCTGCCCAGGGCAGGGGGGTTGGAACCAGATGATCTTTAAGGTTCCTTCCAACCCAAACCATTCTGTGATTCTATGATTCTATGATTCTAAGACAAACATGAGTATTACCATTAGAACAGCTGTAATATTGGTTGCTTATTTGTTTGTGTGGTTTGGCAAGATAGTATAGCTCTTTCTGATACAAAATACCAATTGACCTGGATGATTGCATTCCATGCTATAGATTATTCACAAACTGGCCAATTATGCAAATACGTAATCATTTGGGATTGAAAGTTGTGTCTAAATAGAGCATTTCAGTAAAGCCTGGGAAATGCATCTAATTCATGTGGAGGATATTTTGAAGGATGTTCCTTTTATAATCACATGCTGCAGAGTGATTCTTCTTTCTTCCTGCTTTCACAGGAGAAATGTTTAGTTCTCAGAACAGCAGGAAAAATTATTAAATATTTCACAATTTAAAATTTTGGCTATATAACTCAAAAACTATTAAAAAAAGAAATTAAGTTTAAATGGTAAAGAAATATCATACATGACATTTGCTCAAAGAAGTTCAGTCAAAGTGCATCTGACCACCAAGTCACATGAGTTCTTTCTATGCTCTACTGGGATCAGATTTACAGATGAAAATAGATATCTGTCTGCTCACACGTTGTAATCAATCCCCTTTTTTTCATAAAATAAAAGTCTGAAGAAAAAAAGGTGTCTTTTTACAAAAAGGTTTACAGAAACAGTATAGGAAGTTGCGAAATAGGCCATTACTAATAATTTTTGTTGTTTATTAGATATAGTAGAATATAATTAACAGATGCATTGTATGAATTTTTTTCCCACTTTTAATCTCTAAGGTTTACTCAAATGACTTATTTCGTAATACAGTGAACTAGAACAGTAGAATTCCCTGATATAAATACTAAGCTCAGAACTAATTTAATTAGTATTGTAGTTAGTCTTTTTTCTTTACATAGTGTCTTTTGCTACACATTGATTAGTTGGTAGTGTTATTCTAACTTAAACAAATAAAAAGGATAAATGGTAATAGCAGTGTATACAAATAAACAAAACAAAACAAAACAAAGCAAAACAAAAAAACAACATCAGCTAATCTTAAATAGGACTGAAATTCTCATATTTATCTAGTCAGGGATAATGGAATCATAGAGTCATAGAATCATAGGGTTGGAAGGGACCTCTGGAGATCATCTAGTCCAACCCCCCTGCCAGAGCAGGGTCACCTAGAGCAGGTTGCACAGGAACGCGTCCAGGCGGGTTTTGAATGTCTCCAGAGTTGGAGACTCCACCACCTCTCTGGGCAGCCTGTTCTAGTGCTCTGCCACCCTCAAAGGAAAGAAGTTCCTCCTCATGTTTAGGTGGAACTTCCTATGCTCAAGTTTGTGCCTGTTACCTCTTGTCCTGTCCCCAGGCACCACTGAAAAGAGCCTGGCCCCATCGTCCTGACACCCACCCTTTAAGTATTTATAAGTGTTGATAAGGTCCCCCCTCAGCTGTCTTTTTTCCAGACTGAAGAGACCCAAATCCCGCAGCCTTTCTTCATAAGAGAGGTGTTCCAGTGTTCACTGACCTCCAACTAGACTCTGTGCCCCTAATCACGACCCTCTGAGCTCTGCCTTTCAACCAGTTATCTATCCAGCTTACTGTCCATTCATCTAACCCACTCTTCCTAAGCTTCCCTATGAGGATGCTGTGGGAGACCGTGTTGAATGCCTTGCTTAAGTCAAGGTAGACCACATCTACCACCCTCCCCTCATCTATCCATCCAGTCATGCCATCATAGAAGGCTATCAGATTAGTCAGACATGATTTCCCCTTGGTGAATCCATGTTGAGTACTTCTGATAGCTTTCTTTTCCTCCACATGCCTTGAGATGACGCCCAGAACGAGCTGTTCCATCATCTTTCCAGGGATGGAGGTGAGGCTGACCGGCCTGTAGTTCCCTGGCTCCTCCTTCTTGCCTTTTTTGAAGACTGGAGTGACACTGGCTTTCCTCCAGTCCTCAGGCACCCCGCGTGTTCTCCAGGACCTTTCGAAGATGACGGAGAGCGGCCCAGCAATGACTTCCGCCAGCTCCCTCAGCACTCTTGGGTGCATCCCATTGGGGCCCATGGACTTATGAATATCTAATTGACCTAACTGATCCCTCACTCAATCTTCCTCTACCCAGGGGAAGTCTTCTTTCCCCATTACTTTCCCCAAAGCCTGGGACTCCTGAGGGCTGGGCTGAGCAGTAAAGACCGAAGCAAAGAAGGCATTCAGTAACTCCGCCTTCTCCGCATCCTCCATCACCATGGCTCCTGTCTCATTCAAGAGTGGGTTCACAACTTCTCTGGTCTTCCTTTTGCTGCCAATATACTTGTAGAAACCCTTCCTGTTGCACTTGACATCCCTTGCCAGGTTTAATTCCAAGGTGGCCTTGTCTTTCCTCGTTTCATCCCTGCACGCTCTGGCAGCATTCTTGTAATCCTCCCAAGGGGTCAGTCCATTCTTCCACTTACTGTAAACTTCCTTCTTCCACTTGAGCTTTTTCAGAAGCTCCCTGCTCAACCATGCAGGTCTCCTGGGCCCCTTGGCCGATTTCTTGCTCTTAGGGATGCACCGATCCTGGGCTTGGAGGAAGTGGTCTTTGAATACCAACCAGCTCTCTTGAGCCCCTTTGCCTTCCAGAGCCCTAGCCCACGGGATCTCTCCAAGCAGTTCCTTGAAGAGGTCAAAGTGAGCCCTCCTGAAATCCAAGGTTGTAATTGTACTTCTCATTGTTTTGTGCGTAGTAACCATGATCCTGAACTCTATCATTTCATGATCACTGCAACCTAGGGTGCCCCCAACCTTAATGTCCTCCACCAGTCCCTCTGTGTTTGTCAGTACCAGGTCCAGGAGTGCTCCTCTCCTTGTTGGCTCCTGCACCACCTGTGTCAAAAAGTTATCATCAACACACTGGAGGAGCCTCCTGGACTGTGCATGCCTGGCTGTGTGGTCTTCCCAGCAGATACCAGGGTGATTGAAGTCCCCCATGAGAACCAAGGCCTGCAGTTGTGAGGCTACCTTCAGCTGTCTGTGGAAAGCCTCATCAGCTTCCCCATCCTGATCAGGTGGCCTGTAATAAACACCCACAACAGTGTCCCTCATATTTACCTGCCCTTTAATCCTTACCCATAAGCTCTCAACCCTCTCTTCATCCACCCCAAGTGGGAGCTTGATGCATTCCAGTTGCTCTCTCACATAGAGTGCACCTCCACCACCATGCCTCGCTGGTCTGTCTTTCCTGAAAAGGACACAGCCATCCGTGACAGCATTCCAGTCACGTGAGCTGTCCCACCACGTCTCAGTAACTGCGATGAGATCGTGGCCCTGTGACCGCACACAGATCTCCAGCTCTTCCTGCTTATTCCCCATGCTGCGTGCATTGGTGTATAAGCATTTCAGAGAGGGAGTCGTGTGTGTAGTTTTGACCCTTGAGACGTGGTAGGCCTTCTGGCTCTCAAAAATACTGGCACACTGGCCCATGAGCACTGAGCAACTACGCCCTGGCACCTCACCAGCAAGCCCAGTACCATCCCCACCCCCCTTCAAGTCTAGTTTAAAGCCCTGTCAATGAGCCCTGATAACTCTTGTCCTAGAACCCTTTTCCCCCTGCAAGACAAGGTATTCCCGCCTGTTACCAGCAGGCCAGGCGTTCTGTAGATCAGGCCATGGTCAAAGAACCCAAAGTCCTGCTGGCAGCACCAGGCTCGAAGCCAGGCATGGATCTGTTGGCTCCTCCTATTTACCCCCTCATCATTCCCCGCAACTGGGGGGATAGACGAGAACACAACTTGCGCTCCCAATCCCTTGACCCAGGGTCTTGAAATCTTTCTTCATTGCCCTTGGACTTCTTTTTGCTACCTCGTCGCTGCCTACCTGAAAGATCAAAAGCGGGTAATAGTCTGAGGGCTGTACCAGGGAAGGAAACATCCTCTTCACGTCCTTGACCCGGGCCCCAGGGAGGCAGCAGACCTCCCTATGTACCAAGTCCAGCCTGCACATTGGGCCTTATGCTCCCTTCAGTAGGGGGTCACCTATGACAGGGACCCGCCTTTTCTTCTCTACCGCAGAGGTTTTGATGCAGGAGGAGGTCTGACTAGACCTTGCTGACACCTCCAAGGTAGGAGAACTATCGTGCTTGGAACAGGATTCACAGTTTACATCTGAGCTTACCTTCAGCATTATTGGAAAATTCATGTTCATGCTGTGAACAAGTGGGTCCAATTTCATTTATTTTGGCTTGTTGTCTTTATAAAACTCGTTGAAGCCATTTCTGTGAAAGCCATCTCATTATTTTATGTTTCACTATAGACAATTTTGAGGTACTTTACATGAAAGATGCTCTATGGAAATAAATTGACTTGACTTCTGAATGTAAAAGTAGGGGAAAACTTACCTTTCAACTGTCTTGAGTTTTTTCCATTGAAATGTTATCACAGTAGCTTTTCAATGTTCTGATGATCCCCAGTATATGCTGTAAAGAAAAAACAGGAAAACAGTGTCAAATTATAGATAAAAAATTCACATTTCTTCTGTTATTTTTCTTTTATAGCAGCTGCTTTTTACTTCATTTCTGCCCACACTTTTCCAGATGGTGTTTATGCATGAAATGTGTATGTAACGCACAACTGTTGCAAAGGAATTAATAACTAATATTAGTGATACATGTTAAGATGGATGGAATGCTAATCAAGCTTATACAGAGTGCATTAGTTCTTTATAATTTTTCAAACTTAACAGCTTTATTTCAAACAACATTTTAAACTTACTAGCTTTATCTTTCATGCTTCTGCTGTGTTTTTTAGTTTTGGAGTATTTTTTTGGGGAAAGGGATTGTCTTGTTTTGCAAAAGAACCAGTGACTACCTGGAGCTAATTGTTTTCAGCTATGCCTTCTGTTTCAGTGCCTTCCAGTTAATCATTACTCCTTCAGCAGTAACCTGAACCTTGATCATTATTGCTAAAAAAGTCACAAAGGATGTTAATGAAATCTGAGAAATATCTAGGTTATCCCTGGAGACCATGGTTCCTGGAATAGATGGAGAATAATGCTTGACAGTCTACAGTAATTCATATTTATGAATGAAAGACAGTTAAGGAGTCTGCCTGCATGATACCTAACAGGCAATGTCATCAAAAGCCTGTGAGAAAATACTTATTTCTGTGATAACCGCTGATGTAAATATTATGAGAGAGGGAGAAGAACTGTTATGAGTGATATCTGTGTATTAAAAACTTATTAGGGAAGGGTATAGATGAACACAGGTGCAACAGTCAAATTTGTTAAATTCATGTCAGAAATAAAGGACTGTGCAAGTTTCTTCAGATACTTAAATTTGTCACCAACACCACAGCATTGATGAAATCTCCTTAGGCCAGTGACAGCTTTGTTTGCTCCCTGCTGCATGACATCTGCCCCTAAATTTTAAAAGCACTACACAGAAATTTAGCTTTGTAACTCCCTCTACAGTCAAAAGAAACTGCTGCAGATCTGAAACCCGTTTTTTTTTTTAAAAAAAGACCTAGAAACTATTGGGTGTCTTTTGCAACTGCTACACATCAGAATCAAGAACAGATGGTTACTAAACCAAGAAATTTATCTGTGAAACACATATTGTGTATTATCATCTGTTATAAAGTACAATTGAGAGACCAAACATTATGCCTGCCTCAGTTACATGTCCAGGCCATGGATATCACAGGATAAAATATTTACCTTGGACAAGGATAATTTTTGCCATTGAGACATGACCTCCAGAATAGCAGTACAGTGTATACATTATTTCATATACCACCGAATGGTCACCTCATATAGCTTTACTCTGTGTGCTGGTAAAAACGTACCCATTACTTTCATGTTTCTGCTCTTTCTCAGCACCAAACGAAACAATTCTCTGTAGCCTATTTGGGTGTCAACGTTATTGACTGTAGCAAGTTGAGGATAGGCAATAATACACATACATACATACACTTCTCCTTATACCACAGACTGAATGATACATGAAGGTAGGAACAGACAACAAGTAGGAAAGAGTTGCAAGTAGCTACAAACCATTCTGGAAGAATGGAAGTATCCTAGCTTTAGCATGTACACATCAGCCTTTTCCTGCCTGGACAACTGAAACTAATCCTGAGGCTGGTTCAGTAGTGTTTAAGTGCTAAAAGATGCAGACAGATCTGGATCCATCTGTTTAACTCCAGGTGCTTACTCGAGGTCTCCAGGTGATGAGTCTCACTACTTTGGACTCCATCACTTACCGTCAGGAAAAGATCCATACCCAGGTCATGACTTGGAACAGCTCAGCAACTAGGAGCTGCTATTTCTTTCCATTGATGATAGATTCAGTAACCTGACTATTGCAAACTTACTTGCCTCAGTAAGGTGGAATTAAACAGATGTCTTTAGACAACTGAATACAATTGAAAACCCAATCTTCCCAACTTGGTCTACGGTCACCTTCTGTAAGTCACTGGTACAATACTTATATCCATAATAAAATCAATGGGCTTTGCCACAGATGGTTATTGCTATCAAACTCCGCAGTTTAAAAATCACCAGAAGTATAAAACCAAAATATAATCATAGCTACTCTTAATATAATCATCTTTAGGAAGGCATTTGGAGTATACAGAGCAAAGTGGTTTTGAGAAATGTTAATGTAGTGTCCTATATTTTCCCTTGTCATCCTTCTGTCCAACCTCTTTTCTCCAGGGTGACTTGGCTCTCCCACGAATGTTTTTCCAAATAGCACCATCACACTTGTATTTATCTTGGAAAAAAGAAGAGAAGGAAGAGGAAGGGAGTGATTAACTTTCAAGTAATTTGATTTTCATTCCAAAAGTTCATGCTTCTGACTGTAAGCAAATTGCATAGCTGCAGATTATGTTGCATTTTTGTCACTTCGTGTTATGTTATTCTGGTCTGATGTAACACAATGTGATCAAAATAACATGAATTAATCAGACATCTACATTTACCTTTCTTTACCTGACAGAGCCACTCTAATGCGATATTAAGAGCAAAGCTACAGAAGCATGAAAACTAAAGCCACTTGATAGTTTTTTTTTAAAATTCTGATTCATTATTTTAAAGTTTTATAAACTGAGTTTAAAATATTATTTTATCAAGTCTAAGCTGTTACTTGTTCATGCCTGTGCATATTTTCTCAGGAAAAGTAATGAAAAAATGGATTAATTACATTCACTGTCACATAAATTTTGAAATCAGAAGAGGATTAACAGTAACATTTTCTGCTCTTAACATTTTATAGTTGAAAGAAATAAAAGCAGGAGTCATAGACTGAAATAAAGGCATTTGGTTCTTCTGCAATTAATACTTTAAAAAGATAACTACATATTCATTCTTCCAAGAAGTGTTCACATTAAATCACATAATAAACCAAGGATATATAATGGAAGGTTTAATACTACAAAAATGATGTGGTTACTGAGAGAACTAGAGAATTATGTTTGTCCACTCAAATGCAGATTAATCAATACTAATCACATTTGTGCCTGCCTTTATGTTACATTCAGCAGTAAGAAGGTATCCGTGGGTCATATTCTACTTGCACGCTTTACACAAAAAAGGAAGCAGAAAGCTTCCTACTAACAAAGTGAAAGGGAGACAAACCACAGTCCAGAGCCATTGCTTCAACTGAACAGAATATGTTTGGCTTCAACAAATAGGGCAAGAGAGCATATTCCTTTCCCATGCAGTGCACTTCTCAGGATCAAGGAAACTTGCCTATTGCAACTCAAATTAATTTCTTTGTTTGAAGGTAAGATACTATACCAAGCTTGTGGGTTTTCATTTTTTTTTCTTGAAACACTCCATGGACTATATATATCTCCAACCATAAATAAACACACACGTGCTTACGCGTGAGTTTTTCTTCTGTGCTTTTAAATAAGTGTAAGCACAGCAGTAATACATTTCACAATGTGCTCACTGAAAACAAAACAAAAGATGGCATTAACATACTATTTAAATAAATCACAACATTCCCTAGTCAGTGAGCAAAAAGTCCAAGTACAATATGGATCTTGAAACAGCCAATTTCCTTGGAAAAAATTGGGGACGCAATGACAATACAGAGATGCTGCCACTTCTATAAATTAACTAGAATGAATATGGTTGGCTTAGATATAGGCTGCATCTGTGTAATTAAGCATCCTGACATTCAGATATCTGTGGTTTCAGTACCTCTACTGGAGTGAATATCTCCAAAACTCCAAGCCTGGAACCGAAGTCTTTTTTCTTTTCTCTCTAGAGTATTCATCCATAATTCTGCCAACTTGAACTGCATGCAGAAACAAATAATTACAAACTGTGCTACTATTTAGTTTATATATGGGAAACATAGACCTGAAACTAAAATGTTCTAATCAAAACATTACATTCTGGGCAGGCAACAAATTAGTTTGATTAGTTATTGTGCAAACTGTTGGCCTAAGAAGTCATCTGTAAATAAAGACAATTGGAAAAATATTGGAGATTCTGAACAGCCGTAATGCTAACTTGCTTTTGCATTTCCTCACAGTGTAGTTCCAACGTGACATTGCAGAATCTGCACAGTAACAGTATAGTATGAATATGTAAATATGCCAAATATGCTTTAAGCTGCAGTCTGGCATGTTGATAAAACAGAAAGTTATTGCACACTCTGAAACTGAGCATTAAGCTCTCCACATTTGCTAACATTAATCCAAACTACTCCATGTACTGCAGCTTGAAAGATGTTCAATTAAAACTCATTCTGCCTGGTATAAATTACCATTATTATGTTGTGAAAGGAAACCTGGAGATATCTGCTAACTTGTTATGTGTGCACTGCCCTTACTCTCACCTCACCTCCCAGACAGTGATTTCAGAAAATTGCCTTTAGTTATTTAAAATTCTGTCATAATCTGCTTTAATAAAAACAATGAAGAGCTGAGTACACGCATAATTTTTTTTGAGAACTTTGTACTTTAGGCTACTGAATAATAACTGCTGTCAATAGCTGTATTTGGAACATTTATTATTATTTCCAGGGTGGAAAAGTTTACGCACACACAGACACACATACACATATATTTTATTAGACTGATATTCATTGCTACAGTCCATTGATTTGTCTTAAACTATACTAAGAACAATCGTACGCAAAGTGGCTTCCAGGTCTCAAGTCACAGAAAAATAATTCATTCTTGTATTGGTTTGATGAGAAAAAAGGCCCTTACGCAATGTTGCAGTCATATTTTAATGATACGCATTAATTTGAACTGTGTAGTTTATCTATCCAAACACAGATAGAATTTTGTGATTCTCAGATAAGAAAGGACACGTGTAAATAACTAAATTATAGTCTAATCACAAACAGAGTGGTTATTTGATTGCTAAAAATGTCATATTAATCATATGGAAAGTTTAACTTTCATATTAGCACAGTTAAGGCATATTTGAAAGCATTAATTTTGAAAAACTCTTGTAAATACAGACAAAACCAGGCAAGTGTCACTATATTTTGTTTCCATAAGAATTATTTTAAAGTCCTTGAATATCCAAGTTAGAAAGGTCCTTAAGCACATGTCTAACAGATATACAGGTAATTCTACTAGCATCCACTTGTACTTAATAGCAAGCATACGCCAGCCAACCTTTTCTAAAATATGGCTGACTCTTGGGAGTTTGGTATAGCCGAAAGCATCAGAATGAACACAATTAAAAACTTGGCAGTATTTTCAATGTCATCACTCCTCAAACTCACAATGATAGCTATAAAATCAAGCAGATTTTGCAAAAGCATATGAGACCAGCAGAGTCTTTTATGCTGGATAAGATCTTTCTTATTTTAGATTGGTATCTGACAGGGCTTGTGATGCCTCCAGGGATCTCCAACATCTTTCTCTGTTTCCTGACAGTACTCGTGGCTTTCGCAGTACGGCTTGAGAAATAGGGAAAGCCTGAACAGGAGGTCTCTAGGCCCTATAAACCTGGGTAACTGGCTAGTAAAGTGCTCATGTACTCATGGGGTTTTCAAGACCTCAAGGGTGCTGCTGCAGGAGAGCTAATCTCTCAGATGTCTATGTGGTTTTGCAATGAATCTCCTGATCATCTCTGCTTTGCCAGAAGATGCAACCTAGGATCATGGTTCCTGCACTCAGCTTGCTAATGGGAGGAATCCCGTTGAACCAGACTCTATCTGGTCTATAGTAAACCCTCCCAAGACAGATAAATTGCAAGCATCAGCTTCTTAATGTCAACCATTGCACCCACAATCCATCCACTGCTGTTGTGCCACTATACTTTCTCATACAGCCATAGCCTAAAAAATTCTAAGCATTTCAGGGCATCTAGAGTTGCAGGCAGGCATCATGATAGTTATTTTAATACTAATTTATATGTGTCCTTATATGTAATAATTTCTAAAGAGATAAGCAATGCACTATAGGTATTCCGTAATCACTTTTCAACTTGGCACAAATTTTGTTACAGTTTGGTAGACTGACTTCAGACTAATTGGAATATAACTCACTTAAAACATGAAATTACCAAACTGCAAATTATGTAAATGATCATTTTAATGCAAAAGTTGGTACCTCTGGATTATAAATGAATGAATTTACTGAATTTATTTTCCTAACTGACTTCTATCACCTTGATGTGTTTAGTGCTGTTCATGATAATTGCAAAACTTACTCTGCCCAGAAAAGCTGACTGATAGGAGTTCTTAAAAATGATAGCTCTAAAGACAAAAAAACCCCCACTTACCCAATAGCCCTCTGGTTCTCCCAATCAGACACAGTACTTCTCTTAATTTACATTTTAGTTACTTTAAAATCATGTAGCCATTTGCAAATATCATATTATGAGACTAAAAGAGAAAAGTAGGAGAAATTACATCAAATTTTACAAATTGACAAGTTAGCAGACAGAAGATCTACCTTTACAGATCTGGGCCTTGTTGTCATCTGGCATTATTCAGTTCACAAGATATTTGGAACATTAAAGGACAACCGCACTGCAGTTATTTTCTTTACTTCGATAAATGTACTCATACATCACCTGACAGTCAGACAGAGGACCCAGGTCATGAAAAATATTAATGGCTGGATCTTTTTTTTGAGTATGATTCAATCACAAAAGAGGAAAAGAAAACCACATAAGCAAAATCTTTCTTTGTAAATGCAAACCCAAAATGTCATAAGGCCATTAATCACCAGGTAGCAATATTCTTTTTAAATTGCCCTTTATTCCACTAGTCAGACTCCCCTTTTTTAATACAGGATTGTGTCCATTAATCTTAACCAATTAAAATAGTGTCAGACAAATATGCTCAGTATATGCCAGATCCTTTCTAACTTAATTACTGTGGGCAACATTTTGAAATGTGTCTGAGTTGCTTAGGAACCATTTGAATCATGGCCTGTACTTATAAGACTTGGGCAAATTTCACCCTTTTGTATAAACTCATTTCTGAAAAGAAGGACCGAATTCTGGGTTCTTTCATACAAAAAAATGCACTGGCATCACAAAGGACTGCATTATGATATTCTGTTTCTAGCAAAGGAGAATAGAATTGGAAATCAATGGAGCAAAACAAATCCATAGAGAAGGAAGCCTAAATGAGGGATAAAATAATGACAAGATTCAAATCCTTAATCTCTTTTGCTTCCTTCAAATGGAAATGCAAAGGAAGAGTAATATATTGGAGATAACCAAAGTGGAAAGAAAAGCTCTACCACTGTGACTACTACTCTCACCTTCTCCTGCAACATCAGGCTGTCATCAGGTAGTACTGATCTGGCTCATGGCTGCACTAAGCAGACCCAGCCATAGGTGGGTACACAGCTGGTATCGACACATCCAGTACTGAATTGTACTTGGACGTAATATGTATGTTTTGCTGCCTTTTCCTCATGTTTCTTTTTAATTCTTTCCTTATTACATTCCTTTTTTTCTTTTTTTTTAGTCTTTAGTTTAATAAGTAGATCTCAAAGTGTGCACAAAATTCTACCAGATGTATATCCGCTAAATTAAACAAGATTTTTTCAGTAACTCTTAGCTAAGTGCTAACTTCCCCTTCTCCTTATACTTAGTCAGCTGACCACATCCACTGCATTATGTTGTACAGCACAGATAGTAATTTTAACATCTATATTATGACAGAATTAAACAGATTTCTAAATAGAAAAACTGTCTCATCTGGGGTATAGGTGGCATTAGACATCATTGAAATAGCACCTTGTGCACAGTGGAAGAAAAAGAAGTTCTTGCCACTGTTACTAAGGACCAGCAGCAGTAAAACAAGCCCGATAGGGTTGGTAGAACAGATAGACAGGAAATCTCACACCCTTGGCTTCTTTGAAAAGGATGAAAAATACATGAGGGTTTGTTCATTGTATATTTACTCATATAGTGTATAAATTTTATATTTGAATAGTGTCTAATTAGATTCCTTGGTTCAAGATATTGGAGCATGCAGTACAGAACTGGAAGAGATGCTAAAGAGACAAACTAACCAAAACTGAATATGTAAAAAGTAGAACAAAACAAAGAAATGGTACTCAAGAAGACCTTGTACCCAAATCTAGGAGCTTTCTCTAGTGAACTGTCATAGTAAAAAACTGCCCAGTTCACATAGTTTAAACCAAATCACAGTCAAAGTGGTTCATTGATTTATTAATGATGTTATTAACCACCAATGAGTGAATTATAAATCGTCAGTATCAATAATGCAACAGATAAACCATGATACTAGCCACTTACAAAGTGGTTACAAGCAGCCAAAAGTTCTAATCCCTCTCCGCACTCACACACAGGGTTATGGGCACAGCTCCCCAAATGGCCAGGTGAGTTACCAGTTCACCCCCTCACCTGTGAGTGCAGGTACTCTGATTGTATACTCCTGTGGGAGATGTAGGTGCTTTGGCTTCATGTGTACCCCTGCCGCTCCCTACAATCCACTAATCCACAGACCAGTGAGAAAGCACCGCCCAAGTGTTTTCACCCACCACCACCATTAAGCCATTTGTTGTCAGGCCTTTTTTACTGAGATTCAGAAAGAACCCTGCACCATCTTTCTCTCTCCTCACCCACAACCCCCCCATCTTAACCCAGTGCAAAACAACAATTTAGCCAGGGACCATGAAAGCTCAATTGCATCTTTATTAGGAATCATTTGTTTCTATCATCAGAAAGAAAAAATAGGGATGACAAAATATTTTTAACTCTTCTAGAAAAAGTCTTGGAAATATCTCTTCATATTGCTACACCAATTTCAAGAGCAAGTAGGTTAGAATAAATAATTGTGGTAGGTTAACCCTGACCAGCAGCCACAACCCACCCTGCATCTTCCCCTCTGCCATGGAATGGGGAGAAGACAGACAAAAGAAGAGAAGACTTGTGGAATGAGACAAAGACAGTTTAACAGGGAAAGGGAAAGCCGCACATGCAAGCAAAGCAAAAAAAAAACATTCTCTGCAGATGTCCAGCCATTTCCTGGGAAGCAGGGCCTCAGCACGTGTAACCAGTTGTTGCTCAGGAAGACAAATGCTACATTCACAAATGTCCCCCATCCCTCCACCTTTCTTTGAGCTTTTCTTGCTGAACACAACATCATATGTTATGGAATATTCCTTTGATCAGCTGGGGTCAATTGTCCCAGCTGCGTCCCACCCCCAGACTACTCTCTTGTGGCAGGGGGGAAAGAGAGAAGGCCTTGGATGCTGTGGAAGCACTGTTCAGCAATAGCCAAAATACTGGTGTGTTTTCAACACTGTTTTATCTGCAAATGCAAAGCACAGAGCCATATGGTCTCCTATGAAGAAAGTTAACTCTATCCCAGCCAGACCCAGTGCAACAATTGAGCACAGAAACTTTTCTGGTACACTCATTTATTGCTGAATACCACGATCACAGCAAGTATTTTTAATGCTGAATCTGGAAAAGAATCACACCCAATTATACTCTACTGAAAGATTATTTACTTTAATTAATAAGGTGAAAATTATAGAATATGTACAAAAAAGAAGAGAAACCTGATGCAGAACAAAACAGCAAACAGGTTCAGCCTTGGATCCATAGTATGATAGCACTGCATAAACCCAGTATTTTTCATGTGGGGACAAGCCAGGCCTCACAGTAGGAGTTTTACTAAAAGCAGACAAAGCCATAACACTTGTGTCTATGAAAAATGAAGTGAAAAATCGTGTCCTTCAGGGATGCTTATAGAGCAGAAAGACTTCCAAACTGATTAACTTCCAACAAAAGCAGCATCAGAGAATGGAACTACAGAATTATATAATATAGTTGTGCCATGAACAGAACTGCAAGGTGGAATGGAGGAGATGGAGCTTCTTTCATATTTTCCCGGATACCAGCTTGTTGGGGTCATTAATGAAGCTTCCTGGCATGTGACAAAAGTATAATTGTATTTGTAGGTTTGACCCTGGCTAACATTAGGAAAGCAAGATGTGCTTTTTTCTTCTTTCTATCACCAATATTACACATAGCCATGGTAAATTTATTGTTTGCTAAAAATACAACAGCTGGTTATGCAATTTTCAGTCAAGATACCAGCAGGAAAGCAGGGAAGGAAGCTGAAGATACAACAAGCACTTTGGTAAGTAATGACAATGAAAAGAAATGAAGGGAATAACCACTTTACACAGTCATATAGGTGAGAAATAGAAGGACACTGCAAAGTTACAAGTGTAGTAAAAATATTTTAAAAGTTGATAATCTTTAAAAGAAGAAGCAAAAGAAGTGTCTTCCACAAACCAGCAGTATCACTGCCTCCCTCCATATTTGTTTTTAATGGTTTTCCGTATACAGGAGCTAATACAGGAGGCTCTCCTGCTAAGCTGTTAGTCAAATGCAAAATCATTACCCCAATAAGCAACAGATCAACAAAGGAGCCTCATATTATAAAAAGAATACATTTATACATTTTATACATTAATTTAATCGTGGGATAAAATACAATTTCTGGAAGTAAACATTCATCTAGGAACTAAAATATAATCTACAGATGGGAAGGAAGTCATACCCAGATCACAAAATACCATGACTGTAAGGTGTAAAAGCCTTTTAGTAGGAGTGGAATACATCTTCAGAAAACTAATGAGGCATTTGAATGTCTGCCAGAAAGAGATACAAGTATGTTGCACTCAACTAGACAAGACTTAATAGAGATGGGATCTGAGCCAAGGGATCAGGAGTCAATACTAAACTATCAGAAAAAAGAGAATGAGACAGAGAACAATGAAGACATAATTGACACTCACAAGGATGTTGATAAACACCCTCAACAAAGGACACTGGAGGAGACTGTGTCTCAGTTATGGCATTATAAATTGCAAGCTCCTGTGAAGCTATTTCTGTGCTTGTAGAAGCGTAATCAAGATCAGAGCCTAGTTTAGGACAAGTATGCTCAAATTTGAGAAGGCCAAAGCATCCCATCATACAATCAAAATTACTTGAATTCCCTCATCACAGGAGCAAGTGATTATGAAGAATTAAATTGCTATTTTCCAGTGATTGATAGATTTAAACTAACGACATTATCTTTCTTTAAATAAGATGTGGGTTTGGGCACTGTGATGCAATATAAAGGACTACTGGTCTAAATCTGTACAGAAGTACAATCTCCTACCTACAGAATACGGGTCAAGGCCAAATATTATTCCCTGCTCTATCTGTAATCTGGTTCCTTTAAGTGAGTGATCACAGAGCCTACAAAGTCTTTCTCCCTTCAGATTAAATCCAGGTTTTGTCAGGCCCATTTTGCACACCAAAGAACAACCAGAAGTAGTAAGCTATTCTAAGAAGGTAATTTAGTGTGCGTTTCTGGAATAAAACAGCCTGCTTGTAAACTATTGCAACTGAAAAACTCACATACATAAGTTCCATGTCTATTTTTTTTTCTTTTTTTCCCCTCATTTTTTTACTTAACAATGTATCAGGAAGACAAAATCAGAAACATGGATAAACACTATTAATATTACATGTCTGTCTTTACTTATTCATCTAAAAGTTGTTATCTGTTTTTATTCCAGTTAAATGTCATCCTTTTTCACTTTAAATCTAAGTCTCTAGAGGACAGCAAACTTAAAACCTCCAGCCAGTAGACCACTACGGAGAGACAAAATAACTGCTAGGAGAACTTACCTTCCTTACAGTTGAAAACTGTTTGTTCTCCCAAAACAAAACACTAACGGCTTTAAAGGCCTTGTAGAAAAACCCTTAACCTCAAGATGGATAAAGAAGTGCATTGGAAAAAGCTTATATTCTCAGTTGATTTTTAACCCACTTCAGTGATAGTCCAGAAGCAAGATGAACTAAAAAGACAATTGTTCAAATATTAATTTATTTTATATGTCTATCCACTTTTTGTGGAATCTAAAACATTCTTTGAGATATGACTTTTTTTTTCTTTTGTATTTTTAAACTGTAGTTTCTTGACAATTAAAATTATAGCACTATATTTGGTCCAGGTGTCAGGGTTTTTTTTAATAAAGTGTAGTTCTTTCTTGCCACTGCAACATGATTGAAGCAAAATTTCTTAAGTGATAATGTAAATGAAAAGTAATAGAATGTACATATTTGTCATGTTATTTACCTGTGGAATGCATTGAATACAGTCCATTATAATGTTTTTATTCCTTCCTCCTGTAGAATTAATTTTATGTTTTCTTCTCTTAAAAAGGACCTGCAGCATTTCTTATATTTGCTCAGTTGTATTAGAGAAATTAGTAGGTTCCCTGAAAAAAAGTGAAGAGTCTACCAGTGTCGTGGATGGAGTGATGAACTTCACTCATAGACAGAAAGTGATACATTTATTGATACAAAATAGGGATTTAACAAAGTTTGATAGTAATTGTGACACTATTTTAACAAGATTTGAGATGGCAAGGTCCACTTTGTTATTTACTGCTTAGAGAACAAGGTCAGACAGAGCTGTCAGGGAGACCCTCCTGTTGAGTCATGAGGTCCAGAAAGGACCCTCTTGCTTTCTAAACTCCTCCTCAGAGGGGACTGTAGGTGTGGCTGGATCCAATCCTAGTCCTAGACTTTGTCAATGGTTTATGTCTAAAGGATTATATATGCACAATCAATCCTTTATATCACTTAGCTAAGATTTCAAAGTTTAGTGTGCTATAAACCACTTACCAAGGATGTGTTGTGGCAAGGAATCTCTTAATCTCAAGAAATAACCTTGAGAGGTGTCCCTACTCAAGGGGAGATACCAGCATGCAGCCTGCTGCCATTCAGGAGAGCTCAAAGGAATCTTGGGCTGTTGACTATTTATGGGGCTAAGATGATTGACTTCTAGTCATATTTGCATATCGACCAGAGTACCAATAGTGTGGTTAGGTGGGCACATTGCTCAAGTTAGCCCTTGGCTATTGTATTGTTATCTGTCTCCCTGAAACCACTTTGAGCTGGTTGCAGCCATCACGACTAGATACACACGTTATGGCCACCATGGGTAGTTATCTCTTGGGCAGAGTTACAGGGGGTAAAGGTCAAGTTGGGGGTGGGGGAGGAGCACACTGTCACAACCAAAAAAAAAAATCTTCAGCTTCTTTCTGCTTGATGAACCATAAAGAGAATCCTGCTTCACTTTTACCAATGTCCCTTGATGTCCATGTTTGTATTTTCTTCTCCCTCTCCTCTTGCCATAGCAGATTAGTGTTATATAACTGCAGGTCATTAAGAGTGGTATGCAGAAGACCTTGAAAAATAAACTCAAGTGAGTGATAGAGGTTTTTTTGATTTGGTGTGTCACTTACAGTTTTTGCCCCAAAATTTCCTTAGTTACCTAATATTTTGTTCATCCTTGTACTCAAAATATCCATCTAGTTGACTGAGCATTGGTCCTGTGTGAGAAAATTTGGTACTCAAAATCTAGATGTCATTGTGCATAAAATCTCTGAACAGCCCACAGGGGCAATGCACACTTTATCTCTGTGGCTGACTGCTTTTTCCATGTACCAGCTCCTCCTGTACTTCCTCACATGGCCTGGGACTGAGAATTTGCCTTCTCAACCTACACTAAATCTTTTTTAATATTTTGCTGAGAAGATTTTATTTGAAAAATGTTTTGGGAGTGCATGGCTCCACCTTTTCCATAAGAATCTAGCAAGTGGAGTGTTTATGAAGGACAAGGGAGTTGTAGCTTCCATTCAAACTGTGATGGAAGGAAGCCCAAAAACACACTACCTAGGTGAGTGAGCCTACTTTGTGTATCCTTGGCTGAAGTGGGCCAGTGTGCAGGCAGGAATTTAAAATTAATGGTGCCAAAACCAAAACAAGCAGACAGGATGCTTCTTTGTGTATCTTTAAGGGCTGAGAACTCACTGCAGAATTAAGACACCTTGGTCCTTATTTCCATTTCCTTGGCATAATTTCAGATTTTCAATGAGAGAGTAATGGACTGAAAATAAAATGAAGGGCTAGAAAACTTGCTCTTTCCATTCACCTTTGCATAGAGGAAGAAAAGAGCAGTCTGTCTTACCAAGTTTCCTACTGGAAATAAAGTTCTTTCCCAGCCTGCCTCCAGGCCTCCCCAGATGGTAATACAGTATTATTCAGTGAAAGCCTTTCTGAAGGAATGGTTTTTCTTTAGACTATAACTTCGAACTCTAAAAAGTGGGGACAGAATTTTGGAGATTCTAAAGCCCTAAGCTTCCTAGGAGATCTGTTCAGAACTAGGGTGTCAAGAAAAAAGAAAGCAGGCATTTGTGAACCTGTAACAAAGCTGCTGTGAAAAACTACTCCTATAAGCTTGGTATCTATTTATAATCCACTGTATTTAATTGATCTAAGTGTCTTCCTATCAATTTAATTACAATATAGTGATTAACTTTGTTGACATAATATGTAATAGTGACCCTAGAGATATTTTCTGGAGGGGAAGTGACTTTCAAGTGAGAACAAACCAGTTGCAACACTTGAAATATTGTCACAAGCAGAATTTGAAAGCACACAAAGGTGAGTACTTTCCTTTGTACTGGTAATATAGCCAAGTTTTCAAAGAAACAAGTGTATTCTGTAAAAAAGAATACTTGTGCACATAAATGACAGCATATAGATCTCATTATTTTTTCAAACCTTCCCAATATTATATTAATAGTTGCAACAAATTTTATTAGCATATTTGTTTCCATACTCGGTGAGTCATAATTATGAGTAGCAAATAAGAGAAGAGGTAAGGAAGTGAAAGGACATACAAACAGCATACGATTAGTGATTCACAAGAATTAATTAAATGGATAATCAAGTTAAACACCAGTGAAGAGCTGAAATCAATGAGAATATATGTCTAGTTTTTCTCTTCCATTTTTACAATATTTCATTTGTTTAGTACAAGATTTTTTTTTTCCTAACTCATTATCCTAACATTTGACTTTAAAAGATAATACTCAGCTGACACTGAATTAAAATTGAATGCTGTCAACAAATTGTCTTTGTCAGGTAGTTGTCTGAATAACTATGTAAAAATCTCTGCTACCTCTTTGATGAGTACTGCATCTAAATAATTTAACATAGCCCTAATCCTTAAAACTATAAAGGGATATGAGACAGAGAAAACACAGGCTGGTTCAAAAACAAGCTAAAGGCAATATTACTGCATTCCTAGAGGCATAGTATGGCATTGATGAACCTTAAACATGATAGCAAGGAGTAAAATCCTCCATAACATTTAGAGAGCTCTTATGTGTTAGCTTCTTTGAACTGAAAAAACATGTTTCTGCTATTCTGACACTACATAGGTATGTCAAGGACATTGAAGAATCATCAAGTACCATAAATAAAAATTTTGCTATTCAGAAGTGTGTTCCAAAATCCATCAACACAGGAAAAACGTTGAAAGATATTGTTTTTCTCCACTATATACAGCATCATTTTTAAAAGATACCCAGGAATTACCTAATTAAATAAAGACTAAACACTTAGTAGGAGGAGTAATCAAAAGTTAGATACTTTTATTTTCATGTCATTCATAGAGGTTATTCAGATCATTCCCTTAGGACACACCTAGTTAGATGAACTCCAAGAATTCCTCTGAAGGGGTAGAGAGAAGAAAATTCTACTGGTGTTGCTAGTGATAATCACTGGCAGAAATTAGCATTCATATTAAAAAAAAAAAAGTTCCAACTGTATTATCCAAGAAAAAGTTGCTATTGTATTACATAGTATTTTTTTTTTTAACGACAGAAATAATTTATAAAATATAAATGACAATGGCCCTTTTACACATGTCTTAATAATAATGATCTGTGAACACAAATACTTCTCTTGTTGTTTAATTCTATCCCTGGCCCTTGTTTAGCAGCTGCAATATGCACGAATGCCTTCATTTGTTATCTTTCTGCTGGTTTTCTCGATGTTTGCAGTGTTCCTCCACTGTCTCACAGAAGGAAAGCTATACCTTATAATATTTTAATATCATTCTGCCATAGCATTATTGACTGCTAAATAATTTTCATAGCCTATAATTAAATAGCCCTGTGATGCCATTTGAATAGCTTTTGCAAGCTTAATGGAACTGGAACAAGGCTAAAAAGTAGAAATGCTGAATTAAACTACCTCAGTGTCCCATCTTTGACTATGGTTGGTGGACAAGACTATAAGAACAAAGCAGCCCTTTTCCTCTTATATATGCAATCCAATAGAATCCATGCATATTTGAACATTCGGCCAACCTAAAACCTTGCATACACACACTAATAATGGATGAAAATGATGAATAAGCTTGGCTTTACATCTAAATGTGTCCTCATAAGACTAACTTTTGTTCTGGAGTAAGATGTAGTAAAAAAAAAAAAAAAAGTTTAACTGTGAAAAGAATAGAATGGAACAGAACAGAACAGAATAGAATATTTCCACTGGAAGGTACCTACAATGATCACCTAGTCCTGCTGTGTGACCTATAAAGATACAACATAATTCAAAGCTCCTGCAAATGCATTTTAATTTACTTTGATGTTAGATCTTTACAGAAAAACAGTCCTAAGCATGTAGTTTTTGATATCACTCAAGTGGTATTTCATGACCCAGAAATACTATTAAGTGCTACTACAAAATATTTATTTCTGTGACTGCAATATTTTATACCTAGGAAATATGATCAGTATGTGCATGGTATATATATGGTCTAAGCCCCAGTATACTTCTGTGCACCTATTAGGGAGAAAAATGGTAAATTCTGTCTCATTGAAAACTATACTGATTGTACTCAGATGTTAAATTTTTATGATTTTTGGAATGAAATGAGTTGATATCAGGTCTTGGAATGATCCTTCATTTTGACTTTTTGTTGATATATATTATAATATGACAACTGTCAAGTTCAAGTGAAACATTATCTGTTCAAGATATTATTAATTTAATTTTAATTTTCTGGAAAATTTTGAAATTTTCAAGGTTAATTCCAAAACAAATTAAAAGCAAATGTCAAATATCAAACCTCTTGTTAAGTGAAACTTCCACTTTAACTTTCTATGATAAGTTAAAAGGAAAAATAGCAGGACAGGCTGAAGAACTACTTATAGAATTGCAGGCATCAGTACAAAGGGAGAATACTTTCACCAGGAATATCTGTGAATAAGTGGCCTAAAATACCATAGATATAAAATTTTAATTACACCTGAAAGTTATCAACAGCGTATTTATTTTAGTGAAGAAAAGTGTATGTTCAAATGCATAATTCACTCATTTAATTGCCTATATTTCCCTTTAGACATATGTTTATTTAGAATATTTCCACTGTCTCAGGGAATATATCACTGATCCTATGCTTATTGCCTTCTAGTATGATACCCTGTTTTTGTTATAGTCTCCTGAGGGGACAAGAAAGATGGCTTTGATGTCAGCTTCAGTGATTCCACAGTATCAAAGGCAAGAAAAATTAATGATAACAGTGAAAGAAACTGCAAAACACAGTCCTAGAGACCTGAATTTCACATTCTTTAAGCACATGCCTTACATGATTGCCTCTCTGAATACCATGGCTAGTTAAAAAATAACTTCATAGTTTATTTCTTTTATGTAGCAAGAAATAGAACCTTTTATTCTGTCTGTGTTGCTAATGGGTAGCCTTTGAGCAACTGAGAACTTAATGTGAGATATTCGCAGGACAGATTTACAATTTAACTAGATGAAATGCTCAGAAGAAGAGTTCTTACTTGGATTTAAAGAATTTAAAAAAAATTACCTGGTAAGTTAGCATCATCTTTTTAAGTTGCAAAACTGTTTAAGCTTTTGCCCCAAAATTCAACTTAGGGATTTTCTTTTTGGTATAAGCATGAAATGGTTTCACAGATGACATTATCATTTTAAAAAAATAAAAGTTGATTGTACAAAAGGATGAGCGAAGACTTAATTTCAAACACTGTCAAAAGTTCTGGAAAGTATCAATTGATATCTGTACTGATGGTAAAAAATAACCACATTTGATGTAAAAACCATAGTAGTTAACCCAAGGAAAGTTAATTACTGTGCAATTCTGCATCTGTTGGAGTTCTCTAAAAAGAACGTTTTATTTTGTGACATGTGTCTAGCATGTCATACCCTGTTTGAACGCAAGTTGCTTACATAGACTGTAGTTTAGAATATATAGCATATATAAGCATGGCTTAAAACAACGAGGTAGTTTAAAACACCACCAATATCTGAAACTGTAGTGCTTAGGTGCCTGTCTAGGATCCTGACTACCAGTCAAACGAAATCTGGGTGTACTTTTCAGCCCACACTGACATTCTATACACCTGTGATGTAGTTCTTGGTCTTTATTTGCTTGCAGCAAAAACTATTAGGAAGATTTTGTTTCAGTTGCTAATTATCAACAGTTGCCAATTATCAACAGTTGCCAGTGCTTTAATTGTTTGACATACAGACATATGGGATAATGGCATTTCTAATTTAATGTCTTTTTGCCTGCTTTGTGAAAGAACTCTCCAAGTCTTGCTGAACACATTAGTATTGAGCCAGCATGTTTGGCATTTATCTTTCTTGATGATGAACAACAGGGAAGAGCTCTGTTTTTTTGATGAAATCCTACAAAGCGAAATTTGAATAGAAAATAATGCAGTTGCAGAGCTTTCAAAGAGAAGTAAACAAAATAGGAAGAAAGACTTGGAAACTGCCTTTGAAAGTCTTTGAAGAAGAGTATTATTCTTGTCTTGAAAATTCTAAGGAAGAAGACAGAAGCTTTTATAATCTCATTTAATTATAAATTCATCAAGACAGTGGTGTAGAACAGTGCCTGTAATCTCTTAATTCATTTAACTTAGAATCCCACCCACTACAAAACACTAAAAAATAAGTCTAGATATGCTAACAGCACTGTGACAGCAAATGGTGGAAGATATAAACTTTTAGTTCCTATAGAGATGTAGACACAGTGCTACTGTTTCACAGCAAAAATGTCAGATATGTAGTTTGTAGAATGACAGAATCACAGAATAACTCATGTTGGAAAGGACCTCCAGGGGTCATCCAGTCCAACCCCCTCCTGCAAATTCAAAGCAGGGATAATTGATCAGAAGGCTCAGAAACGTGTCCAGTTATGTCTTGAACACCTCCAAGGATAGAAATCCCACCGCGTCTCTCAGCACCTGTTCCCATGTTTGTCCCCCATCATGATACAATAGAAAAACCCCTGTATCTACACTGGATTTCCCATGTTCAAGCTTGTGGCCATTGCCTCATGTTCATTCGCTGTGCACTTTCATGAAGAGTCTGACTCCATTCTCTCTGTATCTTCTGATCACATGGTTACAGACAGTGGTGAGATTCCCTCTTTACCTTCTCTTCTCCTGTAGAACAGAGAAGTTCTCTCAGCAACTCTGCATACGTCCTGTTCTCCAGCCCCCAGCCATCCTGTTGGGCCTCTGCTGGATTCGCTCCAATATGTCAATATCTTTCTTGTGCTGGGGAGCCCTAAACTGGATACTACACTCCAGATTTGGTCACAAAGGTACCAAATAGAGGAGAAGGATCATTTCTCTGTATTCGCTGCTCACAAGGCTTGTTAAAACAGCCCAGGATGTGACTGGCCACCTTTGTTGCAAAGGCACTGCTGTTGGCAGGTGTTGGCAGAAAATGAGACAATCGACTCACAGAATGGAAAATCTAGGGGCCAATTTTTTATATCTTCTATACAAAAAGCTCACTGTAAGTTAGTATTCCTCCTCACAAAAACCTGTGTAATAGAACCATTACAATTAAACAACACAGAATTGAACAATATCAAATTACTAAAAATGTATGATGGTCATTCTTCTTTCTACTGAGGTCAAGCCAACCCTCAGAATGCTGGCAACGTAAATGAAGTCTAAGGATTTAATAGGGATCACAAGACATTGAGGGTGACAGAGGCAATATTATTTTTGTGCACTTGCTGAAGTTTTTCAGACTGGAAATTAGTAAAGCTTTACCTGTGTTTTCAGTTCTAGTTTTCAGAACTAGAAGTAGAAGCATGTCAAATCCTGTGCATAGGAAAGAAGTCTCTGCAGTGAGGTTTCTGATCCCTGGCTACAAATACATAGCATATATATATTGTGTTTTATTTAATCAGCCTTCAAGCTTTAAAAAGAAAGGTAAATATAAGCAATAAATTCCAAACAATAATGTAAAAGGAGTGCAGATGACCAGAATGTGCAAGTGGTTTTGAAGATTAGATCATTTACAATGGTTATGCTTTTGAATGGCATTGAACTTGCACTCTGATCCATTTTTTTCTTCAGGCAACAAAAAACTTCTAAGTTTCGCTGAGATTTTAACATCAGCTCTCCAATAACAAGCAGTGGAATTTTTTTCCAGACATGATTTCAGTAAAATCTCTACAGGATGATGAGAAAAGTACAGCTGGTCACAAAAGAATGATTTTAAAATCTTGCCCACAGTTGCAGAATACAAAACATTAAATCAAGACCACTAAGTGTAACAATAACAAAATAATAACTAAGAGAGGAATAGCGCTTCTTTACAGATGGGAGTCTTCCTGGATATTTCAGTAGGAAGAGTTCTGTCTACATAACTGGAGCTCAGATCCCCACCGAAGATGAATCCCCCAGGCACAGATCATGCTATGTCCAACACTTCATTGGGTAGCTCAAAACTAACAGGTAACGATGTTCAAAAATGTCAAAATGTTAATCTTTTTTTATCAGTTTATGCACTGTCAGATTTACTTTAGCACAAAAGTCATCAGCATTTCATGAGTTCTTTTTCCAGCTATAGTAAAGCTGTTTTGAAAACACGCGAAGACTTTTCTAAAAGTAAACTCATACACAGTCAGTACTGTTAGAAGCCATGTTGTGTTGAATGAAGACTATTGAATAAAGATTAACATTTTCCTCTAAAACTAAATTGCTCCACAGAGACTAGTCTTCATGTAGTAAAGAATGATTTCTTGCAAATGTAGCTGGGCTGCACCATGTGAGTGTTTTGATCCAGCCTTCAACATCTGAACAAAGATGAATGGCATTTCTTAAAAAAGAACTGCTGCTCTGTGTATTTCTAGGGAGTATCTGTATGTAGTTAGTTTGTTGAATAAACAGTTGGTTTGTAGGCTCTTTTGGCCAAATGGTTGTTGATTCTAAATAATGGAAAAGAAAATGAAAGAGAACAGAACTGTTTCACTTCCAAATGCGTAGATTATCTATATTTTACCGGAGTGGTTCAGCTATGTGTCCCTTCTACTAACTTAAAAGAAAATTTTTCATCACTGTGTCATAGGTTTCCCACTGAAAGAAATAAATGGAAACATTTTCCTGTAGTCATAGGTCTGTGTGGTATGTTTTTTCATTTTATCTCATTTGTTTTGTCCTCAGTTAAGGCCTAAACTCTTTAGGGGATTTTGAAAGCATCATCAGTCCCAGCCCAGATATTAAGCCATGTAGTGCTAAAAGCTTAGTAAGATAGAACAAAATTTAGGTTTATGAATCAAGGCCTTAGAACTTAAATGCATATAAAGGTTGAAAATGGACAGAAAAGACATAATGCAAGAAAGGGCTGATATTAATTAGAATGACTTTTTTTTTCCTCTGATGGACTTTAAAAGTAAAGATACAGTTTAAGTATAAAGTAAAAAGAATGCAGATCCAACTGCTATAAATGAACAGGAGTCACTCGATCAAAGAGATCAAAATCCTATTTGCAACTGCATAGAAATAGGAAAGACTGCATTTGGCATGGTCAAAGAAAAAGGTGTTTGAATGTGAGAAAATATTTTTGGTAAACATGTGGATGGTTAAGGAGGGCCATACCTTTGTGGTCATATGAAGAAAAAACTCTGAGCCTTACATATTGTTAGTTGAAACTGATGTCTCAAGTGAAGAACATGCTTGTTTTATGGGCCTTCTTGATAGACAGTATTGAGTTGTTTGAAAAAGTGGTTGGAAAAAAGTAGGTAGTATGTGGGGCATGGAGAAGTAGTAAGGGTTTTCCTTTATTCATGCTGAGCACTATCTGTCAGGTAGGTGTTCCGGAGATGTCACAGAACAGGCTGGAATTTTCATGCAGAGACAAGAAAGGTTAGGGACATTGACTTAGACCAGTGAAATGACATATGATTCTTTAGTCTAACATATATCTTCTATTTCACTGTTTACTGATGTTAGTCACTTGACCTTGTCACTCACGGCAAAAAAACTCCCACAGTGCACATAAATTTTCACGATACAGAAACATTTTTTAAGGCCAGAAAAATTCTCTTGTCTTCCATTCCCCTACTGCAACAAGACGCTGTATGTTGAAAGCATGATACTACATGTCGTGAACAGCCTGGAGCTGTGAGATATCTTACTGGAAAATAAATTACCTACAGTACAGGATGCGACTCCCAATATACCTTTTGTGGTGTGCTTCAAAGCTTTTTTTTTCCATCACCAATGTAATATTCATTAAAATTCACAGGTAAAAATGTGTTGTGTTATACAGAAATTTAGAAAACAGTATTAAGATAACACTGTTTATAGTAGTGTACTAAGGTTGAAAAAAAGGCATGTATATATCAGAAAGAATAGTAACAGTGTTGATGCTTAAGATATTTCATAACTTCTACCAGCCATCTGTGTTACCAGAAGTCCAGGAATCACAGTCAGAGCCTAGGATCTCATTGTAGTAAGTAATTTATGACTGCAATCCTATTGCACACATCCATGCTTCATTATAAGGTAAAAAAAAGAAAGACCTTAAGACTAACTTCTAATTGATACATTATGTAATAATAATAATAATAATAATTTAATATTTTATATTATATATAAAGTTGATATTAACTCAGTATTCAATGTTATACAATATTTGCTATATAATGATTATAGTATCTAATGCCTTTATTATCTGAAGCCTTTATTTATGCATTTGGAAGTTTACAATGAAACAAAGCTGGCATACTATACATATATAATACAATATTTACTCATGAAAGAATGCTACAGATAATATATTACTACTAAGGAATGTCCACTCCTTGATAGCATGTTACACTCTTCTCCAATATTCTTTGTTTATTAAATTGGAGATTATTTTTTTTTTATTTAGGAAAGGAAATATACTGAGAAACACCTGGAAAGCAAGAAACATTGCACACATTTCTCTACAAGAAATGTTAAGGACAACAGGATGACTATGAATAAAGAGGTACAAGATTATACACAAATTATAGTTTAAATTTTGTCTTATTAATAAGATATGACAGAAGCACATTATGCTACGAGGTGAAGTTTCAGGCCTTTATTGTATGATTTGATTTCTTAGATATCCGTGCAGCGAAACTGAAATATTTAGTGACAGAATATTTTTTTTTACTATCTCCTCTGCAGCCATAGATCAAAGAAAGCTGGACTGCTATTTATTGTTCCATTGCTTAATCACATTCTGAGTTTTACAAGTTTTTTATCCACCAAAATTAGCAATTCATATCTCCAATAAACAAAAAATATAGAAAATTAGATAAAAAGATCTAGACATGGCACTCAAATAAATGGATGAATATCTTAGAGAGCAATGTCAGTTAAACTGCTCCGGTTTATATTTTGTCAGCATGTCCATTTTCAGGGGCTTATAACATTGCAGTAAAATGCTTTCAATGCTTTCAATGCTTTCAAGCCACACAGATCTGGATTTTGCTTTTCTGGCAATTCAAGATACTGACGATCAAAAAGTTTTAATTCATCAAAATAAATTTATACAAAGAAACTTTTTTTCCTGTACAACAGTAAAATTCAGTATTATTCTTTTTAAGAACCTCGTTAAACTAAAGCAGGAATATATTTGGAGTTTTAAAAAAATTAGACTGTTAAACTGTTTACTTTCAGAATATTGGCTTCTTATTGTTTTTGTTAAGCTCACATGCAGCAATAATATATTGAGGAAAATATGACTCAATAAACAAGAACGCAAGAGTCACTGTCAGGCTGTTTTTATTTTCCAGAAGCCATAACTTTGCAAGGTGCTTCACAGACAGAAAAAAAGTCAAGGTTCCTGACCTGGAGAACTTTGACTAATTTTTAGTCTTTATATAAGAGTTGTTGATCAGAGGAGAGAAAGACCAGAAGAAAAAGTTTTGTAAAAATGAAATGCTGAGTTAATACAGTGATGGCATGTGCACATCTATTCATTATTTCGTGTTTGCTTGTTCATATTATATCTTGCATTCCAGAGTGAGCTTTAAGGCAATTGTGTTTTTTTATTTACAAAATGTTCCTGGGGAAGTTTATTTGAAATTGTTCTCACCAAATATGGGTTTAAGCTTTAAAGTTTTTACCACAGTTTTCAATCTCTTAAAGTTCAGTCTCTGAAGACTTTATGCAGATTCTTACATTTAATATAAACAGGAACTGGATTCTCTAAGTATTTCTGCAGATCTTTGTAGTCCTTTAAGTAGACAACCAAAGTAAAATGCCATTGGATTAGTTGGTAAACTTAACTATTTTGTGGGATGGAAAGTAATAAAAAGAAGACCTATATTTGAAAATGATTTAGTGAGTTTTTAGGATAAGAGATGATTTATTTGCCATTTATAAAATGTATAAATTCAGTAACATTATTAAGCTTAAAAAATTGTAATTATGAACAGAATCTTTGCTCCACTATGATCTCACAATATATTTGTATATCCTTTTCTGGACTGTTACATTATTCTTTCATGTGAAGTCAATACAATTTACACTGATACCATCAGCAAAACTTCTTCCTGGGTTTGAATCTGGATGGCCGGGATCTCTAACATCAGCAGGAGGCTTATGCACAGCATCTTCAATGGTGAGAAACTATTGTATTCTTTCCCTACCCTTTGTTCTGTGAACAAAGAATATCATGTGACATGCATTCAGCTTCTCTTTTAGCACGCTGTGTCAAGTAAACTATATAACTCAGGTCAGTATATGCTGAAATTATGGTTTTGCTAACCATTTCACTTTTTCTTCTGTTTAAATAAGAAGTTACAGAAATTTAACTTCATATAAATTCAGGTGTTATCTCACCATCCTTACTCTTCTAAACAAATGATGTTTTCAGTAGTTGAAAAAATAGAATTGAGGTAGTTTTTTAACAGATTATGTCCCAATTCTTCTTGATTGTTTAAAAAGCGAGGACAAACAAATATAATTTTCAGGCTTTGTCAGTCTAGAAGTATTAGAAGTGCTCCAAACACTTTGGAACAATAGTTTGGTATAATGTTCTTATAATTTCTATGATTTCTGACTCTACTAGTCTAATGCAGTTATTGCTAAAATTTCATAATCCTAATGCGGGATTATATAAAGTGGCTGTAGCACAGTGAGAAATTATCCCATGCAGACAGCTCCTGACTGTTCATTTAAACTTAGCCTTTTACGTCTTTTGAAATAAGAAACATTCATATTGTTCTGTGATGACTTCTTTAATTTATTCAATAAAGAACAAAAAACATGCTCTTATAGCTGCCATGGCATTAGGAAGCAAAACTTTAAAAAGCAGGAAATGATGTTTGGAATGCTGAAAAAGAATGTAAGTCTTCATTCCAGCAGAAAATAATTAATTAAAAAACTAACATAATGATAGAATGAGCAAAATACAACTGTTGAGGAATACAAAGAAATTATTCCTTTTGTTTCTTTTCTTTTTTTTTTTCCACCCACAGATATGACTGAGTTTCTGGCTAATGAGGAGATAGAGTCTCTCACGTGTTTTCCATTGATCGAGCCTTTGTAGAAGAGATTTGGGTTTGAATCTGTTTTTCCATTTTGGTAAAATTCACATTTTCTCTGTGTGCATTTACCAGTGAGAGGAAGAAAATATGATTTGTTTTTTTCTCCTTTACTAAGATCAGTAAAGATCCTTTTCAAGATTTTCTTTGGAGCACATTCTCTTTGGAAGAGAACGCTGAAGTACATCACTTATCTTCTGTAAGAAGTCTAAGTCTCTGACTGAAGTACTAAATGGTTTTCCTAGGGAGCAATATAGATTATCTTGACATTTGCCTATATTATGTTCTTCTACAGATGAATGAACTATTATAACATCTTCCACCTAGTAAATGACAAGCTGACATTTTCTTTTAGACAAGTACAAACACTTATCCTCTAATAACTACTTAGGTATAGAACCATTTGTTTTAGAAATCTTATTGTTTCATGTAGTTAACACCTTACACATTTCATTTAAAAAGAAATAACTTTTGAGAATTGCCTGACTTGGAACTAGTAAGAGTAAAAGACAGAGATCCACTAAAGCTTTTACTCACTAAAGTCCTGATAAAGAAGTAAGCAAGGCAGCAGGTAGAAATAAATTCTTTATTTACTTAACATGTTCAGACTGACTCTTAAAACAGTGAGAGGCATTCCTGTACATCCAGAGGAAGTTTTAACATATTGAGTTTGCTTTTTCTTTCCTCTTTAAAATAATACTTGCATTTTTAATTTCCAGCCCAAGGTTTTTGTTAAAGTTCTGTCTATGTTAAATCTGCAGATGGCAAAGAAACTTCCTTAAACCTTTGATCCAGTCCTTAAATCACACACAAAGGATGCTTCTGAATGTTGCAGAATGGGAGACACATGCTATTACCAGACACTGTTCATAGTTTCTGCAGTGTCTGGGCACAGCAGAGTTAAACAAAGATGAAGAAATAACATTAATTCTGACTGGGCTAACTTGGTGTCTAAAGGTCAAAACCTTAGGTCTTTTGACAAGTGGTTATATTTTATCAGCTGCTATTATGGGGCTTCTGGAGCAGAACATTAAAAATCTATTTCCAATAAAAAGTCACATACATAGCATCATATCTTCTGAACTTCTCTATATTGCTTTTTACATGCCCGGTTATAGGAATAAGCCAAATGTAACCAGGCTGCATCTGGACACCTGAGAGCATCCCAAGAATACATTGATATTGATTGCCTATTCTGTCCCATTCTCCCATGCTCTCTCCATGCTTCTCTTGCATTTTCTTTCCCTCAGCCATTGCTGTTACCTTTTTTACTCATCATCTTATTGATCTTGAGATCTTTTGGATTCAGCCTCTTCTCCAATTTTCGTTCTTTACATATCATACCAGCCATTTAGTTCTTGCTTGCCAAATCACAAAATAAAAATTTTAACATAATGATAGAAAAAAAGGAAGTGAACAAACAGTGCTTATAAGCTAGGATGCCAGGCTTGCCAGAACAGGGAACAGATCAGAAAGTGAGCATTTTACAACCAGTATAAGTGTAATTTATGGTCCTGATCCACACTGTTAAACCTAAAGATGCTCTAGGAAAGTGACTCTGACTGGGATATAAGCATAGCCCTTGCTCCTTTTTTTTCTTTACCTCACCCTGTTGCTTTTGATGTCAGAAAATCATGATAGATTATGGGTCTGTGATCATAAAAATATATTTTCAGTCTGAAAAAATGTAGATTGCCAATGAAATATGGGTGATAGTTCCCTGAAAAAAACAGTTGAGTTTCTTGTAGCATGCTATTGCATGGTCGTTTCTGCGAATCAAAGTGTAATTGTGACTCTTCAACACTGCGAGTACCACGAAGTGAAAGTATTCATGTGAAAAGAAGATACTGAATACAAACATCTCTTTGGCATTACACCACATAATGTACAGCAAATGTCTTTCTTTTGTAAAATTGTTAAAGAAATAACTTGTTAGATTGATGATGCCAATTTATAAAAAGTAAAGTATTAAAATTCCTCCTTATTTATATAAAAATGTTGTAAAAAACTTTAAAAAAAAGGTAAAAAAAAAGTTGAAGTATTTCGTTCAATACATTATTCTATGTAGAAGTTTAGCAAGAGCAGAAAAACTTCAAGGATATAAAATCTTAAAGCTGAGGATGCAAATTGCCTTTATTTTACCTCTTTGAACGTTATTACTTTCCTTCAGTTTCTTGGCCATGAGAAATAATACGTGAGTTTGTAAAAACTTCATTTTACGACATAAGCAGAACACATGAGGTAAGTTATATGTCCAAAACTACTAGACTCAGGAAGTTTTTTATCTTCTAAGTAAATTTTTCATAGCTTATTATTTGTGTTGAATTGATACTGACATTCCATGGCTTGGGGTTTTTTTGTTTGTTTGTTTTACTTTGTTTTGTTTTGTTTTATCTACCCCTTCTGCTTTGGACTGGAGGATGGGGAAGCCTACATTGTTTTACACGTACACAGACCTCATCCCTTCAGTGTTCAGCATGAAATTGAAACAAATTAAACCAAAGGCTGTATTCTCTCCTTTATGAATATCTTTGACATTCAAACTATAGCAACCAAATGCAAGCTCATGGTACATAAAAATAAAGCTCTGGATTCCACATATAAAATCCCTCTGGAGTACATGACCGTGGGAGAACTGGTGTTTGATTTCTTTCTCTTTTATCTCTGATTGTAGACACACTGATTCTGGTCATATGCAGTCTGTCTTTAATTGAGCATTTGTATGAAATTTTATATCCTTTGATGCAAGATTTCAAAGCTACAAGGTAAGGTTGTGAGGTGACCAAAAAAAGGTCATAAGAAAACCCTAGAGTACTGTCAATGTCTTGGACAGCAATGTGAGAAAGTACCTGATTCTTTAGCCGAGAGTCTGGCAAAAAAGAGGATGAGATGAGATTGCAGTAATATAAATCTTTAGCTATGGTTGAAGGTAGTGACAAAATCCTCTTTGCTTATAACAAAAACAGGGATCAGGCCTGTAATAAACTAGTTTTTCTTCATGTTATGTTGTGGCCTTTGCTTTGGTGATCAAAGTGATTGGCTTCATTAGTTTTTTGTTTGATTGTTTTTGTTTGGTTTGGTGCGGTTTTTTTGTAGTTAAATTCCCCCTTACTTTAAGTACACACTTTCCATTCCACTGTACTGTAGAATTTATTTACAGGTTCACGGACCGATTTTTCCTTTTAACTCAATCTTATTTTAATATTTCATTCCTATACATCTCATTCCTGGCTCCTAGGCAGGATACTGCAGGTAAAGCAGGTTTTCAAATTTCTTGCCATAAGGGCTAATGTATACATATACAAAAGAAGAGAGGAATGAATCATTTAAACTGCTATACTACAAATGTACTGTTTTGGGCATTGCATAATAAATTAAAGACATAAAAAGGGACTAAAGTCTCATAACTGAATATAAACTGTATATATCACATGGGGAACTATTTTATTTTTGTTGTAGAAGCTGGGAGAAGCTGGTGTGTACTAATTCAGTTACTTTGGTAGAGCACAGCAGCCATCTGTTTCCCCACACAGGCAGGCTCACTGCCTACCAGCTTGGAGATGGGCAAGGAAATCTCATCTCTTCCTGTTCATAGACACTTGTCCTGGAAAATACCCAGTTTCTTTTGTTGCAGGGTCTTGGGTTGTTTTAATAGGTTTTCTGTGTTTAAAATAAAAAGGGGTTACTCAGCCTCTTTGAAATGATGGTGAGAGAAGCACGATCACAGATGTTCACGCACTGCTCCGTGAAAGCGAGTTGTACAGGAGCTATACAGATCACAGGAATGGTAGAACAAATTTTAAGCAGCTCTCCAAGTTCATAACTTTGTGCTGATGTGCGGGGGCCTTTGGGCTGTAGTGGGCTGGGGGAAAACAACACAGAATCTGCTGCTTAGCTGAAGACTCTTAAAATGAGACGGTTTTTTCCATGAAAAGGTGTAATTCTTGTTCAGTTAGCCTGAATGGTGGGCCACCTCTCCTATGATTAATGGGATCAGCTGAGTAAGCATCAGTTTGTGAAAATCAGGCTGTCAGATGAGAATTCATGGAGCCTGTCTGTGTGTGTGTGTGTGCACACATATGTACACTCAGTGACGAAACTTCCTCTTTCTGTGCTCTCCAAAGGATCTGGGGAAGGTAAACATGTCTGTCCTTGACTATTTTTGTGTCTGAAAATAAGATTAAGGCTGAGAAATGGGGGGGAAAGGGACTAGGAGAAAACTTGAGCAGCAAAAAGTATTTCGTATCTTTTAAAATCTGTTCATTCTGAAGGCTCCTGCAGAAGTGATTCAGTGCACAGAATCGTAGAATTGTACAATTATAGAACAGTTGGGGTTGGAAGGGACCTTTAAAGGTCTAGCCCAACCTCCCATGCAATGAATAGGGACATCTTCAACTACATCAGGTTACTCAGAGCCCCATCCAATCTGGTCTTGAATGTTTCCAGGGATGGGGTATCTACTATCTCTCTGGGCAGCCTCTTCCAATGTTTCACCACCCTTATTGTAAAAAATTTCTTCCTTATATCTAGTCTTAGATATACATCTTAGATATATATCTTAAATCTTCCCTCTTTTAGAATCACAGAATAATGGAATTATAGAATCATCTAGGTTGGAAGGGACCTTTAAGATCATCAAGTCCACCACCAACTTAACACTGCCAAAACCACTGCTAAACCCTGTCCTTAAGCACCATGTCCACCCATCTTTTAAATACGTCTAGGCATGGCAATTCAATTACTTCCCTGGACAGCCTGTTCCAGTGTTTGATAACCTTTTAGATGAAGAAATCTTTCCTAATATATAATAAGGCCGCAATAAGGTGTCCCCGGAGCCTTCTCTTCTCCAGGCTGAATAAGCCCAACTCTCTCAGCCTGTCTTTATAGAAGAGGTGTTCCAGTCCTCTGATCATTTTTGTGGCCCTCCTCTGGACCCGTTCCAACAGGTCCATGTCTCTTCAGTCACTTTAAATAGCAGACAATTGATTACTTGGCTTAATGAAACTGCACTATGTGCATGCAGTAAGAAAATGCTCATTTGGTTGAATCATCTAAATTGCCACCATGAAAAAACATGATCATTTCTTATCAAATTCATTGACATTGCCTGTTGCCATCCCCACTGTCTTTCTACAGTGCTTGAACATATTTCAACCCATTCATTTTTACTGCTTTCTCCAATAATTGATTTCATATATAACACCAGGACAGATTCAGGCCCTTGAACCAAAGTGCAGTGCAAGGATGACAAGATGCAGAAGCCAGAAAAAGGTATTAATGTATATAAACCACTGCAGAATAACATCTTTATTATGCTTTCCCATTTATCTTGGCAGCATATGTCAGAGAACTACTTAAAATAACTTTTTTTAAAGAATTTATGCAGGGTATCTGCTGCACCAGACCTACACTATAGAACATTGATTCTAGTGCTGCTGCCTGACCATAGTACAGACAAATTCATGTTCCTTCAAAACACAAAAAATACACAAATGTATATTTGTATAGGCAATTCTACCATTCTGAGTACAATAATCCCCTCCTCAGAAGGGTACAGTCCGCCTGTATCCACTGAGGTGAACATCATGATGCTGGTCAAGACTGGTCCTCGTAGGGGCATAGGTGGGCAATGGCCAGGTTGTGGTGACTGGGTGGTTGAAGCAGTGGACTGGGGGCGATAAGGCCCATGGCCAGGCATGGTCATGGCTGCAACACAATTTAGGCAGGTACCAAGGATGAGAACCTCAGATCAAATTTAACACAAGTACTGCCTTTGAATTTAATGATAAAGGAAGACTGTGAGCCTGCAGGTCTACACACTGTATCTTTTATTCTCTCATAAACCAAGAACAGTGCAAAGGGTGTTAAGACAAACTGCTCTCATACTGGCCTACAACACAGCCAGTAAAGGCATCTACCTCTCCCTGAAATTCACGTTGGGATTTGAGTCACACAGAATATGTCAACTCTTTGTAAAAATTGCATAAAGAGCTGATGAAGTGCACAATTATTGTGAGCTTGGCCTTTATCACCAACATATTGTCTATAGGTTACTAACACATTTCATTATTTTTAACACAGAAAGGACTGGAGTTCATGACTTTTCTTTTTTCTTTTTGCCTTGCAAAATCTGTGATAATGTTTTGCCAGTAGGCTGAAAGCAAAATTTTCAATCTTTTTGCTACAGTGTTCAATAATCCAAACGAAAACATGGAGCCATTGCCAGAAAAATAAGTATATTTCAGTATCTCTCAAAATCCAGTCATGCGGGAACTCAAAGAAGAATTTAGAACTTGGTTCCCAGCTGCTAAAAGTGCTCAAGCATAAAAGTCCTGGAGTAAGTCTCAGGTGATATGGATTCAGTTTCCAGATCAGACCCAATCTGCATCATGGCTTTTGTCAAGACATATGACAGAAAGAAACCTACAGGATCACTGAGTCTTCTCCCCTTCTGTCAATAGGTTGCCACAAACTTAAGGCCATTTTTAAATGTATTAGACTCCTTTTTAAAATTATTTAGGTTTTTTGCGGACAACAAGGACTAGCTCTCATTATGAGTTTGTATGAAAAATCACTCAGTGGAGAACAGATTTCACTGCATCAATTTGTATCAATGCAAATAAAAGAGCTCTTCTTTACTGATAGAACTATTGTTTCGGAAACTGGACTGTTTTCTTTTCTCCTGAGAGTAAAGCTATTATTTCCAGCTTTAAAACCAACCAACCAACCAACCAAACAAACAAACAAAACACTCCTAAGTGTCTCTGTGGGTCCTCATTTTACAGGTCAGCTTTGTAAGGTTTCATTTCTTTATTTCCAGTAGAAAAGTCATCTAAAGTGATCAGCACATGTATGCTCTGTATTTGACGGCCTAAGGTCATGACAACTCCCCACTTAATTTTTTTTCCCTAAACACCTCACAGCTCAGATTTTGGTAAAATCTCAACAGTCTAGAAATAAATTTATAATAGCATGCAAGCTGACATTTTCTGCTCATAATGTATCTATAACAGAGTTCATTTTCAAGCAATGCTGGGTGATAAATGTTCCCTTTTTGTCTTACCATTTTACTCCTGCTTCCACAAAATATATTCCCACAAGGCCCTTTCAATACTTCTGAGTCATAGCAGAAAAGTCTGAACGAACAAATTTGTCAACATTGATCAAAGCTGACATTCAGGTTACCCTTCAGAGGCTTCCTATGCAAGTTTTCCTCACCCTGCTGTTTTCAAGGCTTCTCGTGTGTTTTCACGATTGGTGATAAGCCTTTTTGATGTGCATTTTAGATCCAGCTTTTAATTTGCTAAGTATGGGTATTTCTAGATCTGAACCTTGCCAAATTAATTTTTCAGATTAATTTTCATCAATAGACAATTGCCTACTCAAGTGCAATATGGATAATTCTGCCCCTGAATATTTTAACGACATTGCCTATACACTGCTCCAACTTCAAATTTTCATGCTAATCAATGAATATTCATGAAAACACTTTCCTTTTAGAAAACTTTGAGATAATTTTCAGTTAAATAGAAGGAACTAATTTTGAAGTACTGTAACTAGACAACAAAGCTGTGAATCTTATTTGGTAAATTCTTTGGTCTTGACATATGAGGATCTATATTTCTCAAATGATGTGGGATAGAATTTTTAAAGTTCGTTCAGTCACACTGTGTGCAGTCTTTTATATTTCATGGAGGAAGCATGCCAAGACAAGACATTAAAAGAGAGCCTATAATTAAAAAAAATGCCTGTCCATAACCTTTATATTCACATGATTAAATAAGAAAGACACCAGCAAATAATCGTGCTTGATGCAGACATTACAGATCAGCGACTAAAGTCTTTTAACCAAGAAGATTAAATAGGCAAGAAAAACATGTAGTTTAGAACTACTATGAACAAGATACAATTAATGCTGTACAGTCAGAAATCAATCTTAAATGTGGTACAAGCTGACATTAAAATAACTATACTGTGTATTTTTATGGGGAGAAATTTCAAAGCAAGCTTTCAGACCAGAAGAGACTCAAAAAGTGTGCAAGATAAAAGACCTTAAAAATTAAAAATAAATTCCTAATCATCAAAACTTACTAATCCATCATCTGAATCTGTTAGTATCCACTTACCAGGTTAATTACAGTAATAAACAAATTACATTATTGCTAATTACAGTTTCCAATTCCTATCCTTCTTACTCTCCCCCAGCCAAGGTTGGGGGGGATTGCTCTTGCTGCAATAAAACCAGCAAGTGTGTACAATAAATGCAGTTCATGAGCAATTCAAATACTGGAGTTCGTTTTTTTAAACAAGAACAATATACATGGAAATAATTACAAAGCAGTTTATAACTAGTTGTGAATTTTGTATGATTCATCTTTTATGAGTAGTCAGCCTGGCAATAAGATGACTTCTCTTCTGTTTTTCCCAAAGTGCTGAACATCCACAACTCCCACTGATTTTGTCTTGTATGTTTGCTTGTTCAGCACTCTAAAAAATAAAGCCCAGAGATCATTTGGTAGAACAGCTGGACAATTGTTCCATAGCAATTAATTTAATTGACATGAGAAATCAGCAATAGGAAAGTTCCCACCAAACCCAAAATAAATACTAAAAAAAAATTAAAAGTTGCTTAGGCAGTTTACCACTAAGCCAAAAACAAACAAAAAACCCCCTTTACCTTAGAAAATGTATATGTCTTTCTGTACAAGTGTGTGAACTGTAGGAATTGCTGGGTTTGTCACCCAGAAAAGCTAGAATTCATCCACACATTGTTTAGGTTTAACACTCGGATATTGGTACTGTTTTTTACTTCTGAAGACTCTGAAGATCCTTACTTCTTTCTTAACACCTAGTATGGATTAAATCATGTTTGTTTTCTGAACTGATCTAAATATTAAAAATGCTAAACCCACCCTACAAACACAGATTAGAGGTTGGGGAAGAAACAATGCTTCCCAGTATTCATGATGTTATTCTTGATTTATGCATGTTACTGACTATGAACTTGGCTTACTGAAACTTAGTTTGTTTAAGTTCCAGTTCTGTACGTGTAGCATGCATGTGTGAAAAACTAGATGGTCTATGGGAGTCAGTGTAAGTATTTATGGAAATATGCAATGGATTTGCAGGGTAGATGAACACTTGGTAGCGAAATGTCAATAAGGTGGAAAATATGGCTTTGGGACATGGGAACATAATTACAATGCTAATCAAGGACAATGCAAGACTCTCAAGTAAAGTTGACAAGCTTGAGAATTAATCCAGGATTAAGCATTTCAAGATTACTGGTATCCCAGTGAGGAAAAGCCCAAGAATTTAGTAATCTTTTTGGCAGTACTTCAGAAAGATGAAGGAAAATATTATTTATTTCCAGGATGATACTGGGCTGCCTCACCATATTAATTTGTGTCCAGCCATCTCTTCATTGTCACTCCCAAAACTGGTCCAGTTTGCACAGAGGAACACTTTCTTAAGAAAAACCACGATATGCAAAGGAAAATCCACTTGGTTTATATACATGCAGATACTGGTACATTTATTCCCCCTCATGTCTTACATGATTGTAAAATACCTCCTCCATTCAAATATATATATATATAACTATCCATACTAGTGTGTGTAGACAACAGCCAGACCCTGGAAATAGAGCAATTGAAGAAATTAACACTCTATCCCTTATCAGAGATTTATTGCTGTCTATCAGATATGTTATCAGATTGCACAAAAAAATCACAGGGCATTTATATGAGATGTCACTTGTGTGTAACTACCAGGGAAAGGCTAATTACACCTTTTATTCACCATTATCATTCCACTTTTAAAGTCCAGCTAAATGGTAACAATTATAAATATAAAACATGCTTATGATTCAAATTCTATGCCTCAGATAAAAGCCAGCTCAGCATAATTATTTTTCTCCACACTGAAAAGCAGGATAGATGGCAACATTCCCAGATGAACATAACTTTTTATTGCTTCGAACTTTTGCTGTGAAGCATTATTTTATCATTTCATCTTATTGCTTGTTACGTGGAAATTGAGGCTGACAAATGGCATGAGTCTCAAAAAATGGAAGACTGTTTTTCTAACCTTTTCTGCTAGCCCAATAGACAGCACCTGTATAACAGGAAGACTGAAAAGATTTTCTCTTATTTTCAGCTAGAAAAAGCATAGCTAATTTATACTTCAATGACATGTGTTACTGAGAAATTACATGATTGCATTCTACGGGAGAGACATAAGTTGTCACTTTTTTAATGCTATAAAGGCCTAAATTGGCATGACAAGCCAGCTTGATTTACATCGTCTGTATCATGTCTGACTGATGTATGTCTGCATGTCTTTTACCTAGTAAAAACAGGCAAACATCAACCTCAGTGATTGTTTAGGATTCAGAAAATAGTTTTCTTCATAGAAAGAAGGGGAAGATGAATAATGTAAAGTTTACATTTTATTTCCAAAGTGCTGGTATGAGTTAAAATAGAAGACAGAACCTGTTCCGTTTAGATTAGATACATTTCTTTCCTATTAAATAAATTTTTTACTTAATTTCAGGAAAATGAGTTAAAGTAGCTTTTTGCTTACATTTAGAGGCATAACATTAGGATTAGGAGCGCGGCACAAAGGAATTCCAGGCACTCCAGCCAGTAAATCAGCTTCATCGGTTGCCCAACATAAATGCCTCCAAAAAAAGGCACGTAGCATGGGGAATAAACAAGAGGAGCTAGAGAAGTGTGCACACCTGCAGGCCTATGATCTTATTGGCATCACAGAGACATGGTGGGATGGCTGCTATGACTGGAGTGGTGGAATGGAAGGATACAGGCTCTTCGGCAATGACAGGCCGGGGAGACGAGGAGGGGGTGTTTCCCTCTATGCCATTAACCAGCTGGAGCGTGTGGAGCTCCACCTGGGGATGGATGAGAAGCCGACAGAGGCGTATGGTCAGGATTAAAGGGAGGGCAGTGACAGGTGACATTACAGTGCAGGTCTGCTATAGGCCACCCAATCAGGAAGAACGAGCGGTTGAAGCCCTCTATAGACAGATAGGAGCAGCCTCACGTTCACAAGCTCTGGTCCTCATGGGAGAGCTTCAACCACACTCGTATCTGTTGGAGGGACAACACAGCAGGGCATAAGCAATCCATGAGGTTCCTGAAATGGGTCAATGATAACTACCTTCTCCAAGCGATAGAGGAGCCAAGAGGAGAGGTGCTATGCTGTACCTTGTTCTCACCAACAAGGTGGGGCTGGTAGGGAATGTGGAGCTCAAGGGCAGCCTTGGCTGCAGTGACCATGAGATGGTAGAGTTCAAGATCCTTAGGACAGCAAGGAGGATGCATGGTAAGCTTCCCACCCTGGGCTTGAGGAGAGCAGACTTCGGCCTCTTCAGGGGTCTGCTTGGTGGAGTACTGTGGGATAAAACCCAAGAAAGCTGGTTAATATTCAACGATCACCTCCTCCAAGCTCAGGAGTGATGTCCGAACAAAGAGGAAGTCAGGCAAAAACAGCAGGAGGCCTGCATGGATGAACAAGGAGCTCCTGGACAAACTCAAACACAGGAAGAAAGCCTACAGAGGGTGGAAGCAAGAACCGGTAGTCTGGGAGGAATGCAGAGAAATTGTCCAAGCAGCCAGGGATGAGGTTAGGAAAGCTAAAGCCCAGACAGAGTAAAATATGCCAAAGATGTCAAGGGCAACAAGAAAAGTTTCTACAGGTACATTAGTGATAAAAGGAAGACTAGGGAAAATGTGGGCCATCTCCGTAAGGAAACGGGAGACTTGGTCACCTGAGATATGGAGAAGGCTGAAATAGTCAATGACTTTTTTGCCTTGGTCTTCACTGGCAAGTGCTCTAGCCACACTGCCAGTCGCAGAAGGCAAAGGCAAGGACTATGAGAATGAGGTACCATTCACTGTAGGAGAAGATAAGGTTCAAGACCATCTAAGGAACCTCAAGGTGCACAAATTCATGGGACATGATGAGATACATCCACAGGTCCTGAGGGAACTGGTGGGTGGAGTTGCTAAGCCACTACACTAACCATCAGATCTGAGAAGTCATGGCAGTCTGGTGAAATTCCCACTGACTGGAAAAGGGGAAACATAACCCACATTTTCAAAAAGGGAAAAAAGGAAGACGCATCAGGCGAGTCAATCTCACCTCTGTGTCTGGCAAGGTCATGGAGCAGATCCATTGAAACTCTACCAAGGCATATGGAAAATAAGGAGGTCATCAGTGACAGCCACCATGGCTTCACTAAAGGCAAATTGTGTATGACAAATCTGCTGGCCTTCTGTGACAGGGTTACAGTGTTGGTGGATAAAGTAATATCATCTACCTGGACTTGTGCAAAGCATTTGGCATTGTCCTGCAGAACATCCTTGGGTCTAAATTGGAAAGACATGGACTTGAGGGATGGGCCACTTGGTGGATAAGGAATTGGCTGGATGGTCACGCTCAAATAGTTGCAGTCAACAGCTCAATGTCCAAGTGGAGACCAGTGACGAGTGGCGTTCCTCAGGGGTTGGTACTGGGACTGGTACTGTTTAAGATCATTGTTGGTGACATGGATGTTGGGATTGAGTGCACCGTCAGCAAGTTTGTCGATGACATCAAGCTGTGTGGTGTGGTCGACATGGTGGAGGGAAGGAATGCCATGCAGAGGGACCTTGACAGGCTTGAGAGGGGGGCTCATGCCAACCTCATGAGGTTCAAAAAGGCCAAGTGCAAAGTCCTGCACATGGGCCAGGGCAATCTCAAGCACAAATACAGGCTGGGTGGAGGGTGGATCGAGAGCAGCCTTGAGGAGAAGGACTTGGGGGTGTTGATTGATGAGAAACTCAATGTGAGCCAGTAACATGCACTTTGGCAAAAAGCCAGCCATATCCTGTGCTGCATCAAAAGAAGTGTGGCCAGCAGGGTGAGGGAGGTGATTCTCCCTCTCTGCTTTTCTCTTGTGAGACCCCACCTGGAGTGCTGCATCCAGCTCTGGGTACCCCTACATAAGAAGAACATGGACCTGTTGGAGTGAGTCCAGAGGAGGGCTACAAAGATGATGAAAGGGCTGGAGTATCTCTCCTATGAAGATAGGTTGAGAGAGTTGGGTCTGGAGAAAAGAAGGTTCTGGAGAAAAGAAGGTTCTGGGGAGACCTTATAGCAGCCTTCCAGTACTTAAAGCGGGGCTACAGGAAAGCTGGAGAGGACCTCTTTATCAGGGTGTGTAGCACTAGGACGAAGGGTAACAGTTTTAAACTGAAAGAGGATAGATTTAGATTAGATATTAGGAAGAAATTCTTTACTATCAGGGTGGAGAGACAGTGGAACAGGTTGCCCAGAGAAGTTCTGTATGCCCCATCCCTGGAGGTGTTCAAGGCCAGGTTGGAGGGGGCTTTGAGTAACCTGGTCTAGTGGATGATGTCCATGCCCATGGCAGGGGGGTTGGAACTAGATGATCTTTAAGGTCCCTTCCAACCTAAACCATTCTATGATTCGATGTTTCTATGATTTGAATAAAGATGGAATATGAGGTAAGAAGGTGTAAATAAAAAGGCTTGTTGATAAACAGGAAGAGAGGTATGGGTAGTTATCACACTTCAGAGTCTGTGGTCAGAATAAACCAATGCCCCTAATTTCTTTAGTCTGCCAGCTACCAATTGAGGGTGTATTTTTAGACTTTCAGGAAGATGATAATTGGCTTTAATATGTAACTCATACTCCAAGATGGAATTTCTCCATGTCAGTAACATATTTTTGTCAGAAAAGTCTGTCAGAGCCTCTAGAATGACATGTAATTATTTATGAATCCAGCACCAGACTCCAAGTACTCATTGTAACATCAGACACTACGATGAAATTCAGGACACTTGAAATTTTCCCAAACTGACCATATTAGAATCTTAACATTCTAAAAACACAAAAGAGAAAAATTATCCTCGACTGCTTCTAATGAGAACCAGCCCTTCAGCAATCAATAATAGAGAATTTCATGTGTAAGAAAAACAACATAGGTACGTACTATACTAGTAGATGAAGGAGAATTAGAGATATATAAAATGGGTGTAATGTTCTGAGGGATACCCCGGAGTCACACCACTTGGTTCACCTACCCATTATGGGCTAGTGAACCATTGAACAGATTTAAGGGATTTGAAGAAAGGTAATTTAGTCATTTTGCAGATATAAAGGGTCAGAATAAAAAGAATATGTTGTCAATTCCTGCAATGTGGTTTGGGAAAAGGAAGGAAGATATTTGTTGAAAAACAGCTATATATCACCAAATACATGTACAGGCACTGCTACCGAAACTGTAGGTGGGAGTCAATGTCTTGATATCGCATAAGAGATGAAAGGCTGGGCAGAGACAGGTCATAAGGACTTAACATATGAAAGCAAGTCATTTATGCTTGGTGCAGCAGGGAAGGGAAACACAGTGGTGAGAAGTAAAGAGATTAGCAAGAGCTAATCCTAGCTATGAAGGTTTGTATGGTTTATGTAGATTATAGTCCGTGCAGCAGTAATGGATTTGTTGCAGAGTGGCATACAAATTTGTATATTTCTGGAAAATTATGAATTAAAATATGTCAAGCTGTTTTTTGAGTTACAGGTCATCAAAAAATGCTCTGATAAAAAGCAGCTGCATAGAGAAGGTTACAAGCAGACTCCTGTTATATGCTAAAATGTTTGTTCTTTCTTTATTCTGCATAGAAAAAATATTTTTAAATTGCCACCAAGCAATAATGAAAAATTTGTACATGCTTTGAGGTCCAATGATTAGACTATTAAGTTATATATATTTTAAAATAACCCTTTTCTGTTATTTTATTTAAAACATCTAACATTGTTCTGAATCACTTCATCTTAAAAAAAGAAGAACTTTCAACCAACGAAATTTTGGCACAAGATTTATGCTTCGCTTGCAGTCAAACAAGACTAAAAACTAGAAAATGGACAAAGTGTGTGTACACATATATAAACACAGTGAATCATATTTTATAAAGTATACTCAGCCACAAGAAAAAATATGTGTTGAGAGAGAAGCAGTGCAGAGCACTCGCTGGGAACTTTCAGAGATCCACATATCTGTAAGGAATAGGTAAAAGTGTGATTTCTTTTGAATAAAGGGGCTATCCTTGCCAGCTGGGAGAGCTAGGATGCACAAAGCCCTGAGTTCCTCTCTACAGGGAGCAGCTGGGGTGTCTGACACTCTGTCGTTTAAACTGTTAAGGTCAGAAAAATTCAGAAACTTATTTGGAAACTTGAGTTGGCCCTAACACAGATGTTTGTAGGGGAGTTGGTGACCCTGGAGAGATTATAGCAGAATATGGCTTAGAGTTATTACACTCTATAAAAATGAATGTGTCTCTTGCTTTTAAAGGTAAAAAAAATCAGAACAGTATTCTCTCCATGTTCATCCTCTGTGAATACTGTTTCATGCATTTGAGTTTCACTTAAATCCTTCCTTTTACAAAAAGCAGACTAATTTTCTTAATAGAATGGCTTTTTATTAGGATGCCTGAACTGTGCCTTCTAATAAGCTCCAAAAAATAAACGACTGCCCAATAAGACTTCCTTTCAGTATACACCAGTATTTTTTCCTCAGGTTCAAGAATAACTGAGTGAAATCTAGTCCTTCTTTTCCAAAATATCCTTCTTGCAGAGATTGTTTTAATTAACTACAGAAATACTCTTGAGCTTCAAGAGTGTCTGAACTTACATGCTCAAGTGATCTGATCATTTTATTGTATAGTATGTCTCAAATGTGTGATATTTCTGTTGCAGTTTACTGAATATCACAGAATGGGATTCTGTACTGGGAACTATTCAGTAAAATATTAATTACCTGGAGTATCCCAGTGAATACTCCCAGTATTTTAACGGAAACCATCACCTAGTTCAAGTAATGAATAGGTCCTTAAACCTGCAATGAGGTCTGCAGAAACGTAAAATCTTAATGAAAGATCAGGACTTCAGACTGAGTTCTCCTTGGCATTATCCGCAGATTTAACTTCTCAAAGATACAGGTTTTCTAACAATGTACAAACCAAATCTCACTAACTGACTGAAATAAAAACAGATTAATATTATTAAGAAAATGATGCTTGTTCAAGTAGTTCTTGCTTTACTATTTACTTTTAAGTGGGTATCCTAAAATTATGGTATGGCGAAACATCTTATTTCCCTCATTGGGTGTTCAGAAGCATACGTGTGTCATAAATGTAGCTAAAAGCAATGCAGGAGTATTCTTATTTGCTTGGTAACATCTCAATTTGCTCTTTTCTGAACCAATATATCTGTGCTTGTCTGTATATGTTTACCTGGATACATACAAACACAATGCCCACTTCATTTCAGTTTGTTCACTGTTTCTGGGCAGCTTCTTAGACTAATGCAATATAATTTGCTGTATTCTTTAAAATCAGCTCTTACAGATAATATTCCAATAGTTTTTGAGTTTGTCTTTCAATTTGCACAGTTTCAGACACAAAATAGAGCATAATCTGCAAATGTCCTGTTTTGTTGAAGTAAGACAATTTAAAGGACTGACCTGCAGTAGCAAACTATTGTCCAGTTAACCTAGTTTTCATCAACTTAATTTTTTGTCTACAGATAAAAGGCAAGCAGTTATCAAGTAGCTGTGTAATCTTGCCCTTTTAGATGATCCTCAGTTTTTTTGGCATAACAGAGATGTACCTCTCATGTGTACTTTGTTTAAGCAAGCCATCTTCTCATTCTTCTGGCTTTCTATGTCGACAATACAAACATTTACAATAGTCTTTAACTATAACATTTTCTAGGAAAATCATTATTTCTTCAGTGTTCGAACAACTGATCTAGTACCTGCATATTTCCTTTTATTCCACTTATCTGCCCAGACCCCTGTATTAGAAAGGAACTTCTGAAAGCTGTAATCTAAACTTTTCTCCTAGAGTATTTTTAAAAGCCTGTTAAAAATTATTGTTAAAAACACTGCAACAATTGTATTGGTACCATCAATTTCTTAATATCACATAAGTTTTGTAGTCAAAATAATGTCTAACCAGCTGGTCTCACTGTCTTTCAGTATATAGAGTTAACAGGATTACAAAAAACATTCCTGTCTCCATAATGTTGTATAGTAAACACTTTTATAATAGATATCCAGCATATTTACATAACGGTGCTTTCAGATGTAATAAATTTGCCATAGTAATGTAACTTTTGCAATTTGGGGAACAGAAGAAGTATAGGGTAGACATAAAGTGATGGTTTTATTTTCCATTATTACATATTAAGATGATGCTTTTGCAGCTAGCTTTGCTTCATCAGATTCATTTACAAATGAAGGAAAATGCTGCCAATATGAAAAATTCAGTGTAAGAAATGTAGCTCCACTGAACACTTCTTTAAGTGAAAGCCTTGCATACAAACCATATGCTTTAAAAACTTGCTTTCTATTAAGAACTGTGAAAAATAAGCTATTAAAATATCATTTGAAATATGCAAACAGTGAATTCAGATATACTTATTAATCATTGTAGCTTTGTTGTAAGTGGCAATAGAGTTGGAATACTCTAAGAGCAAAATGTTCTCTGGCATTTCTTGGTAAACTAGGTTAATAACAAAATTAGAAAAAAGCACGTATTCCAACAGAGCTTTAAAGCCAGCTCCAGGCTGGTCATAGACATTGATCCCATTTCCTGTTTGTTACTTTCACTTCCTATTATTAAAGTGTAATTCTTCAAATCAGAAGATTCTAGAGTAAAGTATTTAAGCATCTAAGTCCTTTGAATTTTTCATGACAGTGAGCTGGGTTAGGATTCTAACATATTTTTGGTATTTTTGAGAATGTTGGTTTAGCTCCTAACTTCAGATGGTACTATGAGAGGACAGAAGAGCTTATAAGCTACATTTTGTGCCTTCTTCTCAGAGACCTTTATACTTGGATCAGCCTCAGTCAGAATGTGGCAGTGAGATGAATCACTTCATGCCTGTTGCCCAATGTAAAAATAAAACTATAAAATTTTTTGTTTAAAAAATGTCATTTTGATTTCATACTTCCCTCTAACCTTATTAAATAGATAAATTTTTCTATCAAATACAGTGATTTGAGATAAGCACATTGTATTTTCTGCAGAATCAAGCTGCATTCCCCCATACTTAGTATATTCTCCTGCAAAATCTTTTATTTGTTCATCATGCTCAACCTTACTGAGGAGCACTGTTTGCTGTTAACTGTAACACTAAGCAGTAGAAAGTCAAATGGCACCCATTGTAGCCTGGTATGATCCAAAGTCCTACAGTACATTCTTGTCCAGCATGAGGAAATTATTTTAACAGTTTGGATAGCATTATGATGATCAGATAAATTCTGAGAAATTTTCCGCATTGAAATCTATGTTACCATTCCTCTACACAGAACCACCAACATACAACAGTGTAACTGTTTATTCATTTACTTAGCTTGGCTTAATTGCGATTTCAGCTAATTAGTGATTTTCATCTGAAGTCAAAAGATGATACATTAAAAGCTCCGTACTGCAGTTTTCACTCAGTAAAACAAGCTACTTCCTTCAATCTGATTCCCACTTTTGGTGCGTCAGGGAGACACTCTACACACACTGGGCAGCAATCCAAGCCAACTTCTGCACCTTTAGTTAGACAACAAAATGAATCTAGCTCCATCAAGCCACTGAAAGGTAAACTAAGACGATATTTCATGAAACTGGGGAGAAAAAAAACAAACCGTAATGAGATTTTTACCATGGCTTAGAAGAAACCACGGGGTGAACTACATTAACAGAAAGTATAAATACAATGATTTTGCCTATACTATCAGTGAAAAATTTTGTTTTTAAAACTTTTAGCCTGTTCTCTTGTCAGCTGCAGGCTTCTTTGAAAAGTAAAACTCAATGAATAAAATATGAAAGCAAAGGGAAGAAATTCTTGTGATGTATGCCACAATCACTAACAAAGGTCACTTTAGAATAATTTGTTAGGAATTTTTAAATTCTTTGGAGCATTACCAGTCTCCTCCTAAGTTATTCTTTATTATTATAGTTGCTATTTTTGTGTAACTAGTTGTTTTTTTTCATGTAACTGTGTAACTCGTTGTTGTTTAGTTGTAGCTTTCATAGAAGTAAAATAAAAGACTCCTGTGTAGTAAATTTAATAGCAGGTACATCAGACCCTCAGATCCTGCCAGCTGGCAAATTTCTTTGGCATTCCATCCTATGCAAGAATTAGTTATTCTACTACTGTAATGTAGAGCATTCATCCCTCTTTAAGTTACATACATCATACGCTTATATCTCTGCCAGAATGTCTGAACTTATTTTTCACCAAAAGGAGAAAAAGAAAAGACTGAAAATTGCTCTCTTACTTAGTATGTCAGGCAAACACACAAAGTAGGTAAATTTCAGTATAGCATTGCTTTGTGTTTGATTTTGTACCGTCAAAGATTAATTAACTTATAGCTGAGGTAAAAGGCATCTATCAGGTGACACCAAGCAGTAGAAAACGTACAAATTTGTAATGATAGCAATGTGAGCCATCCACTTTACACATCTTGTCATTGCATCTGTCTTTTAAAAGTAATCTTTCTTCATGGGGGTGGGAAGGGTAATAAAGTGCTGTTCTAAAAATTGTGTGGTTTTTCTCTTCTTAAGAACTCTTAAAAGTTCTTTAAGCTTGAACACAGAGACTTAAAGAAAAATTCTCCACAAAATATTTGCGTGTTGTCCCTCTCGTGTGTGTATAGTCATGTGTATGCGTATTTATACACATACACACACACACACAGAGATATACGAATCTGAGAGATCCAGTCAGTTCCTTTGGCAGTGATGTGGGTGTTCTAGGGGCTGAGAAGAGGAAAATATCTTGTGCTACTACTACACGCACATTTCAAATACTAGGTTATCGGGGTGACTACGCTGTCCATTTGTCTTCTTGCCAACAGTCTGTTCTTCTTAAGTCTAAACTATTAATTATATTGGCCAGTTTCTCAGGAACTGGAAAGAATTTTCATATTTCTTGAAAATGAGCCACTAAATGGAGTATGAAGATAGAAATTACTGATCCCAGTGAGGAAAAGGCAGGATGAACTCAGACATTGGGTACTTTGCTAGGAAACAACTAGCCACCATTTCTTTCTTGCCTGCAGTGTTTCTTAAGGAGAACTAAGTTATATTCTCTTTCTGCTGGAACACAGTTCCACTGTCCCAAACACCTGATCACATTTGACTTTTCTACTTTGAAAAACTTTCTGTAGGTGAACTCCTGTAACCAGTGAAGAATAGACTGTGCTGAAATCATATTTCACTTTGTTTTAAACTATGGTGCTATATTTCTTAGATCAAACTCTAAAAACCTTTGTTTTCATTGATCTTGTAGGTCACGGCATAGCATGGTTGCAGTATACATAAGGTCAAGGACAGTATACTAGCATGGCACATAAAAAAATTTCCTTTTATCATTGGATATAAGACTTAACAAGGCGGTATTTCTAAGTTTAATTCAAAGACTATCTCTATGAACAAATAACCTATTTTGTAACAAAGGACTTCTGTATGAACTAGCTTAGCCCTTGACAATTTAAAAAGCCCTATGTACAGAATGTAGTAGCCAACAGCAATAGAATTGGTAGAATATTTCAGAGAGAAACTCCTAGATAAGTTTATCTGCACGAATCAAATTCATCATCAGATTTCATTTTCCACCAATCCAGTCTTATTCAGTCACTTGAAAAGTGAACACGTGATAATAATCATCCTGTTATTTGTCTGTCTTTTCCTCATGATGCTGACCCGTCTGCAGGCTGGAACAGAAGAAACCCTCCCATGAGAGTCCTGTGATATATATGTGCTGTTGTACTTGATGATGTATATTTATTGTTCTGGATTAGATCTCATCTTCAGTTCAATTAATGGGACAAATCTAATAGCTTTGTTGTATGCACCTTTTAAAGTTCCTTCAAGAGTAGGAACCTGTCTCAAAAAAAAAAAAATAATAGCTGCATATAAGGCCAGGTTGGATGGGACTTTGAGGAACCATGTCTAGTGGAAGGTGTCTCTGCCCATGGAAGGGGGATTGGAACTAGCTGATCTTTAAGGTCTTTTTCAATGCTAGTCATCCTATGATTTTATGACAAGTAAAGAAGGCCAAAAAATTACCTAAGTAGTTCAAGGTTGATGAGACAAAGACTTGAACTATAACATATAATTTTGTGGTTTTAAATCATCCAAAGCTCAGGAGTATTTAGGTTGAGGAGTATGGTTAAGGCCTGCCTACATTTAGACTTAATTTAAAGTTACCTTACGAACAGAGTTGAACAGCATCTGACGGATTCTCCCACTGAGAAATGTCACAGGGCAACTAACTGTATTTTTTCCTTCTAAAAGTTCCCTTTTCTTTCCTGCCTTACAACAAGCACATGCAATTGAGCTATCGTTTGAAAATGATCTGCCACCGAAAAATATTTCTTTGTGCAGATGTGAAATTACAACAATATTTTTTTTTATATTCACAATCATTTGAAATATTGATACCGACAAGCTGTATTTTATCTGCCAACTCTGTCCAGGTTGTCAGATTATAGGTCCAGATTTTAGGAAATTATCTAAAGTCAGCAGCCAATTTCCTTTGTTGACAAAACTGAGTTGTGGACTCTTTAAAAACATAGCAGGACTCTAACAATGTTAATGTTTTGTTCCAGGAAATAACGTCTAAGACAAGATAAACATTATCTTACTGGGATGAGTCAATCAGCTGCTATAGCACTAGCCTACAACCAAGAATGTCTATTCTTATGTGTTTTACATGAAAGTAGAAAAACCATTACGTTTAACCAAACGGCATGAGGAAGGAAATACGTTCTTAGGGGTAAACAGACCTACTGGAAACCTTCTGTGATTGTTCCATGTATCAGATAAATAGTTTTGAAATAGCATTGATATTTCTGAATGTTACAAAGTTTTACTCAAAACAGTAGGACTCCAACTGAAGATGAAGTATGTGTTAAGGAATCGCATAAGTTGTAGACCAACATTTGCCATCTTAGTACCCAATTAACAGAGATAATTCATAACAAATTTCACTTCAGTCCAGGGGAAAAAAAAAAAAGAAGTGAGTTAAAGAAGAAATTGTTGAAAAAATTGACTTTGTAGAAATACACATTTCTTCCCTACAAAAAAAATATAGTATTTTTATTGTTGTGACTTTTGAATAAGATAAAACTGGTTCATTTTAGATGGACTTTCCGTGATTTGTCTTGACATTTTTATTGTAAAATTCCGTAAATCTATTTGTTTAATTTTTCTATACTTTATGAACTTTAGACATTAGAGAAGGAAAGTTACAAGCTGTAAATTTTTTACTCTCCTCATTTTGCATCTTCTCCAAAGTTGGAGAAGTTTCCACCCAATTGTTACAAAATCTATCAGAGAAAAACAAAACCAAAAAAAACCAAACCAAACAAACAGGAACCAACCAGTCAAACAAAAACAAACAAACAAACTACTTTTGGGAAATCCTCCCCCCCTCCCCCAGTCACTATATGTAAGTTAAAGCTGGAGATTATGGGTCAGCATTTAAAAAGAAAAATGAAGTTGTAGGTATATGTCTCAATTACTTTAATAAGAGATAGGACCCTAAGTTGTTATGCACTTTTATAAGGCCTATTAGGTAGGCCTTCCTTTAGTCATCTAATCCTCTGAAAAATCTGGCCTTCCTACATTCCTTACTAGCACACTTTTTGTTGCAGGCAAAAAGTTCTAACTGTTTTTACAGAGTTAATTGTTAGGTTAGTGAGAAAAAGTGGCTAAATTCTTTAGAAAACCTGAGTAGCTGTATATCCATACCTTGATATGGACACAGAGAAAATTAATCCTATTTTTAATTAACTTAGGAGTTAGAGAAATACAGAACAGGAAGTGATCATGAGAGGCTGTCGTCTATGTACCCTGTTCTAGTGGAGATTCAATTATACTATCAACCTTGATAACATGTTTTTCTCACTTGTTTTAAAATTTCAGGTGATGAAGATATTATAGGCTATCTAGGCATTCCATCAAAGTGTATAATTACTTTTACCATTAGACTTTTTTCCCTACTGCCTAGACTAAATCTGCATTGTTCCATCTCAAGTACATTGTTCTCATCCTATTCACAGTGAGCATGGAGAACAGACGATACCCTTTTGCTTTACAGCTATCTTGTATGTATTAGAAGATTTAACATTCCCCTTGCTTTGTCTCCTTTAGTCTACATTAGTTCTCATATTCCGTACGTTTTCTAAATGTTTCACCAATCCCATTGTTTTACTACGGACAATTCATCTATATATTTCAAATATTTACTGGCTGATCTCTTACCACAGCTGCATGAGTGGAGGAAAAGCATAAAGACGTGATTTTCACTGTGGAAATGTGTTTTTATTGCAAAAAAATCATAATTGTAGATTTTCCAGTAGTATAAATTAATCAGATTGGTTTATACTTCCTTAGCTCTTGTTTTCTCTTTTTTTCCTCATTTTCCTGCTTTGGATTTTCCACATTCACAATGAGTTCCTCTTTTCCTCTTTAGTAAAAGATGACAGAAGGTGAGTTGAAGCTGTGGGACGGCAGGCTTCTTGTAATACTTCACAGAATAATGAAGTAAAAGTATAGTTTTAAGTGGCAGAAGAAAGGATGGGAAGAAAGAATGTCAGAGGTAGGAAAGGGTTCTCCCTTGCTGCCAGGACCAAGATGGAGCCTAAGCTGGCTCCCTCCCTATGGAGCACTAGTTCCATGTTCATCTCTTATTATTGTTACAGTTGTAAACCTCACTGCTGTCTAATTTACCTGTCCATCAGGTTCCTGCCTGTATGATTTTGATGAAGTCCTCCATTCCCAGCTCAGCTCTTCACCTGTCTCCTGGGACCTCCAGGAGATACCACTGTTACCTCCCTTAAGGAAGTTGGTCCTCTGCCTAGACCACTTTGGCAGGGAAATCTGTAGTGGACATCAGCATATACAACTCTTTCATGAGGGAAAACAGCTGAAAACACTTGTTCATTACCTCCTCTCTGCTCCTACATCAAGTAAATCTTAATTTAATTTTGTAGTGTTTATTTGGTTGGTTGGTTGGTTTTACTCCTGGAGAGGGCAGCATAGATGAAGAAAGAGGAAAGGGATCTAGAGTGTAATCATGTTTTTGCTGTAGTAATATATTCTGTGAGACAGTTTGGGTAACTTGGCTTGAAAAGTTCAGAAATATCCAAAACTGTTTCATTTATTAAGTAGACAAACGTCATAGCTGCTCATAAAACTGCATTGGGTGATGTATTTACTTTTAAAGCAAGCTATCTAATAAGACTTACATGTTCCCATTCCGATAGCTGAGATAATCTGACTTCTGAATGAGGGTGAGAAGCTAATGCATATGAATTAAGAAACATTTGCTTATTTAAAGAGTGATTGACAGAGGGTCAAGAGATAGATGCGATGTGATTTAGATCATCTGTTGTTTTCCCACATCAGCTGAAGAGGCCTCTCAGAGATCATCCCAAGGTCTGCAATACTAAAGCTGCGAGGACCCCAGATTTGATAGCAAAAAAGATTGCAACAACCTGAAATAATAACACTTTTTTTGGTCTGGAGAATCCCAGAAACACTCAATAATTCTTATGGCTACAGCTTCTCTGACAGAGGGTAGAAAGGGATGTGCTTGTGCGTACATGTGCAGAAAATATAGATGTACAAACCTCATACAGAAACCTTACAGTTTAATATAACCACGAGGAAAAGGGAGTGAGAGCTTTTACAATGACCAGCAGTTTTGCTGCCTTGTTATTTTTTTCTTTCAAGTTACTCAGAAAGATTCCCAGAGTTGGCTCAAGACCTCTCGGCAACACAGACAAAATTAAATTTTGCAGCTCCATGGGTGAGAAGCTGAGAAGGGCTGGAGCAGGAACACAAAGCCACAGGAGAGCTGCAGCGAGATCAGCTGCTTGCTCCTGCTCCTGCTGCCTGGCAGATGGGAGGTTGTGAGCAACAACTGCTCCCACACCAGCAGCCGCCACTGCTGCCTGCCCGCTTTCCAGAACTTTGGCATAGATAAATCATGTATTGGGGTCATGGACATCATTCCTATATTCACTTTGCCTGTGCCAATAGCCACTTTTTCTTCTGTGCATTTTTGCTAGATATTTGTTTTCTGCACAGAAATGTAATTCCAATATGTGAATGCTCTTAAACAGAACCATTTATGGAACATGCTATCATGAAGTACAGTATCAGTGTATTCTTTCATATATTTAACACAAATTGCTGATAACACTAATAGCTTTCTATTAGTCCTTTCCCTTTGTTTCAGAACTGTATTCTGTCTTTGAAGCTGAATGAAGAAATGAACAAAAGTATTCAGTTCCATAGGTTTCCTGAAAAAAATCTAGAATGAATGAACACTTTGTCTTTTGTTTCAGCAAGCTGCTAAATTTAAATACAATGTTCCCCTATCAAGACCTACGCAAGTTCACAAGTACTGGACACTTTTGTGCCCTGAGGGTATGTTCTTGAGGAAGTTCTGATTAGAAATTGAGTTCACTTCCACAAGATGAAGAATTTCTTATTCTTGTATTTTAGATCCTTCTTAGTCATCTTTTAAATTTACCATTTGCTTGAATCCCTTGTAGCAGCTGAGATGTCCATTGCATTTTAGAACACTATTTTCAGTGCACATGGTACTGCTGATATTAAATATTCCCAAAGACTTTTCAAATATGTAAGTACATTTCCACGATATTTAGAGTCGCTACCTCTTTTAGTATTTCTTAGCATTGAATAGATCTTTCCAAAGAGTCTGATCTATTGCTGTTTGCTTTGCCATCTTCTTCCCTGGCCATGTTTAATTGAGTTTAGGGACAAGGTATTTTGAATACAGCTTTTATGTAGGAAAAATCTCTTCTTCCTTTAATCTGTTTTTCATTAATAAGGTTTCAAAACTGTCACCAGGAGATTTCCTTGATCAGAAAACCAACAGTTTCTGCATTCTGGCTCTTAATTGCATGTATTGTTAGAAAGCTATTTCATATGAATAGATTGCTTTTGTTAGTTACAGGAAAGAAGAACACCTGTTGTTTTCAAACACTTCTTAAAAATTCTGATGAACTATTACTTAATCCATCACTGACAATTTAATATAGATTTTTTTATTGCACAGCCACTTCCATTTTTAAGTAAATGTATTTTCATATATATGATTTACCTTCTGAATCCATTTATTTTCTTAGAAATTAGGCTTGGAATGCAGAAGAGGAAAAAAAAAGTTCCCCCAGTCATGCCTATTCAATAGTGATCCACTTATTCAAATCTCTAAAGCTGGACACCACATTCAAAGGATTATGGAATTATTCAAACAAGAACATGTTTCTGCCATGCTTTAGTCAGCTATAAAAAGCTACCAGTAGCAGAATTTAAAATTGTTATTGGTTTTCAAAGTAGTACCTAGTGAAAATACCACGGGCAGTCACAATAGAGGGTTAGTGTTTCAAAATGACTTAGTCTCATCCAGAAGTACTGGGCTATTTCCAGTTTACTTCTGAATGTTTACCTTCACCAGAGACTATATATTTAAGAAAGCTGGACAATGAATAAGTGTATATGTCAGTGTACTAGAAACAAGAAGTGAAAGAATTTACGAGTTGGGCAGCACAGAGTCAGGAAAAGAATAGTTCAAAATGGATGTTTGACATATATCACAGAAAACTATTGGAGAATGCAAAATCATTATTTGAAGTTTACATGTGTCTAAATTCAGTGTTTCTTTTGCTGGTTTTGTTTTCTAAAAACTCTTCCCCCCCCGCCCAAGCAACTGCATCCTGCATATATATTTGCTATACTAAGGATTAATGGTATTAGTATTCTCCAGCTGGGAGAGGTCTTCATTTACTGTCATTCATTTTAGTCCATCATTTCTTCTGTTTTCTGTGACCTCATTATAAGCCATAACTAACCATAACATCTTTATGCTGTGGCTAGAAGAGTGGAACAGGTCCCTTTGAAACTAATTTTGATTTTGTTCTTTATTTCCTCTATTCAGCATAGACAAAGTATCAATGTGGCATCAATTACTTGGAGACGTATGGTTAAATTCTAGCTAATAAACCTTTGCCCATAATTTCCCAGGAGGAAAGAGCTGCAATCTTTTTGGCTTTTTTAAGTTTGTCTCCCATGTCATATGCAGGCTAGCTTTTAGGGCATACTGATGGATTCAAAAGCAGAACTCCTATATCAAAGTTCTGAAAGCCTGAACTGAGCAGCATAATTCAAAATTTGTTGTTGAAGAGAATATTAATGTATCGTTAAATACATATAATATTTTGTAGATAATGAAAGCCAGAAAAAGAAGAGGATGAATCACAGGAAATCCAGGAACCTTAAAGCGAGTTGAACCAATGTCTTGCAATCTAAATGACTGCTGTTAAACTGAAAACAAATTTGAGTGATTCCGTAAGACTAAAGAGGAAGAATTAACTTCTGAACAGTCATACTTACATAAGAAATCCCAAAACAACTAAGAAAAGATCAAATGAATAAAAAGAATCACCCAAAGCTCAATATTAATATCTGGAATATGCAACGTTTTTCTTAATGGTCTCCTAATATATAGCTAATTTATTCTGTCTTTCACGGTAAATAATGGTTTATTTCAGCAAAGGACATTTCGGCAGAGAAATTTCAGCTTTGCAGATCTCACTTTGACCCATATACTTTAGGATTTTTTTAACAAGACCTTTAGCAGCAGTTAATACGTACTAGTTCTACTACTACAATTCTAAGCTACATAGGAAACAAATGTAAGGGACTGACTTATTCTTATAGGTTAGAGGATCTTGACCATATGTGCACTTTCTGTTTCAGTTTTGAATGAGATGGTATAAATCAATGAAGAGAATAGACCTCTGTTTTCTTGTGTAAGAATTAATATGTCTGAAGGGGATCTAATGTTCAGTACAGGAACTCCTGCTGAAGGGTAAATCACTGTTTTTATGTACACATATGTAAATCAACATATTAATTGAACTTTACCTTCCAAATAACTCTCAGATTTTGATATCTGACTTGATTATTCCCATGAGTGATAAGCATATGCTTATGTGCTAATTGCCAGACGAAAGCTTATATTCTAATTTTTTCAAGTATAGTTTTGCCTACAATGTGAAATAAGGGGAAATTAAAGGTAGAAAAATTGTTACAGACTGATGATTTTAACAGACTAATTGCGAAAATCAAAGAACCTGAGAGCTGTGAGAAAATGTGTCTCCTGAGACTTATGGGGAATAAGTTTTGATTGATTTTAAAGGGGGTGTTTGGTACATCTTTCTGCAAATCTTGGTGACAGGGAGCTAAGTAGATCAGGCAGGTGGAGCAAGCTTCCAGCATGTTGGTCTCCCTGTTCCTTGCAGCCCCCTGGGTTTTGAAGCTTGCCAGTTCTGTATCATGCCCTTTGTCTTCCTGATTCTGAAACTAGGCAAATTGCATACGGAAATCAGATAAGATGGCTCCTTTATGATAACATCAACTCCTTTATCAAGATCAGGTCACAACATTTACAGTGTCTATGACTAAACTGGTAACTCCTAATATATTGCTGTTTTCCTTTCTCCATCTTACTTCCTTGCTTTCTACTTAAAAGAAAAAAAAAAACCAAACAATTATAAATTTGTGTCCTGTGAAACATAAGTATAAAATTAACTAGCCAGGACAATTCCACTTATGCAATACAGTCATGAGTCCATGAACAGAAAGACAAGCTAAAAGCAAAAGCTTTAAACAGATGGAGCTTTATAAAAATTAGTGAGCAATTGGCATGCCTGTAGTTTGCCAGAAGCTAGCTGCAAGTAAAAAACATCAGAAACAGAAGCTATAATTTCTTTAATTTTATTCTTCTTTTTTATTCTCCTTTTTGCAAATTTATTTTATTTTTCTTAAAGGCAGGAAGATTAAAATCCATCATCAAAAAGAACAGAAAATGTCTATTTGACTTTCTCCAAAAAAGACAGTTAAAATTTTCTTTCTACTAAGATTGGGAATATGTTTCTTCCTTTAAAAGTGCTTATGAGACCAAAAGAAAAGGCAATACTAGAAAACATGCTTTTAAAGTCTTAATTAATCAATATTAATTAATTCAAGTGATATAACAGCTTTCTTACCTTTCTCTGTAAGCTTAATAAATGGTTTCTTTTCTGGAAGCCTGTAGAAGAAAACCACTATTAACCTAACACAAAACCTTAGGTCACACTTATGATTTTATTGTAAGCAACAGTAAAATTATCAACAACAATTCTAAAATAGTGTCCAAGAATTTTGCTATATTTTCTGCTTCACTTGTCTGAAGATTAAATATTCATGCACAAGAAGGTAATTTTAATACTGAGACAATTTATCTAGATAAGAGAGCAAAATCTGGAAGACTTTCTTCAGTTGAATTCTTCACTATTACGAAGCTAACGGTTTCCTTCTTCTGGAAAAAAAACCTGTGAGACTAACCCTTTGCAGCTTTCTGAGCTTCCCAAAGTCCACAGTTCTGAGTCGTCAACAGACAATACTTCAACCTCATGCCCCAGTAACTCTCTCACTGTGTAAGCCCAGCATTTGCCAAAGGTGAAGTGTACTACCAAGCAGTGCTCCCTCTACCTTCCTGTCGCTGTAGGGCTCATCATCACTAATACATAAAACAATAAAAAGCGTGTCCAGTCAAGCAAAACACTTCACAACCATTGTAGTGCTGTAGGCTCCACTGGGCCTGTTCACCACCTAACTGTATGAATAAACAAACATACAAATTTTGCCAGATTACATCATGAACACTGATATAGACTATCTTTGCCAATGAAAGCAATGACAAACTTCCTGTGACCAGCTTGCAACTCCTGTGCCATGCTAATGACAAAGTACATAGTTCACAGGATCTATTTAATGGCAGTGGTGGAAATCATGCAGATGAAAGCTTGCTTTCTCATAAAAAAAAACAGTCCCAGTGTAGTTGTGATAGGGTGATGTGTATGCTAACAAATTGCAGAAATGTAGAACACACTGTAACCAAAACCACCTCAACATCAGTGTTAAATGTTTTTGCAAATCCTTTCCCATTTAATTCTCCAAAATAGTAAACACACAAAAACCTGAAGATAGAAACAAGTGTGACTCACCAAAGAGAACGAACACAGGTCATTAGTACTGCAAGTGCCTTTTCCAGGGGACCATTTGCTGGGGAGCACATGATGCAGGACATAGTATTCAAGATTTAATTTATGAACTGCTTTTAATAACTTTAAACTCTGTTCAGCAATAATAGTCTACATTTTTTATACAAACACAACCTGTGACCGTTGTTTTTCTTAACAAGTTATTTGTTAGGATAAAACCATTAGATGAAGTAACCACTTCAGTTCTTTTGATTTATTCAGTTACTTTTATGCTCTTCATTTTGACATCAGTTAAAAATAGTGAGAGTAGCATGGCACAATTCTGATGACAGTTAACAATGGTAAAACAGTTAAGTTGCCTCCAGCTGGCTCTTTTGAAATACAGACTGTCCTTGATGTTCATGTCTAGTAGTTTGCTACCACTGGAACAGCTGATGATATGTGGTAGCTGACATTACGGTGCATTGAATTATTTTCCCTCGCAGTGGCTGACTCTGAAGAGTCCTCCTCGTGATATGCACATGAAAAGCCTATAATTCTTTGAATATGTGTATTAATATCTTGGACAAATATTTGTTCAAGTCTGTCTTGAACATAAGTCACACTATTCTGCAAGTGTTCAGTGCACACTGCAGTAAATGAAAATTATGCTAGTACCTCTGTAAATGATCACAAGCTGCAGGTTTTCTACTCTGTAGCTGGAGGAATGTGTTGCTTTTAAGGGTATATGAAACTTGGAGATACCCTTGAGATTTTAAGTCACTGTTTTCTCATTATTTTACTATTTCTTTCATAATATTTGCTACTGAGATTATTATCTCAGCAATTGAAATTAATTTAAGCTTCATCTGTTTTTGAAAAAAAAAAGTAACAGTTGCTGACAAGAAATGTGAAAGCAGAAATGATTCAGTTATGAAAGAGGAATAGAAGCCCTCATAGTAATTACAATTTAAAGATTAATCTCCTCTGTTCTGAAGAACCCTTGTATTTGGAAATAGTATCATAGAGTCAAAAAAGTCTAGGACTTTTTCAGAAACATAAGGTCTTTCTTTTTTCCACTGCACTTGATGCTGCGTGAACTTAACACAGGTCTTCGAAACACTTGAACTGTTGAGTGGAAGGTTTAAATTTATCACTTTGTAGTCACAGAAAATGGGCCACAACTGAAATATATCACCAAATCCAGTTGTGATTTGTCTTTGTTCAGCAGTGGTATTGTTTGTAACAAGATATTGCACTCGTTAGTTATACATTCACTGTTTTACTCTAAGGAGATGAGAGAATGACCTAGATCTACAGACCGATACAATAGGTAAAACATTGTTCTATAGCAATAAGGCCAAATATACAGAATCAGCAGCCCTAAGTGCATTTTACTAGAGCAATCGTATCTGAAGATATGCACCTCCTCAGAAGGTACAGAGGAAGTGGGTTACTCCATTTATGACTGTAGCACAGAAAGCTTTCTACTACTCTCCTCAACAAACAAGGCCTCTTGTCCCTCAAGAGATTCAACAGTACCTCCCAGTTTGGTATCACCAGCAAACTTGCTAATGGTGCATTCAACTCCTCCATTCAAATCATTGATAAATATATTGAACAGAACTGGCCCTAGAATTGAATCCTGCAGAACACTGTTGGTGACTGGTCATCAGCCAGATGTAGCCCCATTCGCTACAGCCCTTTGGGCCCTGCCATTCAACCAGTTTTTCACCCAGTGCACCATGAACCCACTCATCTCACAGCCAGACAACTTGTCCAGAAGGATGCTGTGAGGGACAGTATCAAAAGCCTTGCTAAAATCCAGAAAAACTACATCCACCGCCTTCCCTTCATCCACTAGGCAGGCGATCTTATCATAGAAAGATATCACATTAGTTAAGCAGGACTTTCCTTTTGAAATCTTATGTTGACCGTGCCTGATGATTGCATCATTCTTTAAATGCCTTTCAACAGCACCCGGTATAATCTTCTCCATAATTTCCAGGAATGGAGGTTAGACTAACAGGTTTGTAGTTCCCTGGGTCTTCTCTCATGCCTTTTTTGTAGATTGGAATAACACTGGCTAGCTTCCAGTCAGCAGGGTCTTCCCAAGACTCCCAAGACCTTTGGTAGATGATTCAGAGGGATCCTGCCATAACATCCGCTAGATCCTTCAGAACTTTGGGATGAATCCCATAAGGCCCCATGGACTTGTGAACATTCAGTTGATACAGCTGGTCCCTTGCAATTTCAGTGTCCACAAATGGAAAGTCACTGTTCCCACACTCATGGTCCTCTGATTCAGGGGACTGGTCAGCCGAAAGTCTATCAGTTTTATTAAATACTGAGGCAAAACCAAAAATTGAATGCCTCCGATTTTTCTTCATCCCTGTTAATCAGATGATCATCTTCAACAAGTATCGGTCCAATGTTTTCTTTGGACTTCCTCTTTCTATTAACGTACTTAAAAAAATGCTTCTTGTTAGCTGAAACAACACTGGCCAGTTTCAACTCTAATTGAGGTTTGGCCTTTCGTGTCTTCTCCCTGAATAAATAAACTACAGCTCTGTACTCTTCTGAAAAGCCTGACCTCACTTCCAGAGATCATACAGTTTCTTTTTCCTCCTGAGCTCCATGAGGAATTCCCTGTTCCACCAAGCTGGTCTTCTGCCCCACTTTCTTGACTTATGATGCAGTGGAATTGCCTGCTCCTGTGCTTCTCAAAGGTGGTTCTTAAAGACTGAACAACATTCATGGACTCCTAAGCCCTCAAAAGCAGATGCCCAGGGTACTCTGTTAAATAGCTCCCTGAATAGCTTAAAGTTTCCTTTCCTCAAATCAAGGGTAGCACTTCTGCTGTCTTTTTTTCTTGTTACACTGAAAATTTTAAATGCAACTATTTCATGATCACTGTGGCCAAGACAGCCACCTACCATCCCATCCCCAACAAGTCCTTCTCTATTCACAAATAGCAAATCTAGGAGGGCATTTTTCCTAGTTGATGGACTCGAGTACCTATGACAAGAAGCTATCTCCTACAAACTTCAAGAATTTCCAAGAGCAGTATGATATTCCCCGTTGATGTCTGGGAAGTTGAAATCTCCCATAAGGACAAGATCTCAAAATTTTTCTTAATTGCCTATAGAATAACTCATCAGTGCTTACATCTTGGCTGGGTGATCAGTAATAGACATCCACTACAGAATCTCCTTTGTTTTCCCCTAATCCTTACCCAGAGGCTCTCCACCACATCGTCACTAACTGTAACTGCTGTGCAATCAAACTTCTCCCTTATGTACAGTGCAACACCTCCACCTCTCCTGCCCTGCCTATTCCTCCTGAACAGCCTGTAGCCCTCCATCCCAGCACTCCAATCGTGGGACTCATTCCACCAAGTGTTGCTAATCCCAATGATATCGTAGCTCTGGGAGCTGACCAATGCTTCCACTTCGTCCTATCTTTTTCTCATACTGCATGTGTTTGTGTACAAGCATTTCAGATACACTCTTGAGGCTTCTGTGCTCCCAGGAGAAGTGTAAATATTCCAACTAGGATTGCCACCTTCGGGTGATGCCATGCCAACCTTTGGCTTACCTACTGCAATTCTGTTGGTATCCCCTTCCCCCATCAATTCTAGTTTAAAGATCAGCCCTGCCAGCTTATGCCCAAAGACCTGTTCTCACCATCAGGACAGGTGGATCCCACCAGGCCCCAACGTACCTTGTTTCTTGAAGGCTCTTCCATGCTTTAAAAGCCTCAAGTTTTTGTGGAGAACACAGTCCTGGAGCCAAGTATTGATACCCTGGGCATGTCTGTTTTTTTTGAAGTTTCCCCCCATTACTGGGAGGATTGAAGAAAATACTACCTGTGCTCACAAATTTTTTAGCATTCTTCCCAGGGCTCTGAAGTCTCTTTTGATTGACCTCACTCAGACTTTTTTTTGTGACATCATTTGTACCCACATGAAAGACCAGAAATGGATAGTAGTATGAAGGTTGAACTAGGCTTTTCAGTCTTGTGGTGATGTCCCTAATCCAGGCCCCAGGGAGGCAGCAAACTTCCCTGAAAAGAGGGTCTGGTCTGCAAATGGGTGCTTCCATTCCGCGCAGGAGGGAATTGCCAATGGGCATAACTTGCCACTGTCTCGGCACTGGTCATAATGCAGGTTTTGTATTGAGGTGTTGGTCTCTCTGATCTCGGCAAGACTTCTTGTGCAGCTTCCTCCTTATTATGCGCTTCATCTACCATACCCAGGGCCTCATACCTGTTTTGTAAGGGTATCTTAGAGGGTAACTTAGAGGGTGAGGAGGAGTTTCCCTTACCAGTCTGAGCTGCAACCTTCTTCCACCCATCCTTTTTCCTTGTGACACTGCCTTCTGTCACAAAGCAGATCCAGGACGTGCCTCTGTAGTGGATGCTCTGAATTGGCGTCTATGCATCATAGATGGCAGAGTATGGCTCCACTGATCAATGTCCCTCTCAGATTCTTGAATACTCCTCAGTCTGCTCACCTCCTCCTGCAGTTCAGCAGCCAAATAGAGCCTTTCATCAATCTGGTCACACTTCCCTCAGCCTTGCTTGCAATCACTTTCCACCTCTAGGAATATCCTGTCATACATCCCACAGCTGGAAACTTGTGTGGTTGCATGCTCTGTCTGTATGTCTGCATTGGTTCTACCACATGCTAAAAGTTCAGAAGCAGCAGGGGACACTGCTTTTTGCCCAGTGGTCACCATGCTGCCATGTGCCTGCCTGATGGGAATATATGAGAATGTTCAAGATCTCGCTGCAGTAATTGAAAACCTTTAGGTAATTTAAAGTGAATAAAAGCCATTTATATGCCTTTCTTCCTTACTAGAGTCTATTTACAAGAGAACTCTAACATATAGATATAGAGATGCTGAAAAAATGGAAAGTGTTACATTGTTCACAAAAATTGCAATGAGTGTAAATGGCATATCTGGTAGGAAATATCAGCTTTTAACAATAGCTGACCAGCTAATGACCAGCTTCCCTTGTCCTTTTTTCCTTTCTTCCCCTTCCCTCTTTTTTTCTTCCTTCTGTGAATCCCACTGTATGTATTGTATATATAAAATATGTAGCTCTCTGGCCATTTCACTGAAATTATTAAAATGAATCCACTGCTAACACAGGAAAAATCTGCCCTAAAATTTTCCTGTTGATCATGTTCTCTTCATAGGTGGAATGAAGAATACGTTTTCTAAGGAAATTTGAAAAATATAATTGACTTATTCTAATGAAATCCTTTCCATGATAAGAAGAACATTTTATTTTTAATTTATTTGAAGCCCAAATTCTCCAAGAGTTCTTCTCTGAGCTCCATGGTGGAATAAGTAATTCTGTACAACCCCTGGAGGGACCGTGTTGGAGCACGTATTTCAATGTAGACCATGGGAAGGCCCCAGGCTGGAGCAGGGGACAAGTGTGAGGAGGGAGTGACAGAGAGGAGCTGTTATGGACTGACCGCAATCCCCATTCTCCATTCTCCTGCACCTCTCGGAGGTAAGGAGGTAGAAAAGTGTGGAATGAAGGAGTGATGATAAGTCTGGTTTAAAAAAATGAAGGGGGAGAAGGGATAGTGCTATTTTAATTTTGTCTCCTTTCTTACTACACAACTCTATTTTAATTGGGAATAAGTAAAAGTAATTTTCCCCAAGTTAAGTCGAGGATGTTTTTCCCATGATGGTAATTGGTAAGCGATCTCCCTGCCATGTGTCAATCCATAAGCATTTTTATCTTATTTTCTCCCCTGTCCTGTTGAGGAGGAAGAGTGACAGAGTGGTGGGTGGGGTCTTACAGATGGCCAAGGTCAAAGCACCATATTCCTAGACAATAAGAGCAACAAGTCTTCTAGAGTCCCCAGGTGATCAAAGCAAAACAGTAAAACAAACAAACAAACAAATGCTGCCACTCACAGCAAAAGAGACCACAACAGAGGAATGACAGCTGTTCTTTTTGAGCAGATTTTTGTACAATGCAGAAGAAAGTAAGGAGATTTCAACCTTATATTTGTCTGTGTGTGAGACTCATTAAGGGAGCTACCTTAAGATTGACTTTGAAAATGTTCTGGAACTATGCAAGATGAACTGTATTGGGTTGCTAGAGCCAAACAGTATTCTCCCAGGAATCCTAGAACTCAGAAGGGAAAGTGAATTAGTAGGCATGGATTACCTTAAAATTGTCCCAACACATGAGGATAGTGTGTCAAGAAATGTGATGTTGATTTTTTGAAAAGGTTCCAAAAGAGATATGGGAAAGGACAGGTCTGTAAGCCTGATATCCATAGCCAGAAAAGTAATAGGAACTATAATAAAAAGTAGAATTGATGTCCACCTGAATCCATGTGATGTATTAGGGAAGCATTACTGTTCTTATAAAGAGAAAATCTTGCCTTAGAAAGATTTGAGCCATCTGAAATGGGAATAAACTTTATTTCTATTCCAAAAAGGCTTTTAAAATTCTGCTAACAAACAAGAGTTAAAAAAAAAAAAAGTGACATGGTGTAAGTGGGGAGGTCCTTGTGAATGAGTAATGGTTTAAAATAATGGAAGCAGAAGGGTAGAAGAAATGACTATTTTTTCACAAAGAAGAAAGTTTACCAGTGAAGCTCTTCAGTGACTTGTGTTGGAATTTATACTGTTCAATGACCCCATAAGTCATCTGTAAACAGGTGTGAATAATGAGATGACACATTTTCCTCATTATATTGAGTTATTTAGGGAGAATTTTGAAAAATTCTTGAAGGTCTTTTTGAAATTATTGACAGAGTAATAGAACAGCAGAGGAAATCCTGTATAGATTAGTATAAAACTAAGGAAATGGGGGAGAAAACATAGGAAACTTCCTATATAAAATGATTCATTCTTACCTGACATTTCCAAGCAGAATCTTGGATCTTTGATAAATACTTCAATAACAATGCTATCTCAGTATTCAGGAACAGAAAAGCAGCTTAAATGTTAGGAATTAGTATAAAAGGAGCAGACAAAAAAGTTATTCTTACATATAAATTCATATTTCATTCATATTTTGGATAAAGTGTGCTGTTCTTGTGCCATCAAAACAGAAATAGACAAAATGAAATATTCCCAGAAGGCCAATAAGAATAATGAGAAGTTTAAAATTGCTTCTATACAAAAAATGCACAAGTAACGCAGCTCTCTCCAGCCTAGAAAGACTGAAGAGAACATAACAGAGGTGTATAATCTTACGAGAGGCACAGATAGGTATATAAACATCATCTTCACCATCTCTTTCTGCACAAGAATTAGGAAGCATGAGACAAACCTGATAGAAATTTGGTTCTAAACAAAATTGTATGGTACTTCATTGATGGGATAAATATTCTGCGGAACTCTTTAGCAAAGGATATCACAGATGCTAACATTTTATATGAGCCAAAACACGGCAATTGCGTGAAAGAAAATGTATCAGTGATTATTACATAAAGCATACTTGACTCAGGAGGTTCCTGAACTGAGAGGTGGTGAATGTTGAAAAAATATTTAAGTGTCATATATGCTTGTCCTGCCCTATACTTTTCAGACATCTATTTTTGGCCACTGTTGGAGATAGACGGTTAGACTAGACAGACCTTTAGTGTAACCCCAACTAGATGATTTTACATGCTGTCAAAAAAGCACAAATGAAACAAAAAACTGCCCCTGCAGGGGGCATGTTCACAAGCATACTGGGTCTCTGCTTTGAAACAAGGCTTCCTACAATCTTGCTAGCACAGGAAGAGGCATAAAAAAGAATAAACAAAATATTATGGGATATTTGTGTATCTCTTTTAGAGTCTGATCTAAGTCCAAGTGAAGTCACAAAGGATCCCTCCATTCATTTCAGTGAATACTGGTCATTTCAATGGAAAGGTAAGTGCAGACAGTGGACAAAAATCTGTATACAGAACGTAATACTATAGAGATGCATTTACTTGCAGAAGATGTTAACAGCAGCCTGTACTCATAGTATTCTCCAAGTACAACAAATGTGTTAATGTGTTAATGATTTACACTGAGTATAATAAATACAGAAGGAGCTGCAAACAAAAACCATCCTTTTGTGATCCTCTTCCTTGGCAATGTATGGCAGGCATGGCAGGCAACTCTCTGCATGCTACAGGCTGTAGTCATCTTGTACTTGATTTTCAGCTTACTACTAGATTAAGCCATTAGCAGCTCTCAGTGCTTGAGATGTAGCTGTATCTGTATCTGCATCTGCATGTACATTTGTACAGCACTTAGGAGTTATCAGTTCCTAATAAAAACATTTGCATTTCTTGTAATGCAATCCTATAAATTCATTTAGTATTAGCTGACATAAAAGCACTGAGAAGGTTACAAAAGCCAAAGTACATCATGCACAAACCAAAAACAAGAAACAAACCCACTTATTTTAAATCAGCAGTTCAGTATGTATTTCTCCAGTTTTATATAACCATCTAGAAGACAGTTTATGTATGCAAAATAGTATGCCAAATGCCGACACAAAATTTAGTTACTGGTTTTAAAATATCATTAAAAATCAGATGCTTGAACATCACATTTACAAAGTAGTAGAGAGACAGGTGGATGGCAAAAATGGGAACTCCTCTCATAGCTCAAAATATCTTGTCATATAATTATAAAGTCACAGGAGAAGGAAGAATATTTTTAAGCAGTTATGATAGATGCTGATTTCTCTGCATACAGAAGTAAAGTATGCTTTGGGATATTTGTTAAAGTACTTGGTCAATTCTTAAGGCATGGGTTTAAAGAATAGCTGAAGGATTAGCAGTGCTTTTCCTAAGAAATACAAATTCATTTTCCTGAATCCATTTGTGCTTTTTTCTGCTAGAGTCTTAAGCCCTGAATGTGAGCTTCTTAAAATGCTTTTTTAGCTTAATACTTATTCTAGGAATCTCAGTTCTCTTATGTTATCCAGTATCCAAACTAATCATAGGAAAAAAGAATCTGCAGAAGGAGAAGTTGCTATTTATATGACAAGCTTATTATGTACTTAAGTATTTCCCACTGAATGAAAAAAACATGGGAGTTGATGCTTCTGAGAGAAACACAGGATGCCTCCTCAATTTCCTTTGTGGATTGATGGAACTGACAGTACTACTGGAGCAGTCTATAAGCTGGAAATAGATCTCCCACAAAGGCACTGCCATTTTTTTTCCTTTCCTATGTCTTTAGTAAGTTCACAAAATCATAGAATGATTCTATGACATCAGGCAGGGACAGCTTCCATTAGACCAGGTTGCTCAAAGCCCCAAAACTAATATACTTAATATCACCACCAATATTTACCACTGTCAACATGGTATGCACTAGATGTCCCTTGGGAGGCAGCCCTGAAAGGCAAAGGAGTCCAGGAAGGCTGGACACTTTTCAAGATGGAAATATTTAAGGTGCAGGAGCTGGCTGTCCCTATGTGCTGTAAGATGAGCAGGTGGGGAAGAAGACCTGCCTGGCTGAACCAAGACCTCTGGCTGAAATTCATGAAGAAAAGGAAAGTTTATGGCCTATGGAAAAAGGGCAAGGCCACTCAGGAAGACTACAGGGATGATGTGAGGTTATACAGGGAGAAAATTGGCAGGGCCAAAGCCCAACTAGAACTTAATCTGGCTACTGCTGTAAAAGAAAACAAAATATGTTTCTATAAATACATTAACATCAAAAGGAAGACTAAGGAGAATCTCCATCCTTTATTGGATGTCGGGGGAAATAGAATGAAAAAGGATGAGGAAAAGGCTGAGGTATTTAATGTTGTCTTTACCTCAGTCTTTAATAGTAAGACCAGTTGTTCTCGGGGTTCCCAGCCCCCTGAGCTGGATGATAGGGAGCGGGGGCAGAATGAACCCCCCATAATCCAAGAGAAAATGGTTAGCGACCTGCTACACCACTTAGACACACACGAGTCTATGGGACTGGATGTGATCCACCCAGGGGTACTGAGGGAGCTGGTGGAAGTGCTCACCATGCCACTTTCCATCCTTTATCAGCAGTCCTGGTTAACTGGGGAGGTCCCACTTGACTGGAAGATAGCAAATGAGACACTCATCTACAAGAAGGGCCAGAAGGAGGATCTAGGGCACTACAGATTGTCAGTCTGACCTCGGTGCTGGGGAAAGTTATGGAACAGACCATTCTGAGTGCCATGATGTGGCTCGTGCAGGAGAACAAGCTGATCAGGCCCAGTCGGCATGGGTTTATGAAAGGTAGGTGCTACTTGACTAACCTGATCTCCTCTATGACAAGATGACCTGCTCAGTGGATGAGGGAAAGGCTGGGCATGTTGTCTACCTAGACTTTAGTAAAGCTTTTGACACCATTTCCCACGGCATTCTCCTGGAGAAACTGTCTGCTCATGGCTTGGATGGGCGTACTCTTTGATGGGTTAAAAATAGGCTGGATGGCCTAGCCCAAAGAGTTGTGGTGAATGGAGTTAAATCCAGTTAGTGGCCAGTCACAAGTGGTGTTCCCCAGGTCTCAGTATTGGGGCCTGTTCTCTTTAATATCTTTATCAATGATCTGGATGAGGGGATGGAGTGCACCCTCAGTAAATTTGCAGATGACTTCAAGTAGGGCGGGAATGTTGATCTGCTTGAGGGTAGGATCCCTCTGCAGAGGGATCTGGACAGGCTGGATCGATGGGCTGAGGCCAGTGGTATGAGGTTCCACAAGGCAAAGTGCTGGGTCCTGCACTGGGGTCACAACAATCCCAAAACTCCGTTCAGCGGTACTGGCTTGGGGAAGAGTGGCTGGAAAGCTGCCTGGCAGAAAAGGACCTTGGGTGTTGGTTGACAGCCAGCTGAATATGAGCCAGCAGTGTGCCCAGGTGGCCAAGGCGGCCAATAGCATCCTGGCTTGTATTAGAAATAGTGTGGCCAGCAGGACTAGGGAAGTGATAGCTGCCCTGTACTCGGCACTAATGAGGCCGCACCTGGAATACCGTGCTCAGTTTTGAGCCTCTCACTACAAGAAAGACATTGAGGTTCTGGAGTGTGTCCAAAGAAGGGCGACAAAGCTAGTGAGGGGTCTATAGCACAAGTTTGGAGAAAAGGAGGCTGAGGGGAGACCTTATTGTTCTCTACCACTACCTGAAAGGAGCTTGTCGTGAAGTGTGGTTGGTCTCTTTTCCTAAGTAATAGGTGATAAGATAAGAGGAAATGGCCTCAAATGACACCAGGTGAGGTTTAGATTGGATATTAGGAAAAAATACTTCACAGAAAGGGTTATCAAGCATCGGAACTGGCTGCCCAGGGAAGTGGTTGAGTCGCTATCCCTGAGGGTATTTGAGACATGTAGATGTAGCGCTGAGGGACTTGATTTAGAGGTAACTTGGCAGTGGTACATTAACAGTTGGACTTGATGATCTTAAAGGTCTCTTCCAAGCATAATGATGCTATGATTCTATGATAAAATGCGCCAGATTTACCAAATACCAAAAATCTCATCTGGATTTTAAATAAATGTTTCAGTCTGCTCAAAGTCTTCCAACAGAATAAAAGAAACAAAAACACCCGCACCCCCAGCAATAGTTAATACTCTACTGGAATATGGGGGTTTTGTGTCTGTTTTATATTTTAAAAAATGAATAAGCATTTATTGCTGGAATATATAAACATTTTTAGCTTCATAAAATCATTTTACATGGGTTGACTATACCAAATTTTCTAAGAGAACATCCTCTTTTTTAGGAAGTACTATTCACCTCAGCCTTGACAATTTTACAGATGTGAATCAACATATCTCCTAGATTTCCTTGTATAAAAAATATTAATCTATGATGACAAAAATAGCATTGATATCTTAGATGCTAATAATCTTTATGCATTTAATTATCAAGTGTATTAGTAAAATTATCTTATTTGATTAGCGGTGCTTAGGTCATCTGCTGTGACATTAACTATCTAAATATATAAGGTGGTCCAAAATTTTGAAGTGGAAATGGAGGATTTAATTGTACAGGGAAGCTTCTAAATAAAAATAAACTTACTTCCAAAGTACCCAGTGATTACAATCCAATTAATTTCCATAGAAATCGGCTGTGCCAAGGACGTCTGAAAATTTGGTTTGTTTTTTTTTAGTCCACTAGCATTAGGTATTCAAATGTTTAAACATTAAATAAAGACATAGACAATAATCCACAAATTTTTCCAGTCTTTCATAAACAAGTCACCTTCTAACCTGTTCTTGTCTAGTGACAAAATATCTATGTGTGCATGTATGAATACAATGAAAGGGAAGTAGAGGAAGAAATTGGTCCGTAAATCTCATTAATTCAGTGATTAGCACAAAGAGAAATTATCCACATGCTGAAGCACAACATTATTCTCTTACAGAAGGACGGAAAGGGTGAGCTGATGTTTGATATGCAGTATGTTAAGTCCATTTCAGTAAATGGAGTGTGTAACATTACTCAAAATTTCTTGCGTGGAAAAGGTCTGCAGTATGTTGACAATACTCATCTTTTATCTCGTTCAGCTCACAGACACTGACACATCAACAATCCCATCTTCTACCTTTTTGTTATGTTCAAAATAATAGGAAAAAAAATATTATTTCATCAATAAGCTCAAGTTCCTTCTTGCAGAATAGAATTTGAAATGGTCAAGCAGTTACTGTGTTAGATAAATGTCAGTAAATCCACTAGTCTCAAACCTCCTTCGGATTGTTTCGAGCATTTATCAGTGTTAGAGGTGTGAATCCCTGAAAATATAGTCTTAATTGCCAATATTTTGACAGAGTTTCTTTATTAGTCAACTTTTTATTTACTGTTATCAGTCTTATTTTGTGTTTATTTCAGCTGTTGCAATTTCAAAGCACCTTGAGCCAATCTTTAGAGGATTACATAAACCCCAGCAAAATGTTTCCTGCAGTCACATAGAGCTAATCTTCTGGTGGTCTAAGAAGAGTATTTGGTTGGTCTATGCACAAGTTGCAGACAGGGTTGCTCTCAAACCTATTGTGTTGTTTATTTTTTTTTTTTTAATTTAGGACCAAGTGAGAATGGATTAAGAAAACAGGAAGATTTATGGAAAAAGACTATTAATAGTGATTGCCATGGTTTCCCTGGTTACTATACCGGCAGAAGTGGGCTGCAACTTCAACTGAAATACTGGAGGGAACCTGGAGCTGATTTCCTGGCGGGGCAGTGAGGCAGAGCATCCTTGCATCCACATCTTCAGATGGCAACACATCAGGGATCCCAGGAACAGGCATATCTGCTGGGAATGGCTGCCACAGTTGTGAAAGCCAAAACTCCCAGATGGCTATGTGAAGACCAGGGAAATCATGATGCATCCTGCAAGTGGTATTTTGAGTGGTGATCACAATACCCTTCTCTGAAGAGCTGTGGCTTGCAGCCATGGGGCAATCTGCTGTAAGTGCCATTGAAAGATGCACACGAGCCAAGGTAGCAGCTGCACCAACACAGGCAGCAGGATCCAAAGTAAAGATCAAGGTAAAGATCAAAGTAAAGGGACGTATACCATATTCAGGGAATGGTATACTGAGTAAGAGGAAAAGATGAGTGATGCTCTTCAGTTTAGCAGCCACTTCAGTGGCAGCAGCAACAGCTTCCCTGTGTGAATCTGATGCAATTACAAAGCTTGCTCCCTGATGCATGGTTATTAGAAGAGAACTGTCCACTTACTAATGATTAAGGGTGTTTGTGTGTGGGGGGGTAATATGTAGCAGATCCAACGTGAATCAGCTGTGACCACTACCAAACATTATCGCACTGAGAAAAGTGTACCATATTAAGTATTTCTAGATATTTCAAACTGTATATAGAAGAGTACTTATAGTATACTTCTACAAGAAATCTGAATTTAACAGAAGTGCGTAAGACTGCAGGGACAAAGTGATTACAGTAATTAACAAATAGGAAGCTGAAAGTCTTCCCTCTAAAGCTGATACCTAAGGACTGAATCAGGTGATTCTCACTTGAAACCTTTTTGTCTTACCTTCTTCCCACTCACCTTCCTCCCACTAAACACCTCTGTGATTTGGCTTGCAAACCACAGCATCAAATCTTCATTTGTGTTTTCCTAGAGAACTGTTTTTAATTTAAGACCTTAATTCCCACAGACAGTAATTCTTTAGCAAGTACTGGGCAATGGACTACGCCAGAAGAGGCAGTGACATAGATAACAAAGTTGTCCTGATGGCCTTACTATTCAATTCAATCCTTGTTTGCTGCAGAACAGGAGACTGAAGAAGTAAAATAATCTTTTAGCTCCTGAATGTAGGTAACGGGTGGGGAAGTGACATTGGAAATCCTTTTAGTAGAGGAAGAAGTTGAGGTTTCACAGAGAAACATATGTATGTAGAAGTCAAGTTTCCCAGTAAGCTATAGAACTTTGGGGCTTTGATCTTAGACACTGAAGTGGAAGGATAACAGAACTCAGCTGGGAGCAGGTCACTGGGGGCAATCAGACACATCCGCAAGAAGATCTGGAGGTTTGTAATAAATTTCAAAAGAAATGTTCAGAGTTGTTGCAAAGAAGAAGGTGTTACAAGTTACAGGAATTATACATAGGCAGTTATGAACTTTATAAAGGATGCAAATTTCTTGGAAAAAAATAGATGTTGGGATGAGTGCACTAACTACTGGAATTGTATTGTATATAATACATGGGCAACAAGCAGAAAATTAACAAAGAAAGCCTAGCAGACTGTAAGTTTGTAAAGATTTTCAAGTCTCACTCTTTGTGCTTCAGTGTTGTGTACGTACAAGACCAGATCGACAGAACAGATACTGAATCTGGTTTTCAGGAAGAGTGATTCAAGAAAATTGGTTCACTGTTTAACTCAATTTTTTAAGGGCAAAAATGGAACACATCTTATATGTGGAACCAAGAGTTTGCTGTCAGTCCAGTTTGGGTTCTATCAGTTTAAGAGCTTAAGCTATCTAATTACTACAGAAAAGCTTCACTAACAATACAGTTAATTTTTTTATTATTTTTTTTTTCCAGACTGCACATCCTGTCACCAATGACTTCAAGGCAATGCCCATATGCCTATGGAACTCAAGACAACATTAATGTTAATAAGGATGCAGGTATTGTTTCCACTGAAGATTGCCTCACTTAAAATAGTTCCTGAAACCTTGAGAACAGGAAGAGCTGTGATCCAGGTGAAACCCTATTCTAACTGCAGGTTATGTAAGGTGCAGCAAACGGGGCCATAGTCAGTACAACTAAGCATCAGTCAGTACAAGTACATCAAGTTTTGGATGTTTCTTTCAATTTCCAGATCCCCATAAGGTAGTACTGTTAGGGAAAGAATAAGAAAGTTGGTGCAGCTGGCCAGGATTTCAAGTCTCATGAAAACCCCTGAATGTTAGGGTTATTGATGATACTTACAGCTTTAGAAGAGACAGTCTTTGAGTCAGTGTTTCTAGCAGTTTTGCCAACAAAATGTTGGTCTTCACCATAGCAGGCATTGACAGAAGGCATCATTTTGCCATTATATAAAACCTTAATGTGCCCATATCTTGTGTTCTACATACAGTTTTGGTCTCTGCATGTCAGGAAGCTGCAGCTACTCCTGAAAATCAAGGACAATAGTAGTAGCTCTGCTCAGACTGCAAAGGTATTCCACACTTTTCCTCATTCGTGAATGTGTACAGTAGTCAACACAGAGAGTACTCATGTGTGAGGGAGGCGGTTACATAATGCTGGTCCCAGTCTTGACACTACCGGTGTTGAGTTCTGTATAGGATTCCAGAACTTTTACTTATACTAATGTTAGGTGTAAAACTAAGTGGCAATTTTTTTTTTTTTGTACAATAAATAATATTGCATCTGTTTTTAAAGAGAAATTTTTGATGATTGTTAACTAATTCTACCAGAAACAGGAATTCAGGCATCTCTATTACTGCAGGTTAAAATCAAAACATGATAACACAAATAAATAAATAAAGAAAAGCAGTTCAGAGGACTGATAAACTGCAACCAATTTATCAACTGTCACTTGGATAAATGAAAATTAGTTTCCTTTTATTATTATTTAATGAGATCTTACAACTCAGTACCTCCAACCACTTCTTCTGTCTCTTCCTAGATATTTATGCCTCCTCAGTTAGAGCCTGGGCACACAAAGATTTCAGTTGGCATTTGGCATAACTGAGAAGCTAGAGCTTCAGATGGAAAATTACAAGAATGGCAGGAATAAGCTAATCAGGTCAATGGTATGCAGCAAACTTCTAAATATGTTGGAATAAAAAAACTTTTTTAGATACAACAATTGTAGCAATTCTATTATTGTATCTGAACAGTTAAATACAAAAGCAGCATCAATCTCCCATGCAGGAATATAGACCCTCTTTGGAAAAGCAAAAAAAGATGTCTGATAGATTCTACATGTCCATCAACTGCTCATCTGAATCTTAAAGAATGCAACATCTTCCTCTGCTTTAGCTTTCTCAGTTATCAGGAATATATTTGGAGGATTCTTTGACGCTTATTAATTTAAATACTCGCTATTCAATAACAAATATGTGCTTTTCTGAATAAACATCAGTTGCTGAGACTGTAAAGCACCTCAGGTGGTTATCAAGTCCCACTGGCCCCTGACTGAAGCAGGGCCACCTACAGCAAGTCACTGAGAACTGTGTTCAGTCCAGTTTTTAATATCTCTAAGGAATGAGACCCTACTGACTCCCAGGGCAACCTCTTCTAGTCTTTGATCACCCTCACAGGAAAAGATTTTTCTTATGTGTAAATGTAACTTCCTCTCTTTTAGTTTGTGCACATTGTGTTCTTCTGTCACTGGGCACCGCTGAGAACTGTCTGTCTCCCTTTACTTTGCTCCTCCTATCAAATATTTATACACCTTGACAATATCCTCTTGAGCCTGCTCTTCTGTAGGCTGAACAGTCCCAGCTCTCTCAGCCTCTCCTCATATGACAAATGGTCATCGAATCATAGAATCATAGAATCATAGAATGTGTTGGGTTGGAAGGGACCTTTAAAGGTCATCTAGCCCAACCCCCCTGCAGCAAGCAGGGACATCTTCAACTAGATCAGGTTGCTCAGAGCCTCATCAAGCCTGGCCTTGAATGTCTCCAAGGATGGGGCCTCCACCACCTCTCTGGGCAACCTGTTCCAGTGTCTCACCACCCTCATGTGAAGAACTTCTTCCTAATGTCTAATCTAACCCTACCCTGCTCTAGTTTAAAACCATTGCCCCTCATCCTATCACTACATGCCTTTGCAAACAGTCCCTCCCCAGCTTTCTTATAGGTCCCCTTCAGGTACTGGAAGGCTGCTATAAGGTGTCCCCAGAGCCTTCTCTTCTCCAGGCTGAACAACCCCAACTCTCTCAGCCTGTCTTCATAGGAGAGGTGCTCCAGCCCTCTGATCATTTTTGTGGCCCTCCTCTGGACCTGCTCCAACAAGTCCATGTCCTTCTTGTGCCGAGGGCTCCAGAGCTGGACACAATACTCCAGGTGGGGGCCTCACAAGAGCAGAGTAGAGATGGAGAATCACCTCTCTGGATCTGCTGGCCACGATTCTTTTGATGCAGCCCAGGATGCAACTGGCCTTCTGGACTGCCAGCACACATTGTTGGCTCATGTCCAGTTTTTCATCCACGAGTACCCCCAAGTACTTAATCATCCATTCACTTAATCATCTTTGTGGCCCTTTGCTGGACTTCTCCAGTAAGTCCATGTCTCTTTGTACTGGGGAGTCCAGACCCAGTACTCCAGATGTTTCTCACCAGGGCTGAGCAGAGGGGAAGGGTCATTCCCTTGACCTGCTGACAACGCTATTCCTAATGCTGTTGTCTTTCTTTGCCACAAGAGTGCATTGCTCGCCTATGGCTAATTTGTCATCTACTAGGACCCCCAAGTCTCTCTGTGCCAAGGCAATTTCCAGCTGTTCATCCCCGGTGTGTATCGGTGCCTGGGTTATTCCTCCCCAGGTGCAGGACCTGACATTCCCCTTTGCTGAACATGATGAAATTCCTTTCACCCATTTCTCCAGACTGCCAAGGTCCCACTGAATGGCATCAGACCTGTCTGGTCTATCAACCACTCCTCCCAGTTTTGCATCATTTTCACTCCTGCTGATCACAGTCCTCTGAGCCCAGCAGTTCAGCCAGTTTTCAATCCACCTCCCTTTCCACTTATCTAGACCTTATTTCTTTGTCTATCAGAATGTTACAGGAGACAATGTGAAAAGCCTTACTAAAGCCAAGATAAACAACATCCACTGCTCTCCCCTCATCCACCATGTCAGTCATCTCACTGGGCTGTCAGGTTGGTCAGCTCTTGAGAGTGCTAATAAACCAGTATATTTATTATTCAGATATGCTGATGGAAAGACTAACTGCATTGACAAAATTCTTGCATACTACCTGACAAAAATCCTGTGTAGAGTCAAATGTCATTAGTTATACATTAAAAATAGATTTTATGCTATAAAGATACATATAAAGAATCCCTCCACAGTTGTGATACAAAAAAAAAGAAAAACAAACAAACAAAACTCCAAACCAAAACCAAAACAAAAAAACCTCCCACACATGCCTGTTATTAATTCAATCTGAAGTTTATTTGTGAAACTTGTTTGCTTTGGAGACAAAACCAGTAATTCCCAGAATGACTATGAACTCACTAAATACCCTGCCACTAATGGGTTGACTTCAATAAATAAGTTAGGATGGCAGTATTAAATCCTTTGGGAACTCAGCAATTAAGCCACTATATGCAATTTACTAGACCAAAGTACTTCATCCAAATCCTATCTGTAGAAAGCATTTTCCCAGTTTTTCACTTAAGACCTCCAGAAGATCTTCTTGTATTCTAAGAGGGTCTCAAAAGCTCATTTTTCTGTGCAAATCTGGGTCACACAACACACAGCACTTTATTGAAGTGTAGGATGTTGAGTGCTTTCTAGACTTCAGTAAGTAATTTCTCCAGCAGTAAACTTTAATATGCCTTAGAGCATTAGCTTAACAAAATATGACAACAGCTTAACTTCATAGTAATCTTTTTCATCCGTGTATAGTTTTTATATTATAACTCATATAACTACTTACTCCCACAGTTGTTAAATTTACCTTTATCAGTCTAATAGGATGATTTTTTTTCCATCTAAATTGCATGCTGACATACAGCACTGTTGGACTGGTGGGACTGGTGGGGGACAGAATTCTTTGAATATAAGTGCTATTAATTAAATAGTATGATAACTGGAAATGTTCTAATTAATTTTAGATTTTGGGTTCTTATATCATCGTTAGTGGTTTTGGCCCATAGTCTGCATCTAGAAAAAGTCACATGATACCAGGATAGGTTATAGCAGGAATTGGCCTAACTCATAATTTTAGAATGTCTACAAATGTAACAGAGAGATACAGCACTTTCCAGAGACCAGTAGCCCACTTAATATGGATTCAGCTTGGATATTGAAAGCTGAGAGAAATTAACTTTCCACGTGTGTGAGATTAGTTTACCAGGGAGAATCAGGTCACAGGTCAAAAAAGAAAAAAAGATGGCCATGGAACAAAAAAAAAGAAGACAAAAAGACTTCTTAATCATAAGGAAAAGAAAGCATTATCCAGAAAGGCAAAGATATCTCTGTCATTAGTGGTCATTAAAAATAGACAGGACAAACATTTCTCAGGAATGACTTGGTTACAATTAAATGTGTCTTAGGCTGCGGGATGAATGGGAAGACTTCAAACCTCTGAACACTGCCAGGAGGCAAGGTGAAGAAGCTCGGTCACCCACAGGAAGTTTTGTCAGTCTAGTCAAAACCATCAAAGATATTTTCCATAAATGGTCACGAGGTGCAGAGCACAGTAAGAACAGAGCTTCTCCAAAGTGTATCAGGTTGAGGTGAGAATTCCTCTGTCAGATCTGTCACAGACTCAGTTAATATGAAATTCTAATTCCATTAAAATACCAGTAAGTTGAAAAGTACTGTTAATGTATGTGTTTCACCTCATATAGTGATGGAATGAATTTGCTTTTGTTTTTCTGTTATTCTATCAAAATTAATTATATTTAGGATGTTGCACAATGTGTTAATGTTGGGAATCCAGATTGTATTTTTTAATTATTCAAAAAGCTACAATGGATTTAGGCCAGGACCGTGCATCTCTTGGATTCTAGCAAAATCTGGAATAAGCCCAATCAAGTGGACATAATCGACATTTACAAATGGTGACAGTTCACACTACATTTAACTTATTTTTCCTATTTATTTTAATGTGACAGACAGCAAAGGAGACTTAACTATGGCTTTTATAACAGCTTTCCTATTATTTCAGACTTCCTGTGCTTGAATAACAGTTTATTCCAGACCTGTCCAGCTTCCTTTGCTTGATCCTGCAGCAAAGTCGTAATAATCCTATTGGTAACATTACAGGCTGTTGCTATGGAAATTAATGTATTATCTCAGAAAAATGACAGATGGGTTGAAGAGGGAACAAGCCCATACTTAAACACTGATCCTTACATGACTAGCTAATCCCTAAACGGATGTCACTTAGGGAGTAGCTAATTTCAAAGACTGGTGAAACCATATGAGCAACCAGAACTGCAGAGGACAGAGGATATGCTAAATATTTTGCCTGGAAAGAGTTAAATTTTCTCTGCTTCATTTCCACTTGTGGCCCACATTGCTTTTCTCTCTACATGTTCCAGACAACCTGTAGTAGGTCAGGAACTATCATGAGGTAGCAGGAGTTCAGCACTATTGTGTGTGTAGCTTAATACTAGCTTCCCTTCGTCCCCCGCTCTGTGAATTATGTCACTAAAGAGAGAATTGATTTCCAGGACAAGGCAGCAGCAATAAAGTAGCTGTCATTTCCTGATACACTTCAGATTAAAAAACAGAAAGCAAGCACAGGCAATGTGTATTACTTTGCCATCACACAAATTGGAATATTTTCTGTCTTTAATTGTTGAGGTTTATTCTTTCTCTTAAATTTAAACAAAAGCATTAGGGCTTTTTCCTCACGGCAGTGTAAACCAGGCTAAATTATGGAGAATGCAACATATAGAAAGTGGAAATTGCTCAAGAAGGCCAAAATCGGAATGTGGATTAGAAACTCCTCTAGGACAGAAGTACCAACAGGGAAATGGGTCAGGGAAGCAGAATGAGAAATACAGTGTTGGACTTTTAAAGGAGAAAAGAACAACTGTGGCATGGAAATATTGTTTAAGACTGACAAGTGATTATTGATTTTCATTCAATATAGAAAATCTTTTTCTTTCTGAGAAAACAGAGGGAAAAATAAAACAGAAGATTTTTTTTCCTATTAAGCAATACTACATTTGATGATTTTGATTATTTTGTCTTTAGAATCATTTGACTGTTTTTTCTAAATCATGTAACAACATATTCTTCTTTGATGGTGATTTTTTTAATATTTCTTGGCGACTAATAATGATATTGCAACAACTGTCAAAAACGTATTATTGGTAAATAATTAGGAAAAAAAAGATCACCTGGCAGTGATGCTAGCAAAATGCTGAGAATTAAAAGTATCTCCTCACAATGCTTTGAGTAGCAGCGAGAATCACTACATATAAAAATGTATGAAAGTAAATCTGAGTCACATCAGTAAATAACATATTATTTATAGATTATAGTAAAGATTATAATGAAAATGTGTGTCAGAACAAGGACTTGATTTAAAATCTTCAGAACTGAAAGCCAGTGAATTAAATTATGTCATAATTTTATTCCCAAAAAACAAGAATTCCACAAGAGTAAGCTATTATTTGAATTTGAAACTGCTATGAAAGTTGGATATATCTTCTGCAGGTCATATCCATAACACCTGCACTGACCCATTCTTTGACCTAAAATTCAATGAAACAAATAAGCAAAAGCCCCACCATCCACACCCCAGAGAAAAGCTGTGCAGTATAACAAGCAGGATTAGAAAACATGGGTTGATGGGTCATGCCAGACATCTACTGTGTAACCACACACATCATGCTCTTTGCTACTTTGTATTTTATTTTTTATTTTTATGTAAAGTTAATCGGGTGGATATAGGAGACATTAAATTCTGCAGTTTTATTTAAGCATCTGTTAGGGACACAAGTGAATATAAGAGAATGGCTCCCAATGGACTACTGTTTTTGCTGTTAGGTGAAAGTCACAGATAGGTCAGAGCCATTAGGAACAGATAATAATGTTGTTAAGTGAGTAAAAAGCAAAGGTGATGTCCAAAGAACAGTGTAATGGGGAATGCAATATAAAGTAGACTTGGCCTGTCTTTGATGCTCCCTCTATGAACAGAGAATTTCTGTGATTTTTCTTCTTATATAAAGGTTGAAAGACTGTTACGTGGGTCAAGGATAACATTAGTAATAATACTTTGATCAGATTTGTAACTTTTCTTTCAAAAGAAATGGTAATATTTGGTCCTGACAAGACAGTTACAATGATCAAATATTTGTGATATCATTAGGAGTTGATTATATGCTCTTCTTCCAGGAAGTGAGCATGCAGATCATTTGAATGTGAGATAAATTTTTTGATAAGCTAACTTCTAAGATAAAGAGCATCAACAGATGTGCTGACAGAAGGAAACAAAGGGAGGCAGAAGGAATTTAGTGTCACAAGTATTTATTATGCAAAAGGTAGAGTGGAGTCTTCTGCAAGTCAGACTCTAAAGTTGCCCTGTATTTCTGAACAGCATTGCCTGGATACCTTTGAAACTGAAAAGAATGCAAAAGAGATCTCATGCATTAAAGTATACTTACAGGATACCACAGGAACCCTGCAAATTTTCTAAACTGAAGTTACACCTCACAAACAAATACACAGCAAACAAAGGGTTTTAAAGTATTTGATTCAATAACTTACATTGATTGTCAATGCATTCTCAATGCATCTGCATTTCAAATGATTCACTTTTAAGCCAAATATTCTGCAGTTATGTTTGCAGTGTGGTACTTCAAGGCTGTAAAGATGATTCATATCAATTAATATAGGTTTAGATCAGAAAAGCTACAGGTTTTTTCATACAAGGCTTCAATGCAGGAGGTCTTAAAGAGATCTTAATTTCCTATCCTTATTTAAAAGGTAGAACTTTGATAACATACCTTACATCGAAGTGTTAGTAGAATAGGTTTCAGTACAAAGCATTGAAATGAACAGAAACATAATAGAAAAATTAAAATATATAGAAACAAAATACTATTAATCACAAAACTCTAAAAGAACTCAAATATAGAACTATCAGATTACTGCTTGTCATGCATGATGCAATATTTGAAAGGGAGTAGATTACGTAAGATGATAGAAAGGACTACAGACAAGCAGCACTGATCTCTGTACTGGATAAGTTGGTAGAAACAAGCTAAGAATAGACCTATGTACATTGATAAGTGACATTCTGTGAAAGATAGAACACAGCTTTCACTGAAGGAAGTCAAGAATCAAAACCTGTTCAAGTTCTATGACAACATCTTTCAGATAAGATTTATTGGGATGATGTAGACTGCTTGGATTTCCAATAAACTCTTATAAGTTACCTTAACAAAGGTTCTTAAAGAGACTACATTTTCATTGCAAGAGGAGGGTAGCTGTCTCATAGATTTGTAACACAAAGTTTTGGGGAAGAAATAGGAAAAAACAGGAAATCAAAGCTGCAAAGAAATAAGTTTTTTACAATGGAGATTTCCCACAGTGCTTTTCAGGCATCTGTGCTGTGCACAATACTATTCAAACTACTCATAAATAATGTGGAAAATGGGATAGAGGGAGGTGACAACAAGCCTGCTGACAATACAAAATTAGAACTACGTACGGAGAGCCTCGGAGGGATCCTACAGTTGTGAATGACTGGGTGATAAAAATGGCAAATGAGACCCAGCATTGATAAATGCAAAATAATGTACACAAAGGGGAAAACAACCACAATTATACATATACAGCGATAAGCTCTAAATCACTATTAACATTCAGGAAAGAGGGCTTAGTGTCATTATGGATGGTTTTATGAAAATATCAGCTCACTGTTTGGAAGTAGTCAAAAAAGTAAGGTAAAATGTTGTGGATTACTAAAAAAAAGAAAACAAAGTATTTTGTTATGTCATCATTTCAATTTCTGTTGGGTCTACATCTTGGATATTGGCTATTGCTTTAGCTTTGAGAGGCTATTCCCTCTGAAAATCATGTAGAAGATCTAGAATCAGTGCAGAGAGAGAGAAAAGATCAGATGTATGGGGAGTTTCTACATGACAAAAATTAAATATCTCATGGTGTCTAGTTGTCTAGTTTAGATAAACTATGTGGAACAGGTGATGTATGAAGCGTATAGGAAGTCAGACATGTCTTGCAGAAAATGAATAGGCAGCATTTATTCTCTGTTTTTCCTAAGAGTTTATTGCACAGCTGAAGTAAAATTGGCAAAAGTGCTGGGTTGACCCTGGCTGGATGCCAGGTACCCACCAAAGTCACTATATCACTCCCCCTCCTCAGGTGGACAAGGGAGAGAAAATATAACAAAAGGTTTGTGGGTCAAGAACAGTCCAGGGAGAGATCACTCAGTAATTACTGTCCTGGGCAACCAGGCTCCACTTGGGGAAACTGGCTTAATTTATTACCAATCAAATCAAAGTAGGGTAATGAAAAATAAAACCAAATCTTAAAGCACTTTCCCATTACCCCTCCCTTCTTCCTGGGCTCAGCTTCACTCCTGATTTTCTCTATCTCTTCCCCCTGAGCGGTGCATGGGAATAGGGAATGGGTGTTGCAGTCAGTTCATCACACTTTGTGTCTGCCACTCATTCCTCCTCAGGGGAGGACTCCTCACATTCTTCCCTGCTCCAGCGTGGGGTGTCTTCCACGGGAGACAGTCTACTATCAACTTCTCTAATATGAGCCCTTTCCACAGGCTGCAGTTCTTCATAAACTGCTCCAGCAGTGACCCACAAGGTCACAAGTACTGACAGCAGACCTGCTCCAATGTGGGCTGCTTTCTCCACAGGTTCACAGGTCCTGCCAGGAGCTTGCTCCAGCATGGCCTTCTAACGGGGTGACAGCATCCTTCAGGCATCCACCTGCTCTGGTGTGGGGTCCTCCATGGGCCTCAGGTGGACGGCCTGCCTCACAATGGTCTTCACTATGGGCTGCAGGGAAATCTCTTCTCCAGTGCCTGGAGCATCTCCTCCCCCTCCTTCTTCACTGACCTTGGTGTCTGCAGAGTTGTTTCACATATTCTCACTCTTCTTTTCAGCTGCAGTTGCACAGGGCTTTTTTCCCCCTTATTAAATATCACAGAGGAGCTACCACCATCAGTGATTGCTCAGCCTTGGCCAGTGGTGGGTCCATCTTGGAGCTGGCTGGCTTTGGCTTTATCGGACATAGGGGAAGCTTCATGCAGATTCTCACAGAATCTCACGTCTACCCTGGTAGCATCCCTGCTACCAAACCGTTGCCATTCAAACCCAATATAGCATATGCGAAGCTCTTTTCCAGGTATGTATAACCAAACTATGGAATTTGTTAATACAGAAAGTGCATATGAAGAGTTCAAAAATGATTAAACAAGTTCATTGAAGAAATGCCCATGTATTAAATATGGTGCTGTGGATGCAGCCTCAGGAGTGGGAAGTCTCAGAACCATCATCAACCAGACACTGGAGCCAGAGGGAAGGTGTTCACTGCTCCCCATATTCTTTTCTAATCATCTGTCACAAGGCACAGAGAGAGACAGGAAAACTTTACCATGGCCTAGTATGACTGTTTTTATATAAGGGACAAGCTGTGGAAAGGATTAGCTAGACAGGAATGAAAGTCCTGATCTCAAATACATGGAAGTCAACAACTGGAATCCCATCAGTGTCAGTAGCTTTGGCCCAGACCTGCGTCTTCCTCTCCACCCTTGCATTGCCATCCCCTGTCTGGAGGCACAGGAGGAACAGCAGCCCTCTGCACCATTAAGTTGCACTAGAGACTTTCAAAGAGGCTTAAGATGCTCATGAACCTTCCACAGGTCATTTGTGCTGGCATGAATTTCAGCTAACAGGACAAGTCTGCCTGCCAGCAGTGCTCAGCACACATAGGATGTAATATCAAGGGTTGTGACCTTCAGAAGACAGGCTGCCAAAACAACTCTCTTCCGTGCACTTCCTAAGCATTATTCTTTTTCAGCAGCTGTGAAGAGACTATAAGTTAAACTGGGCTTCAATATTAAGTTTAACTGCGTGGGGCAGATTGTTTTCTCTGATCATTTTCCACCTGGCTTTCTGATATTCCTCAGTTTTGTTCTTTGTGCCTATTCATCTAAGTTGTTTACTTTGCAGGTCTATCAGACAGACATTATGCATATTTGTTTCAAATAGGCTGAGGAAGACAGCTTTGTAAGCCTTTGCTCCTGTACTTATGTGTAGTGTAAGAGACATCCAGAGCTATCACAGGAAAAATGATACCATGTTTTGAAAGGAAGAATGTTTGTTTCATTTTACCTCCATCTGCTTTAAATATCTTTAATAAACATCTTGTTATAACATCTGAGTCCTAATAAGTGCAAACTAATTTTCACTTGGAAAGAGAGCTGAACTGTTTCACTGCAAAGACCAGTGTAAAGAACACCTGTGCTTTTAAACATTTTTTGTAAGAGCTTTTTATTATTATTTTTTTAATAACTGCTATTTTTTTTAATAATTGCTTAAAACTCCAAACATATTTCAACAACTTAATAGCTGAAAGCTTCCTTCTATAGCAGAACCCAAGATCCCTGGAATTTGATAAAGATAGAAGTGATGTAGCTTTAAGATAAACATCAATTGTTTCATAATTTAGAAAGAAAAATCAAAGTTTTCCCCCTACACACTCTGTAAACAGCTCTTAGTTTCTAAACCCATCAGAACATTAATCTCTTTTTATGGGACAGAGCGTTGCTGAACACTGTGCAGCTATGCCTTGGAGGAAAGGTAGTGCCTTACCTTGTTACCTATACCACTAAATGAAGCTCTCCTACAAATGATCAGGCAAGGACTGACAGCTACTTTCTGAAAATAATTGAAGACTTCACAAGGGATTTTGCAAAATACCTTGAAAGATCTGATTTTCCTTCTTGGAGGGTCAAAAGCTGGATTATATCTAATTTGTAATTCAGGCTACCATATGCTGAGACTGTATACTGACATTTGCAAAGGGAAAGATTTCTTCTGCCTGAACCCTTGCCCAAGATTTTGGGTTTTACCAGGCAGAAGAGAGGCAAGGCTCTTCAGCCCTCATGCTCTGAGCATTACATCTCTTCCATCCATACTCAGGGAGAACTGGAAAGATACAAATATAGAAATATCAGGGTTTGCAGTCAGCAGATGCAGAGCTGAGCCTGGATGCCACAGCCCAAGTAGCTTATTCTCCCATTTCGCTCATGGTCATATCTGTATCTGCTCATGCATGGTGCAGGCATGGTACCCAACCCCACATATCTTGGGCTTTCCATTACTCACTCACAAGCAGCCACATTGCTCTGCATCTCCCTTTCTTCCTCCACTCACCCCCTCCATATACTGTGGCATTATCCTTTATTTGATCATTTTTGATCATCGGGAATATGGTAACAATGGTAGAAATCACTTTTATGATACTTTTCCTTAAAAAAAAAAAGTCAGTCATCTTGTCAGATGATTGCGAGGTTTCCATTTATGCTTTAATGAAACTTCAAACAAACATTTTATGAGAAATTTCTGACAAAGTTAATGCAGATAGCTTTTCAAAATATATTTTCTTTGGAAAAAAATAAAAATAGCATCAAAATAAAATGTATAAAAGCATTCATATTTACCTGGGTGGTTTGCATAACCAATCTCACTTCAGAAAATAAGATAACATTTTTTAATTTCCTTTAAACCTGGAAAGATTTGAGTTTAAATTCTTTAAAAATGTGATAATGGTGATAATTTTCAATGAAAAAAGGAAGAGAAGGGAAAAAAGAAGGAAACAGGAGACCTGGTTACCAGGGATATGGAGAAAGCTGAGGCACTCAATGACTTTTTTTGCCTGAGTCTTCAACAGCAAGTGCTCCAGCCACACCTCCCAAGTCACAGAAGGCAAAAGCAGGGATTGGGAGAAGACCTGCCCACTGTAGGAGAAGAACAAATTCAAGACCATCTAAGGAACCTGAAGGTGCACAAATTCATGGGACCTGACGAGATACATCCGGAGGTCCTGAGGGAACTGGTGGATGAAGTTGCTAAGCCACCAGCTGTCATATTTGAGAAGTCATGGCAGTCTGGTGAAGTTCTGACTGACTGGAAAAGGGGAAAAATAGTTAAATAATAAGGATGCTTAAAACAGAATAATTCGTTCTTTTTTCCAATAAAACATACATTAAACCTTCACTCAGAAATAAGTTTAATTAATCTAGTTAGAGTTATAATCTCTGTGTCCATCCAATTTTTTTTTAATATTTATGCACCTTTTTCTCTAGACAAGCAAGCTAGTTATGAGCTGGAAAAGAATATTGTAGATTCAGCCTTAAACATTTCTTAGAAAGCTAATTCCCCAACTTGTCTTGACTTACTGAAATCTCTGTGCCATTAAACAAAAAAAACTAAAGTTCTTTGGCCTCCATGAAAAGAAATAAAGGGTATATCAAAATATCTAAACAATTGATCAGATTTGGATTAGTTAGCAAACATTTCCTTTTTCCATCTTGGTAATAGCAGACTAATGAAAATGATTCATTAATTTTTATTCAAATTATTATGTATCACCATGGTACCACTACTCCTGATTTGGTAAAGCCAGTTATTATGATTGTATGAACTGATTTTGTCAGAAAACATTTTGAAAAGCTGAAACTATACCATTAACACAACTATTTATACTGAAAAGTAATACTATGATCAACTACAGTATTTCAGTCATGTCAGACTTGATTGTAGAGATACATCATTCTGGTTTTATTCAAGACACTTCAAAACACAAAAATGTAAGGGCACAACTTCCGAACTGTCAGTTACTGTTGAGATCTTGAGGCTTGACTTAATAACTACCCTTTTTCTCGTAAGTTAAAAAGCATAAGTTTCATTGAGCATCAGTGAGACAGAATCAAGCGTTTGCAACTTTAATGTCTATTTTCCTTAAATCAGACTGTGTGCATTTAGTACTATCAGTCACCAACCAAAGGTCATACATAGTTACTGTCCCATTATAACATATAGCTCAATGGGATACATCTAAGCATAAAAATAAAATCCACTGATTTCTATGCTTTTATATACTTACTGCCTCTAAATAAATTTAGTAGACAAATTTATGAAAACAAGCTCGTCTCAATTCTCTACATATCATTTACACTCTGAACAAAAAATAGCAGGAAATCCTGATTATTTTTTATAATAGATAGAGTACATTGAAAGACTTTAAATTAAGACAGGTAATCATTACTGTTGCATCATTCTGGGTTGAATGATCCTTCCTTGCAGAAATTTTTTAAAGTCCTTACAGCAGTTACCTTCAGGTGAAATGAAACAGATAATCTAAATTTGTGCTGAAAATGATAAGCTAAAAAGAAAATTTGTCTATAGCCAAGAATTGTACCCACATAGTCTAGATATCCTTCATGTCACTTTATTTTTTATAAAGATAATTTTTTTCAAGCAGGTGGTAGAAGCTGTAATGGGAAAGGGACTTCTGTTCCAGTAGGAACAGTCAGAAGGCAGCTTTAAAACCAGGAACAGTCAGAAGGTAGGGTTAAAACCAGACTCCAAGTGAAGTTCTGCAACTTTTGGATGGTAGAGAGAGGGCTAAATATTCTTTTAAAAACAAATTTTAGCTTTTTATTTATCTCATTCACTTTCCACAGTGAATGAGGTACTTTCCTGTATGTTTTTGCTCTGTTTCAGAGAAGAGAGAAGACAAATGTGTCACTCAGAAAGACAGGTGAGTTGTCCAGATGTTATAAGTAGGCATAATGTTACTTAGTGTTGATTTGCTTCTTTTTCTTTCCATTCTCCAACTCTGTTTATTCTTTTAAAGCAATAGCTTTCAATAAAATCCTCCCATCACCCTGCCATGTCCCTAGTCACTAAGGATACATATATATAAAAAATAAAAATGACAAAAACAGAAAAATGTATTAAACCACTATCCCAGCACCCTGGACAATATGAAGTTATATGGAAACTGACACACTGCAACAGCTTTATTTCGTCTTATGAAGCTACCGTAGAACAAAGCTGAGCACTAAAAAAGAAACGGGACCTGCACTAAGAAGTAGGAGGGTCTGATACAACCTGTAAAAATTATTTTACCTCCCATGAGGACTGAATTTCAGTGTATTTGAAATCCTGAGCTGAGAACATGTCAAAATTGTCTGTTATTACTGAAACTAAAAGGCCTTATCCTTGAGTTCTTTCAATTCCCTTTTGTGCTACTGCAGTGGAAAAAAAAGACTTTATCTTGCCTTAGAGCAATAGCTGTCATAAGAGAATCCTCAGAGGATGTATGGCTGCCTTACCCAGAAGCACAAAGGACAGACAGGCCAATAGGATTTAGCTCTAAGTACCTGACATAAAATCCTCCTTTTCCCATCACTAACACCACCTTATCCTTCTCCCTCTGCCACTTTGTGCCAGCTGAGTGGGAAAGGAGAACTTAGAGAATTCTGCTTCTAGTGACTTTGATGTTACATCTTTCTGAATTATTATTGCTGGTCAAGATGCTAATTTCACAAGTTAGCTCTGACTTGAACCAGTGTGCAACATTTTCCAGAACGGGGTTAGTTTTTAGGATTTCTTTTCTAAATCTTGATGCTGTTCAGGGCCTGTTTTCTTCTTGATCACTTCTCAGTCACAATAGCATCTTTTCCTTTACCTAATCTGTTTAGAAGTTTCTCTTCACTATCAGTCATTTCTCATCTGTAACTGCTATCTAATCTTCCTGCTTGCTTACTTCAGACACTTAGAAAAGGATAACTTTCAATGTGATTTGCTGACCCTTAAAAGGTGAAAATTACTTAAGTAAAGCTATAGGCACTTTGACACATTATAGCTTCAATGCAATATGGCATCAACTCACTTTTGAAAAAGACTGTTTTGATAGTGTTTTGAACACTTTATGGAAACAGTTCACCAAGTACTTAAGATCAGAAATGAGTGAACTTGTTCAGGTATAGCAAGAAAGCTCTAGTCATCTCAGGAAACTTTTCATGAGACTAGAATCAAATAAAATTTGTGATGGAATTCAATTTTCGTAAAGGTTTCTGTTGGCAATAAGGAAACTGAAACAATAAAACAACCTGTTGAGTAAAAGGAAGAATACCATTTGTACACAGGCGCAGAAGTAGAAATAGTTATGTAAGCTAGAATTCAGTTGGCTGAGTTTGACGCTTCTTTTGCAAATTAATAATGGGCATCAAAGGAATAACTGGCAAAATTTCCTCTTGTATTAGAAGAAGAGCTTTGCTCTTTTGAGGGAAGTGGACCTATCTTGTGTTTCCCTGGAAGACATAACTTCTTGTGACAGAACGAGTGCACCAAGAGCATGTAGGCCAGGAAACTGAATATTGCTGTAATAAGTACATGGCTTCTTTTAGAAAGACCAGCAGGCTACCTCAATTAATCTACTGGTTATAAAGGTCCAGTGATAAAAGTTTGGGAGGATTCCCTTGTTAACTACTTTAAAAAAAAATATTAATGTATATACATACGTATCTCTGTAAACACATAAATGCTTACGTGCATAAGCATTTATTTACATATATATAAATTGTATATATAAAATACGTATTTTTATACTTATGTATAAAAATTTATATATATTTATGGCTGATCTTGGCTATAATTGTTGTCAGATGCTTGAGTATAAGATTTGTTTGAATACTTTTTCAGGGCACTTGGAAATGTGTTTACAAAACAACAGGTGCATTTGCACACTAAAAGGAAACATTTAAATTTCCAAAAGGCATGTACAAAGGTTTTTACAGATGCTAGAAAGAAACTAGTGTACAGTGGTAAGTTTGACAGCGATAATGGTGATGAATAGTGTTCCATCCTGGCAGTTCAAAAACAGAAGTTGCAACATGGTGTGGAGCCCTGTTGACATCTGCAAGGCCTGCTTCTCTAGAAAACAATTCATAAAATGGCTGCAATGAAAAAAAATGCTCTTCTTAACAGTCACTGTTCTTAGGAATTGTTGTTCTCAGTTCTGTTCCATGTCTGTTGTGCTTCTACAGGACAACTTCCGCCAATGCTTACAGGTTTTCAAGAGGTGTTTATTTTAAGCTCATCTACTATCATTGCTGTGATTATGACTAGACCTTGAATTACATGTTCTCAAACCACACTCAAGACTATCAATTTAGTAATATCAATTTGGTAATACTAGTATGATATCAATTTAGTAATACTAGTATGATATTTCAAGATATTAACATGCCTGGCAAAGTGATACACAGAAAGAGACTTTTACTAAATGGAAGAATGCGTCTACAACATATTGCCTAAAATAGGAAAAAAAAAACATAACACCGGCTGTCCCATTTCTGTCACAAAATGCTGCATAGAAAAACTATCATTAAGGTTAAAAACATATGTTCATTTTTTCTGTATTAATGTTTTGAGAGTGACCACTTTTAAAAACTGTACAGGCTAGTTGTCAATTGATACAAATCACCTGCCATTTTAGGCGAGCTGAGGACCATGAAATCTCATTGCAAATCCTCTTACACTAATTCTAAAGAATAAAGTAGTTTTTTTCTTATGTTGTCCCCTTACCATTGTCACGTATCTTGTGTTTTATGCATGTGCCCTTTGAGTGAGGAATCTTAATGCAGTGACCTATGCTGCCAGGGTTTTGACAGAATTTTGTTATTCCAAGCCTCCCAGCCAGTCTTGTCACATAGTACATAATGAAAACACCTCAAAAATAAAGTGTCACCAGAAAGATGTATATTTTTGCATACGTTCATGTACTGTAAGGTGATTATACCCTGGTACAGTGACAGAAAAGAAGCTCTATTAATATAATTTCTGACCCAGTGCTATCTTAAAACACATTGGTCCTGGGAGAAAAAATGTCACTTAGACATTTCTCAGGAATTAAAAAAAAGAAAGAAAAACAACCCCAGAAGGCCAAAGAAGTGCAATATTCAAACAAGGGAAATGCAATGAGAAATGATCCACAGAACAAAACTTCAGGAGTCAACAACAATCCTATTGTTGTATTTTATGACACTGATATGAAAAGAAGAGTGTGTATGCAGTCAGATCAATGACAATTAATCATAAAATGGAAGAATTTAAAAGTGGAATAGCCCTGTTAGATCAGTCAGCCTGTCCTCTGTCCACACAGGGTTTCTCTGAAAAATATACTCCAATTCACTTCGTAGCATATAGAATATAGCCCTACTGACACGAACTCCATTACTTCAGCTTTAACAGTACAAAGTGGAATTAATTCTGTTGTTAGAAGTTGTTTAGCTTTTTGTAAAATCTGTCCTGATCTAGTTTTTGTCTGTATCTTTTGTGACCTTCTGTTAGCCCCATATCTGTTTGGGATGTAGCAACAGAGGTGTTAACCATTTCTTACCTGGCTTTGAATGTATTAGTTTGCAGTTATATGATAAAAGAAAAAAATATAACATCCCAGACTTTCACTGACTATTTACTTTGGTAGTACTGTTTCAGAAATAATGTTTTGTTAATTTCAGTGACACCTATTTCTACCTTAATTTCTGTCTAAGATTTTTACTTATCAGTATAAAGGGGGAAGAGACATGATGTAAGTATTGTGAGTAATATCTGTAAGGAGGCAAAAGCTAACTCCTGTATTTCTATGACATGTTGTAGCCTGTGATGTATACTGTCACAGTTCATCTCCATCTCTCAGATTTACTGGACAGGGCACTTTGTGAATCAAATGTTATTTCATGAGCTCATCAGGTAAAAATAAGAGCATAATCTCCTTTTAACAGATTATTCTAATTTGTTAAGTTTCTAGATCTCTACTTCATTGATTCATGAATTCACTGTCTCAAAAATTCACCAACTCTTGTGCTTATTAGCAAGATAGTTACCTAGCCAAGGGTGACAGCCCCCACCCCACTCTTCTTCCTCCATCATGGTGCGGGGTCCACTGTATCACACCGAGGAGCACAAGAGCCTCACCAGTTCTGCTGCTGTTGGATCTGCTCCAAAGGCTTTCTGGGTAAGTAAGCGTATTTATACTTTCCAGCTTGGAAGTTTGGTCTATTCCATCAGTCAGTGTACTTTGGTGAACCTGCCAGGCAGCGCTAATTGCAAAACTGCATGAGATGATGGCTGTAGGTGATTAACAGTTGCAGAAGATGGCCCTTATCCTACCCAGAGCATGTTGCTCTCACTTCAACTCAACAGCGCTGTTCTCAGCATACGCCAGCCCTTAGCAAGAGCTGCATGTTAGGCCAAAACCTGACCAAGAGTTGACTGAACAGCCAACTCTACCCCTTGGTACAGACCAGATGTCCATGAAATCCATTGCCTCAATGAGTGGAGGTACTCTCACACTTCTTGCTTCTCTGGTGGCGAGTGCAGGGGAAACATTTAAGCACTCTCTCTTAAGTCTAGCTTCACTGTTTGTTATCAGATAATAATTGACGATCGATGCTTTCAACATGGTGATATAAGGTATGGAATTTCACTGTGTCATTGCATTGCCATGGAAGCACAGCTTCTGGTCACATCAGAGCCTTGTAAAGTTAACATATTTCAGCTTGCAAAACATATGCAGAAATATACACACAAACCATAATACATTCCCTACAGTTTCTGGGTATTTTGAAGTTAGTATTTAAAAGTATTATCTTTATAAGCACACATAAAATTATAGCTTTGTTAATTTAGAAAAGAATACGATGTCTTGTTGCACTTCTGACTTACTGGAATCTAACCACACGAACGAAATGTTTCCTGTGGTTGAAGAAGGAACAAAAATCCACAAAAAACCTAAAGAACAACTGTACTGGATCTACAAGATCATCTGCCTCCAGTAGAGGTCACAGCAGATGACTAGGGAAAGCATTTCCTTAATGTTCTCCTAACCTTCAACAAGTTGTATATTAGGGCACTCCAGAGCCAGATGCAACTTAGATAATCTTTGATGGACTTCTCATCCATGAAAATATCCAGCCTCCTCTTCAGCCTGTGTAAACTGTCATAATCAACCGTATGCCATGGCAAATAGTTCCTCAACTTAACTGAATGGGAGAATAACATCCTTTTATTTCTAGCCTGCCTCCTACTAGTTTCATTAGAATGTTCTATATTATTATATGGAATAGGTGATAGATTAACCCCTATTCACCCTCTCCTGATATTTGTGACACTTGTGATTCTTTAGATCTTTATGAAATGCCCTCCCCAAGTGACATTATTAATGAAATGAAGGTCCCTAGCTAAAGAAATTGCTATTTGTACTGGAGCTGCTCCATACTCCACTCTTTTGGTCACCTTTCTTTCCTTACTTTGAGGCTTTTCATGTTCTGATGTTTTCTCCTCTGCAGATAGAGACATGTGACCTGCACACAATATTCAAGACACGATTGGACTATTTATGCTGTGGCATAACAAAGTGCTTTGTTTCATTTTCTGCTCCTTTCATCATTAGTCCTTAACACTTAATTTGCTCTTTGACCACTACTGAGCTCAGAGCTGGCTGGTTTTGTGCAACAATCTGTCATAACACCAAGATTTCCCTCTTGAGGACAGGGTCAGTTCAGAGCCCATCAGCTTTATGTGATGTTTTGCCTATGTGTATATTTTGCATTTAATTTACTCTGGGTTTTATATGCCACACAATTATGCAGTTACTCCTATAATCTTTCACAGTGGGATTTCCTTCTTACTGTATTAAATTGCCAACAAACTTATCACCCCATTATTCAGACCAATTTTCAGGTTATTTACAAATCTGTTGAACATCATGTGTCCAAGCAAAGGTCCCATTACTTTCTTCCATTTTGAACAATGTTTTTTCACTCCTCACCTCTGATTCTAAGATTTTAACCAACTATTGATCCACTCAAGTAATTATTTTTTTCTGTATAATGTAATGTAATGTAATATAACATAGCACAATGTAATGTAATATAATGTAATGTAACATAATGTAATATAATATAATATATTCCTGTATAATGTCTCTAAGAAGTTTTGGTAGACAGACCTTGCAGATACTCTTCCAGCAAAATCACATTTATCTACATAATTATTGATGTCTTCAAAGAACCGCAGAAATATCTAAAGCATGACTTTATGTTACACACATTCTATTAAGTCTTCTGCAATCTATCCTGCTAATACATGTCCACCAGTGACATTCATTATCACAGTGTTTGACTAATATGCCATGTATATTTTTGAGGTTTAGTGAGTAGTAGTGTTCTGCAATTCTCCATAATCTTTTATTTAGAGCAGCTATGATATTTGTCATATTTCAGTCCTTAGAACCAAGGCCATTTTAAATATGAAATTTCATAGCACAATTAGCATTTAATCTCAATTTCCTTTAGAGTTCTTGGGTAAATATAACCTATATTGGCAATTTGTTACTGTTCAGTTTGATCTATTTATTTCATACTCTCTTTTATAAACACTTCAGGTTGGTACAACCTTTGAAGACTCTCATAATGAAGAATTTCACCATGCATCAAAAAAAAAAAAATTTGGCTTGCTTCCTTAATTTCTCTAAGGATTTATTTTATTATTTACTACCTTAACCATTTACTGAGACTAGAAACTTTCTGGCTAATTTCTTGGTCCTGAAATTTTAATAGTAGTTTTTATGCTTTTTGGAAAATTACGTTGTCAGACTTGTCTTGGATATTTCTTACTGTATTTGTCATTTAACATCACAGAGTTCATGATCTTATTTTGATCACTTGGAAATGCCTTTGCCTTTTTGAAGAGAGGCTTCTTACTGTTAATCAACTCCCTTACCTTATTCTTTCAAAATGATGGTTTCTTTTGACCTTTGTTTTAAATATTTTTGAGAGGTAGCAGTCATATTCTCTGGGCTTCCAGTACAGAGTTTTTAAGTAGTTTCTATGCCAACAGGAAGATTTAACTCTCCTAGATGGTTCTCTTTAACAAATGTCTTCATCTTTCATGTAGTTAGTCTTTTCACAGATAGACACAAATGCAATGGATTTTAGGGGGTTTATTGCTCAAAAAAAGATTTACTCAAAGTAAGGAAGTGGCTCTTTGTACCATTGAGAACCAAGGCAATGGTAGCTTCTCCTGTCGTGAACTCCCTAACCAACTGCTACATAATGCTGTCATAGATTGCATCTTAAAATGTCATCTTGGCACCACACCCTGCTTTGATATTTGCCAGTCCTGTAGAACAATAGTTAAAGTTTCCTATTACTGTCACATTTCCTGCTTTTATGATCTTTTTTATCTCCCTCATTGTGTTACAGTTAGTGCCATGTTCTTGGCCAGAAAGTGTTGATAAAAAAACCCAAAACAATACTGCAGCATTTTTCCTTTATAAGAGTTTTATTTATTATATGTGGATTTCATGTTATCCATTGCGAGCATTGCTTCACTAAACTGATTCATTTCTAAGCTCCATCACGGGCATAATTTACTCTGTTTTTCCTGGATACTTTGTGTCCTGCTTCTTTAGTACTTAACTGATGTTAAGCTTGGTCTTTCTACCAAGTTCCCAATATGTCTGTATCCATTCATCCACAATGTTCATGTTATTTTCAACTATGAACCCTTTACAGTGAAGTACGATGTACAGTTCATCAAGATAAAACAAATAGTATAAAATTCAAATATACATCAGGATTTTTGTTTTAAATATAGTTGGTGTTTCTGTTTAGGATATTGATTCTGCTAATTATAAAATCCAAGTCTGGTTTTGGTTTTTAAATGTCTTGCCATTTTCCTTCAAGTCACATTATGACAAAGTTTTCCACGCGTCTACTGTTTTCTAAAAATATGTTACTGTTCCTTCATGTTCAAGATATCTGTAAATTTCAGTATATTAGAGCAGATGACCAGAATTTTCTCTTGTACATCTAAACACTGTCCTTGGTAGACATATTCTGAAAGCCCTTTTAATGAAGTTTGATGCCACCGAGAACGTGATAAGCCAGAATTACAACCTTATGAAGACTACATCATTATCCAGCATCCAAAGTCACAAACCTTCGTCTTCACCCCAAATGTAGTATTTTGCCTATATTATTTGAACAATACATGCATATGAACTAATATTGTTAAATTTCAAAATGTTCTTCTGCATTATTTTATGCATACATTTCCACAGTATGCAATGAGGCTGGTTATCTAATTATCTAATTAACGAGGACAAAAAATCCAATCATAAATCTTACCTTCACTTTAAGTGTATAATTATTTTTTTAGGACATGAAGTTGGCTTTACACCTTTGACTCCAGGTTGAAGGTCCTAAACTAATTATTTTTTCTTGCTAATTAGTCAATACTGGCTGAATTTGACCTTCACTAATGCCTTAAATTTTTGTATAAACTAGTGTTTGTTTATTGAATGAGGGAAGAAAAGGTTTAGCATATAGGGTATGTGATCTCTATAGAGTTAACTTGGACTTCTTCTTGAGAGTTGCCTCTACTCCAGTTGCAACTGACATGCAAAAGCCTTTGGCTTAGCTGTGGTGATCCTTTTTAAGAAGGTTAATTAAATCACGCTGAGATACAAGCTCAAGCACAAAGGAAACTTCTGTTGCACTGTTCATCCACCCACTTTCCAAAAGGATGAACAATAAACTGCTTGAGCTACCAAGTTGTTTAATATCTTTGCATTAGTTTCAGTCATGCCTTCAGGAGAAAATTCACTTAATGTGCATAGAAGAATCAAACAGCAAATGTCCCATATGCAATGGACAGTGATGGACGTGATGGAGTAGCTACCAATCCATTTCACTTGAAGCTGATATATCTACATAGTACTGTGCAGCAACGCTAGCTCAGGTTTGAAAGGCTCACAACACAGTTTATTACTGCCTTGGATGTTAGTGCTGTAATAACATGACTTCCAGTCTGTACTACATTAGCTCTGGCAGGCAGCTAGGCACCACATGGCCACTCACTCATCCCTCCCCCTAACGGTCAGATGAGGGAGAGAATCAGAAGGGCAAAATCTTGTGGGTCAAAATAAAGACAGCTTAATAGATGAAAGGAAAAAAAGAAAAGCACAAATGATGCAAAAATCACTACCAGCAGACAGATGCTCAACCAGTCTCCAAGCAATGACTGCTTTGGAAAAACTCCCCCCTATTTTTATTGTTGAGCATGGTGTTGTACAGTATGGAATGTCTCTTTAGTCAGTTTGGGTCAGCTGTCCCAACTGTGTCCCTCCCAACCTCTTGCCCACCCCCAAGCTAGTTGCTGGGGAGATAGAGGGAAAAACAGAGAAGGTCATGATGCTGTGCAAGCCCTGTTCAACAACAGCCAAAACATCGGTGTGTTATCAACACTCCTTTGGTCACCAATGTAAAACACAGCACAATATGGCTGCTACGAAGAAAATGAACTTCATCCCAGCCAGACCCAGTACACAGTCCCAGATCTGCTTCAAAAACCTGTTTGGCATAGCAGTGAAGTGCATAAATATACAGAAAACAACTCTCATCAGTTTAGAGAAAAGTACCTGGGCTCTATTCTGAGTCCTCAAAACTCTCAGCAATAAACACAAATGCACATCTCATTAGCAAGGTTTAATAGCTACGTTTAATATGGGAGCGAAAATGGCTAAAATTTTGGGTCTGCTAACAAAGTTAAAGTAAATGAAAACACATCTTCACTGAGGGTCACTTTTTTATTATTTGACTGCCTTTAGCTACACAAAATATATATGAAATAAGCTATTGGGAATTCTGACAAATCTGGACTTTCAAATCCTTTATATGGGAAATAAAAAAGCAACAACCATTTTTATACAAAGTTGAAAATGACTTTTAGTTTCCAGTATATAACAATCCAGTTTAATATCTATTTATTACTTTGGAAAAGTAATAGATTGGTTGAGCACACAAAAGTAATTTGTGCTACAGGCTTGCTTATTTTTTCAAATGTCATAATCCACTATAATCCACTGTATGGATATCTTTTCTATTTTTTCCTCACACTCCTTTCTTCCTTTTAATCCTCCATGAGAAATACAAAAAAATTCTGTAAAGTAATATTTTGTAAGATAGCAGTTTGAATTAGAAGGATGCATCTCAGGGACTTGTTTTTGTTCTAGAAAGTAAGTCTTTTAAATTAGAAAGTAACCATCAAAGTACCTTGTTTCCTATATCCAAAATACAGAGTTAAAAAATCATATTCCAGAAAAATCTATCATAAATATACTTGATATTACTAACGTTAATTCCTAATGATATTAATATGCTCATTTATATTTATAAAATTTAAAAATGTACCATCTGTCTCACTAGCTGTAGGATACCAGATTACAGTAGCCATAATATGATTCATTTTTAATAAAAATCACTACTGGTTAATTATAATGTGAAGTGCCTACTGGAAATGGAGCAATTATTTCACTGGTGCTTATAATGCTGGCAAGTCTGACAGTTTCAATTTTTTTTTCTTTTTGGTAACTGAGCTACACAGTCAAAAGTAGCTCTCCTCATTAAAACATAGATGAAAACAAACACACAGTTCCTCACCAATTCTGCTTCTCAAAAGGCAAGTTGCTTTTCATGCCAATTGCTCAAAGGTAGTGGAGACCATGGACTTTAAAGAAAAATCTTTACAGATGACTGCCAAATCTTGCTGTCCATTGTGATCTCTCCTCTTCTACATTTCTTCCGATTAATAAATTTTAACATAGGTGCCCTACTGACATGATAAACCCTGTGTTCTAATAATGCAATTTCAGGATTTTATTCCTAGTCCCTCTTCTCTGTCACTACTGTTTTTCCCACTTCTCAGATTTATGATGGATGAAAGCTCAAGTTACGTGCCTGGCCCATCTTGAGGCATGAGCCTAAAGTCTTGTCTGCATATAACTTCCCCTCAGGCAAAAACACTGAATTCAACAGTTTCAGAACACAGAATTTTCTTTGGCTCAAGCCAGCATAATTTCTACAAAGCTGGGACAAATTGATTTACATGAAGTATGAACTTCATAAGTGTCTACTCTCTGTTAAACTGATTCCAAATATAGCTAGTGACTACATCTCTAGTCTGTCTGCAAGACTCAGATTAATAAAGGAAAAGAGAACAAAAAGATAAAATAAAGAAAACAAGGACTATTGTTGCATGTCTCTATATGTTTTTGCAGTTGGAAAACAACGGGACATAATAGTGCAAAGAGAAAGAGAAAGAAAGAACCAACAAAAGGGAACTGAGAGAAAATGGTTCCTGTGATGGCATTAGTAGAAAAGGAAATGGAAGATAAAGCAGTTAAGAAAGCAACAAATGAGTAGTTCATATTGTGAGTGAGACCACTAGTAACAGGGATCAGGAAAGTTAATACAACAACTGCAGGGAGAATACAGATGATATTCTTTGTGCCCATTAATTTCAGGTCCAGTGCATGCCCATAACTTTTTTGCAGCTAAGACTTTATGAAAAAGCTGTACAAACCCCCCTCTGTATATAAGGAAGATACTTACACATCTCCTGAAGAAATCTGTTCCAGCACCATTAAGAGATTTTGCCACACCTGGGCACAGAGCATCACAGAAAGATCTGGGATTTACCCTGGTTCATTGCTAGTTAGTATTGTTTAATAAAGCTAATTGAAAAACAGAGACAACATTTTCCTTTTTTTGCAATTCAGGATTTTCCCTCCTAGAGTATGAACCAAGAACTTGAACATATTTTATTATCTTAACTTCATGGAATTTTGCTTTGCTCATCTTTATGCAAGATTCAGGATATCTCAGTGCTTCTCTATAATGCATAATTACATTAACAGGTAATCTGTATTCAGTCTATTTAAATTAAAAAAAAAAGATAAATAACAGAGAAAGAATCTATCATTTAAAATGCAGGTTAATGGTAGAAGAATGGCTAAGCATGACTCATTCACGCTTGAGACAATTAGCTTATTAATAAAAGTTACCATAACCATACAGAAGCCTTTGCAATATCTGTAGCTGGCTTATGCTTATTATTATTGCATCTCTTCATTTAGTTATACTGTAATATATGTCAATATTTCTAATTCTTTCTTCTCCATTGAAGGCAACTTGTTAACACTCTTGGTAGAAAGTGTCAGTTTTCAGTCAGTACTTTAGCTGCTTTTGAAACCAAGAGCATTATGGAAGATTTCTTATGAATTTGCAAATTGTTATTCCTATTAAAAAATGTAGTATACATTTTTTCATTTTTAGTGGCCTTTCAGTTGTATGAATGAGCAACCCAGGAGACAAAATGGGAAATGGTGGGAGTATTATTACGAAAAATGCCACTTCATTGTGACTCTGTTTTTAACCGGGAGAACAACTTAACTTCTGTCCTAAGGCAGCTTTCACTACTACACGATGCTCTGATGGAGTTCAGTTAATTTTTCAACTGATAATCTTTTTCTAGGATGTTATTTTCATACTATTGGGAAGCCCTACATAGTTTTTGAAAGCAAAAAAATTGCACGATGTAGAAGTTTTTGTACAATTTATTATGTATGCTACATATACATGTTTTTATATGCATATATAAAAAACATATGTGTACACATACACACACATACACCCCAATTACAAATTTAATTTCCAGAAGTATTATGCAAGAAACTCAAAAGCTGTTTATGAAATAACAGATAATGCAGAAGCTTCATGCACTTGAGGATATCTGGATCTTGCCTACCTTTAAAGCACTGAAGTATTGTTCAGCAGCTATGTGAAGACAGGATGAACTAGTAGCAGAAACCACACATCTCCGTCCAAAGTGGTGCATGCCTGAATGCTGAAAGAAGCGAAAGAATTTTTTCTTCAAATCACAGCAATTCCTGAGCTCTCCCCACAAACAAGAGAATGGCAGTAGTTCAATTGCCCTCAGAAAAGGCCTGAAAGTACAGGAAGCATCTAGGGCAATGTTTCACCATTGCTCCTTCTTTAAATGGCTAGATGAAAAGAGATGGAAAAGAACATTTGTTGGTGTATTTTCTGCAGTGGCTGAACTAGTTCTCCTGTTCTAATTAAGTCACTGAATTTCTGGACAAGACATACTGTGTCCTGCTTCATTTGTTTTCTACTGGCATCCCAATTCAGCAAAACATTTTTTCTGTGGAACCATGTTCACTGAAAGCTATCATGTTTTGCTGGACCAAAGCTACTAAATCTTCTTGTTTAAAATTTATTGTGTCAATTTGTTCTGTGAAAGGGGTTTGGCTTTCCAAAACATTCTACACCATACCAGAGACTTTTTTTTATTTTCTCTTTACTATTCTGTCCCTAATCTTACTTCTTATATGCTCATCAGTTTCCTGACCTTCAGTCCTCCATTAACCATCAGGCAGTGTAGTGTTTAGTAAATGCAGTATAAGCTAGGCTTTTGTATTTGTATTTACAAGGGAGTTAAAGGGAAAGCTTTGTGAGGACATAACAATTTATTTTCCCTCTTATCGTCTTGCCCTCCTTTGCTCATGCTTTAAAAGATGTTTGTTTGCTGGTTTTTAGTGCTTTTTTTTTTCTCCTGAAGGAGGGCACTTATTAACCAAAATGCTTTGAAAGTTTTAGGAAATTTGTGTGATCATTAAATTAGTCATTAGTATGTCGTCAGAGTATTATTGCTGTGGGACTATGTTTCACATCAAAGTGCTATTATTTCAAGGATGTGTTTGTTTACCACAGTAAAACCACTCATACTGATACACTTTCACGTCCTTTTCCTGCTTTCATAGAATCAGAAATTCTTCAAATTCTGAGGTCTAAAACACTTAATCTCATCTTTTGCACCTGAACATCTGTAGTGCTAATGGCCACAAGTCAAACACAAAAAAACAGATCACAGCATTTAGCTGAGTTTATCATGCCAAATAATTCATCATCATAAAGCAGATAATAACTTTTTTTTCCTTAAAATTGCATTTTCTTCCTTTCACAGAATCCTGACAGCAACCATGAAGGGGGAGCTAAGCTGAGCAGTGGTGTGCTCTTCAGAGGCCTGGGACTTTGTGCAGGTGAACAACAAAAAGATTACGGAACATGTATGGCTCATGTTGTCTCTGCTAAAATTTGAAATCTAAGCAGTCATTGATCTTTAGCAGATACTGCTGTTAACATGAGATGTGCATACATATGTGTATATCAGAATAACTTAGATGTTTGCACGTTAGACAAAGCATCTGCAACACTAGCAAGGGAATAAATCCCTTTCATTAGTTCAGTGAAAAGAATGTTATCCAGCAGCTAAAAATGAAAAGGAGAAGCTGATGTTAAATTGCAGTATATGTTATCTGTTATTTAAGTTATCTATGTACCACTAATATAAATAAATTCTTTAAGTCAAGTGCAACCACTTACATGCAACTAAGTGGTAATGATTAAATTGCCCTGTAACATTACTCAAAAGCAAAAACAGTAACTGCCAGGAACCTAAGTTAAAGGTAGAATCAAGTCAAAATAACTTTTGTAGGGAACTTCATAAAACTGGTAGACATTTTTATATAGCAAAGCTTTTCTTGCAGTGTAAAGCTTGTTTACAGCCATGGAGTTATCTCTGTGAAAATCTGCTTGAATTAGAAATATGTCATGAGACATATTGCTTTCATCACAATACACACCAGAATTTTTCTGAAACATGATCATATGCCAAAAAGCATAATTAAGATCATAGCTTTATACCAAAATGCAGCATGCACAATTAAAAAAGTGCAGGCTTAGTGACTGTGTCAACAAAAACTCATTCTCTCACTTTCTACTATTTAGCATTGAAAGTACATTTTTTTGAGAAGATAGATAAAGTGACACAATTTAGGTAAATCAAGACTCAGGAAAGGAATATTAAACAATTTAAATCCCAGTGATGCCATAGCACATCAAAGCAATTGCTAAGCTAAAATACAATGAAAATTAAAGTTATTCACAGTGAGGCAAGGAACACAGAGTTAATAATAACAACAACAATCAAACCTGCATCCCTAATTGAATTATTTCTTTCAAAGACTAAGCCAAAAAGTCAACAAAAAACTTTGACTTGAGTTGTATGTCTTGGCAATAATCTGCAAGCGAATGGAGATGTCAAAAGGCTATTGCGCTTATTTCTTAGAAAGACTGTAATTATCAAAAAACTTTAGCTTAAAGACCAAGAACTGAACTTAAAAAAATGGTCCTGTTGCCTTCTAACCATGTGCACATAAAAGCTAGAGATACTATTACAACTCCACAGAGGCACCTAAAAAATGTAAAACATAGCTGCCTAAATATTACTTGTTATTTTTCCAACAACAATACAGGGTTAATTTTTTAGAAATCTTGATTTTAATTTGAATGCTGAACAATCTTCTACACTTCAAATTCTTCAATGAGAAAATATATGGAAATAGGAATGAAGCAAATATGTTTGGCAGATAAGGTATATTATCCAGCAAAAGAAGAATCTCTGTATGGGATGACTGAAAGAATGATTTGTCTAATTTACTCAGGTCAAAAAAATGTACGGGGTTTTACAATCTGACAGGGTGATAAGCAGATAAACAAAGATGTCTGTGCCTTGTTTAGAAGAAACTAGATTTAGATTCAGTGTAAGTGTTGAACCAGATAAAGTAGTAGCAAATGCTTCAACAACCATATGAGTTTCGTAAGAATTTCTTAATGTCACACAAAGCTAAAGGGATACCCCTTATATTGCCCTTGTGTCCGCAATGAAACATCTGTCTGAATTTTTTATTTTATTTGAGCTTAATGTAAGGGAAACATTGGCCTTCTTGAACATACATGACATTAATAATTATCACATTACAGAATGATCACTGCAACCTTTATTTTAATTCCAGGTTTCTAAAATAGAAATTGTTAGCCTGTACACCAGTAGAATTCCAAAAAATGCTGAATCCCCTATTAGTTAATCCTACTCAAATTAGGACCATAATCTGTGCAGTGCAATGCTTTCACTCTGCAAATCCTTAAAGTCTTGGCTGTGCTACAGCTTGCAAATCATCTTTAATGAGTGTAACATGGATTTCACAGCTATTAGACTAACTGCATCTTCAGCTGTTTCCTGGCGAACTATCAAGAAAATGCTTCCATTTAATAATGGATATATCACCTTATGGATATTATGATCTTGTACGAGATTTGAAACCACTTCAGATCCCTTGAGAAAAGTAGTCTGTTTTTAGAATTAACTGGACACGATTATGACAATGGGAGAAGTTTTGCCAAACCCTACCCTTAGTTACCTCCATGTAAAGGTACAGTAATTTTGTCAAACTGCATGAATTTACATTAGATTTACACTTACAGAACATAAACTGCACTTGGCATAATGACAGTAGGTTTCTTCCTTGACCTGACGGGAAAGGTTGCAGAGGAGGGGCAATATATTTCCAAGTCCAACCCGGACAATTCCACTCTCTGATACACATAGGATAGCTGATGGGCAGTCAATATTATCTCCCATACATAAATTTAACTCTTAGGAATTTGAGCTTCCATCAAATTGCTGAAGTGAGTTAAACTGATTACTATGTGCACTTCTATACAGTCCTGTCTTAGCAGGTCCCATGTGCAGTGAACCTTTAGTGAATTCTGAGCTCTGTTCTAGACTAAACCTGACACGTAGCACCGAAAAATAAATATGAGTATCCTGATTTTGTGAAAGTGCATTTGATTTTTAACAACAAAAATGAATCTTTCCGCTCATCCTCAAATAAAAGAATTTTTTCAACTATACAATTTGCAGCCAATGCACAAGTGACTTCGTTATTAAACAGGTTTCACTTACCAGCATGCACTATCTAATACAAAAGAGGAAACTTTGAAAAGAGACACAAAAAGCACATACTGTGTTGGTATCTTCTCAGATCTTTTTGTTTGTTTGTTTTAACACAATTTTCATCACTAGTTAACATGATTGCCCCCTCACAAAGGGATTGCTGTGTTTCAAAAGTGGCAACGTTTTATTTCACTCTGTCTTTAATTGTGCTAGGACAACTGTAGCTGTTGTAGGACCACAATTAACATCGATGCAAAAACTCATTATCATCTCACATAAACTGAAGCAATGCAACTAGGATTTCTGCTGTTTGGCAGGAGTAAATACACCATAGACCTTTCCAAGATAAAACTCTAGCAACAAGGGATGATTTGGTTGGTCAGGAAACATATATTCAATTTACATTGACAGTGCTCATTAAGCTTTGAGGTGATGTGCACCTAGAAAACTCAGCAGGATTTTGAAAGTGTCAGGCAATTCAGTTAATAACTTCAAACACACAAACTTAGAGGTACGCTTTGGACAAAACTGTAAGGCATGGTTACTTTGTGTGCTTTATTCCTGATCTAGCAGATATATTCCTTGTTATATTCAGAGACAGGTTTCCTTAGAATGAACTGTATGTGTTTATGCAGCTGTGGAATCTTAAACTGATTTAAAAATCAAAAAAGTGCTTGTACTGACCTGGGTCAAATTTAGCCAAATCTCAAAAGTATTAAAATGGAGCCCGTGATTGCAGGTTCCAGTCCTGATTAATTTATAGAGAAATTGTTGAGCTACTACTACAATTTAGAATTATATTGATAATCTTTAAGAAGCAGTTTTCAGAATGCCCTCACAAATGTATGCTGTAATAGCTAGTGAATTATATTTTTTTGTTACAATGTAATTTGCAAACTACTGTTTCCCTTCCGTATCTTCTTTCCTTGAATATCTCAATAGATATCTCAATAGATACCCTTAGCAAAGTATTAATAACTGCTGAAATAGGAAAGAAACAGTGCTTTGTGACTGACCGCTGGATGTTCTTTTTACCATATGTAGGTCAATGAAACTCTAGATTTTTCTCTAACTATTTGCTCTATTTGTCCGTATGTACCAGTATAGCTTTACTGTTTTTATGGAAAATCTCTTGACACATAAAAAGTAAGGCATGGTTCTACTGGTAGGCAAGCCAGCTTTTAAAATGCTATAATGGTAGCTAAACACAATTTTTCTGTATGTTTAATAGTGTAAAGGTGGAAGTGATAGATTCATCATAGTAGAACCCATCTCCTTGATTACCGGTGACATGAATTTTAACAGAAAATGAGAGCAACAAAATAATATAGTACAAATAGTAGCATGACATTTGACCTCAGCACAAAAGAAAGAAGTTATGTTTTCCAAATGCAAATGGAAAGCAAAATGCATTACACTTCAATACAGAAATACAATTGTGAACAATAATAGCATCTATCATGGTACTTGTCACATTAAGAAATTAAGTGGGAAGAAAAATTAAGTACTGTGTATTACAAGGATATCAGAATTCTTGTGGTTTTTGTACTGAAGGATGTCTAACAGCATGTTATGATTTTTTAAAGCTATGTGTTTGAGTATCGGTCAACCACAATTTTATCTCCATGAAGCTCCATGCAGTAAAACGTTAAAATGAAATACTTTTTCACATTTGTGAGCATTTTTGGCTTTTAGCACAGTTCTGTTTCTTTTTTTTTTTCCCTCAAGATTGATTTTTATTATTTCTTCAAGGGTTAAAAATATGCTTTACATAAGCTAGAAGTCTGAGAGGAATGCGTTGACAGAATGTTTTATGCTGCAACAGTTTATACTCCATTAAGCTATCAGCATTGACAATACTCATAAGCACTGAAAAAAAAAAAAAAGACCAAAAAGCTGGCCTTTTGTCAGGCCAGTACAAGTACTGATTTATCGGAAACTTGGTCATGAGGGTGGTAAAATGATCCTAGCTCTTTTCTTGCACTCCCTTCCTTTGTCACTGGCAATTCAGAGCATCCCTATAGGCTCTGCGGTGCCAAATCCTGGTTGTTGTCAGGAGATCTGATGCACTGAGTTCCTTGCGCTACATCTAATGAAAAGAAACAGAGAGGAAGAGCAAGAAATGTTCTAAACTTTATAATCCAGATCAGATGGGGACTAGAGACGCTTTAATCTCCCACTCTCATTTTAAATACCCTGAAGACACAATATAGAAATGGTCATGAAGCCGAAGAAAAAGCAGATATCTTCCCTGGTTTTCATTTCATTTAATTCTTTCCCCTATTCCTGGTTGTGCAATGAGTCATAATCAAAATTGCAGAGATCAATGATTTTCTTATTAAATGCATTAGTTAAGAAGTATGTGCAAGTAATTTTATTCTCAGATTTGGATGAATTTTAGTGGTGCTATTCATCTGAATAACACATAGTGTTAGGCCTTCAGAATGTAGCAAGGTTTTATGTTCTAGCACATAAAAAGATCTGATTTTTCAGAGAAATGGAAGTAAAAACTATTTCCAATTTGTGGAACAGGAAAATGCTAGAAACTAATTAATCTTTTAATATATATATATATATTTCTTTATTTGTATCTGATTATTGCATAGTTACACAAAATGAAGTGAACTTCTTGGGTTTATTTGCTATTCACTTCTAAGGCTGTGCAAACAGTGACTTATTTGGGTGTTTTACATTTTTAATTCTTACTGAAATAATGAGGAGCAACTACCATTGTTCGACTGTTTGCTAGTACACATATTTCCTTGCGCTAGGACACAACATAATGGTGTTTAGAGCTTTTGCACCCAGAATGTTCCCTAATTAATGCTCTAACACTCAGAAATCATTTGCACTTTAAATACCATATGATCCCATAAAGCAATGTCATTTGGTTGGCTGGAGCACACTTACAATATATAACTCCCTTGCTGATGATTATGTGCTGTGGTCCTGATGGTCTCAGAATTCAATCGGTGATATGGGAGCTTTTTATTTCTCCATCTATGACTCTCAACCAAATGCTATAGATTCATTAGGCTGACAGATTAAGAAGAATTGTGTCATTCTATCTGTTTAGGAAATATCACAAAATATGGGATTAGACATTGACTCACTGGTAAAGCTCATATTGCATTTGCTGGCCCTTGAAGAACAAGAAGAGTATCTTAGATTTGGAAAGGAAAAGGGGAACATACTCTTTCTAGGTTTTCAAAACCACATTTGCCCTTCAAAAAGGACAGAGAGGGGAGAGGCCAGACTCATCAGGTTAGATAATGCCCTCCGTGCCTTGGGAAGCTGAGGAGCTGATACATGTTCCTTATAGCAAGGTCACAGGAACCACTGACAAAGTACATTTTGGTTTTGAAAACTGAGAAAATGGGAACGTGGCAGTGTTTGAAATCTTATTTGAGGGGCAGGGAATAACAATCTGTGTACAGGTTTAAAATGAAACTGTACTGTGCTCTAAGAGATAAGTGTCTTCTGTTCTGAAATCCAAAGGGCTCAATGGGACTCAAAGACGTTTTTAAAGAAGTTAGTCAGAAAGGGAATGTATCATTAGAAAAATACATTTCTTTTATACAAAATTGTTCAAAAATTAAATTTGACAGAATTCATACCAAATTTTCAATGAGCATCTTAATTAATAGAATACATTCTATGAAGTTGTGATAAATATTTTATATCTTTTCAATGATCTTTGTTACTGAAAATAATCTAGAGTTCTGTATTGTTTGCTCAGAGCTGCTTCAGGTCCTCTTAACATGGTTTATTAATGAGTTTCATTTTCCTAATGCCAATTTGAACAAGGTTTTTTTTTACTTTAATATTACTTTTATCCATCAAAAAAATTATACTTTAAAAAATATCAAAGATACACTCTTTTTCATATTATCAAACAATATTGAAGTAGGTGTGAATCTGAGGAGTCTTTATTCTGACATATTGCCAACAGTTTTGTATGTTTTTTCTGATGTTATTTTTATGTCTCAAAGATCATACAGGATCAGTCTTATATTGTGTCCTTTATTCTTTTTTATTTTAGGTTTTGTATTCTCTATTATTTAATCTTCAGTTGCTAACATAGGAGGTGTGCCACATCTCTGATACAACGGGCATAATAATTTAATATTCTTTGTGAGATGTGGAAAGTTCATCCCATACTTACTTGGAATTTTGACAGTAACTGTTTTGCTCCCATGTGAACAAAAACATCAGTAAATAAAAATGACCTTTTCTGCTCAGCTAAGATATAATGAAAGCAAAATATTCAGTCTACAAACACTCAGAAAAAAAATTCTACAATCCACAGTATGCCTTGTGCTTGTAATTTTCATGACAGAATTGATTTGTTATGAGACTTTTTGTATCTATAAAGAGGAAACTTGTTTCTCAGAAGCCATCTATTCCTCTATCCCATTTGTAAAAATATGCTAAGCTCCCAATAAATCAGACAGACAACTGATTTCATGGGCTAGTCAGGGTGAAAATGGCAATTTTAACATGTTATTGTAAATTAATGATGAAAATCTTTTAACACAAAAAACTCTATATGTACTAATAGCCTCTCAGTTCTACTGGAAGTAAATTTGTAATGAATATTAAGAGAGTAATGAAATTCTGACTGAGAACAATACTGACATTTCTGTTTTAAAACGTAATGGCAATTCCAGATAACCTTAAAACAATATTTTTATAAGCAAGAAATAGATGCATGAAGGTCTGCTTCTGTAGTGGATGCAAGAGTATTACCATATTAAATCAGATACTATTGCCTCAGGAAAAAGCATGTTAGTATTATCTATGACTTTTTAAACTATGTGACAACTTGATTTCCATGGTATACAGCTTTTTAGTAATTCCAGTTTAGTTAGGACTTTATCCAGTTTCCATTAAAGGCAGCTTAATCTCTTATGGGAAGCTTAAAAGAATCTGGATGAAATTGCAAGTACAAGGGTAAAACTACAAGGTAAGAAAAAAAATCTTCATTCAGAACAAATCTGAAACACATACTTAGCTCTCTGATGAAGTCTCCGCGCATACTCAAATATCATGTGTATTTATCTGTGGTAAGGCATTATGATGACTTTTTATATATGTCCTTTAAGGATTAAATGGGGAAAAAAAAAAAAAAACACAAAACCCCCCCCCCAAAAACTAAGAAGGAAATCTTCAACAACTTAAAATAAGAGGTTATATAGAAATTAAGAAGAAAGACATTATGAAGACAGATATTTTAAGAACCGAGTAGCAAATGTCTAAGCTATTTTCTATTCTCCTTATCATGTCTTGCATTACATAGCTCCATTCTGGCTTTCTTTGATATATCGTGCCCTCAAATATTCAAAGCTAACTCTGGAGGAAACACTAAAGAAGCAGTCACCTCCGCCTCAGCAGTGGTATTGCTAACCTTGTTTCTCTTTGGTTTTGCTGTAATGAAAAACATCCCACCTCCACCATGACAGTTCTTCAAAGTGGTGGTCAGAAATGGTCTATGAAATATAAAAAGACAATACATTAAGAAGATATTAGTTAGTCCAGGGGGAAAAAAAAAGGTATGTTCATTACAGACTTACAGGAAAAAGGAAAATAAATAAACATAAAAAAAATGATTTATTTAATGTTATAGTAAAAGACCTTTATTTTCATAACTGTACACTATGTGGCAGATAAATATATACATTTTTTCATACATATTTTTACATCTTTTAAATAAAGCACCAGAAATTTGCTATGACTTTAGCTTAATTTTCTTATTTTTAGGAACTCTTTACTTTGTTTCATTTCTTCTTGTTGCTTTGTGGATTAACTGTCTCTGACAAGATTGTCAGGCAGTATAGTGAGATATGCTCAGAAGGCTCATAAGAGGGGTAATTCATAACTCAGTTAAACCAATGGAGCTCATGACTTACACCTTTAAATAATTCTATGTTCAGGGATGAAGATGATTGGATACATTGCCAAAACCTTTTAATCATGTTATTTATGATAACTTCTGTAATGGAGAACAGTAGAGAACTATTAAAGATGTAATACATATTTTTTAAATAGTCTCATACCATTTTTTCTTACCTACTGTCTTATCAGATTTTATTTTCATTAAAAGATTGATAACAAATACATAGGCATTTTACAGATATATGTCAATAGTTGAACATTTTCTTAACATTTTAATTTGCAACCAGTTTCTTCACTGAAAGGGTTGTCAAGCATTGGAAGAGGCTGCCCACGAAAGTGGTTGAGCCACTATCCCTGGAGGTATTTAAAAGATGTGTAGATGTGGTGCTTAGGGACATGGTTTAGTGGTGGACTTGGCAGTGCTAGGTTAATGGTTGGACTCAATGATCTTAAAGGTCTTTTCAAACCTAAAAGATTCTATGACTCTTTAGGTCAATAAAGCCATTTATATAGAAAATATGATACATTAAAAAGTATTAAGAAAAAAAAGAATTAAATAATGAAATTAAAGACCAACAAGGATTCTCTCACATAACACAATTACCGTTGTAGTTTCAATTACTTTTACAGTATCAGTAACACAATATCTGTCTGTTAAAAATTTTCCATCATATATGTCATCATATACTCCTTCAAAATAATTTCCTAAATAGGTCCTTATAATATGATAGTTTAAACAAAAGCAAATGAAAATTACTGCAAAAATGCCAGAAAACAATCTGATGGAGATCCCAGAAAAAGTATAAAGAAGTATTTTGTAGTTTCCTAAATGCATAGTAGTTATAGTAAAAAAAAAAAATCAAAAACATATTTGTGGATTTAACATCATAAGTAGTGCATTCACACAACCTCCTGCAAAGCTGCTGCTGTGTTTATGGGAAAGAAACAAGCCTAGTATACACACGTGTGTGCGTTGATAACATGGGGAAACCTGCTGAAGAAAATGTAATTTTTTTCAGAAAACTTCCTCCCTTTACATTCAGCCTTCCTTAAATATAGATTTTGCTTTCATTGCTCTTCCCTACCCACATACAATTTCAGGTAAGCACTGCAAAATTCAGGTGACGCTTCTGATATAAAGGCATTTATATCCATTTATATCCATTTATACCCATTTGATATAAAGGCAATCTAAAGGCAAGTGCTAAACCTGTTTTATGAGATTATGCAGGTTTGGGCTCCACTGATGGAGGTGAATCTGACAACAGCAATATCACGAGTTCTGTTTGAAAGAAAAAGGCTGAACTTTTGCTGGGCATTTTTATTTACTCCTACAGCCTCTTGGAGATAGGCATACTGTGAGATTAAGGTTTCAGAGACAGTGGTTGTTCTTCCATAGTCTACAGATAAGCAATGGTAGATAAAATAAGAAATCTGGTGTGCCACGGTCTGACCTGAGCTTTGAGCGGACTACAAAATGCTGGTAGTGACTAGTCTCAGCTTCTAGGATTCTGAGGTGGATTGCTACTAAAGTGAGGGTAAACACTGGCTTCAAGTTTCAGAAGTGATAGCTTCTCTAGGTTCCAGCCAGGCAATTATGAGGTCAGAGCAGATGGCAGAGTACCTTCAGTCCAGGGGCCAAGCATCACCCTTAGTCAGTACCCCCAGTATTCTCTTCTCAGGCTTGCTTTTCTCATTTATTACAAACAAGGGCCAGGCTTCCATTGCATCTGACTCTTTCTTGGAAAAAACATTGAGCCTCAGATTCACAGCTTACCCTTGAGGTGACACTGTTAGTAGTCCAGAAGGCTACTCTGGTCATAGGCAATTTCTCTAAAAAAAATTAAATATTTACCTTTAGCAGCTGTACAGCCTTCTTTTTTATTATTAGAAAATTTGGCCGGATAGGACTTCCATCCTTCTGAAAGAGAACAAAGACCTCTGTATCTGTTCCTGGTTCCTGTCCTCTTCCTGGTAGTGAAGGTTGCAGAAGTATCACTGCACTCTAAAGACTTTTCCTTTCTTAACTCTCCCCTGAGGTAGAGATTTTGCAAACAAAAATCTAAAGTACTACCTTGGTCCTTCTCAAAAGATTTTTGCTGTCTCAGCTGTTTCTGACCAAGTTATAGACACGTAGAGTCAAAAAGTTGTGAATCTCAGAAAGAGATCTGAAATCTAGCAAAGTCTCTTAACTGGGTGATTTAAAACAACGTTGGTGAAGAGTAGAATAGGAAAGAGGAAGTTTTAAAGTTACACTGGTCACTGTAGTCAGCAAATACAGCTCTAAATCTACCAGCAGCAAACCCTGAGTGCCTTTCAGAGCAAATGGCAATCCTCCCTGTGACAATGATGAGATTTACAAGGTGACATTATTAGTCTGTGTGAAGGCTTGAAATTCACTGTAACACATGAAAGCGCTCCCACATCACTTATGCTTTTAAAGAACTTTTATGTTCTGAAAACAGTAACCAACAGGATAAAAAAACCAGTATTAGCCTGCAAGGAAGGAGGTAAGGGAACCACCATATTGTTTCACTAATGAATACGCAGCATGAGCAATTCTAAAAAAAACAGAATGGAAGAAATGAGTGTGTATTCAGTCTGTCTGCAGCCTGATGCAGAAACAACAGCAAATGTACTAAGTTCTTATCTTCTGGCACTGAATTAAGTGTCTTCCCCACACTCACTGTACAATACATAAGTGAGAAATTGGTTGCTATACTCCTGCTATAGATCAGTCCAACTTTACATGGGAAAAATGAATTTCATCCTTTCCACATGTGGGCAATTTGTTCCATTACTTTACTGTTTTCTAAAACATGGAAATCTTCCCCCCCCCCCCCCCTTTCAGACATTTTCTCCTACTCCCATTTCCCTCACCCCAACAGTTTTCTGTGTCTGAGACTATTAGAATTCCTTCCATGAGCCTGGTAGGAATAGTCAACAGCCTCTAAAGAACTGCTATCTCTGGCATTGTTATAAATCTCTGAAGTTCCTCCCATTTATCTTAGGCAACATAAACTGAACTGCAGTAACTTGAGTTTTTTCCTATGTTTTCAATGATTCCCTGAACATTTCAGATCATTTAGAACCCAGAAGTCTAACACTGTGGTTGAATTCGTAAAAGGGTTTCACATTTTTTTGCCCGTTAATTGTAATTCTACTTGTTAAAATGTAGGCAATAAATTCATGCATCAGATACAAAATGACTACTTATTTGTGTCAGGAAGGAATTTACTCCCTATTGTGCATGCCATTTACAACATTTACACAATTTGTTAGATTAGTTGTTAAGCATTTGGAGGTGGGCACTTCTCATGGAAGCACAATTCCAAACAATATCCAATATCCAAATATTCCAAACAAAGTCTTGGACTTCAGTTCTGTGGTGATTCACGGCAGTTTAAACATACAAATGGCCAAAATGAGTGGGACAAAGGTTCACTTACTTGAATATCTTGTATTTAGCACTGATTACAGATAAATGCCTAAGGAAGAGAAGAACTGTGTATGGCACTTGCTTTCCTATCCTCCAACTTACTTCCATTTGCATTGTAATATCCATTAATTTAATCACCCCCAGTGGATCTCTCCAACATAAAGTTGTCCAGTTTCCCCTAGAACACAACATAAGCTAAAATATCAACGTCGACAGGCATCAACAAATTTCAGCATGAACAAATATCATAGGCCTACTATTCATTCCTGAAAAAAAGAACTCCTTCTATTTGTTTTAGATATAGCTACTACCAGCTCTTTTGATGTCCTTCAGTATTTAAATAAAAAAAAAAATGTATCAAAAGCATTTATGCCTGTCCATGCCACTCATGGTTACAGACAGCTGTGATAACTCCCTCAGGCATCTTTTTTTTAGGAATAAATAGTATACTTCCCTCCCTCTTCCCTCAGGTGAACAGACATTCCTCATATAAAAATAATTATAAACTTGATAATCCTTATTCTCTGCACCAAAACTTTTTACTATATGCTTGTAAAAGAAGGGAGAGAGAAGCAAGAGGGCCAAAAGGCTAGAACTGTATACTGTAATCAATATATCGGTAGAAAATGGATATATAGAGTAGCGTGTCTCTGTTTTGACTTATGTTCCTTTCCCGCTGATTTCTAATATGATTTTTTTTTCCAATTGCTCAACAGTATCAGACCTTCCTATAAAGTTTTTGTGACTCCAAGGTCTCATGTCTTAATGGAAATGATCATCT